>NC_067403.1:131731552-132424669 GCF_016432865.1 Antechinus flavipes | reverse complement strand
GAAGAGACTGATTTCAGAAAAGCCTGGAAAGACCTATATGAACTGATGCTGAGTGAAGTGAGTAGAACTAGGAGAATATTGTACATTATTATGTACATTAACTAAGTATTGTACATTAACTAAGATTAAGTGATGATCAACTGATGGACTTGGCTCTTTTCAACTTGCTTCAACTTCAGTGATGCAAGGCAATTCCATAGATTTGGGATGGAAAATTCCAATTACAAATAGAGAGAAAACTGTGGAGACTGAATGTGGATCAAAGCACAGTCTTTTCACTTTTTTTTCTTTCTCATGGTTTTTATTTTTCTTTTTGGTCTGATTTTTCTTGCACAACATGACAAATGTTAAAATATGTTTAAAAGGATGGCACATATTTAACCTGTATTATATTGCTTGCTGTCTTGGGGAGGGAGAAAGTAGGGAAGGGAGGGAGAAAAATTTAGAACATAAAGTTTTCTAAAAATGTATGTTGAAAGGACAACTAGGTAGCACAGTGGATAGAGCAACCCCTGAAGTCAGGAGTATCTAAGTTCAAATCTGATCTCAGAAACCTAACATTTCTAGCTGTGTGGCCCTGGGTGAGTCACTAACCTCAATTGTCTCAGCAAAAAAAAAAAAAAAAAAAGTAAGTTGAAAACTATTTTTATATGTATTTGGAAAAATAAAACACTATTTTAAAAAAGACTTGAGTTTACTGGAAAAAACTGATGCAAAGGGAAGTTTGTAGAACCAAGAGAACATTGTACATAGCAACAGCAAACTGTTAGCAACAGAATGCGACTTAGTTATTCTCAGCAATATAATTAAGATAATTCCAAAGGACTTATGATGGAAAATGTTCTCTGCTTCCAGAGAAAGAACTGATGAACTCTGCATGCAGATTGAAATATACTACTTTTTTTTTCTGCTTTGGGCCTGTGTCTTTCTTTATAATATGACTAATATGGCACTATGTTTTACACAATTGAACAAATGTAACCTATTACAAATTGTTTATTGTCTCAAGGAGGGAAGGAGAGTGATAATTTTGAATTCAAAAAATTGTTTTAAATGAATGTTAAAAATTGTATTTACATGTAATTAGAGAGAAACATTTAAAAGTTATTATTATTTTTAAAAAAAGATCTGTGTTCAAGTCCTTCCTCTAAACCTCATCTCAAAAATTCAGCATAACTGGAGTTATAATAATGAAGATATTTTGTAGTTTGTAAAGGGCTTTATAAATGTGAACTAATAATTATTATTTTACTGCTCCTTACAAACTCAAAAATATTCAGTGGCTCTCTGATCTTTAATGAATAAAAGCCAGGTTAGCATTTGAGACCTCAATTTTTATTTCTACCATTTTCCCTCCCCTCAAAAGAACTCTTTTGCCAATAGTAGGGAAGTTCAGAAGATGAAATTGGGGTGTAAGATGAGTTCTGCTTTAGAAATGTTTAGTTTGAGATGTCTACTAGTCATTTACTAGTCTGAGATGTGCAATAGGCAGTTAGAGATGTGATACCTGGAGGTCAGTATAGGATAAAGGCTTAAAAAAAAAGATCTGAGACTTAATTCATATAGAATTATTATTAATCCATAGATAATTCATAGAAGTTAATGTAATCACCAGGAGAAATAGTATAAAGGGACAAGAGAAGAAGGCTCAGGACAGAGTGTCGGGAAACACAGTGAGTTGTTGTTTGTCCTTTGTTTTCAGGGAAGCTCATGAAATGAGGGAGGTGATGGTTCTTAGTCATCTCCCAGATTTCTTTTCCTGGGTGTAGCTGGTTCAGTTCATTACTGCTCCATTGGAACTGATTTGGCTCATCTCATTGCTGAGGATGGCCAGATCCATCAGAATTGATCATCATATGGTATTGTTGTTGAAGTATATAATGATCTCCTGGCCCTGCTCATTTCACTCAGCATCAGTTCATGTAAGTCTCTCCAAGCCTTTCTGAAATCATCCTGTTGGTCATTTCTTACCGAACAATAATATTCCATAATATTCATATACACAATTTATTCAGCCATTCTCCAATTGATGGGCATCCACTCAGTTTCCAGTTTCTGGCCACTACAAAGAGGGCTGCCATAAACATTCGTGCACATACAGATCCCTTTCCCTTCTTTATGATCTCTTTGGGATATAAGCCCAGGAGTAACACTGCTGGATCAAAGGGTATGCCCAGTTTGATAACTTTTTGAGCATAGTTCCAAATTGCTCTCCAGAATGGTTGGATGTATTCACAATTCCACCAACAATGTTATATTCAGTTCTAAAAGAAAACTTGCACAAAAATATCTCTTAAAATAATCCCCAAATTAAAAAAAATCCTAACTATGATTGTATGCAATAAAAATACCATTCCTGTCTTTCAAAATTCTTTTGGATATCAACAGATTATGATTATGTCAGAGATTCTCATTTTATAGTGCTGGACCTGGAATTTAAATCTTGCCTCAGATACTTTGTTGTGGAGTTTGTTGTGGACATGCCCAAAAACAACAATAAAAAGAGGAAATAGTTGAGGAGTTCAAGAAACAAAAAGATCTACAAATCATTAATATCAAACTAATTACAAGCCTGCATGGAGTCATGATATATGGAACAGGGGACATCAGTTATTTAGTTATCTATGGAATCTGCTAGTTATCTTTGCTAAAAGCAGAATAGCTTATAAATTATTAATTTCTCTTGATGATAAATTTCTTTTCGTCAATGGAAAGACTAGAAGAATTAATTAATTCAAATAAGATGAAGTATTTATAGACACAAATGAAAAGTCTGGACACATGGGTTCTAAACATCAATCGTATAAGCACAGGATGGGAAAGGATGTGATAACTCATATGAAGAAAGATTCTGAAATTTTAATGGAATAATAGCTAAACAAATAGCAATCATGACCTGAGAGCCAAGAAAGACTAGAAATGATCTTAAGCTTCGTTGAAAAGAAACACATAAAATTACAAGTTAAAACAACTTTGACTTTCTACCTCATGCCCTTCAGATTGGCACATATGATTTTAAAAAGGGAAAATTATATTTTAAAGGGTTTTTAGAAAAACAGGTATGCCAATGAACTGTTCATAGGATTATAAATTGATCTAATTATTTTAGAAATTAATCTTGAGAACGACACCTTAAAGGACACTCAACTGTATGCTTTTTAGCTCATGCCACTACTATGACTATTCACTCAGAAAGAAGATTAAAGAAATAGAAAAAAGAGACAAAATGCAAAAATTATTTACAGCAGCAGAGAACTGAAAACTCATGAGATGAAACTTAAAGGGATACCCATCCACTGAGGAATGGCTTGAACAAGAAATGTTAAATAAATTAAGTTAGTACATTGTAAAAAATAAAAAATAATGAAATATATGGTTTTTGAAAAGCCTGCAGAAATTCCTTTGAATTGATGCAGAGTGAAATAAACAAAAAGAACCAAAGGAAAAAATATATTATAATAACATTATAAAGAAAAACAACTTTGAAAGACTTAAGAACTTGAATCAATGCATTTCTTTACTTCTATGCACACAATGAATTCAGTGTGAGACTTTCAAAGCTATCCTGCTTGTTTGTGTTTCCTTCTGGCCTTCTGTACAGTTCAAAAAATATCTCAATGACTTTCTTTTTTGAGGGGAGGGGTGGAAATCATTGCTCCTCCTTCCATTTTTTATTCTACAATTTCAATTAAGAAAAAATAAAGGATAGAAGTAAAAATGAGTTATATGTATTAGAGATAATACAATTTTATGTACAATGTTATTTTTCTATTTTGCTTTGTAAATGGAAATGCTTGCTTTATATGAGGTTTGTTATGTTCAGAATAAAAGCAAAGTAAAAAACAATTAAAAGAGTTTTAAAAATGTAAACATCTAATATATGTATTTCCCAATGTTTCAGCCAGAAGTTTTATAGGAAACAAAATTGATACGGAATGAGAAGTCTCTAAAAACAGTTCTAAATAATATTAACGTTTGGAAATGTTATTTAGTATTATATATGGAGGTTTGGTGGCACAGTAGATCAATTAAAAGTCATGAAGTCAGGAAGATCTTAGAAATTAGTTGTACATGAAGAAGTGTAACTCCTTCATTTCCTCATCTGTAAAATGGAACAATAATAGCCCCTAGCTTATAAGGTTTTCATAAGGACAAAATGAGATTATATTTACAAAGAGTTTTGTAGACCTTAAAAAGCTATATAAATACTAGTTATTATTTTTATTAGCACTATTTTATCTCCCAGGGATTTATTTTGTTATTTCTTGTTAAGGAACACACCTAAGTGTAAAACCCAGCAAGCCTGTAAAGGGTTAAAGAGGACTGCACCATTAAGAGTGGGATGGTTCTATGAAAACCTCCACAGATGTGAATCATAACACACTTTACTGAAGCAGATATTGCTTGTGAATTGGGATTGAAATAAAGGGGAGGCAAGAGGGAAAAGGAGAGAATACAACCACCTCTCAGTCTCCTTGAATTGTTATCATCCTCTTACATGAAAGGATCTGCTGGTCAGAATTAGATCCCCAGCAGCCACTAGCAGGTGGCTCCCATAACAATTTCTGGTAAATAACTTAATATTATTATCATTTAGCTAGCTATCTGGTCAAAGCAAAATGGTGTTTATGCTCTATGCCAGCACTATTTTTAATACTCTTATTTGTTTATATGTAATCTTTTCATCATTGAATTCCTTGTCTTCTACTTTCCTAATCTTTCAAGGATCTGTAGAAAAAAATTTTTCTAGCTCAAAAGACTAAAAATTAATCTTTTCAAAATGATTTTATGTACTAATTGGCCTTTGAGTTGAACTTGGAAGATCCTCACATGATATATGTCCATGTTAGAGATGAGGAAATAGGGATTGAACCTGTGGTTTTAGCAATTTAAGGAACTCCTAGATGAGGAAACTCCCACTACTAATATTAATTAATAATATGTTTCCCTCTGAATTAATGAGAAGCCAATATTACCATGTTGTGTAGAGGATTATTTGCTTCGTTCTATCTAATGAGATATTAACTCAGAAAGCCTATTATATGTAGTCAAGGTTTTATTAATCTTTCTAGAAATGATGGTACATGCCTGTAATCTCTACTGGTGAGGAAGCTGAGTCTGGTGAATCACTTGCATTTAGGAGTTCTGATCTGCAGAAGGGCTAAAGCCAATCAGATAATCCAAACTAAACCTAAAACTAATATAGTGACCCCTAAAGTGCAGGAGACAACCAGCTTTTCAAAGGAGGAAGAACCAGAAAAAAAGAGCAAATTAAAGCTTCTGTGCTGATGAGCATGTGTCCACCCAGATGTGATGGTAAATCATACATAGATGAAAAGCACCTCTGTACAGATATTAGTTTAATGTACGTATAACTTTCCATAACCATATACGTGTGTAAGTGTATTTTTTTATTAAAGCTTTTTATTTTTCAAAACAAATGTGGGGATAATTCTTTAACATTAGCCCTTGCAAAATTCTGTATTCCAATTTTCTCCCCTCCCCCCATACCCTTCCCTAGATGACAAGTAGTCCAATATAAGTTAAACATGGTAGAAATATACATTAAATCCAATATATGCATATATATTTATATAATTATCATGCCACACAAAAGAAAGCGTGAAACAAAATAAAATAAGGAAATAGCAGAGTGAAAATGCTGTGTTGTGAACCACACTCTGTTCCCATAGTCCTCTCTCTGCGTGTAGATGGCTCTCTTCATCACTGAACAATTGGAATTGGTTCGAATCATCTCACTGTTGAAAAGAGACATGTCCATCAGAAGTGATCATCTTATAATCTTATTATTGCTGTATATAATCTCCTGGTTCTTCTCATTTCACTTAGCATCAGTTCATGTAAGTCTTTCCAGGCTTCTCTGAAATCATCCTGCTGGTCATTTCTTATGGAACAATATTATTCCATAACATTCATATACCATAATTTATTCAGCTATTCTGCAATTGATGGGCATCCACTCAGTTTCCAGTTTCTTGCCACTACAAAAAGGGCTGCCACAAACATTTTTGCACACGTGGGTCCCTTTCCCTCCTTTAAGATTTCTTTGGGATAAAAGCCCAGTAAAAACACTGCTGTATCAAAGGGTATGAAGAGTGTGATAACTTTTTGAACATAGGTCCAAATTGTTCTCCAGAATGTTTGGATCCATTCACCGTTCCACCAACAATGTATTAGTGTCCCAATTTTTCCCACATCCTCACCAACATCCATTATCTTTTCCTGTCATCTTACCCAATCTGAGAGGCGTCTTAATTTGCATTTCTTTGATCAATAGTGATTTAGAGTAATTTATGTTTAACTTGATTCTTCTACACAATCAAGAGAGCCAACAGGAAGACCACCATTCTATCAAATTGAAGTAGAAAGAAGTTCTGGAATTCAAATCATGGATTCAAATCATGAGATTAAGATTCAAATCCCATATAATCACTGACTACTAGTGTGGTTTGGGCAAATCACTTAAACTCTTTAAGCTTCAATTTCAAATGTTCACTTGAATTATCAGTGTCTGACCTGTGACACAGCCTTTTGAGCTCATCTTGATTTGATCAGCCATAGCACTATACCTTGACCACCCCAACATAATAAGGTCATTTTGCTCCTCTTCAAGAACCAAGGATATCAATCACCAGGTTTAAATCCCATCATTTAAATTGTCTAAACCTCAATTTCTACATTTATAAGAGGAGAGGATTGGATTAGACTCAATGGTCTCTTCCAGCATTAAATTCATAAACCTATCATGCTAAGTATTAGATTATTACATTAGAGCTGCCAAATGAAATTAGAAACAGAGCTGACTATGCATAGTTTGAGTATGCACACTTGAAAGCTCTCAAAGATATGCAGGCAATACTGTGAGGGTATCCTGCATATTTCTTTTAGATACTTGCTCTCTGTTCTATTCCAGTATCTAGCACAATGCCTAATACATAGTAAATCTTTTTTAAAAATCTGTTAAATCCAACAGCAAGAGATACAAAGAGAAATTCCATTCAGAATAACTGTTGATAGCATAAAATATTTGGGAATCTATCTACCAAAGGAAAGTCAGGAATTATATGAGCAAAATTACAAAAAAGTTTCCACACAAAAAAAGTCAGACTTAAATAATTGGAAAAATATTAAGTGCTCTTGGATAGGCTGAGCGAATATAATAAAGATGACAATACTCCCTAAACTAATCTATTTATTTAGTGCTATACCAATCAGACTTCCAAGAAAATACTTTAATGATCTAGAAAAAATAACAACAAAATTCATATGGAACAATAAAAAGTCGAGAATCTCAAGGGAATTAATGAAAAAAAAAAAACCAAATGAAGGCGGCCTAGCTGTACCTGATCTAAAATTATATTATAAAGCAGCAGTCACCAAAACCATTTGGCTAAGAAATAGATTAGTTGATCAGTGCAAAAGGTTAGCTTCACAAGACAGAATAGTCAACTATAGCAATCTAGTGTTTGACAAACCCAAAGATCCTAACTTTTGGGATAAGAATTCATTATTTGATAAAAAAAACTGCTGGGATAACTGGAAATTAGTATGGCAGAAATTAGGTATGGACCCACACTTAACACCATATACCAAGATAAGATCAAAATGGGTCCATGACCTAGGCATAAAGAATGAGATTATAAATAAATTAGAAGAACATAGGATAGTTTATCTCTCAGACTTGTGGAGGAGAAAGAAATTTGTGACCAAAGATGAACTAGAGACCATCACTGATCACAAAATAGAAAATTTTGATTATATCAAATTAAAAAGCTGTGTTGTGAACCACACTCTGTTCCCATAGTCCTCTCTCTGCGTGTAGATGGCTCTCTTCATCACTGAACAATTGGAATTGGTTCGAATCATCTCACTGTTGAAAAGAGACATGTCCATCAGAAGTGATCATCTTATAATCTTATTATTGCTGTATATAATCTCCTGGTTCTTCTCATTTCACTTAGCATCAGTTCATGTAAGTCTTTCCAGGCTTCTCTGAAATCATCCTGCTGGTCATTTCTTATGGAACAATATTATTCCATAACATTCATATACCATAATTTATTCAGCTATTCTGCAATTGATGGGCATCCACTCAGTTTCCAGTTTCTTGCCACTACAAAAAGGGCTGCCACAAACATTTTTGCACACGTGGGTCCCTTTCCCTCCTTTAAGATTTCTTTGGGATAAAAGCCCAGTAAAAACACTGCTGTATCAAAGGGTATGAAGAGTGTGATAACTTTTTGAACATAGGTCCAAATTGTTCTCCAGAATGTTTGGATCCATTCACCGTTCCACCAACAATGTATTAGTGTCCCAATTTTTCCCACATCCTCACCAACATCCATTATCTTTTCCTGTCATCTTACCCAATCTGAGAGGCGTCTTAATTTGCATTTCTTTGATCAATAGTGATTTAGAGTAATTTATGTTTAACTTGATTCTTCTACACAATCAAGAGAGCCAACAGGAAGACCACCATTCTATCAAATTGAAGTAGAAAGAAGTTCTGGAATTCAAATCATGGATTCAAATCATGAGATTAAGATTCAAATCCCATATAATCACTGACTACTAGTGTGGTTTGGGCAAATCACTTAAACTCTTTAAGCTTCAATTTCAAATGTTCACTTGAATTATCAGTGTCTGACCTGTGACACAGCCTTTTGAGCTCATCTTGATTTGATCAGCCATAGCACTATACCTTGACCACCCCAACATAATAAGGTCATTTTGCTCCTCTTCAAGAACCAAGGATATCAATCACCAGGTTTAAATCCCATCATTTAAATTGTCTAAACCTCAATTTCTACATTTATAAGAGGAGAGGATTGGATTAGACTCAATGGTCTCTTCCAGCATTAAATTCATAAACCTATCATGCTAAGTATTAGATTATTACATTAGAGCTGCCAAATGAAATTAGAAACAGAGCTGACTATGCATAGTTTGAGTATGCACACTTGAAAGCTCTCAAAGATATGCAGGCAATACTGTGAGGGTATCCTGCATATTTCTTTTAGATACTTGCTCTCTGTTCTATTCCAGTATCTAGCACAATGCCTAATACATAGTAAATCTTTTTTAAAAATCTGTTAAATCCAACAGCAAGAGATACAAAGAGAAATTCCATTCAGAATAACTGTTGATAGCATAAAATATTTGGGAATCTATCTACCAAAGGAAAGTCAGGAATTATATGAGCAAAATTACAAAAAAGTTTCCACACAAAAAAAGTCAGACTTAAATAATTGGAAAAATATTAAGTGCTCTTGGATAGGCTGAGCGAATATAATAAAGATGACAATACTCCCTAAACTAATCTATTTATTTAGTGCTATACCAATCAGACTTCCAAGAAAATACTTTAATGATCTAGAAAAAATAACAACAAAATTCATATGGAACAATAAAAAGTCGAGAATCTCAAGGGAATTAATGAAAAAAAAAAAAACCAAATGAAGGCGGCCTAGCTGTACCTGATCTAAAATTATATTATAAAGCAGCAGTCACCAAAACCATTTGGCTAAGAAATAGATTAGTTGATCAGTGCAAAAGGTTAGCTTCACAAGACAGAATAGTCAACTATAGCAATCTAGTGTTTGACAAACCCAAAGATCCTAACTTTTGGGATAAGAATTCATTATTTGATAAAAAAAACTGCTGGGATAACTGGAAATTAGTATGGCAGAAATTAGGTATGGACCCACACTTAACACCATATACCAAGATAAGATCAAAATGGGTCCATGACCTAGGCATAAAGAATGAGATTATAAATAAATTAGAAGAACATAGGATAGTTTATCTCTCAGACTTGTGGAGGAGAAAGAAATTTGTGACCAAAGATGAACTAGAGACCATCACTGATCACAAAATAGAAAATTTTGATTATATCAAATTAAAAAGCCTTTGTACAAACAAAACTAATGCAAACAAGATTATAAGGGAAGCAACAAACTGGGAAAACATCTTCACAGTTAAAGGTTCTGATAAAGGCCTCATTTCCAAAATATATAGAGAACTGACTCAAATTTATAAGAATTCAAGCCATTCTCCAATTGATAAATGGTCAAAGGATATGAACAGACAATTTTCAGATGAAGAAATTGAAACCATTTCTAGTCATATGAAAAGGTGCTCTAAGTTACTATTGGTCAGAGAAATGCAAATTAAGACAACTCTGAGATACCACTCCACACCTGTCAGATTGGCTAAGATGACAGGAAAAAATAATGCTGAATGTTGGAGGGGATGCGGGAAAACTGGGACACTGATGCATTGTTGGTGGAGTTGTGAACGAATCCAACCATTCTGGAGAGCAATCTGGAATTATGCCCAAAAAGTTATCAAATTGTGCATACCCTTTGATCCAGCAGTGTTTCTATTGGGCTTATATCCCAAAGAAATACTAAAGAAGGGAAAGGAACCTGTATGTGCCAAAATGTTTGTGGCAGTCCTGTTTGTAGTGGCTAGAAACTGGAAATTGAATGGATGCCCATCAATTGGAGAATGGCTGGGTAAATTGTGGTATATGAATGTTATGGAATATTATTGTTCTGTAAGAAATGACCAGCAGGATGAATACAGAGAGGCTTGGAGAGACTTACATGAACTGATGCTAAGTGAAATGAGCAGAACCAGGAGATCATTATACACTTCGACAACGATATTGTATGAGGATGTATTCTGATGGAAGTGGATTTCTTTGACAAAGAGACCTAACTGAGTTTCAATTGATAAATGATGGATAGAAGCAGCTATACCCAAAGAAAGAACACTGGGAAACGAATGTGAACTCTCTGCATCTTTGTTTTTCTTCCCGGGTTATTTTTACCTTCTGAATCCAATTCTCCCTGTGCAACAAGAGAACTGTTCAGTTCTGCAAACATATATTGTATCTAGGATATACTGCAACATATCTAACATATATAGGACTGCTTGCCATCTAGGGGAGGGGGTGGAGGGAGGGAGGGGAAAAATCGGAATAGAAACGAGTGCAAGGGATAATGTTGTAAAAAAAATTACCCTGGCATGGATTCTGTCAATATAATGTTATCAAATAAATAAAAAATAAAAAATCTGTTAAATTTAATTGACTTTCTGTTTCCAGAATATACTCTAAACTATTTGACTTTCAAAGTTCCCTATAGGTGCTATGAATACAATAGTTTGTCATCTTTATGGCATTGTGTCTGTGAGTTTTATATATATATATATATATATATATATATATATATATATGTATATATATGTATATATATACACACATATACATGTATTTATTTGAAGTCATTCTTCCTTCTTCAAGGAAAAGAAATAGCCTTGAACAAAATACTCTAATTGTCCATAGTTACCTTACTTGTGCAATTTTTATCTGTTTTATATAGACTGAGAATGATTTATCCTTCTACTCAGGCAAGAAGGGATTTTTCAAACAGTTATAGTAATTTTACCCCACCATCAGAGTTCTTCAGTATCTTTGACGGGACCTATGGTGTCTAAGCTCTCTGCACATAGTTCAAGGCCCAATTGATAATACTCCCAAAGTAGGGGTTAAATCCCCTACATCCAAGTTTCATTTAATCATTGAGTTAGATTAGCTTTTGCAAAGAAATACTTATTTCAAAAAGTATAATCTCAGCTATAGACACTTATTCCCCAGCATGTGAGAGATACAATGTTCCTCCTCCTTATGCCATCTGAGGCTTTGGGGAAGGGAGAGGCCTGGACTCATAGCTTAATTCAGTTCCTATAGAGTATAACTGTCCCAGATCCAAGTCAAAAATTCAACTAGATCTCCAGTTCTAAACAGTGGTTTCTCAGGGCTTGCCTGGCTAAAGGCAAACCATCCTGATTATAATTTTGGCTCCAATGTCACCCTGGCTTGAACTCTTGAGGGATCATCACCACCTAAAACTGAGAAAGACAGATGAAACAGAACAGAAGCAAATACCCTCAGGCCAATTTCTCAGAAGTAGAGTAAAAAGGAGGGCAGAGAAAAGTTAACTCAGGTTCTGGATCAATTCATGATTATGTGTGAACAGTGTACTTTACCCTCAGGACACAGCAGGAAAGAGCTTGCAGAAAAAAAGAAAAATTGTCTCAGTCTGGCCAGCTTTAAATCTAAAGCCTATTCCTACTTTGTAGTCAATCAAAGAAACACAGAATTCAGGGTACCTCATTGTTGGCTAATATGAGCATGTTCAGCGCAAGCCCCTTACACCAAAATTGACATTTAAAACACTTCTTCAGGTTGCCCTCCCCTACTCTCCCCCAAAATGATATAAAAAGCCTTCCTTTCTTTTCATTTGTGATGGATCTGTACATATATAATAGTTAATGTATTACTATTTCGATTTTGCTGAGCTGCTCCTTATTTTGTTGTCAAGAATGACTGAGTGAGAAAGGGGAAAGCATTATGTTGGGAAATGAATTGATATAAAAATTTCAACTTTAAACTTTAAAAACTTTAAAAAGTTTCTGGCAGGAAAAAAAACAAAAGAAAAGAAAAAGGAAGAGTATTTGTTTACATATTCATTCTTTAGGAGGTAGGGAAATTATTTTTCTCCCTCTCAGTCTCTGTCTCTTTATCTGTGTCTCTCTGTCTCTGTCTCTTTCCATGTGGAGTAGGGTGACACAGCTCTAAACCTGTTATGTTAGGAGTTTGTTTAGGTAGTGATAACATTTTGGCATCTTAAATATTTTTGAACAGACTCTTTTTGAAATCCAAGAAAGATTCATCTGTTTCTAAACTACTCTTGTATGATATAGAAAATGAACTTCTAGGTAGTTGTAGGTATGGAATCATGTTTATACTGTCAAACTCAATGTGTTAGATAGTTCTAAATTGTTTTTTATCACAATTTCTTTTTTTTTAATTAAAGCTTTTTATTTTCAAAACATATGCATAAATAATTTTCAACATACCCCTTTGCAAAATCTTGTGTTCCAATTTTTTCCTTCTCTTCCCTCCACCCCTCCCCTAGATGACAAGTAATCCCATATATGTTAAACATGTGCAATTCCTCTATACACATTTCTACAATCATCATGCTGCACAAGAAAAATCAGGTCAAAAGAGCAAAAAAATTGGAAAGAAAACAAAATGCAAGCAAGCAACAACAAAAACAGGGAAAATACTATGTTGTGATCCATATTCAGTCCCCACAGTCTTCTCTCTGGGAGCAGATGGCTCTCTTTTAATCACAAAACCATTGAAACTGGCCTGAATCATCTCATTGTTGAAAAGAGTCAAAACTGATCATCATATAATCTTGCTATTGCTGTGTATAATGATCTCCTAGTCCTGCTCATTTCACTCAGCATCAGTTCATTTCTCTCCAGGTCTCTCTGAAATCATCCTGTTGATCATTTTTTATCGAACAATAATATTCCATAACATTCATATACCATAACTTATTCAGTCATTCTCTAACTGATGGGTATCCATTCAGTTTCCAGTTTCTTGCCATTACCAAAAGGGCTGCCATAAACACTTTTGCATACTTGAGTCTGTTTATCTCCTTTATGATCTCTTGCTGAATCAGAGAGTAAGTCCAGTTTGATAGCCATTTAAGGATATTTCCAAATTGCTCTTCGACATTGTTGATTCGGTTCACAACTCCACCAACAATATATTAGTGTCCCAGTTTTCCCACATCCCCTCCAACATTCGTCATTATCTCTACTTGTCATCTTAATCAATCTGGGAGATGTATAATGATACCACCAAGTTGTCTTAATTTGCATTTTTCTGATCAATAGTGATTTAGAACACCTTTTCATATAGTTTCAATTTCTTCTTCTGAAAATTGTGTGTTCATATTCTTTGACCATTTATCAACAAGAGAATGGCTTGAATTCTTATAAATTTGAGTCAATTCTCTCTATATTTTATAAATGAGGCCTTGAATATAAATTTTTCCCCAGTTTATTGCTTCCTCCCTAATCTTGTCTGCATTGGTTTTGTTGTACAAAAACTTATTTAATTTAATATAATCAAAATTATCCATTTTGCATTCCATAATGTACTCCAGTTCTTTGGCCAGAAATTCCTTCCTTCTCTACAAATTTGAGAAGTAAACTATACTTTGTCCTTTTAATTTGCTTATAATATCACTCTTTATGTCTAAATCATGAACCCATTTTGACCCTATCTTGGTATAGGGTGTTAGGTGCCGGTCAATGCTTAGTTTCTGCCATATTATTCAATTTTCTCAGCAAATTTTTTCAAATAGTGAGTTCTTATTCCAGAATCTGGAGTCTTTGAGCTTATATACTAGATTACTATTGTCATTGACATTGTATCTTGTGAACACTGATCACAATTACTCTATTTCTTATCAGTACCAAATGGTTTTGAGGACTGCTGCTTTATAATATAGTTTTAGGCCTGGTACAGCTTCATTTGCCTTATTCCCTTGAAATTCTTGACCTTTTGCTCTTCCAAATGAACTTTGCTATTATTTTTCCTAGCTCTGTAAAATAATTTCTTGGGAGTTTGATTGGTATAGCACTGAATAAGTAGATTAATTTAGGCAGTATTGTCATTTTTATTATGTTAATTTGGCTTACCCATAAGCACTTGATCTTTTTCCAGTTGTTCAGATCTAACTTTATTTGTATGGAAGGTATTTTGTAATTGTTTTCATATAGTTCCTGACTTGGTAGGTTCCTTGGCAGGTAGACTCCCAAATATTTTACATTATATACAGTTATAAAATGTATTTTATTCACATAGTTCCTATATCTGCTTTGACAGCTATATTCTCAGGTATTTTATATTATCCAGGAATTTTAAATGGTCAAAAATAATATTAAAAATATTGCTGATCATATAGTTTCTCTATAGATAGATAAGCAAAAGTCCTCCATCTTTATTTTTGGTCTTTAGCAGTAGGATTGAATTGGATGGATGCAGAATCTCCACAACCCCTTTCTTCCCCCTCTATTGCCAAAGTGACCCTGGTAAGTCTTATTCCACACCCTCTAGTCCCTCCTACAATTCTTTGTATACACCAATTATCGAGCCAGCACAGGATAGTGGGAAGGGCCATTTTCCAAGTATATGCTTATAGAGTATTGTCCAATCAGTTATTAGCCTTAAGTGCTTGGTTGTTTGGACCTCAGTGCATGAACTCAAAAGTTTCAACCCTCTACACTTGTATTCTTGGTTACATAGGTTTTATTTATATAAGAAAATTTTAATTTAAAATAAATCAAAATTATCCTTTTTACACTTCAATAATCTTTCTTTTCACCTTATAATATAGTTGATACTGCTGAATCTACTTCCTTTACATTATTTTTCCTTTGAAGTTTTATGAACTTTGATATTATTTTTCCTAATTCAGTAAAATAATTTTTAACAATTTAATCATGATGACATTGTATAAATAGACCGATTAGGTAAAATTGTCATTTTAAAAATTATATTAGCTTTACCTATTCATGGATGATAAATGTTACTTTAATCATTTAGATATTAATTTATTTGTATAAAATGTATTTTATTCACATAGTTCCTATATCTGCTTTGACAGCTATATTCTCAGACATTTTATATTATCCAGGAATTTTAAATGGTCAAAAATAATATTAAAAATATTGCTGATCATATAGTTTCTCTATTTTTCACTTTTGATTAAGTTTATTTTGACTTTAACTTTGAGATCATGATTACTATACAAGTTTTTTTTTTTTTTTAACATACTACATTCTACTCTTGCTCTTTATTTTATTTTTGTGTTTCTCTCATTTTTATAATGTTTCCTGAAAGTAATATATTGTTGAAATCAAAATTTTAATCTGCTATCCAATTTCATTTTATGGGTCAATTTATTCCATTCAAATTCTAAATTATAATTACTTGTGTATTTTCCTGTTTTTCCTTACTATCCTTCTCACACTCTTTGCCCTAACCCTTCTCACTCCTCTGCTTCATTTCTACCTGCTCCTTTGCCCACTTATTTTTTTTTTTTACTTAACTTTAACTTTAACCTCCCCAAATCCTCTCCTCCACTCTTTCTCTTTGCACTCATTTCTTTCTGAACTTAGAAGACATTTATATCTTTCTAGATATATACATTATTTCCTCTTTAACTCCTACCAATGAGAATAAAAGTTCCAGCATTACTTGTCCTTCCTTCCTACTAGCTTCTTTTGTATAATTTTTTCTTTTTGTGCTTTGTCTGTATGAGATAATTACTCTTTTTTATTTCTCCATGTAGTTTTATTTTTTCTTTTAGAATCACCCCATCGTACTCAGCTAAGCCAATGACATTTTTTCAAACTATCCAAATAATGACAATCATAAGAATGCGGCTAATAGTTTCACATATATGAAGTAAACAATTTGACTCTATTAGATTCTTTATAATTAGTCTTTAATAAACTACTATAATTAGTAGTTTAATGTTAATAATTAGTTTAATCTCCTGGATGTTATATGTGAGGTGGCTTGGTTTAAAACAAACAAACAAAAAACAAGATCCCTTTAAGCAAATAGCTCAGGAATGGGTGTGGAGGGGGAAAGTTGAGTTATATAAAAGGAAAAAGAACACGGATAATGAACATAGCCTAAAGGAAATTAGTTTGATCATTTAGGTATGTATCATATTAAATTATGTATCAAGAAAATTTATAAGCCTAAGGTGTGTTTTAATTTATATGACAGGTACTTTTTTCATTTATGATATTTCATTTTTCTTTAAGAAGCAAAATATTCATGAGTTGCAAAGCCCGACACTCTATCCTCACCCTTTTCTGGAATGTACATGCTGGACTAGGTAAGAGAACAGAATAATACAATATTCTAAGATAGAGACTAGAAGATAGAAAGATCGATATGAGTTTTATGAAACTCTGGTATGTAGTTTTCTTATTTTGTTTTACTGGAACTTCAAAAACCTCATATACCACCCAACAGAAGAGTCATCAAAACTTGAACTTAAGTTTCCTAGTCCCACATTCTCCACGTGTATCCAATTTAATGGGAAAAAGAACTATAAAAAGAGATTCTGTGATGCAATCCTTTTCTTCACCCAATTGAAAGTTCATTCTATATTACATTCTAATTAGCATAATTACAATTTAGGAAGGAAGGAAGGCCAAGCAAAAGATTTCTTTGTTGTATCCTACTGAAGTTATGACATTTCAGGTATTAAGACTGACAAAGTTAGATAATGTAAAAATATCTTTTCTAAAAGATTTTAATAACTTCTTTTATTAGCACATTGGCTAGATTTTCTCATTATCTTTTTATCCTCTTTGCAGAGTGCAATCCCTTATAATAAAGCATTTTTTACAAATCTGAGTTCTGCCTCTTATATTTTTAACCTTAATAGAATTACATTTTTTCCAATTACATGTAAAGATAGTCTTCAACATTGATTTTTGTAAAAATTTAAGCTCCAAAATTTTCTCCCCCCTTCCTTCCCTTCCTTTCCCCAAAACAGCAAGAAATTTGATATCAGTTATACATGTATAGTCATGTTAAACATATTTCCATTTTAGTCATTTTATGAAAGAAGACTCAAAACCAAAGGAGAAAATTACAAGAAAGAAAAAGACCAAAAAAAAGTGAAAATAGTAGCTTTGATCTGCTTTAGACTTCATAGTTCTTTTTCTGGTTGTGATCAGCATTTCCCATCATTAAACATTTGAATTATTTTTGTAAAGTCCCTTTGCATTTCTGAAAAGACTTAAAGCTATCATAATTGATCATTGCACAATATTGCTATTACAGTGTCAGTGTAAATGTTGTCCTGGTTCTGCTCACTTCACTGAGCATCAGTTTATATGTCTCTCCAGGTTTTTCTGAAGTCTGCTTGCTCACCATTTCTTTTTTTAAATTTATTTTTATTATTATTATTTTTAATAGCTTTTTATTTACAAGTTATATGCGTGGGTAATTTTATAGCATTGACAATTGCCAAACCTTATCTTCTAATTTTTCACCTCCTTACCCCCATCCCTTCCCCTAGAAGGTTGACCAATACATGTTAAATATGTTAAAGTATAAATTAACTACAAAATAAGTATACATGTCCAAACCGTTATTTTGCTGCACAAAAAGAATCGGACTCTGAAATAGTGTACAATTAGCCTGTGAAGGAAATCAAAAATGCAGGCAGACAAAAATAGAGGGATTGGGAATTCTAGGTAATGTTCTTAGTCATCTCCCAGAGTTCTTTTGCTGGGTGTAGCTGGTTCAATTCATTACTGCTCCATTGGAACTGATTTGTTTCATCTCATTGCTGAAGATGCTGAAGGTTCATCAGAATTGATCATCATATAGCATTGTTGTTAAAGTATATAATGATCTCCTGGTCCTGCTCATTTCACTCAGCATCAGTTCATGTAAGTCTCTCCAGGCCTTTCTGAAATCATCTTGTTGGTCATTTCTTAATGAACAATAATATTCCATAACATTCATATACCACAATTTATTCAGCCATTCTCCAATTGATGGGCATCCACTCAAGTTTCCAGTTTCTGGCCACTACAAAGAGGGCTGCCACAAACATTCTTGCACATACAGGTTCCTTTCTCTTCTTTAAGATCTCTTTGGGATATAAGCCCAGTAGTAGCACTGCTGGATCAAAGG
Source organism: Antechinus flavipes (assembly GCF_016432865.1). Lineage (NCBI taxonomy): Eukaryota > Metazoa > Chordata > Mammalia > Dasyuromorphia > Dasyuridae > Antechinus > Antechinus flavipes. The sequence goes on along the minus strand of NC_067403.1, from coordinate 132,406,041 downwards.
GTATGCACAGTTTGATAACTTTTTGTTGCTCACCATTTCTTATAGAACATTACCTTCACATACAGAACTTGTTCAACCATTTCCCAATTGATGAGCATCTCCTCAATCTCCTCAATTTCCAGTACATTGCCTCCATTTAAAGATCTGCTAAAAATATTTTTGTACATGTAGATTCTTTTCCCTTTTTAATAATCCATTTGGAATACAAATCTAGTAGTAGTATTGCTGTCTCACCTCGTTTTGTGCATAATTCATTGGGCACAGTCCTGATTGCTCTCCAGAAAGACCAGATTAAGTTCACAACTCTACCAACAATGCATTAGTGTTCCAATTTTCCCATATCTTTTCCAATATTTATCATTTTCCTTTTCTGTCATATTAGTCAATCTGATAGTATGAGGTGATACTTCAGAATTATTGTAATTTACATTTCTCTAAATCAATAATGATTTAGAATTTTTTTTCATATGACTATAGAGAGCTTTAATTTCTTCATCTGAAAGCTGCCTGTTCATATTCTTTGACCATTTATCAATTGCGGAATGACTTGTATTCACATAAATTTGATTCAATTCTCTATTTTTAGAAATGAGGCCTTTATCAGAAATAATGGCTGTAAAAATTGTTTCTAAGCTTTTTTCTTTCCTTCCATTCTTGGTTACATTGATTTTATTTGTGCAAAATGTTTAAAATTTTAAATTTTAAAAAATTTAATTAAAATTATCTACTTCACATTTTATAATGTTTTCTGAATCTTTAAATTAGATTCATTTTTGCTTTGTCTGAGATCAGGATTGCTATCCCTGCTATGCTTCAGTTGAAGCATAATATATTTTGCTGCAGCAAAATATTTGCTCCTTTACTCTATGTGTGTCACTCTGTTTCAATGTATTTCTTGTAAAGAAAATATTGTCAGAGGTCTGGTTTTTATAACAAAGATTTTTTAAAAAGAAATACAGAAAAAAGAGAAGAGAAACTGAGTAAAACTGATTGATACATTGAAAAAAATCTGATATTATGGACAACATTCCATACCTTGGTTAAGGAGGTAGGGAAAAGGGAGGTATCTTCTCATATTTTTTTCTTTAGGTCATATTTATTCTTTAGAATTTTACAACATTGATTTTCAACGTCTTTTTTGTTGTTGTTCTTTCCTTTTACACTATTGTAGTCATTGTGTGTAGTTCTTGGATCTGTTTACTTTTTTTTGTATCAATTCATATAATTATCCCATGCTTCTCTATATCCATCATATTTATTGTTTCTTACAAAACAATAAAATGTTTTTACATTCAAGTATCACAGTTTTTCAGCCAATCCCTAATAAGAATTTATTCTCTTTCAGTTCTTTGATTGATACAGTAATAGCATGGATGTTTTAGTGTATCTGGAGTCTTTTTTTTTTTTTTTTTTTTTTTTTTTTTTTAGGCACTTTCTTGGTATATATCCCTAGAAATGGAATCTCTGGATCAAAGGGTACAGACATTTTAATAACTTTATTTGCATAATTCCAGATTACTTTCTAGAATGATTGTTCTAATTTGTAGCTGCATCAATAAGGCATTAATGTAACTGTCTTTGCATTTGTGAATATTAATGACATTTTCTGACAGCCACAGGTTTGGCTTAAAAAATTTTTTTTTATAGATTAGTAATTGAAATGTTAATTCAATGTAACAAATATTTATCAATATATGTCATGTATATATAAAACATCAATGTCAAAACCATATCTCATCAGAGTAGATGTATTTCATTAAAATATGAATTATGGAAATTTAATATGGGGAAACCTATTTTACAACAGAATCTTCCTAGTATGGTAGTAGCTTAACAGATCTGACTGATAGATTTTGTTCTATGACTTATTTGCTCAAAATAAAAGACCATTTTCAATAACTAATTTTCAGGGGTTTCTTTTTTTGTATAGCACTCATTCACATAAATTATCTTGTGTTATATAATAAATTTAATGTTGCTTAATAAAATATTTAAAATTTGATAATACACAAAATAATTGATGTCTTCCTTATAGAGTATTAAGATAATATACTCATATGATATGATGATGATTTGTGAAGATTATGCATTCTAGGAAATTTGTTTTTATTCATTTTACTAAGCAATAATTAATTACAATGGCTGTAGATGGGAAATTGCTTATTTAAAATAATAGAGAAGTCCAAACTACAAACCAATTAAGATAATTATCATACCTTATTCAAAGAATATCTAATTTTCACACTTTCCAATAACTGCAAAATAAATAAATTCAAATAGCATATAATTACACATTTAAAAATGAAGAATGATACATTTTAGCATGTATGTTCCCAAACTTAAATTTCTCTATAGGAACCTAAGGATTATCAAAACACCCTAAATATGCTATCAAAAATAGCATCCAGACTCCAAGCAAATTGGAAAATTAAATCAATTATCCATTGTATTCAGGACTATATTTTATGCAAAATATCTAGATAATTATGCAGTACTAGGATTTTGATGCATTGGTAGGGTTATTTTACTTTAATAATATTGTATTTTCCTTAATTCTCCACTTTATTTACATATCTAAGACAAAGTTACAAATATAGGGAGAAAATAAATATTTTAGACAAAATGAATTGTTGTTGAGTCATTTTTCAGTTGTGTCTGACTCTTTGTGATTTCATTTGGGGTTTTCTTGGCAAAAATACTGAGTTTGCCATTTTCTTTTCCAACTTATTTTACAGAGGAGAAAACTGAAGCAAATAGGTTTAAGTAATTTGCCTGGGATTACACAGCTAGTAAGGTCTGAGATCAGATTTGAACTCAGGAAGATTAGTCTTTCTGACTCCAGGTATTCTAATCACTGCACCACCTGAGAAAATTAATTATTAATAATTAATTGATATTTCAGAAGAAAGGGTCTTAGATGCCATGTAGTCCAAATCCCTCTTTTTATTGATGAGGACCTAAAGCTTGCCTAGTTTAAATGATTTGCTTTTGATTATTTCATCAGAAATCATCAAAGGTGAGATTTGAATGTTTTTACTCTAAGTTCAACATTCCATCTACTACACCACACATTTTGTTCAGGATTTAGGGATTCTGTTTCAAAATATCAGTAGTTATATCCTCCATCCTTGTAACTGTCTGTAATATATATTCTTTGTGATTAGTACAGAATTACTTCATTTGTGTGTATCTTGTCTCTCTAGAGACAAGATACACACATATCTCATTATCTTTAGTCCCTTTAAATCCTATGACCCATTGCTTCTTTCTACTTGAGCCATACATAAGGATGGTTATACACAGAATCTTACCATGACCTACATGTTTCAGTTTCTTAATTAGACTGACCTTCTTTTATCTGTCCACAACCCAGTTCCCAACTAAGTAGATAATAATCTTATATATGGGCATACCAATCTTACATGATCATAACATACTATCAATCCACCTCTCCTATTGCCTCTTCCTTATCCCCAACTCTTCCTTTTCCCTCATGGAGACCTGCAATTCCTTTACCCTCAGGATTTTCTCTTTAATTTTACTTTCTTCCCTTGACTCTGTAGTTCATTAATTAAATTCTGTATTGTTTTCTATGTCCAAATTCTTTCCCCCTTGTCATATCCTCCTTCATCATTTAACAAAATTTACCCTTAAATCAACTCCTGTCTTACTTCTTCACTGTTACCTATTGTTGAAGAGAGTTGAAATCATACAATCATGGCAATTGAATATATTATAAATTAATGTTATCCATATCAACTGGAGTCTTAGTGCACTAGAGCAATTCTCTTATTTCTCCCTAATTAATTCTCTATCTCATTCCTCCCCCAAACCAATCTTCTTGAGTCTTCAAACCTCCCATAGTTCCCTCTTCTTCCTGTCTATAAGCTAAGGAATTCTATTTTACTGAGAAAACTAGGTCCTTGAAAAGGTCCTTATGAGGTCCTATTTTCTTCCTCTTCATCTGAAAATACTTTGACATTATCCTTTATTCTCTTTCCCTTTCCTACAATCTCTGACACTGTAATAGGACATTCCTTATCAAGGTCAACTTCTTTACATGAGTTCTCAATCTCATCCCCCACTGTCTTTTCTGTCTGATTCTGTCATCTTCTCTCCCTTTTCTCCAAGCTTTTGGATTTGCCTACATCCTTTTGCCTTGAGAACTAAGTTTGTTGCTTTATATTGCTGCAGTCCAGACATCCACATAACTTCCTTCAATTCTTCAACATGACCCCAGAATCCTTCTCTACTAGAATGTAACCTCCTTGAGGGTAGAGACTGTCTTATTTGCTAATATTTAAATCTCCAACACAGTGCCCAGCACATAGCAATACATAGCAATCACTAAACTAATTCTCTTTCTTTCTATTTATCTCTCTCTCTCTCTCTCTCTTCTCTCTCTCTCTCTCTCTCTCTCTCTCTCTCTCTCTCTCTCTCTCTCTCTCTCTTCTCTCTCTCTCTCTCTCTCTCTCTCTCTCTCTCTCTCTCTCTCTCTCTCTCTCTCTCTCTCTCTGTCTCTCTCTCTCTCTCTTTCTTCCCCCTACTGACTTTAAACATGTTTTAGATTTCCCATCCTTATTAAGGGAGGAAAAAAACTGTAGGTCTTTACTATCCCTTCAAAAATTTGATCTAATATCTTCTCTTTTTCTCAAACTTTTAGGAAAAGCTATCTTCACATACTAACTCATACTTTATCTCCTCTCACCCACCCTTCAAACCTATGTAGTTTGGCTTTTGACCTTATTTGTTCAGCTGAAACTGCTTCCTTGAAAGTTCCCAGGGATCAATTAATTGCCTAATCTTATGGTTTTTTTTTTCTTTTTTACTTCATCCTTATCAGTTCTCAGATGCATTTGATGTTGTTAGCTAGCCATTGCTAGCTAGGAGTCATTTCTTCTCTTGGGGTTATCATGGTTCTACTATCTGTCTAATGGTTTCTTTTCAAAATCCATATCATTCTCCTTTATTGTGGGTGTTTCCTAAGGCTCTGTCAGAGGTCCCTTACTTTTCTTTCTCTTGATATTCTTCATCAGCTCTTATGAACCCATTATTATCTCTTTGTAAATGACTCGAAGTTTTACAAAAAATTGAGGCAGACAGAGGTTGTTATTTGTAGAGAGTAACATAGATGGTAAGTATCTGAAGCTGGATTTGAACTGAGATCTTCCTGACTCCAGGTTCTGTGCTACTACCATATAGTCTACTTACCTTTAACTTAGATGATTGCAACAGCTTGCTACTTGATCTCCACAATCCAAATTTCTTCCCACATCAGTTCACCCTCACACAGATGCCAAAGTGATTTTTTAAAAATCAGAGATCTAAATAAGTCACTCCCCTACTCAACTCCAATGTTTTCCCCCCTTTAAGATCAAATATAAGTTCCTCTAACTTTTGGAGGCCTTCACAATCTTGCCTCAGCCTATTTGTCCAGCTTCACTAGACATTGTTTATCCTTCTAAACTGGGAAATTCAAACAAACTGGCTTTTCCTTATACAAAATACTTCACCTCCAATCTCTGTGTCATACCTCATGCCTAGAATGTATTTCCTCCTTATCTATACCTAAAAGACAGAGCACAAGCAACACTTTTGCCATTAATCCTTTCCTGATTCCCCCTAAATGTTAGTGTGCTCCCTTCTCTGTCTTATAATTACTTTGCATTTATTTATGTTTATTCTATTTTTTTGTTTAAAGTTATATATTTCCCTCATTAAAATGTAGACTCCTTGTGTGTAGGAATTGTTTCATTCATTGTACTTCTATCTTGAGTATCTAGCCCAATACCTAGTACAGCCTTAATAAATACGTATTTATTAGTTAGGGCATTGATTCCATAAGGGGAAGAATACCCCTTGATGATTATTATTGTGTTTTGTATACAACAGAATTATTCAAAGTTGAATAAATGAATGTCTGCATGAATATTCTGATGATTGCAAAGCTATTTTAAAACATTTTTAAAAAAATTTTGATACTTAAAGTTTAAAGTACGTTTCACTTATTTTATTTTCCTATATATTGCATCCTTTTACAGAGGCTTAAATAAGTTTATTTTTTAGCACCACAGATGAAACTGTCATGATTGCCTTTTAAAAGTGAATGAAAAAAAATAACTGGAGTTATATAATTTTACAACATGTAAACTGTGAACCGCTCCAAAATCTTTATTTCTATTATTCAAAGACACAACTATGACCCCAGAATCATTTGGGGGAGTTCTTGGCAAAGATATTGACATTTCATCTTCAATTTCCTAGAATGAATCTTCCTGACTTCAGACCTGATTTTTCACCCAATTCTCCAGCCTCCTCACTTTACAGATCTAAAAATGGCTTGTCTAAGGTTACATGAAAACACAGAAAAGAAAAACAACTGGAAAGTCTTTATTCTTCTTTAATCCTGGGCAGGTTTGAGAAATCTTTGGATTCTTCTGACATCATTATTATTACAGAGGATGTGAATCATCATTATAGAGGATGGATGAAGAATATTACACACCTCTCAAGAAAGAGGATGAAAAATGAGAAATAATTTTGGATGTGGCTAATTCAGGGATTGATTTTGTTGATTAAGAGTATTAATAACTAAAACAAGAACAACAATAAGAGTGTTTCCTTTTTCCTTTTTCCAGTGGGGGAAGGTAGGAAAATATTTTTGTTAATCAAAAAAAAAATGTAAATTCTATGAGTTCTCCTAAAAATTGCTTGATATCTTGTGTATAAAAATACACACATATGATGATATTCTGAATGTAAGAGAAACTTTATTTGCAATTAAGATTTTCATGAGGATCATACAATATGAATATTCCATACTTTCATGGATAGGAGTTCTTACTGATATGGTTACTGCATGAACAAGTGCACATCCAGTGTATCCATATGCCTTTTCATCTTCTGAGATTCTTGTTCATGTTTTTCCATAGATCTTCTGTAAAGAGTTTATTCAAAGAACAAAAGATCTTTCTCTGGTTCTTTTCATATTTTATAGATAACAGTATACTATTCAGGCTGTCCATCTTGTTACTCCTCTTTCATACAAGAATGAAAATAATTCTGTGAAAGCAGATATATCAAATGTCTCCCACCAAAATGCAAATTCTTTTTGTAATCCTGATAGTTGGGGAGAACCCATAATTAGAGATGATAAGAGACTGGCTTTTCATTTATTTATTCATTCACTCATCCATCCATCCATCCATCCATCCATCCATCCATCCATCCATCCATCCATCTATCCATCTATCCATCCATCCATGCATTCATCTATCTATCCATCCATCTATCTATCTATCTATCTATCCATTCATTCATTTTTTTTTTAAACTTGGATTGGTGAAATGTGTCAAGAGCAGCCTCTAGTGGTAGGTCAAAGCTTTTACATGACACTACAGGTCAATTTGATTAATAAACAGATAATTTCTTTATTTGTCCTGTGGTCTGAATTAAAACTTCATTTTATGGCATATGCTATGTACTTTAAAAAGATATCCTAGCAAACTGAATTCTGGAATCATTTTATTTTAACATGGAAACCTGAAGATTATGTCTAAACTTTTATTTTAAATCCCTATTAAGTATTAAGAAATAAATATAGAATTAGTGAGAAAACTAAAAAATCCCTTCTATCTGAGAAACAAAGAACATGCCTGAAGCCCAACCCAAGTCTTCACTAAGATTAAAAAAGGAAGCATGAATTTAGGAAGTCTACTTCTTGCTATACTGTTTAGTTTCAATTTTCTTTCCTGCTTCTTTCCAGGAACACATGAACATATGAACACAGTTATATTGCATATAGTAATAGACCATAATTTTAGAGCTAGAGGAAGCTCAGGACCATCTAGACCAATTTCACTCAATTTACACATAAGTAAACTGAAGCTCACGATGTATGAATGACTTGCTTAAGTGGAACAGTTAGAATTTGAACTCAGATCTGCTTGTTGAATAATGAATGGATGGATTAAATTCACTAGTATTTAACTCAATTCAGTATTTGGTTACTAAGCAGTCTGGTTTAGTGGAAAGTGGTTTAGTGGAAAGAGCATTGGATTTGGAATGAACAGAAGCTGAGTCCAAATATTAACTAAGCCATCTAAGCTTATCATAATATGCCTCCTCCCATTCTATTCATGAGTAAAATAAGGGAGTTAAGTTATTCTGAAGTGCTTTCCAATTTTAAATCTACTTTTCCACAAGTGCTCACCTCTTTCTAGCACAGTGCCCTGCATTTAAATGGTGCTCAATTAATATTTCTTAAGTTGAATCAAACTTATTAAGGTAGTGAACCTATAATTCCTACTATGTATCAGACATTATGCAACAGGCTTTTTACAAATATCTTTTTTCTGTGTAGTATCTTACAATATTGGAATCATAATTGCAATATTATAATATCTTACAAATATCTTAATATGATCATTATAACAATACTTTAAGATGGGTGCTATTAATATCTTCATTTGACAGTTAAGAAATGGAGGTAAACAAACATTAAATGGAGGATCACAGAGCTATTAAACTGTGAATGAGGCACTGTTATGTGTCTGAGGCCACATTTGAATTCAGATCTTTTTGATTACAGGCCTAGTGCTCTACTCATTGTGCTCTCTGCTCCCTCTAAAGGAAAATGGACCCCTATCATATACTTACTTTTCAGAGGTAAACCTTTCTAAATGATATTGAAGTATAAGAAAGTTCTACTTAGATGGCCTAACCATAATGATAAATCACACATACTACTTAAGTCTTATAAAAGCTTTTCAAAAAAGGCCAAAAAGTATTAACTTAGTCGGGGAAAACGGCCTAGATTCATGGAGCAAAACCAGGCAGGACCACTCACTCTCCCAGAGGAAACAGGCTCCCAGAGGAATTCAGCGCTCATAACCATCTTCTTTTTCATTTAACTTTTTACTTTATTATTGGAAACAAGCAAGGAATTTTTGAAATCCCTCAGACCCTTTGTGCAGATTGTGTCTTGCCAGCCGCTCAGAGACTTTTACGGCTTCCTCTTTCTCCCCATTTTAGCACAATCTGCTTAGAAGAAACAGCCCAGTGGATGCCGACTGAAAGCTGGGAGAAGGCAAGGCAGCGGAAAGAAGTTAGCTCCTTAGCAGCAAGCAAATAGGGGTCCAAATAGCCCTTTCCCAGAGCCAGCATCATTGGGCCATCGTCAAGGTCCACCTGGAAGGCGTCTATGACGCACAGCCCCTGGAGCAGGACAATTCAGGGATAGAAGCCAGTGTGAGTTCAAGTAGCTACAAAACAGAGGGCGCCAGGGGAAAGGGCCGAGCGCCTCTAAGGCCTAGACCCGAGCTTCTGTAAGTGGGCTCTTCTCTCCCAACTCCATGATAGATAACTTGGGTTAGGCTTCCTAGGAGAGAAAGACTGCAGCTTGCCCAGGCTCCCGGCACGCAGAAAACTTGCGCCGCAAGATGTCGTTCAAATCGCCCCCATAGCGTACGGAACAGTACTGAACTCCACTAATGCATTTGCGCTCGGTAAGCTGCTTTGGCTTTCCTTCTTGTCCTCAATTCCTCCCAGTCTCCTCCTTCCCTGAACTTCGCTCACTCATTGTTTCCCTATCTCTATTCCTTGTTCTTTGAGCCCTATGTCTTCTCTTAGTGGTCTCCTGGGATCTGTTCTCTTATTCTCCAAGGGTTTCTTCATCTCCAGCCCCTTGAGAAGGGCAGTAGCGGGAGACGGTAGAGACAAAAATCTTCAAAGTGGGTTTGCTTTAGGTAATGGGTTCTTAATTGGATGTAGTGGGGAAGGGAATTTTGGTGGAGGTAGAATCCCCCTCAAGCAAATACAGAGGCTATAACTGGGTCATACTGGCGCCGACCCCGCGGCCCTCTGCCTTTGATCACGGTTCCTTATTCGAGTCACTAGAAGGCTGCCACCTTGGCAATAACATTGAAGATTTGGCCCAAGTCTTTCTTCAAGCCAGAATGACATTCAGTGCAGTCCCAGAGGCGGCATTGGGGGCCCTTTGCTGCTTGTGCTTGTCAAAAGGAAGGAAGAGGCGGATCACGAAGTTCTGAGGCTAGGGTTGTGCCTCATTGGAACTGTCTTAGACCTTTGAAAAAGAAGTTTAAACACACACGTTTGGCACGTTCTTAAATTGGAGAGCTCCTGGGCTTTTCCATATTCGAGATTTTACTTCAAAGAAAAAATGAAACCATAAAAATTATATTTGCTTCTTTCCTAAAATTAATATAATCATTTAATTTTGTATTATTTCTCTCTACCTTCCTCTTGTGCTTTCAAGTAAATTATTCAAGATTAGGTTTTTTATTATATTTAATTTATTAATATTGCCCACCTCCTTGTGGGGTGTTTCAAGGATGAATTAATATTTGCAAAGCAATTGGAAGATGAAATCTTATATAAGACTTAATGGAATTATTATTATATTATTATTATCATTAGAAGAGAAACAATAAATGGATGGAGCCCTTACCTGCTGCCATCTGCTTTGTTAATAGAGCAACTTTGAAAAACAAAGCAAAAAGAGTGTCTACAGAGTATGGAGGATTCAGACTGAGTTGAAAAGAGTCTTATCCAACTTCCTCACTTTACAAATAAGGAAATCGAAGCCAAGAGGGATTAATTGGTTTGTCCAACCTCTTTTTTTAGCTAAAATATAAAAGATAGCATTTGAACTCAGGATTTCCTGAGTCCCACTGCCTCAAATGGATTGATGTAATAATTCATCTAGAATTCATATATCCTCATTAAAAGAACATTCTACTTTGAAAGAAAACTGGAGGACAAGGGGAACCACAAACTAGCTATCTTTATAGATACAGAATTGGCCCCATCTCACTAGTTTATTATTATCTAAGAGTTGCCTAGAGCACTGAGAAATTTACAAATGAGGAAACTGACTTACCAAGGATCAAGCAACCAATATGTGACAGAGATACTTTGAACTCAGGTGTCTCTGATTCCAAGATCAGCTCTTTTTTAAAAAAATTATAGCTTTTTATATACAAAATATATGCATGGGTAATCTTTCAAAATTGACCCTTGCAAAAACTTCTGTTTCAACTTTTCCCCTCCTTCCCTCCACCCCCTCCCCTAGTTGGCAGGAAGTCCCATACATGTTAAATATGTTAAAGTATATGTTAAATACAGTAAATGTATACATATTTATAGTTACAAGATCAGCTCTTTTATACTTGGTGTTCTCTTCTTAATTAAATTATATGGTTCTTCATTTCTATTTTACATTTACAGAGCCTTAAATGATGTCTTTCTAAGAGTATTTTTTTCCTTTGCCAGTACCCCACTGTTTAACTTGAATATACTAGTAATTATGTTTTAAACAGGATCTTTCTTCTGAAAACCATACATTCCCATATCACCAGCTTCACAGTAATCTTGAAAAGTAAAGAGAGATAAGTATGATTATGACTATTTTATATATGATTTGACCATAACCTCACTTTATGCTTCAAAATAAATTTTCTAAAAAATAAATAAATTTTCTGAAAGTTTTTGAGTGAACTACCTGAATTTTTGTTGGATTTTTTTTTTCTTCATAAAGAACTTTTTAGCTTTACAGATCTCAATAATGCAAAGAGAAAATAGAATTAATTTTTATAAAATTTCTCTCTTTCTATTATACAGAAGGAATTTAATGTGCCAGAAATGCTATCATGATATTAGACCTGTCTATTGTTTAAAAAAATAAAATGCCTTAGTATATAGTTCTGTCAAGATATTCAAATTCAGATCCTCTAGGTGACTATACTACTCTGACTTCACTAAGGCACAATTCATTTTGAAATATTAGTATTATCTTAAAAATTAGAGGTTTAGGAAGTCCAGTAATAAGATTAAGAAACTAGTAAAATTTAGATGTAAAAATATACATAATCCAACAGAAAGATCTAAATTATAAAATTTATCCTAAATTATTTGAAAGTTAGCATTTTGAATTAAAAAAGAAAGCTACACAATACAGACTAATTCTAAGCATAAAGTAATTCTCATTTAAGTAAACATCAAAAAGTATTCCATTATAAACTTTCATTTTCATGTTCCTTATGGTTAAGAAGTAATTGCTACCCACTGAAACTTGCCACAAAGATCAATCTCCTAACTCTCCAACACCAACAAGAGTAACAACAATTAGTTTCTGATTGTCTGCCACAAATGCAAATAAATACCAAAATAGCATTACAATAAACAATGATATTGGTGATATACTCCCAAGTCTGCTTGTCAGCTTATCCAATATAAATGAATAGTTTTTAGTTGTTTATCATTCAACTTTGAGCATTTGTTCATTTAGTCTTATTTATTTTGTATAACTACGCTTCAGAATTTTGAATACGTGTGATTTCTCTTTCACAAATTAAAATCCTTCCAAGAGTGAGTAAATTAAATTATTGTGCTTATTTTCAAAAATAAAAATTTAAAATTTCTGCTCTCAGAGTACTCAAAACTTTTTCCAGTATATTTCAAAGAATATGCTTCATTTCTTAAAATAATAGAAAGTTTGAGTCATTAATACATGTTCTTTAGGCTATTAATCCAAACATCATAATTTCAGATGATGTTAAACAGAAATAATTAATTTTATTACATTTTTAATATAACAGAAAATGCATAGCCATTAGAATAACTTCAAGGAATTTACAAATAGGTCTCTGTCTCTCTCTTCTCTCTCTCTGTCGCTCTCTCTTTTTTTTTTTTTTTTTTACTGAGGCAACTAGGGTTAAGTGACTTGCCCAGGGTCACACAGGTAGGAAGTGTTAAGTGTCTGACAACAGATTTGAACTCAGGTCCTCCTGACTTCAGAATTGGTACTCTCTCCACTGTGCCATCTAGCTGCCCCTAGGTCTCTTTAAAATGTGATGTATTTAAACTTTTTTATTACCAGGATACCATGAGATAATGTCCCAGAGAAACACATTTCAAGGAGATGTTTCACAGTCTTCTAGTGTGCAAAAATCCCTGGGAATGAAATTTAAAAGAAAATCTGGCATCCCCAATTATCATTCAAATATGTCCTATCATTATGTGACTTGTATGTTTATAGACCAGAAGTTCCAGAAAACTGCTTGCTAAATTCATTGTTTCAGGCTCATCAAACTCGAAATGTTTGCTTTTTTCATTTATTTTATCTGCAAAACTATGAAAAGTTTGTGGCAGAAGTAACATATCCAAGGTTTACACAGGGAGCCAAACTCAAATGTAAATGTAAAAGTTTCCCACACAATCTGTTCTTCTTTCTATAATTCAAGGCATTTAATCTAAACGCATACTTGTTCTAGAATTGACAATATACAAATAATCTTGAAAATATATGAGTAATTATATAACACTTCATAGATAATAGTTCATGTAGAACAGTGAAAAGTATGTTGGTTTTGAAATCAAGGGTACTGAGTTTTATATACATTCTTATGTGATTATTATTGTTCAGTCATTTCAATCTCTTCATGGCCCCATTTGGGATTTTATGGCAAAGATACTGGAGTGATTTGCTATTTCCTTTTCCAGTTCATTTTATAGATGAGGAATGAAGGCAAATAACTCTAAGTGACTTTCCCAGAGTCATACGGGTATCCAGCTGGTTTTGAACCATCTTAAAAACTATCTTCTTGCCTCCAGGTTTGGTACTCTGTTCACTATGCCATTTAGTTGTCCTTGTTTATGTCATATTTGATATGACATAACTTCAACCAAGTAATTTTGACCCCCTTGCTTTGGTAAAAATAAGGAGTCTAGATTATATGGTTTTCAAAAGTCATTTCTAGTTCAAACTCTATACTATTTCAGATATTTGGGGTGGTTGTCTTTTGGTCTTCTAGCTCTAGCTTTATAGGAGCATATCTGTGATGACCTATACCATTAGCAATTTAAAAAGTAAGGGACTAAGCCAAAATAAGAAAATATAACTGATTAGCAAAAGGCTAATTAGGCATGGGGTAGGGGGTGGGTAAGGAGGAGAGGAAATGTTTAACTTAGTTTAACAAGATGTTTAATTAACCTTAATATATGAAAATCCCACACTAGCTATTTGACCTAGGGAGGAAGGGAAGTTGGACTTTTACCTTTCCCTGTTATATGTGCTTATGTACCAGAACTATTCTTTGAATTTGAAAAAAATCAGTCAAGCGAAAAGTGTAATTTAATATTTACTTACTCTTAAAAATTTTAGAGTTAGTTTTCATAATGCGAAGTTTATAATTACATAAAATTATAAAATAAAATATTCCATATTTAAAGAACAGAGATAATGATGGTTTTTCCTACATATTTAGTAACCCTTAAGTAAACATATTTGATCCTCTAAAAGTAGAATGTATCTCTCAAATTGATCAGTTCAACAGAGGATTTTTTTTTTTTACAAAGTACTTTGCCCTACTTGGAAAGTAGGTTGAAATTTGCTTAATTAATTCTTTCAGTTAATTTGGAATATTTGATGTTCTGCACAAGTTGCCCAATGAAAAACTTGGTTAAAGAAGTTTGAAATACAACTATCTAAGAGAAACAAACAAATAGTTATTCATCAAATATTTATTAAGGGTATACTTTCCTTTAAACCATTTAGATTTCAATCTCAAACTTTGTTGCATTACTGGAAACCTGTCAAGCTTAGTACTACCTCATTTTTTGAATTAGACAGTAAAATAAGAAAAGGAAGGAAGGAAACAAGGAAGGAGGGAAGGAGAGAAAGAAAGGAAGAAAAAGAAAGAAAGAAAAAAGAAAGAAAGAAGAAAGAAAAGAAAAAGAAAGAAGAAAAGAAAAAAGAAAAAAGAAGGAAAGAAACAAAGAAAGGAGGGAGGCAAAAAGAAGGGAGGGAGGGAGGAAGGAAGGAAAGAAGGAAGGAAGAAGAACAGATGGAAGGAGGGAGGGAGGAAAGAACGAAGAAAGGGAGGGAGGAGAGAGAGAGGGACGAAGAAAGAGGAGAAAAGGAAAGAATCTACCTGATTAAAAAGCCCTTGGCCCATGGCTCTTAGTATGTTTGCAGTTTACAAATGTTAATCCCAGTCAATCCCAGAGACTGGGGGAAGAACCACAGCCCAGAAAGATGTTTTCCAAGGAGTTCAGAAACAGACATTCCTCTCCAGTTATAAAGCAAAGAGCTTAAGAATTTTGTTTGAACAACTGTCTAAAATCTTAGCATGCTGCCTACGTTTTGCTCATGTTAATATGCTGAAATTCTTCTAAATATATCTTCATATATCCTTCTATTTAACCAGTACTGGCAATAACAAATGCATACAATAACAAGAGAAAACAACATATTAAATTGACTAAAAAGATAATGAAAACAAAAAAAAGATTCTGAATATGTATATTTTCTTAGACAGAAATGATAGTAGTATGGTCTTTTATATGATTATTTTGGCTAGGAAAGGTGCTAAATAAATTTAGAATATTGTGCCTTTATGCTTTGCATTTATCTTTAACATTTATGTCTTAAAGTAACTACAATAAAGTTTTTATACAATCATGTGGCAAAATTGCTATTTTTTAGAAGTCATTTCTAAATTTGAATTTTTGTTATAGAAAGCTTAGAGATAATTTCGTCTTTTGAAATTGCATATAAAAGAAAAATTTTAGACCTCCTAAAACAGTCTAAAACTGTAACTATTGCACTTGGGAGAGAATCAGTAGACTTAATTTGGTGTTTCAATCATTTAATTTCTATGTTTTGCAGTAAAATTTCATAATGGAACTTTTTAGCAATGAGACTTCAGACCTTGGACATAACTTTTAATGGATTCTGTAGGCAAACTTCACAAACAGATACTGAGAAGATACCCAGCATAGAACATAGACACCAGAGAAAATGATTTACATACCTCTACTTTGTACTTTGTGGTGTGCATAGTTAATTTTAAACCTTATAAATTATAGTGATCCACTATCTTTAAGACTAAAAGGAAACTCCATATGTAGGTTTCAGCTTTAGAAAAGAAATATCAACCTTCCTAGAAAGGCCATTTTGAATATTAAACCAAATAAGAGATTCAGTTATCCTGGAAAGCAAAGTGTTCTCCCAAAAAAGCACCATTTATGGTGCAATCTCAAATATTAAGACAACTAAAAATAACAAAAAAAATGATTTTAACATAGTGAAGAATTGTAATCTATTTTGTATACCAAGTGCCAAATGCCAAATGTTGGACTTTGGTGTAATGCATAGAGAGCTAGTCAGGAAGATCTGGTCTCAAATATCTTCTTTAACCTATATTGACTGTGTGATCCTAGGCAAAGTTCTGTAAACTTCCAATTCTCTTAAAACTGTAAGCTATTAGAAGATACTGACCTGAAGAAGGGGGAGTTATCTTCCTAGGTGTTCACTCTACCCATAAAATCATTGGTTCGATTCCTGTTCCTATGCCAAATATTGTTGTTTGTGCTTTGTTCTCAAAGAGGACTGTGCAAGGTCGCCTGCCTTACCTTCCTTTCCAGAATTATCTGGGTCTAGTGGCAAAATATAGATCAAGATGAATGGAAATGGCCCAAGATGAAATGAGAGACCTTGGGCTTTTTGAGTTTAGATCTTCAGCTGGTCTCAGTTTGACTGAGGCCATACCCATTCAGTGAGTTAGTAGCAATTGAGGCAAAGAATCTCCTCTTTCACCTCTCCCCCCATCCAAATCTAAATGAATTAATGAATGAATTTAGGAGGGGAAGATCTTTAGGGTTTCTGTCCAAAGTAGAAATGATTGCTATTTACATTCAATCTGAGTCAATCAGGACTCAAGCAATGACCAAATATAGATAAGAATACAATTCAGCTGTGATTCTTCCACTTTCTGTTACTATGTGAGGACAACTTTCTTATAGAAAATTCAGATATTTTGTAAGCCTTAATTGAGTTATAATATGATCTATCTATATAATCTATTTTTGAAGAACCATTAATAATGATTTTTAAATTGTCATTTTTTTTAAAAATTAGGAACTTAAGAGGACATTATAATGAGAATCGGCATTTAAGCCCTTTGAGGTGAGAGACTATTTTTGTCTTTCTTTGTATCCCTAGCACTTAGTCAAGAATTTGGCCCATGTAAGCTCTTGATAATGCTTGTTAATTGACTGATGAAAAACTTTCTTGCCAAGGTTGTACATAGGATCATACCTAGGTAAAGTTGGAAAGCAGGAAAAACTTGTCTTTGCTACTTCTTCTCTCCCTTTTCAGTTTCTCTCAATCTTATAAGCTTGAGAGTAAGAGCTTGTCATCTGTGTTACTGCTTCTTCTCCACACAGCTCTATGTATCCAAGCACTCAATAATCTGCTGGTTGATTGATTAATAATAATAGTAGCTAACATTTATGTAGTACTTGCTATGTGCCAGGTGCTAAGCGATTTATAATGCTTTTTTTTTTTTTTTTTTTTTGATCTTGACATTAACCCTGGGATGCAGGTCCTATTGTTTTTCCACTTTACAATTGAGAAAATTAAGGCAAAATACAGGCTAAGTAACATATTAACAGCCATGCTGCTAGAAAGTGTCTAGGATCAAATTTAAACTTAGGTCATTCTGTCTTCAGATCCAACCCTCTAGTTTCTCATTTCTAGGTTCCCAATATCATCATGCTAGCGATCCCCTTCCTTTTTTTCTTTCCAGGACCCTATACTATGGCATTGTACTTATGTTTGGTCATCCAAGACAGTTTCCTATTCTCTGAACTTAATTCTCTGAGCCTTCTTATGTAAAGTAGTATGGTATGTATAGGTGTGTATTATTTCTATGTAGATAGATAATAGATAATATAAAAGAATCAAGGAAATTTATATACATACATAAGTATATATATTGTGTGTATGTATATATGTGAGAGAGACACACAGAGACAGACATGAAGAGATAGGGAGGGAATTCTTTTTTAAGGGAGAAGAACTAGGTACTCTTATAGTCTAATTTCTTTCTTTTTTTTTTTACTTTCAATTTTTTATTATAGCTTTTTATTTGCAAAATATATGCATAGGTAATTTTTCAGCATTGACAGTTACAAATCCTTTTGTTCCAAATTTTCCCCTCCTTCCCCCCATCCCTTTCCCCAGATGGCAGGTTGACTAATACATGTTAAATATGTTAAAGTACAAGTTAAATACAATATGTGTATACATATCCAAATAGTTATTTTGCTGTATGAAAAGAGTCAGACTTGAAATAGTGTACCATTAGCCTGTGAAAGAAATCAAAAATGCAGGCGGACAAAAATAGAGGGATTAGGAATTCTATGTAGTGGTTCATAGTCATCTCCCAGAGTTCTTTCCTTGGGTATAGCTGGTTCATTTCATTACTGCTCTATTGGAACTGATTTGGTTCATCTCATTGTTAAAGAGGGCCACATCCATCAGGATCATCATATAGTATTGTTGTTAAAGTATATAATGATCTTCTGGTCCTGCTCATTTCACTCAGCATCGTGTTAGTCTTGCCAATCCTCTCTGTATTCACCCTGCTGGTCATTTCTTACAAAACAATAATATTCCATAATATTCATATACCACAATTTATTCAGTCATTTTCCAATTGATGGGCATCTACTCAGTTTCCAGTTTCTGGCCACTACAAAGAGGGCTACCACAAACATTCTTGCCCATACAGGTCCCTTTCCCTTCTTTAAAATCTCTTTGGGATAAAGCCCAGTAGTAACACTGCTGGATCAAAGGGTATGCACAGTTTGCTCTCCAGAATGGTTGGATGCATTCACAATTCCACTAACGATGTATCAGTGTCCCAGTTTTCCCACATCCCCTCCAGCATTCCGCATTATCTTTCCCTCTCATTTTAGCCAATCTGACAGATGTACAGTGGTATCTCAGAGTTGTCTTAATTTGCATTTCTCTGATTAACAATGACTTGGAACATCTTTTCATATGACTAGAAATAGTTTCAATTTCTTCGTCTGAGAATTCTGTTCATATCCTTTGAAGTCTAATTTCTTCTGTGTAATACACTGTCATTTTAACAGGGACCTTCCTACACAATGGCTTAATTCTGATGAATGAATCTAAACATATAAATCCAAGGTTTGGGGGGCAGAAAGCTAGAAAGTCTTCATTTTCTTGTATGTGTGCCCCTATTTAATGGGTTGCCTCTCTGGCAGCTAGGATCATGGAACAGGTGAAAGATATGTGTTCTATCAACTAGTCAATACTCCATCCTTTCCTTATTTTTCAGTCTAAGAGTACCTGTCAATCATTATTTATTTTTATCAGCTTTAGCCTATACCTACTCACCACTTCTAATCCTTACAGTTAAAGCATTTGATTTTAGTAATTTAAATTTCAGAATTGCAGTTAAGCAATAAGTTTAATTAAGGAAAATACATCAGCAACAGATATATTTATCATATTTGACACAAACAAATCATATCATCTCATTTTAATGTCCTAAACAGGCATAAAAGGTTATGACTCTATATTCTCTGTGGTATTTCAGCCCAGCAGGGGGTCTGAGACAAACATAGAGGAAATAGAAACAGTAATTTAAACAAAAACCACAAGAACAGCAACTTTTCAAGAATATTTAAATGCAACTGCTATTTCTGAACTTAACTAAATCCAGTAATTCTATCTGCCTCAGAGTCTGGAAGAATGGAAATATCAATTTGTAAGCCAAGCTTCAACTGGAGTGATGAATTCTCCTTTTGATGCAACAGTATGACTACATCTAATGTTTTTAAAGAAGTGGATTCCTAAAAGAAACTCTAGAACAGCCTTTTGAATGCCCCCCAAAAGGTCACTACCTATTCTAACTATGATTAAAGATAATCAAAATCAAGCATATCAATAGAAGAATTTGAAAATGGCAATATATCACCCACATCACTAATTAAATGGCTGATGTTCACAATATTATTTCATTAGACCAGAATCTTATCCATCTATCAAAGTGAATTTGAAATAAAAGAAAGTTATTTCTCAGAGAGAGAGAAGAAAGAGAGAGAAGAGAGGAGAAGAGAAGGGAAGAGAGGAGAGGAGAGGAGAGAAGAGAGGAGAAGGGAAGAGAGGGAGAGGGAAAGGGAGAAGGAGAAGAGAGAGGGAGAAGAACAGGGAGAGGGAGAGAGAGGAGAAGAGAAGGAGGGAGAGAAGGAAAGGGACAGGGAGAGGAAGAGGGAGAGAGAGAGGAAAAAAAGGAGGAGGAAGAAAAGGAAGAGGAAGAAGAGAAGGAAGAGGAAGAAGAGAAGGAGGAGGAAGAGGAGGAGAAGAAGGAGAAGAAGGAAGAGGAAGAGAGAAGGAGAAGGAGGAGAAGAAGAAGCAGAAGGAGAAGAAAAAGAAGAAGAAGAAGAAGGAATTATAAACATATAAAACTAAGAAACATTTTCAAATAAGTAAGTGCTATGAAAAAGTTTTTTAAAGCTTTGTGAACTAAGAATGACCACAGGAAAAGTGCTCCAAATAATTAATACTAAAATGTAAATTAAACCAGCTCTGAAGTTTTATGTGACTTTATACAAATTCACCATGATGAAAAATGGTAGGCATAAATAATGTTGGAAATGCTATGGTAAGGCAGGAACAAATATAACCTGGTGATGGAGTTGTGAAGTAACCCCACAGTGCTGACCATAAATGTAGAATTTAGCAAGTGTAACAGTATGCCAAAGACCAATGTCCTCTGGTACATAAGGAATCCTCAGTTCTCTCTCTTTCGTATGCTGAGGGGGCTGCCATGATCATTGTGATTATTGTCTAAGATCAGATTTTGGTTGACAAGAACTAGCTCTCCAATTCCAAGGTAAAAGAAGGACATCCCTGGGGTAGCCTGTGAACAAAAATGGAAGCAAGAGGCAAGGACAAGAGGAGGTACCCTGGAAAGGAACTTAAGAAACAGAACAGTAGCACACCAGGAGAGCAACAGTGGCACAAATCAATGACTAAAGAAGTAAGAGTGAAGCTGAAACAATGAAGTTGCTATCATAGGACTCTCTGACCACAATGAATGTTTTGGTGGATTCTATTTTGTTGAACTTGTGCTTAGAGTCAGACTCAAGGCTAGCAATTTCTTCCTTTCTCTTCTCAGAAGAGTCCATCTCTACCCAAGAAGTCTTGCTGTGTTTTAAAGTTTATTTTGCTTTCCTATTCATCGTGCCTTTAAAGTCTTATTTTTTAAAGCAAAAATATGGTTAACCACTATATTTCTGATCTGTGTTTCATTACTCAAATGTAGCTGGAAGAGAAAACAAATGGCTGAGGAGTACTTGGGAGAAAGGAAAAGAAATAGATTGTTTTAAATTGTGATATATAGTCAGTGAGGCAAATTTTCTTGGCTGGGGGCTCAGAGATATAAATGATAGAATTATTTATTCAATTTTACAACTCCCCAGAACAAAGAAAGGAAACTAAATCTTGGATATTTCTAAATAAGCACATCAATATCTTTAATTGGGAAGGCTGGAATGATTTGGAACAGGTAGTTAGGGCTTGGTAACTTCCTTTTCCCCTTGCTTATTTCTACTGACTGACTTGAAAGGAAACTAAATCATGCCAGAGGGGTGGCACTAAGAGAGGGACTGTAGGGAAAAAAAAAGTCATGCCTAAGAGCACAATGAAAAAGCCCTAGCCACAAATGTGGGGCTGGGAAGGAAAATAACAATTCCTATTTACATCATAGCACCAAACTGTCCATAGGTTACTAAAATGTAGCTAAATTTTCCATATTCATTGACTCAGCAATTCCATTACTGAATATATCATGTGGGAAAGTTGAACACAGAAACTAAAATGTACGAAGCATTCTTTGTTGTAACAAAGTGTGCCCACTGGTTGGAGAACGACCGAAAAAAACCTCAACCCTATTGTTATATGAAAGTAATGGAATGTTCATATATAGTAAAGAAATGATGAACATGAGTAATTTTGAGAAGTGTGGAGAAATACACATTAAATTGATAGCAGAATGCAAGAATCAGAACCAAGAGGAACAATAAAATGACAAAAGATAAAAATAAAAAAAACATTTTTAAAAAGTTGACTAATAATAAAAGCAGTGGAGATCTTGGAAAAGAATTTAATAAAATACAACTCCTTAATCACAGTGAGGAAGTGGAGGATTACCAAAATAAAATATTATGTTTTTAATTAATTCTTTTTCTTTGTCACGGGGAGGATTCTGTCTGGAGGGTAATGGGAAATGACTAATGTAAAGACAAAGGCTATTATTAATAAAACATTTTAAAAATAAATATATGTTTTTGTATTTCCCAATCTGATTCTCTCAAATATAGACTTTTCTATCATTGGAAAAAAAAGTTCTTCCTTTGTGTAACATCAAAACCTTGGGATGACATTTAACTTCTCTTTCTTCTTTACTCTTCACCAAGTTCAGCTGCATCTCACTCCAAATTCTTTTGAATCTATCATTCCCTTTCCATTTCCATTGTCAGTATTCTAAGTCATGTCCTCTCCCTCTTTCCTGAAGAACTTCTTAATTGGATCCCCAATTTTGAATCACATACTACTACAATAGACTTCATATGCTACTGTCAGATTAATTTTCTTAAAGTGCAATTCTGACCTTTGAATTGTGATGTTTTACAATCATAGAATGCTTTATATATATTGTATAAGCCCCAGCATGTTAAATGAACTCTTTATGGAAGTTCTATGAGAGGACATGGACAAAAGCAACTTATAAAAAGCATGAACAAATGGGGATCTGTTTCACTGGAGAGAATACCAACATACTATTTTCATTTTGCAGATAATTAAACTGTTGCTCAGAGAATTGAAGTAGGATGCCTAGAGTAACAACACTTAGTGACTAGCAAAACCAGGACTGGAACTAAGGTCTTGTAGATCTTCCAAATTTATTTTTTCTTTTCACTATTTTATGCTGTCTCTCCAAACACATCATTCTCTGTTTTTAAAACTTTCTGTGATTGATCAGTGCCTAAAGAATAAAGTCTAAATTTCACCTGACACGCAATTTAAGCAGCTGGTTACAAAGTGCCAGACTATAAGTTCTTTGAGGACAAAAACAGCATTATTCATTTAATTTTTGTTCCTCATAACATATACAAAGCTATCTTACCCTAGTATATACTTAGTAAATAACAAAGAAATGAAAAGAAAGGAATGAGAGTGCAGAAAAACAACTTTTTACATTTACATATTCTTGTAGATTTAGAAATTAAGAAGATAACAAGTATTGGGATAAAGAAAAGAAAGTCAACAATGAATAGTCAAGGAAAGTAGAATCATTAATCCTAATTAAATAATATAAAATAATCATAATAAAGCATAATCAATAAGTAATTAGGATTGGATTTTTGTTTGTACATTTATATATACAAATATTCAAATTTTATTCTATAGAATATGCTCGGAATTCCTTCAAATTTTCTAACATGAGAAATCCAAAGAAACTTATTGTTAAATATGAGTCTATATTTCTTGTGAATACATCTTAAATTACATAGAAGAAAATCTTTTAAATATTTTAGCTTAAGGGAGGGTCAAGCAGACTCTATATAGCCTCATCCACTGGGGAATTCTGCGCTGGACCACCCACTGGGAAAGTAAAAAGTTAGTACCTATACTACTGCAAAACCTCATTTATTTATTTATTTATTTATTTGTTTATTTATTTATTAGAGAAGAGCTCCCAATTACTATAACTATTCCTCATGCAGGAAGACCCAAAGCCATGTGAAAATCAGTGGCCAACACATTTTGATCAAGTGTTGAAATATAAATTGGTGCTTAACACCCCACTTTATTCCATTTACATTCATGTGGACTGACTGTCAAGCTTCATTTATGCATTTCTGAGGGACACAGTCATTAAACTGGCATGAATAAATCTAGAATTTCAAAGCAAGTCATGTTATTCATTTACAGTTTCATATAATGAGGGAATGATTCAGTTTACATAGTATGTGACTCAAAGCTTGATTGAATATATGTGTATGTATGCAATATGTGGTCAATAAGATATGTTAAAAAGCATTTAATATGCTTTTGGGGGGAAACCTTTCTGTTACACTATTTGCAATAAGATTTTATTTTGAGAGTGAAAATAAAAGAAAGTTTTCTCAAAAGCTAAGGGGGAGATAAGGAGAAGAGTAGGGGAGAAAACTTCTAAATCATATAGTGTATGATTGTAACCCCAGTGAACAAGTAATAAAACATACCTCTTTCCTCTCCAATGAGAAGGGGGAGGTAACATGTATGAAATGTTGCATATGATGCCAGGTAAAGTTATTTTGTTCAATTTTGTTCAACAATTTCTCTGTGACAAAGGAGAGTTTAATGGCGAGGAAGTATGAGAATAACTGAGGTATAAAGATGAATTTTTTCAATGCATCTTTTTCAAAGTTCTATAAGAATGCCCACACAAAGATTATTATCACAATTTTCTTATGTGTGCTAAAACTACAATTTTTTGGTATATGAAAAGCCAGAGGATCTGGCTTCATTTTCTTCCTCTGATACTACTTTATGTGATTTAAAAATAATCACTTAATCTCTCAATTTGCTTATCTGTAAAATGAGGGTTAAATGGGACTAGGTGACTGTGAGATTCCTTCCACTTCCGGAATTATGATCTTACAAGCCTCTATATTATTAAACACTAATAATAGTAGCTGGAATTTGTTCTTCTCTGAAAGACTTACAGTGATGGACTCCAGATCCACAAGGGAGCTTAAAAGAGAATTGAGTCTAACCTAGTTTCTAGAGACAAAGAAATCAAGATAATTGTCTGCGGGTTTTTTTCTTCCTCTCTGGCATGCTTTTCCCATTCTACTCTTCTATCCCCTCCTAATCCAAGAAATGCATTCCCTGCCCCTAATCATTCCATTAAATCCAACATCTCATTCATTCACTCACTCACTCAATAAGCATATACAAAGCACCGACTATGTACCAGGCACTGTTAGAGGCTCTGGGAATACAAAGAGCAAAAAAAAAAAAAGAAAGAAAGAAAAGAACAAAAAAAGGAAATAATCGCTACTGTTGAAGAATGTACATCTTAGGAAAGTTCTATTCTGTATTGTTCTCTAATAAAAAAATAGTCTCTTGGGGGTGGCTAGATGATGTAGTGGATAGAGTGCTGGCCCTGAAGTCAGGAGGACCTAAGTTCAAGTCTGGCCTCAGACACTAAACACTTTCTAGCTTTGTGACCCTGGGCAATTGTCTCAGCTAAAAAATATATTCTTCTAAATACATCAGTCTTCAATATATTTTCTCTGCCATGAAATGATCATACTCTAAGAGGTAGGTAGTCTTTATATCTTAGTCACTAATCTTCCTTTTATGGAGTCCAAGATGGATGAGCTCATTAATTAATTCTTCTCTTTGGCAAACAATATTAAGGAAAGGGTTTTTTTTGGGGAGGGTTAGGGAATAGAAGTAGAATGGCATTGTATGCCTATAAGAGAATTGGACAATAAAGGTCCAGTCCTTAGAGTATGCACAAACATTCTTTTCATATTACCAACCCATGTGGCATCTGAGTGAGTTTGCTCCCAATCATGCAAGAGTTTGTTTCCTCTATCAGAGCATGTGCAAGTATTCTGAGTTTGTGGTAACAAAAAGTCTTTTCACTTGCTGTTGAGTCATATAAATAAGGATCAACTATAAAAGAACTCTTTTTCCTTGGTAACTTTCTAATGAGCATGAAAAAATACTGTGGACTTCTAAGTAGGTAGAGAATTAGAGAGGTAGTCACAAAAGCAATGAGAAATACTGTTGAAACTACCTTTTCTCCATACAAGGGACCATACTGTGATCATGAATTCATGCTTTTTATGTGTCCGTTTTGTTATTTTTTTCTGATCTCAGATGAATTAGTATCAGAGAGAGCTAGACTAAACTGTCACCTTGCAATGAATAACAGCATAAAACAATATTATTGGAATATGAGTAAATATACAAAAGAGAAGACAATCAAATTGAAAAATGTTTTTAAAACATTCTTTCAAATACTGTTGTTTATAGAAAAGTACATTTCCTTAAAGGAGGAAGAAATAGATGAAAACTTTTGTGGAAATTTAGAAGGGAACCTTTGGTTATTTTCAAGAGCTTTGGAAATTAATGGAACTAGTTCTTGTTAATGACCAGTTTAATGCTTTTCCATTCTCTTGAAATAGAATATATCATTAACACTCCTCATGATAGCATGAAACATGATAGCATGATGTGATAAAACATATTTTTAGGAGGAAAATTACTGAAGAAATAGATCAAGAAGGAGGAAAAGTTTATTTTGAATTAATTTAGGAAATGTATGAGTGTAAGTGAGGAGGTTAACAAAATAAGCGTGTATATATAAGAAAGGACATTCAAAGTTGAAATTAATTGAGAAATTAGTCATAAAAGGAAAAAAGAAAAGATTGTCATAGGAGAATGTCATAGGAGAATCTTTGCTTTGCAGACTGTAGATGCCTCAGTTTTGTATAGTTAATTAAATTGTATTGCATGATGGGGAAAAAGGAGATATCAGTGAAATGATTTTTTTGATCAGATAGTGCCTCTTGTCAAATAATAAGTGACAAAGGAATAAAATTTCTATCCTGCCACTTTTTTTCTTTGGAATTCTTATCTACTCTTTAAAAACCAAATCAATTGAACTCCTCTACACAAATATATGGAATTTTAAACAACCTCCCCCCCTCAAAAAAGTCAAAAGTTTCAGAGATGAAAAGAACTTCAGAATTCATGGAATCTAAACTATAACTAAGTAGAAATCTTCTTTATGACACCAGCAGTAAATATTCATCCAAAGACCTCTTCTGATTCTACTTTGCATGGCTTTAATTCTTAGAATATTTCTCCTTCCTTTGAGCTCAAATTTATCTTTCTGCAACTTCTCCCCATTATTGGGAACAATTTTCATTCCTTCTCTTCTACAGATTAAAGTACCTCAGTTCCTACAATCATGTCGTGGTTATTCATGGTCATAACTTTTTCAATTGACAGGTGTCACTATAAGTCTTACCTGACCAACATCACAAATGTGGTTTCTTCCAAAACCCACACAATGTTGAATTTGCAATACATTATGACTACAGGATATTGACATTTGCTTACAGAGTGTTTTCTAGTAATGATTTCCTCCCTCTACTTACATTAATTATTTTTTAAGCCAAGTATATAATAGGTCACAGAATTTATCCTTATGATGTTTAATCTTATTCTAGCTTGGAAAAGTCTTAACTCTATCTCTATCATGCAAAATAGTTGATAGCCTATCTCTGGACCAGCTACATATTTAAAAGATCTAGGCCTTCATTAATATTGTTTAAAATCATTCAAGGAGTCCAGGACAGATTCTGAAGGTACTCCAGTAGAGGTTTCCTTACTAGTTTATATCAACTCATTAGTTGTGGGATTTTATACAAATTGTTTAACTTTTAATCTCTAAGATTATAAATATGAAAGGCGGGAGGGAAAAGAATGAACATTTATTAAATACCAACTATGCACCAGATACTGAATTAAGAGCTTTATTAGTATGTTATTTGGTCCTTAGATCACCCTTGGGGGCATTATTACTATTTCAATGTTACAAAAGAGGAAACTAAACCAAAGAGCAATTAAGTGACTTGCTCGGTCATAAAACTAGTTAGGGTCAGATTTGAAGTGGGTATTTGAACTCAGATCTTTTCTGACCCACCCAATGCTACCCAGCTGAAGGTATTGCCTGCAATGGCAAAGGAAATTGTGTACCAGGATGTCAATGAAATCATATGTCTTGTCAAAACAAACAAATAAAAATGAAACAAGTTTGGCTTTCTGTGGAGAATTTTAGGCCACAAGATACTATTTATTCTTGATTTGTACTCTTATACATTCACTATTCCTAACATGGAATGGTTATTTCTCCAAGTAACTCAATAATTTGTACTTCAATCAACTCTTCCTTTTTATCCAGAATCAAGTCAACGACGCAAGTCAAGCATTTAATTGTTGCTCTGTTTTTGCCATAGAGAGAACACTAGCACAAGACTGGATTACTGAGCTCCCACATCACTGATATATTGGATGCTGTTTGTATTCTCTCATCTATCCTTCCTTTTTTTTCCCTCTACTAATCCTCACCCATATGTAGCCTTCCATTTTGCCTCAAGGCATAAGCAATTATTTCTCAACAATTTACATAGTATTTTGTTTTACTATACTTAGTTTCAATTGCTTTATAATGTACCGTGTTTCCCTGGTAATAAGACCTATCCCAAAAATAAGCCCTCCCCTTACTGTGTAAGATTCCTCTAAAATAAGCCCTCCCCCGAAAATAAGCCCTATTGAGATTGCTACTGTAGTGAAGGTGATCCCCATGCGCTATACACTACATTACAGTACCCTCTGTATGCACCGGCCCCCCCCAACACCCCAGTGAAACGCATGCCATGCTCCGAGCTGCATCCAATCAGAGCTGCAGCAGTGAGCGCATCATTCTGTTCTTCCCCAGTGATTTGCTTGCTGGCACCATTGAGAGCAGTGCCGCGGAGGAGAGCTGAGGCAGGACAACATCAAAAACCCGGTATGTAAGCAGGAGTGAGGGGGCATGAGGAGAGTGAGGGCATGTAAGGGGAGTGAGGATAAAAGAAGAACTCAGGGGGCATCATGGAGGATAGGAGGAGTACTCAGGGAGCATGATGGGGTTAAAACATTATTGAGGGGCATGATGGAGTGAAAAGAAGGACTGATGGTCATAATTTTATTTTTCTGTCTACACGGGTCACCTGTGTTTTGGCAATTCGTTTGGATGGAAAAAAAGCCACACCTCTAATCATCAGTAAGGGCAAGAAAGATAAGATTGAACGTGTATCAGGCATTTACGTTCTTGAAACTGAAAAAGCCTGGTGTACACAAGCTGTTATAAGAAAGTGGGTTGATTTAATGCTGCCACTTGTTATGCGAGGTAACCAAAGAAGTCTGATTATCTGGGATTCAGCCAGCACTCACCGCACTAAAGAAATGAAGAACTTCCTTGCAGAGAGAAGAATAGATCAAGTAGTGATTCCTGCAGGAATGACTGCCTATCTCCAGACTCTTGATATTTCAATAAACAAGCCATTCAAGGATCATTTGCGCATGGAAGTCAATGATTACATTGAAAATAGAATGGAAAGAAATCAGCTTGGAAACTTTGTGAAGCCCTGTCTGCAAGAAGTCGTGACTTGGGTGAAGAAGTCATGGGATAAAATTACTGACAGCTGTGTCGCCGAGGCACTACGAGCAGGTTACCTGGACAGGACATGTTCATTTAAAGAGAGCTATATTGCTGGACATGACAGATTGGGTCCACTTCTTCTGAAGGAAATAGAGGCGCAAGACATCCAGGATGGAATTCACAGTATGGACACTTATGACAATGTTATTGAAGAAGATGACATGATCATTATTGAATAAAGGTACTTTTTTTTGTTCACATTTACCTGTTTATTAAAATTGCTGTCAATGTTCATAAAAATAAGCCCTCCCCTGAAAATGAGCCCTCTGGTGTTTTTTCTGTCCAAAAAAATAATAAGGCAGTGTCTTATTATCGGGGAAACATGGTATTAGAGTTACTTGTATTTTTTTCCTTGGCAGCTAAGTGGTACAGAGGTCAGAGCACCAGGCTTGGAGTCAGAAAGACTTATCTTCCTGAATTTAAACCTGATCTCAGACACTTACTAACTGAGTGAGCCTGGTCACTTAATTTTGTTTTCCTCAGTTTTCTCATCTATAAAGTTATCAAGAGAATTAAAAGGCCAACCACTCCAGTATTTTTGCAAAGACATCCTCAAACAGGATCATGAAGAATTGGACATTAGTAAAAAATGATTTCTTTAGTACAATATAGTAGTGTATAGTATTTAGTATAGTAGACTTTATAGCCTACTAGACTTGAAGTTCTATGATAGGATACTGAATATTATCTGATTGTTAAAGCTTTACCATTTCCTATCCCAGTGCACATGTGTGCATGTGGGAGCACAAACACACACATACATACACATATTGCCTAATGTTTTTATTTGGCTAATTAATTAAATATCAGCAGAAAACAGTTTGGTTACAATTTTCAAAAGTAGGATTAGCTAGGAAGGAAAGAAAAGGAAATCGTATAACATCATTTGAGTTTATTGGATATTCATATACAGAGTTTCCCCAAAGTCTTACTGATGTTTTAAACTATTAAAACTTAATTTATCTAAATAAGCTTTGGGGTATTATAGAGTTTGATGCATTTAATCCTATAGTATCTACAAACATGAGCAATTCAAAAGAAGGAAATATGCACATTCTTCTCGTTATATCTTTTTTATTATATCTTTTTATTTACAAGATATATGCATAGGTAATTTTTCAGCATTGACAGCTGCAAATCCTTTTGTTCCAACTTTTCCCCTCCTTCCCTCCACCCCTTCCCCCAGATGACAGGTTGACCAATACATGTTAAATATGTTAAAAGTATAAGTTAAATACAATATATGTATACATGTCTAAACAGTTATTTTGCTGTATAAAAAGAGTCGGAAATAGTGTACAATTAGCCTGTGAAGGAAATCAAAAATACAAGTGGACAAAAATAGAGGGATTGGGAATTCTATGTAGTGGTTCATAGTCATCTCCCAGAGTTCTTTCCCTGGGTGTAGCTGTTTTAGTTCATTACTGCTCTATTGGAACTGATTTGGTTCATTTCATGTTGAAGAAGGCCACATATCTATCAGAATTGATCATCATATAGTATTGTTGTTGAAGTATATAATGATCTTCAGGTCTTGCTCATTTCACTAAGTATGAGTTCATGGAAGTCTCTCCAGGCCTTTCTGAAATCATCCTGCTGGTCATTTCTTACAGAACAATAATATTCCATAATATGCCACAATTTATTCAGTCATTTTCCAATTGATGGGCATCTACTCAGTTTCCAGTTTCTGGCCACTACAAAGAGGGCTGCCACAAACATTCTTGTACATACAGGTCCCTTTCCCTTCCTTAAAATCTCTTTGGGATATAAGCCCAGTAGTAACACTGCTAGATCAAAGAGTATGCACAGTTTGATAACTTTTTGAGCATGGTTCCAAATTGCTCTCCAGAATGGTTGGATACATTCACAATTCCATCAACAATGTATCAGTGTCCCAGTTTTCCCACATCCCCTCCAGCATTCGGCATTATCTTTCCCTGTCATTCTAGCCAATCTGACAGGTGTATAGTTGTATCTCAGAGTTGTCTTAATTTTCATTTCTCTGATTAATAATGACTTGGGACATCTTTTCATATGGCTAGAAATAGTTTCAATTTCTTCATCTGAGAATTGTCTGTTCATATCCTTTGACCATTTATCAATTGGAGAATGGCTTGATTTCTTATAAATTAGGGTCAATTCTCTATATATTTTGGAAATGAGGCCTTTATCAGAACCTTTGGCTGTAAAATGTTTTCCCAGTTTATTGCTTCCCTTCTAATCTTATCTGCATTAGTTTTGTTTGTACAAAAACTTTTCAATTTGATATAATAAAATTTTTCTATTTTGTGATCAATAATGATCTCTAGTTCTTCTTTGGTCATAAATTCCTCCCTCTTCCACAGATTTGCGAGGTAAACTATCCTATGCTCTTCCAATTTATTTATAATCTCATTCTTTATGCCTAAGTCATGAACCCATTTTGACCTTATCTTGGTATATGGTGTTAAGTGTGGGTCAATGCCTAGTTTCTGCCATACTAATTTCCAATTTTCTCAGCAATTTTTGTCAAACAGTGAGTTCTTATCCCAAAAGCTGGGGTCTTTAGGTTTGTCAAAAGCTAGATTATTAAAGTTATTGGTTGTTTTGTCCTTTGAACCTAACCTATTCCACTGATCAACTAGTCTATTTCTTAGCCAATAACAAATATTTTTGGTAACCGCTGCTTTATAAAATAATTTTAGATCTGGTACAGCTAGGCCACCTTCATTTGATTTTTTTCATTAATTCCTTTGAAATTCTTGATCTTTTGTTTTTTTGTATGAACTTTGTTTTTTTTTTTTTTTTTTTTTAGGTCATTAAAATAGTTTTTTGGGAGTCTGATTGGTATAGCGCTAAATAAATAGATTAGTTTAGGTAGTATCATCATCTTTATTATATTTGCTCACTCAATCCAAGAGCATTTAATATTTTTCTAATTGGTTAGATATGACTTTATTAGTGTGGAAAGAATTTCTTCCCATTATATCTCATGCAGTCAGACTGTCCATGGAGACAAAATTGAGTTTAGGTTTTGCCTTTTTCTTAAGCACAAGTTTCAACAACGAGAAAGAAGGGGAATAATTATTTATTAAGCACCTATATTTGTATATAGGTTAAGCCCTATATACAAATATTACTTAGTTTAACAAGGAGGATCTCACTGTCAATTTAAAAATCATGTTGATCCATGTCTTTTTTTTTAAATCTCTGTTGTTTTATGAGTAGCATCTTCTGATTGGGGAAACAGACTAAAGACAAAGGTCAGCATTTCTTTAGCAGTAGCATCACATCAATCTGTCCTCCCAACCTTCTACCTTCCTGAAACCTAGAATCTTCATTAATGAAATCACTGTATAATTCAGTTACCATAAAATCTACAGAGGAGTTCTGCCTAAATTATTGGGATGAACTAGAGCAATGTTTTTCAAAATATAGCTTTTAGATCACTGAGTATCCTTCCAGTGGAGATACCTCAAAGGTC
Source organism: Antechinus flavipes (assembly GCF_016432865.1). Taxonomy (NCBI): domain Eukaryota; kingdom Metazoa; phylum Chordata; class Mammalia; order Dasyuromorphia; family Dasyuridae; genus Antechinus; species Antechinus flavipes. Next base: position 132,373,401 of record NC_067403.1, on the reverse strand, counting down.
TTTCATTAAAAGCAGCACTATTTTCCCTTTCCTCCCCATTCATTCTGATGCAGTTTATGGTGGTAGATAGCAAACAAAAAATATAGAGTAGATGGCTTATAAGGACTTTATTATACTGCAACTAAATGTTCTATAGACCAAAAAAAAAAATCTGTGAAGTATTAGACTAGAACAGTTGGTAGAATGTGATTGGAGAAATGCTATAAAAATTTAAATGAATGAATGGATGGATGGATAGAATATTTATTAAGCTCACTATAAGTAAGATCCTGTGCCTTTAAGTGCTGATCTCAGATTGGCTAAGATAACAGGAAAAGATAATGATAAATGCTAGAGGGTGTGTGGGAAAACTGGAATACATTGTTGGTGGAGTTGTGAACTGATCCAACTATTCTGGAACAATTTGAAATTATGCCTTTAAGGCTACCAAATTGTGAATAACCTTTAATCCAGCAGTGTCTCTACTGGCTCTGTATTCCAAAGAGATTATAAAAAATGGAAAAGGACCCATATGTGCAAAAATGTTTGTAGTTGCTCTTTTTGTAGTGGCAAAGAATTGGAAATGAAGTGGAGGTCCATCAATTGAGGAAATGACTGAAGGAGTTTTGGTATATGAATGTTATGGAATGTTATTGTAATATAAGAAACAATCAGCAGGTTGATTTCAGCAAGGTTTGGAGAGACTTACGTGAACTGATGCTAAGTAGCATAGAACCAAGAAAACACTGTACACAGCAACAAGATTATGTGATGACCAACTCTGATGGGCATTGTTCTTTTCAAATATGAGGTAATTCAGACTGATTCCATTAGATTTATGAAAGGGAGAACCATTTGCATCCAGAAAGAAGGCTATGGGGACCAAATATGGATTATAACATAGTATTTTTATTTTTTTTGTTACTTTTTGCTTGCTTTTTGTTTTCTTTCTATTTTTTTCCTTTTTGACCTGATTTTTCTTGTGCATCATGATAAATGTGGAAATATGTATGTTTAATATATACTGGACTGCTTGCTGTATGGGGGATTGGGGAAAAGGGAGGGAGAAAATTTGGAACACAAGGTTTTTAAGGGTGAATGCTGAAAAGTATCTTTGCATGTATTTTGAAAATTAAAAAGCTATTATTAAAAAAAGAAAAGAAAAGTAAGGCCTCTAATCTCAAGAGCTCAAACTCTAATGGTGAGTCAAAACATATGGTAAATTTCAGTTGCAAGGGAAATGGAAAGATCTCATGGTGCTGAGGAAGAGCAGGCCATAATGCCTCTTCTTTAAGTCATTTCCAGAGATAAAATTAGATCAATTTATTATGTTCAAACTGGTCTAGAAGCATTGCTGTTCTAAAGACTTGAGTTCAGGTCTTAGTTTATTTCCAGATTCCTCAGGGTCTGAAGAGAAATGATGGTCAAGATAGTGATTGGATCTGTCTGAGGCACACACATCTCTCCTTCAGAGTGACTTGGTAATTCAGTTAGGCTGGCTTGTCTTCCCTGTGGGTGCTAGTATATCGGGATCCCTACAGTCTAACTGGTCCATAGAAGCTGCTTCACACTTTCAATGGCTGTGAAAGCCACTGGTTTGGGAAGAGTTGTGACCCTCCCCTTACCTCATCTAGGTCTCCTGTATTTATCTTTCCATTGGTGGCAGTTGGGAAAATACCTACTTTGAAGTAGATAAATTATTGATATCATGCATGTAAAGTTCAAAGGTGAGTAAACTATACTTGAAAGGAGTAATGATTGTAAACCTAAAGCAAGATGGATCTTATTTTTCTAAAAAGTAAATGAGTAAAAATTCTTTATTTGGCAATACTACCAAACTGGTTTAGTATATTCCCTACTTCCTATAATAATGTTTCTAAACAGTCTTGTTATAATTGCATAATACATGTAGATTTTTAATGTGTTTCATAAAGAATGAAATTGAAAGTTTCAAGTAATGACGGAAATTGTATAGTATAAACCTGACTTAAAAATAAACCAACTAATCCTAGAATGTGAAAATTATAAATTGGAATGTTTATTTTAATCAATTCAGCTATTTTCATATATTAAACAGCCCAGAAAGATAACTTTCTTCCATTCATAAATGTTTTTTTTTTCTAAAGAAAGAATCTGGTAGCCTCACAATCTTGCTAAGTGTCCTAAACAATGCTTTGGTGTGGTTAAGATTGTAAGGGAGAGGAAGGAGGTGGAAGAAAAGAAGGAGGAAAAGGAAAAGAAGCAGGAGAAACTTGGTAATTTTACTTGATTTCTGGTTTTGCTCTTTATTTTTCATATTGTCTCATCCTGATGCAGTGGAAAAAGCACTGAATGTGGAGCTATACGAACTAGGCCTTCATGGGTTTTTGTTCTACCACTAACTTTGGAAAAATTATTTGACTTTGCTGCTTTAGTTCCCTCATCTGTAGAATACTGAGAATAATACTAACCTAATTACTACTCCTTTGTGTAGTAGAAAGAAGGAAGGAAGAAAGGCAGGAAAGAAGAAACTGGGGAGGAAGGGATCAACAACAGAACTTGGGTACACAGAAATTTTATCCTTAAACCAAGTTCTTTTTACAAAATAATATTTTATTTTTAAAATTACATTTAAAAATAATTTAAAATATTCATTAAAATTTTTTCTTCCTCCATCCCATTTCCCTTCCTAAAAAGATAAGAATTTTATACAGGCTATTTTTACATTAGTTGTGTTGTTAAAAAAAAAGAAATAGACTAAAAGGAGAACCTCCCCCCCCCAAAAAAAAATTAAGAAAGTGAAAATATGCATTGTTCTGTATTTAGACTCCATTAGTTCTTTCATTGTTTGTAGATAGTATTTTCCTTCATCATTCCTTTGGTGTTGTCTTCAATCATTGTATTGCTGAGAGAAGCTCTTATTCATAGTTGATAATAGGAACAATGTAGCTGGTACTGTATACAATGTTTTGATTCTGCTAATTTCCCTTTGCATCAGTTTATGTAAGTCTTTAAACCAAGTTCAAGTCAGAACTTACAGATCCCTTTTCAGAATAATCTTTTAAAGTGCATAAAGTAAAATGCATAAAATTATAAAGGAAAGCAATTATGCTGAAATATAATTATCAATATTTTAAAATATCATAGGCCCTAAGTTAAGAATCCCCTACTTTAATTGAGTCACGTTTACATCAGTATGAAGATTCTGGTTTAGTACTTTAGAGGAGTATTCTATTAAAATAATGACTGATTTAAAAGGATGTGTTCTTAGGCTGCTTCTGTTCCCAACATCCATGTTTCCACATAGGCTTCTTTGTTAAAACATTAGGCATGCTCAGTTGTTCCTATCCTCCTTTATAAGGAATGGCTGAGTTCCATTCCCAGAAAAGACTAACTTTCCTATGTTGTTTTCTCTAAGTACTGGAATTGATATGCCATCTGTTTTTAATATCAACACTGACTAATATGTGTGAATGATTCACAGGTAGCTAACCTTTGACTCCTGAATGCCTACCAAAGACATATGTATGGAAAATAACATACATAAGACAAATCTGAAATCTTAATTCTAAAGGAAGATTAAGAATCAGAAAGATTTTGAGCTGAGTTAAAGATGTTAAAAGAGCATAAAAACACACAGGTGGGGCAGAGTGTTGGAGAAGGAAGTAAGCAAGAAGGAAAGAAAGAAAAAAATAGTTGAAGCAGGAGAGGAGTAGAAAAAAGGAAGTGGAGATATAAAGAGACAGATGAGTTGTTCCCTTACATGAGGCTATGTTGATAGCTAATCTCAGTCTTAGGTTTTTAAACTGAAAGTTTTATGGATGATACAGTGTTTGGTGCAAATTCTGGAGAAATCTAGAGTCACTTTCAGCCTTTCACAATAAGACTATGCCATCTGGCTCCCTCTCCCATTTTTGAGTCTGATAGTACCCCACCCAGATTCCTTTCTTGTCAAACTTGTTTCTAGTCGCCAGAAGACTCCTGAGCTCTTGAGACTGTGACCTCTTGGTTGAATTGTCAGTTACCCTGGACACAAATAGACAGAGGGTGTCAGATAACATGGTAATTTGCCTGAAAGAGGACTGCTTAAATCAAATCTGTTGTATCCCTACTCTTTCCCCAGCACCCATTCTATCCCCATGCCCACTCTCTTTTTTCTTTAAAATTTCACCGACCCAATTAAGGAACTAAGAGAGATACAGTCTGGGTGAGTCACACCTCCTGTTTATCTCTTTGTTCTGATGTTCAAATTATCCCTCTGGAGCCAGACTGTTATAATGACATTTCATTAAATTGACTTTTTTTGGGGGGATTAATATGGGAATTGGGGGTAGATAGTAATTTTTCCATACTTTAAGGACCTTGGGAATGTGTGTGTATATATTTGTGTGCTAAATTCATAATCAAAGAATTAAAAACTTACAATATTGATGTCAGATAAAGCAGTGCCTAATAAGAAACCTTATCTTAAAATCAAAACTATTTTCTCTTGAGGGTGATGACCAAATCCATTTCTGATTCTTACCACACATTTAAGGATTCTCTCACAGATAACACTTGGTGCCTCTTTCTTGCCCCCCATCATCTGTAAACTACAAAGGCAAGAATACACAATATATGGACACACTGCCTAAGAAACAGATACTTATTGGGAAACCTCAAGTCATTTAAGTGTCTTGAAAAATGATTGTTACCATTTATGGAGTGTACAGACAAATATGAAGTTGTAGACATTGAGCAGATCTAAGATCAGGCCATAACATATAGCCAAGAAAGAGAGAGTAACACAACTATGCTTATTACACAAAACTACAGATTTAAAGTTCTGGTTCTTAATCCCTTTGGTCTGTATTCCTTAAGATACCTTAAGTCAACAATCATTTATGAAGTGTTTAATGTGCCAAGTCTTGTGCTAACTACTGGAGATATAAAGAAAAGTAAAAATATAATACCTTCCCTCAACGAACTCTCTTTCTAATGGCTTCTACCTGTACCCTTGATAAGGAGAGGTGGACTAATTAATAATGGCCAAATTCTTGGAAAGAGGAATGCTAGTTTTTAAATACAAAATGTTTATATCCTGAAATAAAATCAGACTCTCTAATGGACAGTGAAAAGTGCCTTGACTCTGAATTAGAGTATTTGAATTCAGATCCCACTTTTCACACATATTTGGAGAAGTCACCCTCTCTGAGAGTTAATTTCCTTAGCTGTGAAATTAGGGGATTGGACAAGATAGTTTCTGAGGTTCCTTCCAGTTTTCAGACTATTGATCTTTTGTGGAAGACTAATGGTAAACACTATTCCCTGGATCTCAGCACCCTCAAGTCTCAAATGAAGAGGTTGAACTAGATGATCTCTAGATCCATTTCAGTTCTTATATTTGATTTATGTAGTGTAAAAATGAAGGGCTGTGGAGAGATATATCTTTGGCATGTGGCCATTGCATCTTCACAAAATTAACATGAAAAGAAAAAGGACCTCCAAGAGAAGATTTTTTTTTTTTAGATTCAGAGAGAAATGGATCAAAATGAGAGGTATGCTTTAAAAAAAAAAATCCAGAGTTTATTCAAGAGTTAGATCTTTCTAATTTTTAATCTAAAAGACAATGCCTTGAATTTTCTCTTTTCTGTTCTTTCACATATAACTACACGTGTATATTCTTGAAGACATATATATGAAAACACTCCGTTTCCTTTTAAAATTATTATTTCTTGTTAAAGAATAATAATGTCAGAATTTAGATGTTAAAAATCAAAGAACTGCTCAGTTTGAGAAGCTTGTATTTATGAAGGCCCTGTCACAAAACTATGAGCTTTTTTTTTTTTTTTTAAGAACCTTAAGTAGGGTGATTGGAATTAATTTTGTTCCCATCTTAGGGGAAAATTATTGCCTTGACCAAGCCCCCAGATTTCCCCCAAACTCACCAAGATTGATACAACACAACTCTCCACTCATCTCATCTCATTTTATTTCACCTTATCTCACCTATTTCTTTCACTTCCCCATTCCTTCCCACCCCATCTTCCCCAATAAACATTTTATACACAAATACACACGTTCTTTATTTTATTTTTTTCAGTTTTAGTAGCTGCCTCTTTCCTAGGTGTCTACCACCTGTGATGTCCTTCTCTTAGGACAAGTGGTCTCCTTTCATTCAGTCTCTGATCCCCAGAAGTGGCAATGTTTCCATTTCCCTGGTTTTCCCTGACGGGTTACTATTGCAAGCCTGGTTTCGAGGAATGGATATTGTTTTAAGTCTCCACTTTCTTTTGCTTTTCTCATTTTCAGCCCTTCAAAGAATGTCTACTAATAGCATTTACCCGTCCCTTCCAACACTTACACTTTTTCTTTCCTTACCGTCCTTTTCTCCAACCACCAACCAAAACTTCATTGCTAAAACCATTCAAATCAAACCTTCACAGAGGAGAAACTTCATAGTCAAAAACTAGTGATTGGCTAATTGACCCATTTCCTTTAAAGTCTTCAACTTTTATTTGCAAAGGGGTAAGCAAGGAATAGACCTATATTGGGGGGAGGGGGAGGAAAGGAATTAGGTGGCCCTGGGTTCAGAACATCCCTAAATTATAGACCCATTTCATAAGATTCTGATAGATGATTCATTTTTATATGTAACGTTTTACCCTACACTATAGTTCTGAGAAGTTAATGTTCAACTGCGCCGACACTTGGGAGCAAGACAGGCAGGAGAGGCTGAGGGGAGTGATATTCAAGATATATGCATTAATGTATGGGTCGGCTGGGCAGTGGAGGGGGGAAGTAGAAGGGGAGCGAGTGAATGAAGATAAATGGGGACTAAATTGTCCCATGAAACTGATTTTAAGCTTGTCTACTGGTTTCTCTTTAATAGTTTGGTATGCTTTTCTGCCTTTTCTGATCAGGGTTGTATTTGCCAGAAAGAGGAGAGAAGGAAGAGCTCTGTTTGGATGCGGCTGAGTTCGCTGTGCAGGTTCCCTCCGGCTCAGCAGGGCCAGTTCAGGACCCCAAGGTTGTATCCGGCCTCTGAGCAGCTAAGCGCTCCCAGGAAACAGAAGAAGGAGAGGCAACAGCCCCAGGAACCCGAAGCCAAGCTCTCTAGAGCCCTGAAAACTGCTGAGGCTGCCGCAGCAGAGCTGTCGCATCAGGAGGAGTAGCAAAGACCGCCCACGAAGCGCCAAAGTTCACCGCACCAGCAAGGGACAGTGCGCAACGGCCAACTCGTCTGGCAAACCGAGCTATCTTCAGTTGAGTTGCCGCGGCTCTGGGAGCCCAGCACGTGCGATCAGGGCCGAAGGCGTGGCTGGGAATGCGTATGCGTGGAGGGCGCTTTGCCGGAGGAGACACAAAAACCTTCTAAAGAGCAAGCTGGGAAGTGATGCCAGTCAAGATTGCCAGGCTGTGGACTATGGGTTGGGGAAACGAGACGAGATAGGAAAGGCAAGAAGAGAGGCATAAGGGCGTCCCCCTCCATATGATTTTATGCCCAATTTTATATATAGCAATACACAAATTAATAAGTGGGAGTACACCGGATTTCCTGGACTAGTTATTAAACACAATAGAGTGCTCTAAGGGTCCCTTTCTGGCTTTTCTTTGGAAGTACAGTTTGAGGAAATGGATTCTCTAATTCAGCGCACCCCCCTCTTCCCCCCCCCCCCAACAACAACAAAATTACTCCCATGGAAAGGGGGGGGGGGAGGGAGAAGAAGTTTTATACAAGGAACATCGGGTTCCTCTTTCTCTCTCTCCTTTGTAGAGAGGATACTGGATTAGTCAGGGCAATCTGAATTTAAATCCTACCTCATTCACTTGCTAGCCGTGTGATTGTGGGCAAATTCTTTAACTTTCTCTGTAAGCCAATTTCTTCATTTGTATATATATAGAGAGAGAGTTGGATTTGATGGCTTCCACGGCCCCTTCCAGATCTTAACCGTTAGCAGTTAAATGAGATGTGATCAGGTAAAGAAGTCATCTGCTTGTGTACTTTTAACGCTGCGGGCTCTGGGTCCGAAGCGTTCCTAATCCCCCTGTTCACTCCTTCCACGAGAAGTAGGGGATTGAGTTGGAAGGGGGAGCTCCCTGACTCAGTCAGGCCAAACATTTACAAGGGGATTGTTTCTGGAGAAGCAGATAAACCAGACTTTGCCTTATCAGATCAAAGCGTCTCCCTTGATTTAACTCTGATGCTGCTCATCTCCTAGCCTCTTTCCAGTCCTAATTCTCCCAGTCCCTTCTACCCTTCACTCCTGCACCTTCTCCAAGTCAGCAGCTAAAAATACTCAGGGTAGTCTACATTGAGAGCAGCTATACATAAAAAAGCCAAGAGTCCGGCTATCTTTGAAGGAGTCAATCTTGCCACGAAGAAGGTCGCTTTTCTGGGAGGGAATGGGAGTCAGAAAACTATGAAAAACTAGTATCAAATGGACAGGCCCCGAGACTTAAAGACTTACATGCCAAAATCAAAACTTGGCTTGCTGAGACAATGCAAATAAAACAGAGACAAAATTCAAAAACTTCTTGCTCCCTCTCTTTTCTGTATGTGACTAAGATACAGCCATCAATTTATCGGGCTCTGGAAAAACTGTGATCCTGGCTGTGAACAGAGAATAAGCATTGCACTGAGGAAGCACAGGCCCTTCCTTTCAGTTTCCTAAAGCTAGGTGAATAGAAGGATTTTATTCTAAGGATTTTTTTATTTTTTTTTTTGTGATGGGGCAACAGAATGAGGTATTAAAAAGGATTAGGAACGTCTAGTGCCCTTTACTCCTTCTGTGACCTTAGAAAAAATCACTTAAAAGCTCTCCAGATCTTGCTTATTCTGTTGGCAAAAGAAGAGTGGGTGGGTAGTTGGACTTTACTTTCCCTGGGTCTCAGTTTCTTTTTCTGTAAAATGATTCTTGCTCTTCTATTTCTTCTAGTTCAAATTCTATGACCCTTTGTCCAGAAGATGGTCCTTTCTTACTGCAAATTCTACATATTTAGGATTCCCTCCTCCCCAAAGTGATCACCCTTAATGTAGGCCCATTACATGTTTAAAAGAACACATAAATCTTCTTCTGGACATTCCCATAAAGAGCTATAACATCATCTTACTCCTCTTTAACTACAACTGCCATTTTATAAGGCCAAATGCCCAAATTATCATGGCAGAAGTCATAGTGTAGGGAAAAAACAACAAAAACCACAACAAAGCAGAGTAATAACCAACTATCTCTTTCCATGGAAGACTTCCTTTCTTCCTTGCTTTCTGAAATCTTCCAACTGTATCTAAAATAAATATTTAAATGAAACACGTAAAATACTTAGAACAAAGGTGAGTTGAAGTTAGTCTTTCCAAACACAATGCCTTCTGAATTCTATCTTTTACTGATAGGAGAACAACAATAAGGGGTCTGTGTTTATTTGGGAAGGGACTATTTAAAAGAAGTGGGGAGGATAAATAAACCTCTCTGATTTTCGGATATTTTCTTCTTGGAGTCATTGAGCACATGTCCTATCCTCCACCTCCAAGTCCCTTTTATTCTTAAAAAAGTAAATTCATTAAGTACTTACAAATGTGTTTCAACTTAAACTACCCTTTAAAATCCTGTCTTGAATTACCATTTAGTCTGTTAAACTATAATTGCCAGACCTGACATTATAGAGGAACACAGAATTTTAAAAAACTCTCATACAGAACTGCTACAAGAAACCCCCTTCCCTTTGTATTTTATCCTTTTGTTATCCTCTTTTCTTACTTACGGTTGTGTATTTAGATGAAGCTTCCCGATTGTTTACATCAATCAATTGTAGTTTATATTCATAAATGTCACTGATGTAATTACAGGCATAATTTTTCTGATCCCCCTAAAAAAACCCGAATGTTCCAAAACCCGGAGCAATCCTACCTGCACTACAAAGTGAATTCCCAGATTTCCTCTCTCGGAGAGAGAGCAGGGGGACCGTGAGTGTGCGGGTGGATTAGGATGTGTATTGGCAGCCAGACAGCACTGTTTATTCACATTGGGGGGGGGGGGCCCTTTGGGGCCAGCCTGTGAGATGTGCTGTTTTTAATAGACCCACCTCAAAAAAAGGTCAGTTGAACTTCAGGGCGTTAAATTGATGAGGGTTTTGTTAAGAACTGAGATTTAAAACACTTTCTTTTTCCCTATTAGGTTTTTTTTCACCCTTATCCTTTCATACTTCTTGAAGGGTTCCCAGATTTAACTGGGAGGCTGAGCTGGAGAAGGAGGTGGTGGTAAAAAGCAAGAAAGACCGAATCAGTGAATTAGACCCCTAATCTAAAAACATGTTGGATCCACGGACTCTTTAAAAAAAATAAAAACGTGACCTAGCAAGACTCTCTAACGTGGGTTTCCAGGGGTGGAAGTATGTGTGTTTAATCAGATCACAAGCAAGCTGAAATCTGTACTATTTGGTAAGTAAATCAGACACAAAAGTGGGTAATATTTCACCTCTAATTTGGAGAATTCAAGTGGAGTAAATACAAGGGATTTTGTTTGTGTTTTAAAACAAAAGAAGACAAAAACTTGGGCGAAAGATCTCAGGAAAACTTTGATCCTTTGACAGCTTAGAGAGACTGGGTACTATTCTCTTTCCGAAAAGTTGTAAAGAGAAGGAACTGCACAGATTAGGACTAGAGGGGGCGAAGGGTGGAGGAGAGGCCGAGGTGAATGAGTAAGAATTTAGCTATCTGGCGCCTGGGCTTGCCTGCCATCTTTGAACCCAGGTAGAGGAGGAGGCTGACTTTCATGCTATAGATCATTTAAGCACTTTAATACACAACTAGCTCAGAAATCATTAAGAGACTTAGAGAGGGAGAGAAAATACCCTTACACTCACCGGTAATAAGTGTCGACATGCAGCAAAAATCGATTGAGTGGAACCGAGATGGTGGCAGTGATCACGGCTGGAAAGAGGACCAGAGGTGTGTGGAAGGGGAGGTGGTGGGGACAGGGGGAAGCTGGAATCCCACAATACCGTAACCCAACTTTTCTTTCTCTCCTTGCAGTAGAGAAGTGGACGTAAAGGCAGGGGAGGGGGAGGGAATACCGGCTTTTGAAGGGCCGGGACAAAAAATGGGTACTCATGTAGGGAAAGGGGATTCCAAGCTTCAGTTAGTCCCTACCCTTCATTCCACGCCAATCTAGGAAAGAACGTTACAAATTTCTGTCAACTCCAGTTTCCACTGGATATGTTCAATCTTGCAGATTAGTAGATGTTTGTCAAATGAGCAAATGAAATGCCAGCTCCTCTGATAAGCCACCACATTTTATTCTACATCTTCTTCTCAAGCTATTATGACCAGCTTCCACTCCCCTACTCCTGGACCCCCTCTAGCAATCCCTTCCCATCCCTTTAATACGTATCCCCCTCCAAACTATTCGTGCCATTAAAGAGGTGTAAAGGTTCCTGTTTTCTTCCCTTCTTTCCCCCTCCCTCCCTCCCTCCTCCTCCCCCAATGATCATGGATACCAAAGCAGTTTCTCAGGGAGGCCTAGATAATAGCCCAGCGGCTGCAGATGTCAAAGTCCGCCCGTGTGGACTTTTCCTTTCCACTCCTTTTCCTTTTCCTCTCCACTGCTCTCAAGAGAACAACAAGAAAGGAGGTGACCCCATGTCCGAAGGGCCTCTATTTGCCTCCAGCACCGCGTGATTTAGGATGTAGATTGATAGCAGCTCAGAGAGAGAGAGAGAATAATCATAATCATAATCATAAGAAGAAGAAGGAGGAAGAGGAGGAGGAGGAGGAAGAGAGAGGATGAAGGAGAGAAAGGGAAGGAGAGAGAGAGAGAGAGAGAGAGAGAGAGAGAGAGAGAGAGAGAACGAGAAACAGAGAGAGAGAGAGAGAGAGAGAGAGAGAGAGAGAGAGAGAGAGAGAGAGAGAATGAACATCGAGCGTTGATCTCTAAACAGAACATTTATCTATGACCTTTTTCTTTAAGTGGCAGAGAGATTCGACGCAGAGCGAAAGCTTAGTATCAGTCATGCAGGGAACCAATAGGTAGTTTCAAACAGATAAAAGCAATCCAAATATAAAAACTTAGTTTTTCCTCGACACAGAAAAACAGGCAGAGACCGGGGTTTGTTTCCCTCATTTCCCAACCAGAAAGCTGATCTTCAAACTACTTACTCCTTTGGATCTGAGAAGACAAGAGAAGCCAAAACCCAAACCCAGCGAAATTCCCGCCGCCCAATCAAGTCAACTTTCCATTGATCATTGTCAAATTCTTCGGGATGAATTACAAATATTGTAATGAAATTACATTGTATATTAAAAGAAAAAAAAAGTGTCTGAGTCCAGTCTAGATGCTTTGAAAAAACAGGTTGAAACAACAGAACTCTCTGTTCAGATGTCAGACGACGAGAGGACCCTAGGTGTAATTCATCTTGATTTGCTTCATTGTCTTGGAACTTGCAAACTATAATCCTGTATAATTTCACGAACAAGCAGGTTTCGAATTACTGGGTTAATATTACTTAAAACAAAACACAGGGATCGTGACCTTTCCTTCAACGACTTATTGCTCTACAAGATTTAGGAAACTTCAATCTAACTTCTCAACTTCCTGGGTCTTTTGAGAAACTGAAGGGCTGCGGTTATTTGAAATGGTCTATGTTTCTTTTAATGTCTACAAAAGATTTAGAAATTCTAGTGCAATATTACATGAAGGATTTCTCTACTTAAGCCTGAAACATAAACTTAGGAAACTAAATATTTTGAACAGGAGGTGTTTCTTTGTACATCTATACATCTATATAAAGTCAAGAAGCACATACCTATGATATATACACACCTATCTATATTCTAGATATGTGTATACATACAATCTTTCTCCAGAGAAAATTCCCCTTTTTACAACTTGTTTTTCTCAAGAATTTAACATGATAGGCATACAAAATTATACTTGTTTCCTTCCTTTTTTCTTTTCTTCCTTTCTTCTGTCACTATCCTTTTTCACGTTTCTTCCTTCGTTTATTAGAAATAATTGGATTCTATGCGTTTAAACCAAAGCATAATGGAGAAGACTCAAGAGAAGACTGGGTTCATTGGCTTGTTCACTGTGTGATTGATGGCTTGAATATCTCCCCCACCCCTCAGGTAAATAATGATTTGTTTGTATCCTATCAAGAAAAGAAAATACTGTGCTCTCTATGGAGACAGGCAAAGAGATGAAATTAGAAGTCATTCTTTGTGAAGCACTTGCCGCTGTTCAGATTAAGAGAAAAATAATCCAGACCAATATGTATGCGGTATATTTTACTCCCATGAAATAAAACACATTTTTTCATGTTTACTGAAAAGTAAAACAATAATATAGTAAGAAATGTTATACACAGGGCAAGTTTTACATCGCAGTTTTCAGAAATATCGTTGCATCCACCAGAGGAACTATTCTAAAACTGATATTCACACAAATTTTTTTTCATAATAATGTTAGAAACATACAGTGTCGCATTTAGTATATACATTCCCTTGCTCGCAAGCGAAAAATCCTAATCGCTTCTGTATAACATGCTTTATTTTAAAGCCTAATCTTTAAAAACACTGTTGTGATATTACTAACAACTGCTTTTATAAAATTAATTTGACATTTCCATATATATACATCCTTTCAATCATTTTTAATGTTAACAATGCTAAACTTAAAAAATAACAAGCTTATAGTAACATTTAAATGTCATATCCAGTCAAACATTTGTCCATATATATTTATATATATATATATATATGTCCTTGTTACTGTTGGAAATACTTTCAGTGAAAGATGTCGGAAACTGAGGAAATTCCTTTGAAAACAAAAGAGCGCTTTTTATTTCAATGGTTTCCTAGTCTTTCTCTCTTTCGATCCCTCTCTTTTTTTGTGTGCTCATTACTTTCTAGTAGAATTCTCAGTTTTTCCAGGAAGGGATTTTCCCATTCAGTATTTAAAAACCTGTGTTTCCCTCACAACCCCCCTAGTCGCCCTCCCGCCAGCTTTCTGGATAGGCGCTTTGGTGGTCCTGGGGTTCACACTGGTCTGTCTACCGCGTACTGGCAGGCGCTCAGATTGGACGCCGTATTCTGCACGCTAGCGTACCCGAAGCTGGAGTGTTGCTTCGCTTTCAGTCTCAGGCTGGCCAAGCTAGAGTTACATGTGTCCCTGTAAACGTACGGAGGGGTCGGCGGCGCATAAGGGCAAGCGGGCGTTGGCACAGCTGAGTTCAGCGATGGGCTGCTCAGGTTGTTCAAGTTATTCAGGCTGTTGAGGCTGGAGCCCGGGACGCCAGTCACCGCCGAGGGCACCATGCTGGACGACATGCTCATGGACGAGATGGAGTTAGGCGGGGAGAACATGCTCTGTGAAGATAGGGGGTTGACATTCATCGAGTTGAAGAAGGGGAAGCTCTTAGTAGATAGAGAGGCCGAGGTGAGGCCCTTGGCAGCCCAGTTGTTGTAGGAGTAACCCGGGTACATGTCATCGTAGGGTTGCATGAGGCCGTTGAACTGGGGCCCGAAGCCGTTCTTGCATAGCTCGGCCTGTTGGTTCCTCTCTCGCTTTCTCCACTTGGCACGGCGATTCTTGAACCAAACCTGAAAGGAAATGAGGTGGGAAGAAGGCAGAAAGAGGAGGGGACAAGAACACAGATTAGTGAGGTCCCAGAAAACGTGACAGAAAGTCGTTCGTTTTCTCTGTCTCTCCTCCGCTGTCATTAGCCCCTGGTTGCCTTTAATTACCAGCTAGCTTCCCATCCTACACCTCTACTCGCAGGTCGCCTCACTCACTTCAACAACTCTCTCTCTCTCTCTCTCTCTCTCTCTCTCTCTCTCTCTCTCTCTCTCTCTCTCTCTCTCTCTCTCTCTCTCTGTCTCTCCTCTCTCTCTCTTAACTTCCCTCTCCTCTCCCCCCAGATTGGAGGGTGCAATGGAGGAGCACAAACCCTTGCTCGGAGATCGGCCAGGCTAGACACAATTCTCAGGCTGAATTTACTGCATTCTGATGTCTAGGGCCCTAATTCAATCCTCTTCTGGCTGTGGAAATACTGACTCTAAATAAAATGCGTGGACAGTGTCTTTCTAGCGTCCCCTCCTCCGTCCTGTATTTTAAAAACTCAATCTTCTTTAACTAAGATCTCTCTCTCTCCTTCTCCTTCCTTCCTTTCCTTTTCCCATCAAAAAGTCACCCCCGGAAAAAAAAAAGGAAAAAAAAAAGAGAAGATAGCTCAAGCAGTGCTTCTCTGCCTCTTCACCCCAATTCTCCATTCATCGCCTGAGCACTCCCAACTCGGAGGCACAAGGGTAATATGGTTCAGTAGCACCGTAAGCAATACATGTCCCCTTAAACGGACCAGCAAAACAAGCAAATAAAAAGCCCAAGGCCGGCTGCGTCGACAACTCTTTAAATCCCAAGATCTTTGAACATAACACAGAGCGGATCGTTCCGCAACACACTCTTCCATACCCTTCCCCCACCCTCAATCTTTCCCCCTTTTTAGCTTTTTCTCTCCTCCTCCCCCCTCCGCCCCCTCGCACAATCCACTCTCCCCTTTTTCTGTGATTCAAACTTCCGACCCTCTGCCGCCTAGCCGCGCAGGCATTCCCTCAAACTAGGGGCCCTCGCAGACGGCGGCCCCCACTCATGGCCCCTACACAACCCCGCTCCCAATCCACATCTGACTAAGTCCATCAGCCACCCACCAGCCAGTTTTGTGGATTGAAGGGAGGCCTAGGCTCTGGGAACTCATTTCTGACACCAGTGATGTTTTACATTACAGATTTCCATTGGGCCAGCCTCTTAATCCTCTTTTTCTTTTCTTTCTTTTTTTTTTTTTTTTCCTAGCATTCTCGGTTTTCTTTTCATTCCCTTTCCTCTTTGCTCCCGACTGCTATAAAAAGCTCTTTCTGCTCTTTCTTGGCTCACCGAAAAGCTAGACTAGGGAAGCAGGGAAGTATTTGCAGAAAGCGTTGCAAAAGACAGCTCGGGACTCTAGTCTAATGCGGGAGAAGTGTGTACTCACAGTCAAAAGGAGTAGAGGTGGGGATAGAGAAAATAAAAGATAACAAGTTTTTAGAATTTCACTGAAACCCCAAGGCCGCATTAGTCGTTCCCACTCCAGGCCACCTAAACTTTGCCCGGGCAGAAGTACATGCTAGGCAGTTGGCTCTTTGCAAACGCGGGCTAATGAAAGACTGACCTTCCCCGAAAACAATGGAGCAATAACTAAAGTTCTCGGCTCCTCGCGGTTAAACTAAAACAGTTTTCAACCTCATCCTGGTTATTTTACTAAGAAACACACTTCTACGCATATTTAAACAGGCTCACATAAATAGAGATCGAGTTTTATTTTTTACCTGGGGTTTCTGGAGTTGTTGGATCGTTTCCCCCTCCCCCTTTTGTATAAAAGCATTAATAGTTCAATTCCTATTAATAACTAGTGGTTCATCTTCAGTCTCCCAACCTATATTGTATTTTTTTTTTTAATTTTTCAGTTCTCGGTGTGTTCGTGTATATATTTTAATATTTATTTTGGACACTTTTTTTTTTTGCTGATCAGTTTAAAAATGAGCTTTTTGAAGGGGAAATATGTGTTTGAATTCACTTTAAGTCATTAAAAGGCCGACCCTGCCTCACATTTAAGGTAAGTCCTGAAATTTATATTAATTATCATTTTGGGAGGGTTTGGGGATCCAATTCCAAAGGATGCCTCCTATTTACGGAAAGTTAAATAAACCAAAATCTAAAAAAATGCCAAGATATTTCTGGCTCTTAAAAAACAAGAACAAGCGTGATACTAACTGTGCATTTAAATTTTGTAAGCAGAAATCTTAAAACATAGAGAGTGGAAATCGAGAGATACTTGAGCAGTTGTTAAAAAACAAACAAATAACAAAACAACCCCTCCCTCCCCCCCCCCGCCCCCTAATAGGGGAAGTGGTTGAGAGGGAGAGAGAGAAAACGAGCCACAGAAGAGAGAATGAGAAAAAGGAGAGAGAATAATACAGGGTAGGGCAGCAGGGAATATATCTGAAAAGAGTACCAGCCCTCATGTATTTTTACAGCTTTTTTCTAGTTAAAGCCAGCACAGGTTTGAGCCTGTTCTGAACTCTTTTCCTGGTTGTTAGCATATCGTTTCACGCCAAAGAAACATAATGCAAAGCGGAAAACTGGGGCGCAGCCCTTCTACATACAAGGTAGGGGAAGAGGTCTAGCTGCGCGTGTTGCACACGTTCATACACGCATAGCAGGCTGCCTTTCCGCTGCAACTAAAGAGAAAAAGGCAAGGCACCGAAGTTTCCCGACTTTTCTTCCATACCCTTTAGTACTGTTCTTCCATTCCCATCTCCTAGACCAATGCCAGTCCCATCCCCTTTCTCTTCATTCTCATCTCCAAACCCTCTCAGACTAAATAGCCATGCCTACCCTCACTCTGGCTTCCGTGAGGTTGGTCCATACGGCTATCTCTTCTCGGGTGGACATGTCGGGGTAGCGGTTCCTCTGGAAGGTGGCTTCTAATTCCTGCAGCTGTTGGCTGGTGAAGTGGGTACGCTGCCTCCGCTGCCGCTTCTTCTTGGATGGGTCCTCAGTCCCGGCGTCCTCATTCTTGTTCTGCTGGCTTTTATCTTTTTCTGGGAAGACAAGGTAGAAAGGAATCCGGTCATTGTCACTCTTAACTAGCTAAAAACAACAATTAAATCCCCAGCCAAGAAATTCCGCTTCTATGGATGCCTCCCTGGAAGAAGGATCTGGGCTGTTTTTTTCTGGGAGGGTGTTCTCTGAAGATTACTATAGCTTCTCTCACCGTGTTTATGTGTGTGCGCGCGAGAGTGTTTCACTTCTCTCCCCCCTCCCCCCCCAAGGCGCGCTATTTACATGTTTGTTTTAGTTTTTTTTTTTTTTTTTTTTTTTTTTAAGAGCACGTGCCTGCATATTTATCTGTTTACACAAGTCACACACATACAGTCCTCGAAACAAACACGGGTCGTTCAGACCCCCGGATAGAAAAAACAGGTTTCACCTGGGTAAGCAGGGCTATATCAATCTGGGCTCCCATCTGCACTGAAGTCCCACCGTCCTAGAGCGAATCTTGTCTGTCACCTTCCCAAGGAGTTTCAAGGAGAGCTGCTTGCCTTTTAAACCACAGCCCCTCGAGCTCCTTGGAAAGTTGAAGTTGGAAGGAGAAGACACACAGGAAGCTGAGAGAACTCAGTGTCATCGTCCTTTGCTAAACTGCAGTGTAGGATTTTGCACCCCAAGACACTGAAGGGGAAACAAGGACTGAGGGGACGGGCGGGTAGTAATTTTCTAAAATAGGCGGAGGACAAAAGAGTTCTTGCCTATGCCAACCCAGTCAGTTCTATCCAGGAGAAGAAAGGAAGAGGAGATAGGGAAGAGTGCTCGGAC
This sequence comes from Antechinus flavipes, assembly GCF_016432865.1. Classification (NCBI taxonomy): domain Eukaryota; kingdom Metazoa; phylum Chordata; class Mammalia; order Dasyuromorphia; family Dasyuridae; genus Antechinus; species Antechinus flavipes. The sequence goes on along the minus strand of NC_067403.1, from coordinate 132,355,060 downwards.
AGGTTGGGAGGAGTCCCTGGGGTTAGCTGCTGACGCCCCCAATCAGGGGTTCGGATGCAAGGCAGATAGACTTCCCTGGAAGCTATAGGGGGCGACGTAAGACTTAGCAATGGGGGTGGGGTGGATGGGTGAGCTGAGCAGAAGCAGGGCTGTCCCGTTCCCTTACCTGCGGCCTCGGGACTGGAAGTGTCTGAGATGGTGTGCACCTCCAGCCGGTGCTTGGAGGAATCCAGCGAACGTGGCTGCCCTGGAGCCAGAACCGAAGCCATGGCCGGTGGAGATTGGTGATGATGACAGAAGGAGGAAGAAGAGGAAGAGGAGAAGGAGGAAGACAGCTTAGTCCCTGCGGCTCGATGCTCCAAATGGAACGGGGTTTTCATGCAGTTCATTGACCAAAGGAAGCACAACGCCAAGCGTCTTGCTGCAAGTCTTCGGAAAGCGCCCTTACGCCCTCCACCCCCCTACCCCCAAGTCCGGTGACCGCAGCCGCTAGCTTCGGCTTTTCAGGTTCGCTGTCCCGGACCACAGCCGCTGCCGCCTCTGCCTTTCAAGCGCTCGGAAACAAACAGTAGAGGCAATGGCAAGAACCGGGTTGAAGAAACCACCGGAGTTTGTCTACAGAGAAAGCTCTTCTAGATGTTTCAGTGGGAGAGCCCTGCCGGACCCCAGTAAGCGTTCTAGTCCCAAAGAAAAGAGAAGCATAGGGTTTGAGGGGCGTGGGAGTAGGGTGGGAAAGAGAGCACAGCTTAGCGGAATTCTTCCGAAGAGAGCTCCCAGGTCAAAAGGAATAAAAAGTAGGGGGAGAAAGAGACCTCAGATGAGTAAGCCTAATAATCACCCGAAAAAGCTCTACTGCCGCCCGCCCTCTTTGCAAGCAGCACTGACAGAGAAGTGTCAAGAGTGACAGGGACAGGTAGATGAAATCATATCCAAAGAGGTTGCGGCAGCAACAGTGAAGAGAGTCCTTCCCTCAAAACACACACACACACACACACACACACACACACACACACACACACACTCACAGATAAACGCACTTACACTGGTGCGACCCCATGTAACCCGCTTTCCCTAAACCTGTCTCACACTCAGATTCGTTCACAGCACCCAAGCAAGCAGCGGACCCGAGCAGCGGCTCAGCCCCTTCCCATCTGGCCTAACATCTTAAAACCAGAGGCGGTCTTCCTCTGGCATAAACGTCATTCGGCTCCTTCCTTCCTCAGCCCTTCTCCACCTCCACCTCCTCCCCTGGAACCGCCTCTCAAGGCAGGAATGACGTCGCTGCCCACCAATCAGGAGACTTGAATGTTGAGGAAGGGATACTCTAAAGACCAGAACCTAATTGAGGAGTAGGGCTGGACTAAAAAATCCCTAGAAGCGACACAATCTAGTTCTCTCCGAACAACTAGAGATTTGTCTTTTGGAAAGGGAAGGCAAATGGGAATCTCAGAACGCAGCGGGAGCATGGAAAGGGAAGCTCGAAGACAGTAACTAGGCTTGATCAATACCTTTCTTCAGTGTCAATCTAGACTATTTGTTACGTTAAAATGTGTTTTATTGCTTCCCATCAGGAAAAAAAATCACACCCTCAAATCTTAAAATGTCCTCCAAAGTTTCTGTCAGGCAAATGATACCTTAATCTATATTTAAGTTCAAAGAACTCCCCCCGTCCCCCGAAAAGACTACCGATAAGTAAAAACAGATGGAGCCACTGTCACACAAAAAATATCTTAACTAGAAATGAATTTATTATTCGCATTAGATTTTTTTAATACAAAATATACCATCAGTTCACTTTCTCAAAAATTGTTCGCTTTACACTACCCACCCACCTCAGTCATAATAGTGGGACAGAAAGTTCAAATTAGCTTTTCCAAATAAATGAAGGTTTATCCTTTCTACTTAACATTCATTAAGACACATATCCTATATCTTTTAAATTCCTTGTACCCTGTATTAAGCTCGTTCTCTCTGAAACCCTGCTTTAAATCTGACGCGTTTGTTTACTTTGTTATCAATTTGCTTCAAGTCCACTTTGGGATAATTACATATAAGATATGCTTTAATGAGCGTTCCACAATTAAAAACGCTTCCAAATTTCTCATTTCAAAGTTAATAAAAAAAAAAACCCCTTAATTATATTTTCTGCTTATATTCCCCCCTCTTCCTTCCCCAATCTATAAGCCCAAAAGTCCAGGGGTTAAGGAGAGGTATCACAGAGGGTGGAAAGTTTGGAGTGAGATCTGAGCTAGATAATGTAAAACCTTACAGATTTATAAAGCCAAGAGAAAATGCAACCCTCTGAGACAGAACACTTGCCTCTAATTGGATAACCCGTTCCGCTTATAAATATATTATTTTCTAAAGGAAATCTAAGTAATAGAAAAAGTACAAAATAGAAAACAACTTTGTCCTTTCGTAGGTCACATAGAGATCGCAAACTAATCTCTCCTTGGGTTTCTGCTTTTGTGATTGTTTTATTGTGGAGTTAGTGTTATCGTCACCGACTGTGCATTTGTTTGACGTTACTGTCAATGATTTGCAGCATCAATGCTGGGTATCTTCAGAAATTCTATCTCTTTGGCCTTGTTCACATGATTTGGAAACTTATTTCAGTGTGGAAAAGGGCAGAACTATCAGACTGCAAATATATTTGAAACCTATGCCTTTCCTTTGTACTGCCGCAAACAAGGTCTTTCTACACCATGTCCCTCACACTTTTAAGCAACCCTAGGGGAATTAGTTTAGAAAAGTAAATGAGTGTTTGCCTTTCTTTCTGGAAAGTTATGCTCAAACTTTTACGAAAATTTAGCTAACGTGCATTTTCTCATTTTAGTTGTCTCCTCCTCCATATCCCCTCCCCTCCCCACAGAATACACACCTGCTAAGATCTCTTATTCCCCCTTCTTAAAATAGGTTCCCTTAGCTGATGCTCATATGCGCCTCCATATTATAACATTACAATCTTGTCACTAAATTATGCATAGTATTTCGGCAGCCTGTTGGTAAAGAAGGTTAAATTAATTTACATTCTCCTCATTATCTGGTGCTTAAATGACGTGTTTTATCCCTCAGATTTGGCAAAGAATCTCCTTTTCAGACCCCACAGCGTTTCCATGAAGACAATGCTCTTACATTTGTAGTGGCTTTTAATCTGATAAGACTCTAATTTGCTTAAGTCTTTTAAATAAGGGTTTTAAATGATTCTGGACGTTTTATTGAATTTCCTCTAATTCCCCCAAGATCATAAAGTATATGTGTAAAGTAAATATTTCCTCCCATTGCACCGCCAGCGGATGACCTATAACTAAGTCAATATGAATTCAGATCCATTCTGCACATCGTATTTACTAATCATATTCTCGTCTTTTAAAATCTCTGCATAGCTGCAGTCCCCCCAAACCTCACTTCCCCCAAAGCTGTCTCTAAGGAATGGACTTCATCAAGGGATGAAAAAATATACCATCTCAGTCGCCTGTTTTCCTTTCTCCTTTAAGACTGAAACTTCAAGTTTGCTTTGGTTGGGAGCAAGGAGGAAGGGAGACTATGAGGGGAAAAAAAATCTATTATATTGGAAAGTTGACTCCCTCAACTGTTTCCTAATTTAGTTCACTGAGCAGCTCTCAACCTCAAGCCCTTATTAAAATAAAGTAGAGAATTGGTTTACCTATGGGCAGTAGGTCTCTATAGACAATAGCTTTTTCATCAAGACAAATAGAGGCGAAATGATTACTTTCTTCATCTGCAAAATGACTACATTGCGTTAGAGATTACTTCACTTTTCTTTCATCTCCAACATTCTACAATGATTCTATATGATCAAACAGAAGGAAGGGAGGAGAGGAAAATGGAAAAGAACGAACATTTTAGTTTATTATGGACATCTCCAAGACTATTGGTTTAGAATGATTTAATTCAATTGCGGGATAAATAATAAATATTTATTAATCTCATAGTTTATTCCTGGAGTAGTGCTAGATTGGCCATACAAAAACAAAAACCGAAACAATATCTGTCCTCAAGAAGCTTGCATTGTAAGTTCTTTGGTTAAAAGCAGGGGAAAGAAAAATAGAGTTTACTTGTTTCTCTACTATCTAAAAAAGAAAGATTTTTAAGTTGTTCTACATATTGCAGAATAAAAAAGAGAGAGGAACAAATTATCGAGAGGCTACAGATTAAAAGAAAGTTTTCTGAATTAGCCAGATAAATGAGCTAGATATGTACTTTCTTTGCATTACATTTCTTTTACATTAAAAAAAAATTATTAAGGCAATCACTTTCATTCTCCCTTTCCATTTAGACGCGTCTACCTTACTGAACATTACTACCGAGCCCAACAGCATAGAAGTGGGTACTAAATTTTCATTTGGACAAAGAGTGTTAGGAAAGGAGACTGGAGATAAAAAGCCCTTTTCATTAACCAAACCAAACCAAACTGGGATTATTAATTTCAAATTTATAATGAAGGGAGGCAGCTAGTTGGTGTAGTGGATAGAGTACCAGCCCTGAAGTCAGGAGGACCTGAATTCAAATCTGCCCTCAGACATTTAACATTTCCTAGCAGTGTGACCCTGAGCAAGTCACTTAACCCCAATTTGCCCCAGAGGAAAATTATAATGAAGGAAAGGCCTAGAAAAAGAGGTGTGACTGTGTATGCATGCATATATACATGTGTGTATGTATGTGCATGTGTATATGTATGTGTATATATGTATGTACGAATGTATGCACTGGCCATTAGGATGGGGGAGTTTAGTTCTAATAAGACTTAGATGGGAAGCTGATTTGTCTGGTTGTACAAATTATCTTGATCTCCTGCCTCTAACACAGAAATTGCAACCAAGAAAAAATCAGTATCTGACATAGCAAGCAGTGAGGTGCTAGTCTTGATCATTGGGGATAGGAATGGTTGGTGGTGGGAAGTGAAATCAAGGAAAAGAGTTCAACTCCCAGAAACATTAGAAAGTATTCTTTGTTGGATTTCTCTTAATTCTTCCAAAAATATTGTTAGAGAAATGGAATATCTGACATGAGGTCAGACATGTTTTGAACTTAAATTTAGATAAAAAAAAAATAAGTCTTACTTAATTTCACACTAGTTAGTATTTGTTGCTCTTACTCTCCCTTTGCAATTAAAGTAATGAGCTCAGAGAGGCAGGGTACAAACACTGATTAAGCTTTCCCCAAAATGGGTTTCAGTCTCTGAACCTTATGGGGGAAATAGGCAGTGGGACAGACAAACTCAAAAATAGGGCTATCAAAATAAAGAATGGGTCTTCACTACAAGTGAAGTTATCTGTCAACAGTTCCTCTTGGGGAATTCTTCCCTGAAAACTTACAAGATCAATAAATGGCAGGACAGAGTATTGAAGAGGAAATGTTATATACAGCTCTCTAGGAAGAACACAGATTTATATTTCGAACATTGAGAATTTCTGGATTTCGAATCTCAGAGCCACAAGATTCAAAGGGAATGTCAAGATCGTGTAAAACACCAAGAGATCATACTTTATGCTTGCTCTCTATCTGTCTGCATATCATGTCTTTGGCAACTTCATCCCTTTCCTAGAGTGAGAACTAGGCAGAATGAAAATTATTGGGCCTTGAAGAAGCAAATATTGTGATCAGTCAGCATGGCCTTTAGAAATGCATTGAAGTGACATGTCCCTCCTACATAAAACAGTAAATGTCTGGAATATATATATATATATATATGTTCAAGGGAGTCTATCTTTTTAAAAAACACTGCAAACATAGAATCATGACAATTATTCCCTACCATGTTTAAGAAAAGAAGAAAAAAAAGTCAAAGAATGTGCTGTAAAAAGTATTTAAGAAAGTAAAATTTTGGGACTTTTTAGATGTCTAGGTCTAGTTTCCCCTAATAGCCAAAAGAGCTTTTATTTCACTCTTCAGAAAATGGGCTAGGAAGTTTATATTTTCTGGAAAATCATCTTGCTCCCCACTGAAAGCATCTCAAATAGAGGCAGAAGAGACAGCAAAATCCGAAGGGACAGAAACAAATTAGTGAATGTGATTTCTAAGCTAAATTCTCTTCAGGTCAGAATAAATTAGGCTTCATGTTTAGGTTGGGGTTAACTTATCCAAAGGTGAGAAAGAGAAAGGGGAGAAATAGACAGCCAGACACAAAGAGGGAAGAAGGAATGGGTGTATGTGTGAGAAGGAGGTAGGGGAGAGAGAAAGATAGAGAGACAGAGAGAAAAGAGGGTTCTTATTTTGAATGTTTGCACTCAAGGAAGAGATGATAACGAATTTATTTACAATATTTTGATTAAAACTCCCTTGTCTCTCTGTTTTCCTCACTCCCTCCACTTTTCTCTTTTTCTTCCTTACCCTTATCGTTTGTTGGTTCTTCTTTTTTCTTTTTGTCCCTCTTTCCCTGTGCTAGACATGAGGATAGCTAACATTCAGCATTAGTTGTCATGGTGACCATAAATCACATAAATCCAAAAATACCCACCTATAATCTGAGATGAAGCTTTTATTTCCCTAGTGAAATAATATTTTAAAAGCTGTCAGCTGACAAAAAAGCAACCTCATTGTAGTAACCCAAGTAATATATTACTTCTAAAGGTTTAAATTAAAATATCAAAGTGTTAAAAAAAAAAACACATGCTGGTAGAATCTTTGGCACTTGAGGGTTTAGATCCTCATAATAAAGTTACTCCATTACTGCTTATCTCTTTAACACACACACACACACACACACACACACACACACACACACACACACTTCACCCAATTAATCATATGAGCACTCCCTTCCCTCCCCACCAATCTTACCTCCCCCCCAACAATGGGCTTAGAACATAGTATTTATGAGGGTACTAGGTTGGCAAAGAAAATCACCCTTCTTATAAATTACACCCCATCCTTTGGGTTATTTGGCAAATAGTTTTAGGAGGAAATGGTCTTGGTGTAGTGAAGTTGCTGGCCCTGGTAATCTCCTTAGGCTAAGGTACTTCAAATTGATGCTTTATAGCAAAAGTGTTGATTATATATGCTGACACTTGAAAGATTAGCAATTTCCTTGGTGTGAATCTCTTTCTCAAAAAGTAGATTGCACTCCTTCCAGGTTTTCATGAATCACTTTGAGACAAAAAAAAAAGTCATTTGGTGGCCAGTGTTTTTGTTTTGATGAATCTCTTTGGATTTAGCTAGATTGATCCTCAAACAACAGATGTACAATAGGCCACCCTGTTCTTCCCCTAAAGTCTTTTAGCTTTTAACTTTTTGATTTGTTAGCAAAGCCACACAGACACAATTCAGATGTCAGAGAAGGTCTGTAGTAAAGATACATTATCTAACTGCTACCAGAGGGAAAAAAAAATAGGACAGATGAATGAAGAAGAAAGATGTACGAGAAGAAAGAGAAAAAGACAAAAAGAGAGAGGAGAGGGGAGAAAGAGAGAGAAAGAGAAAGACAGATAGAGAGACAGGCAGAGAGAGATACACACACAGAGAAAGACAAAGACAGAGACAGAAAAAGACAGTGACAGGGAGGGGGAAAGAGAAACAGGAAAAGAGGGAGGAGAGAGAAAGAGAGACAGAGAAAGAGAGATACACACACACACACACAGAGACAAAGAGACAAGGAGAGAACACTTTTGGCTAGGTACTGGTGCAGAAGCGTAGGTATGTAGTTTGACTTTATCTACTATAACATCATTGTTTCCGAGCGTAATAATTTCCTAAATGGATAAATTGGTGCTTATGTGAAGCTAGTCCAGTTGTCTTTTACCTTTGGCTTGTTTTCTTTCTCCTATCTTGGATTACTGGATATTCTACTAGATGAAGAGCCATTAATTACCCATTCAGTCAATATTAGGAAGACGACAAAGCTTTTTACATAGGATTAAGAAGACATCAGATTGTTCCATTAGTATATTCCTGCTCACGAATAAGCTTTCGTTATACATTTAGTTTTCCCCGGAGTCAGTCTGACAACTCTTGCATATATTAACAATAGGCTATGCAAAATAATAACCCAACAAGAAAAAAAAACTTTTAATTTCCATCCTTTTTTTCCTCTTTGTTGGAAAAACATTTGAATGGTGTTCCTCATAATCATTTTGTATTGTTAGAGATAACCTAAAATTGCACCAATAAGCAAAAAACATTGAATTGTACAGAATTCCAATAAAACAAAGATTTTGAGAAAAAAAGAGAACCCCTCCACCCCTCCCCCAAATCTCTTTTGCCTCTATAACAATATGAATTGGTCGATCAATTCATATTGTTATAGAGGCAAAAGAGATTTTTCCTGCATCTCTTTCTTCCCTCTCTCCCTAAGTACTTTTACTTTTAGATATTCCCTTTATTGTCTTTTCTTCTCTTGATAGAGCTAAAAAAATCTCTCTACTCTAAAGGTCTTTTGCTATTCACAGTTTTCCTTCTCTATATTAGTAAGATTCAGGGTAGTGTTTTTCCCCCAAGTCTACTTAAGAAAGGCATATATGTTTAGTTTCTACTTCATTTTTAGCAAAAAAAAAAAAAATCCTGAATAGTTAGGAACCTTGGATCATAGAGATTAAATAAATAATCACCAATTTCAAAGTTAGAAATTAAAATAATTTCCTATTTTTGAGACTAAGGTATATTAAAGAGACTTTAGTGGATCTTGGATCTGGACTCAAAAGAAAGGGTAGGATATCAAATACTTTTTGAAAACAAAAGGTCACATTATGTTTAAGGTTTATAGAGAGTAAAGGAACTATATAGGAAATTTCAGTGATTCTTCAAGGTGCAACAGGAAAGGACATGAGAAAAAATTCTGAGTTGAAACTTCAGAGAACATTATTGGTTAGATCTTATTCCAAAATGAGCTATAATAAATTATAGAGGCACTTTTTGGGTTACTAGTGAAAAGATGACTTTTTTTTTTGTTTTTTTTTTTTCTTTTAAGTGGATTCTGGCAGAAACATTACTGCTAATCAGGTTTGCAATACTAATTTCATAGAAGAATCACTACTCCCAAGCTAGATAAAGGTCTAATAGCACAAGGAGACTATTGGCATTGCAATTGAAAAGATAGGTTGGCTATACAGTTCTCTGGTTGCCTCAGGAGTTCCAGGAGCCACTGAAGATTGTTGGAAATTTCAGTTTTAGCTGAAGTCCATGCAAGTGGTACCTTGCCTGATGATGATGAATGATGGTTGGAATTTTGCACTGGAAACATTTTAAAGTCATAGAGTCTTAAAAATGGAAGGTATTCAGAGATAATCAAGTCCACCTGCTCATTTTAAAAAATGAACAAACATAAGTGATGTTACTTGCCCAAGGTCACCCAGGAATTCAGAGCTCCTAATCCAATTTTTAAAATATTCTTTACATGTTTGCATTTATCAAATTTTCTTTTGAATCCTATTCCTTTTTTTTTTTTCTTTAGAAGTCTCTCAAAAGGCCTTTCTAGGCTATTTGATTTTTATAACTGCAGTCCTGTAATTTCGTATGGATATGGGTCAGGGAAGCTAATCCATTCAAATCTTCACCAATCAGTCTTAATATTTTACTGAACTTGAAAATTATTGTAGGATAGTAGGAGAAGAGAGGAGAGGAGAGGAGAGAAAGAGAGAGAGAGACAGAGACAGAGAGAGAGACAAAGACAGACAGACAGACAGAGGCAGATAGAGACAGAGAAAGTCACACAGACAGACACGTACAGAGAGAATCTTTTCAATTTTGATCTGTTCTTTAGCACAAGTTATTGAGGAAGTAACTATTCTGTGTGGAGTAATCAGGATACTTGAGAGTATGCTGACTTTATAATTTTTGATGCTTAGTTGCCTGAGGACAACCTTAGTAGAACCTTAGTAAAAGAGCAAACTTTGCTAAAAGTGAAATATTTCATTTAATCACATGCATTGTAAATAAGCTAAAGTGAGCAATGGTTTCTGTTCCTTTTCTTTTAAAAAGGGGTCCTAATGTGTGAAGACACTCCAGAAATTATTTATTCTCAGTAAAGGGCCCGTGGAAAAATGATTTCAGGGACAGAATAACTGAAACCATGTCAGTTGTTCAGTCAAATATTTGTTAAGCACTTATTATGTACCAGACACTGGGCTAACTGCTCAACAAGGAATTATTTCCAATTAAAATCCAATTATATAAACAGAATCCAACTAAAATAAACAACTTAAGGTTTTCAGATGTTTCCAATAACATGCCTCTTTTAAATTAATAAGAGTAAATACATTTGGTTAACAATTTCTCTCTTCTGTCTAAAAAATGAGGTCCAAACTAAAATCACGCATAATATCCTAGCCTCTTAATTAATGGCTACCTTTAACTCCCATTAGTTTCTTTACAAAGAAAGTAAACGGTTAGCATGTCAGGTGTTATGTACGGGTATTAATTTTATGAATCCCTACCAGAATACTATAGGTTTGGAAAAGCTCACAAAATGTATTTCTCCGGGGGAGGGGTGGTCTCACTTAGCAGGGTTCCTATTTTCTTTAGGTTGTGACGAAGACCACCTGCTCTTAGAAACCATTTGGCTAAAGTGGGAAGGTGATAGTAGTGAAGTAGGAGAAGGGTTTATTGTCTTCTAATCACAAGGACAGGGAGAAATGTAATTCAGTGACCGCCTCCTCCAATATTTCTATGGTTAATTTTTGGTAGAGCTTCCTCTCTACAAACGTGCTAGTCAAAGCACAGTTGAAACTGTGACATTTCTCATCGGACAGAAAGTGGGTCAGTTCACCTCAGAAACACACACACTTCCATGGAGAATGATCTCTGTTCTTGATTTTTTTAAAACCATATCCCAAACACACTTTGGTCTAATAATTTATTTTTATGACCGATTATCAAACAGAAGAAGAATTTAACACAATCTTAATGACAGAAATCACTCCTTGTTATCTTTGCATTGCCCCTATTTAACCCAATGGGGTTAATCCTATACACTTTGCAAGTCAGTGTTTAACTGACCGTGTGGGATACATTGTTTTAGCTTAAAAGTCCCTTCTTCACTCCACAATGTGCCGCCTTACTTATATTTGCAGTATTTTAAAATTAAACTTTCCTTGGATTACATAGAACCCTGGAAAATGTGACTTTTGCCTTCTTTTGGAAAATACTGCTTATTTTCACTCTTCCCCCCAGCCCCATCCTCCAGAATATCCACAGATTTAAACTTTAATCCGGAAAAAGGGAATTAGGGGGACAGAAGTGGCTCAGCTTCTATCTTCTCATACTTTCAAAGGAGCATAGCTTCTTAAATTTAGGGTGGCGCCTGGAAAATCCAAAGAATAGAACACAACTGACTAAGTTTTGGTTCTTAACCTTTACATCGAAGGAGAGGATTTTCTTTCCCTCGGGACAAATTTCAATTTAGAAAATGTGTGTGTGGGTTTTTTTTTTTTTTTTTTTTTGATGGGTGGAGACGTTTTCTTTCTTTCTTTTTTTCCTTTCGTACACACACCTGACAGCTTTTCAAATGAAATATACGGTCGACTCCCCTGAATCCATGCGGGAGAGAGTTTCCACCCAGCTCCTATAAAAAAAAATCCTAACCACTTCTAGGATTGGCCAAATCACCCACATAGTTTATTTCTGATCCCCAGGCTGAGATCTATCCCACACTGAGCGGGAACCAGCACCCGCCACCTTTCCAACCAGAGTACACGCATCATCGACATCACTATCATTATAAGGAAAAATGACGCATTTTAAACATGCACACTCAACAAATTCGACCGCAACAAAAATCAGTCATATTGGGCAAAAGTTCAAGAGTTATTTGGCCTTCCCAGGATTTAAAAGAGTTGCCTGTTCAGGCTTTTGTGGATAAATAGATGTAGTAAAATCTCTTGAGCGGCAGAGGTCGCTATTGGACCATTTTGTTGCCCTATTGCTTTCTAAAGTAGCCAAGAAAGGTGGTAGAAATAGAAAATTCTAGGAAGGGAAGGGGGAGGAGAGAAGAAGAGAGAAGACAAGAAGGGGCGGGGGGAAGAGAGAAGGGGCGCGAGGGAGGGAGACACACACACACACACACACACACACACACACACACACACAGAGAGAGAAAGAGAGAGAGAGAGAGAGAGAGAGAGAGAGAGAGAGAGAGAGAGAGAGAGAGAGGAGAATTTTGGGGAAAAGTATTATTCTCATGCAACCATATATGCGTTAATCTAAAGTTTTACAAAGAAAACGAAGCTTTTTTGCCCTACTAGTCCCACCATGGCATGTTCTATGCGACAAAGGAATCGAGGGGCAAATGCAGCATCCTAACCTAGTCTCCCGGACTTGGAGGCAGATGCCCGGGAGCTGCGTCTATGAGGAGCGCTCAGGAGGTCTGGCCAGCCTTAGCTTTGCCTGCTCCTAGGGCTTACCGTTGGCATTGGGATGCTGCCTGGTGAAGAGCTTGCTGGTAGCCACTTCTTTCCGGTTCTCGGGGGAATCATTGAATTCGACTTTTTTGATTTCTGAGTCTTTGGAGAAAAGGCATTCAACGGCCGACGGCTGTACGCCTGGGGCATACACACATAGACACATACGAGCAGGGACACACATACAATGATGCATGGAAATATAGACAGAGAGAGGGCAACAGGGAAGGAAGAGGCAAGGTAGAATAAGGAGAGAAGACAGAGAAAGGGACAGAAATCAGATTCTAGTTAGAGAACACAGCCGCCGCAACCATCATCTTGCTCTCGGGATGAGGGGAGAAATTTAGACATCGACCTGTTGTGGCACAATTCCTGTTTCCTTATCCTAGAATATACATGACCCTTTTTAGGTCCATTCAGCCCATCTTGAGAACATGGCATTCTGAAAGGAGATGAGCCTTTCACATCCTATTCTTCCTTTCCTATTTAAACCGTGAAAAGATGCAAGGGAGATCACTAAGTTTCCTCATTGCCTTGTGCTGCTCCCTAGAAAGTGAAACTCGAAGGCATTCTTCTTTTACCGCTTCTCAACCCCTCTCTCCACTATTCCCCTCACCGCAGATCGAGTGACCCCCTCTTACCTAATTGCACACAAGCCGAAACGAGTTTGCGGCAGTTGGTCTCCATCACCTGTTACCTGAAAACAAGAATAAGAGGAAAGGTGATAAGTGTTCTGGGACCCAGATCTGCCGAGGATCAGACTGTCTAGGAAGATTTGGGGCCTAGCTACTCCGGGTAATCAGGCGTCAAACAAGCTTCTTGCTTTCGTGGATCGGATTTAAGCTCTTTGGAGTTCAAGATCCTAGAACTTCCTTGGATATACTCTGCACCGCACAGGCACCGGCAGGCTCTTTCCCAACAGGTACTTCCACCGCCCAGGCGTGCAGAATGAGAGTACTACGAACTCAGGGTCATTGCAAGGGCTGGCTACCGTCTAAAAATGGTCACTCGTTTGCAGAAAGAAACTAATGACAGAATCCGAAAAAGTCACTCTCCCCAAGAAGCCGGATAAAAGACGCCTTTAACGACAAATCTATCCCGTGACATTTATTTACAAAACTGCAAAACATGGAGAGTCTCACATTTAGTTCTCCCTGAACTGTCTTCCCCCTCCCCCCACCTCTGAATTTCTTCTGACACATAAGGGAACCCTGGTACTTACACCAAGGGCTTTGGATGCTCAAGTAACTTGTGGACTCTGGCTTCTTAATCCATCGGTATTAACTTTTCCATATTTAGCCATGCCTTACTCAGAAGATATTCACCCAGCCATTCATTTACCTTAGAGCATAATTCAAGAGCTTAGAGGAGGGAGAAGGCGGTGCGAGTTGGGAGTGGAGTGAAAGAACAGCGTTTGGAATTGGAGTAAATTTCTTGGGCGTGTTTATTGCTTTCGAAGTACTTGAAAAGAACCTCGTTAGAGATCTTCTTCTGCTCCCCCCAACTCCCACGTCGGAAATTCAGGTAGTCCCTTAAATCTCCAGCCACTCTATAGAGCCAACAGAAAATTGACCGAGGCCGTTGGCGGGCCTTTTGCCACATTACAAACGGGAAAAGTACGGAGGCGGCGAACTATAGAGTTGGTGGGTTACAGAAAAACTTTCTGTTTTTGTTACAAAGGAAAAGCAAGAAGAAAAGAAGAATAAAGCAACACATTTCTTGGGCTCTTTGGATTTCTGTCTATTGAAGCGCGGAGGGAGGAGGGGGGGATGGACAGAGAAACAGAGACAGACACAGAGAGATACACACAAAGACAGAGAGACAGAGACAGACATACAGAGAGGCAGAAAGAATCAGACAGAAACAGAGACAGAGAGAGCCAGCCAGCCAGAGAGATCCTTGATTCGGTATTTCATTTCATTTCATTTTATTTTTCCAATTCAGCTCCGTAGTGGAAAGACTCGCTGATGAAATTTGGAGGATCGAGTGCAGTCTGGGGAATAGAGGGCTAAGGACGAACGGGGAAACAAGGCTACAGTACTGTAGCGTCTTCCTCCTTTTCTACAGTTACTCTTATTCCTCCTATCGTCTTATTAAAAACTTACCGCTCAGCCAGCAGTGGGGTCCCATGGTCAGTTTCACTGCCCACAGGAATATCTCTCTCTTTCTTACTCTCTCCCTCCTTTCTCTGTCTGTCTCTCTTTCTGTCTCTGTCCCTGTCTCTCTCACAGGATCGGAGATAGATTAAGAAGATCACTAGCCTAATGGGAAAGTTGGTTACTCTTTGGGTAGGCAAAGGTTAGGGAGGGAGGCAGTAAGCCAGGCGTGCTTGTAGGCAAGGGAACTGTTTTCCTTTGCTTTGCCCGGGATGTCCGGGAGTAGCAGTTTGGCGCCTCCAGATTTAGTGATTCTGGAGTAAAATCACAGGATTAGTCCCTGATTGAGATGTCTGTTCATGAGATATTACAAAATTCATTATCACAGCTCTCAACTAACTCGATATGAAGTAACACAGATGGGATTTTATTAGTCCAGACTTCAAATGTTTACTTATGATAATTTCAGAGGAAATTTGCATGTCATCATCATTTCTGTAATTTTTTTTTAAATGTCTGAACTGGCTACATTATTAGCCTGGTAGCCAAAGTACTGAGGGGTACAACTGCAGAGATTCGTTGGTTGTTGTAGCTTTTAAAAAATTAAAACTATATGCATAACAACTCTGAGCAGCAGAAGTCAGCAAAGAAGCACACTTTTCCAAAAGAGCCCCAGTGCTTAAAACAAAAAACAAAACAGAGAGGCGACAACCAAACATACAGCGCTCAAAGGGCGCAATCTATGGATTGAAAAGGAGGTCAAGGCACGTTTCTTAGACCAGGACATAGATAGTGTTCTTATGGTCCGAAGATTTATTTTCAAAGCTGAGTGGAATCTACATTTTATGCCTCATTTAATAATAGGGCCTGATAGCTAAGTTATGATTAAATAATTTGATATATATATATATTACATATATATATATATATTTTGGTGTGTATGTATATATCTATATAGATATCTCTCTCTATCATCTATCTATCTATTTATCTATCTATCTATCTATCTATCTATCTATCTATCTATCTATCTATCTATCTACTATTTATTTAAAGGTACCCTCAGATCATGATTCTGCCGGCCCTGAAACTTGTCCTGTCAAGGCAAATCTTTCATAACAAATTCACTTGCTCCATTTTACTGCTGGCTCAGGTGGCAAAATTATCCAACAAATTGAGATGGGCAACTTTTTGTTTTTTTTGGAAGAGAAGTTGTTATCCTTCTCCAAAGTTCATGACAATCTTCACACTCTCAAAAAAGACAACATCTTCTACTTTCTTTTGTGCCCAGACTGTTCAACAAATCTCAGTTCTGTCTATTTCCGTTTCAGGAGTCCCTGAAAATTGTTACTTATGATCATATTAGCTAACACAGATACACATGCCAAAAGAAACAAGTCAAAAAAAAAAAAAACCACAGAAAAGATTTTTCTCAATTGAAAAAAATATCGTGGTAGAAAAAACAATTATTGAACTATAAATGAACATTTTCACTACATTCTTTCGAACTGTTTTTACCTGTTAGCAAGGTTACAATCAAAGATTTAAATACTAGAAACCTAGATTAGGAACCCCAAATATCAAATGAATGAGTAAGCTTTCAGATTATTTAATGATAGATATTATTTCGATATTAAAAACTCTGATTGTTAACCTATTTTTTTCAAAAGCTATTCACATCATCCTGTTGTGAATGTTTTAGAACAAGGATCTGAACATGGTGGGAAAAAAAGACCATTTAGGAACAAATGAAAATTATTTTCCTGGAGGAAAAAATACTCATTTCATAAATGAGATTATTTTATTCATACTGAAAACCAAATATTTTAATGTTGGAAGATTGTTGCATAATTGAGTCAAGGCATAATCTTTATTCTCTTACATCTCTGTCTTCCTTTATTTCCTTCTTGCTACAATCATATGAATTTTCTAGGAAATACTATTTTACTTGATGACATTTTAATTTCTGATAAGTAATAAATATTCTTTGATGACAAGGAGATCTTTAGAAATTAGGTAAGCATCACTAAGACATTTTCCAGGATTTTTGAATTTTGCTATTTTCATTTCATTATTCTGACCCTGTTTTTCTCTAACAATCACATCATATCATTGTGGCTTGATTTAGAAATCATCTTGAAAGACTGAAAAAATACTTCGATGAAATGGAATGAAAATAAGGAACTATTCCCCCCCACCCCAATATTGCACAATCAACAATTTTGCTCATTGAAAAAAAAAAAAGTATTGCAGTGCAACCACTTTATTTACGGAAGTGCCCGATTTTAGTTTTATAGAAGGGGAGGGAGTATATCAGTAGAATAGAGATAATTTGTAACTTTAAGTAATGTTACACTGAACTGCCTGGCAAGAGGTTCTGTGTCCCGTAAAACTGCTACTTAGGCCTACTATCTAAATCATTAATTGCTAGTTAAAAGATTTTTTTTTTCAAAGTGCAGCAGCCAGTTAAGTGGTCATTTATTCTTTTAAACTCTGAAATTGTTCGTCTACGCCCTTTATCTCTAGAATGCTAATCCAGTTGCCTCAGGATTTATTAACAGCAAGGTTACTGTTTTGAGGAAGATGCCTCAGTGTAAATACCATCACTGACCTCCACTGATGTTGTCCTCTACAACTCCTAGGAAAAGAGTTGTGAGTCTTTTTGCTTAGTTAAAGGGCTTTGAAAGATCTGTTGAGAGAGAAAGAGAAAGAGAGAGGAGGGAAGGAGGGAGAAGGAGAGAGAGAAAGAGGGAGAGGGAGAGGGAGGAAGAGGGAGAGGGAGAGGGAGAAAGAGGGAGAGGGAGAGGAAGAAAGAGGGAGAGGGAGAGGGAGAAAGAAGGAAAGGGAGAGGGGGAAAGGGGGAGAGAGGAAAAGAGAGAGGGAGAGGGAGAGGGAGAGGGGGAAAGGGGGAGAGAGAGAGAGAGAGAGAGAGAGAAGAGAGAGAGAGAGAGAGAGAGAGAGAGAGAGGCAGAGAGAGATAGAGAGAGACGCAGAGAGGGAGACACAGACACAGACACAGACAGAGACAGACAGACAGAGACAGAGACAGACAGACAGACAGAAAGAGACGCAGAGAGAGAGAGAGAAAGACACGGAGAGGGAGACACACACACACACACACACACACACACACACACCACACACACACACAGAAAGAGAGAGAGAGACACAGAGAGAGAGAGAGACTACAAATCACCTACAGTGGATGATTCTCCGAAGTGGAACAAATTCGCGGGCTCGCATTATCTCACATCCCTGCAGGAGGGATGGCCTCCACTTACCGGCTCCAAGTTGAGCTCTCTACCAAGTCCTTTGCCTTCCACTGCACTGCTTGAGCAATCCGAGCTACTGGCTTCCTTGTAAACACCAGAAACCTGGAACCAGGAGAAATAAAAGGATCCCAAATAGAGTACAAAGTTCCGAGGGAGTTGGGACTTTTCTCTCTGGAACCTGGAGATCTCCCAGCTGCTGGCTCCCTCTTTCTGCTCCTATACAGCTTTCTCCCTTTCTCTCTCTCTCCCCTTCTCTTCCCCTTTCTCAGTCTGTATTGGGAATGACGTGACGTCAGCAGAGATTCCACCAAACTAAAACTCCACAGAGGAGCCGAGAGAGTCAAACTGAGCCGAAAGGAGCAGAGAGAGCAGAGCAGACAGAGTGAGGGAGTAAGGGGTGGGGGTGAGAAAGAGGGAGGGAGGAGAGAAAAGGAGGAGGAAGATCTAGGAGAGACTGACAGAACTGAGGAAATAAAACAAGCAAAGGGAGAGTCAGACAGGACACAAGCCAACGCACACAGAGCACAGAACAGAGAGCAAAGAAGATATAACCGAAAAAAAGAGACGGAGAGGGGAACAATAAATTAGATTAGAAAGCCCCATATAGAAGAAAGACTATAAGAGAAATGACCAAATGAAGCAGATAGATAATAACTGTCTTTTATTTTTATTTTTTTTTAAAAAAATTTATGTCAGCTCAAGGAGATAAAACTTAGGATAAGTGAATAGAGTCAGGGAAACTAGAAGAGGTAAAACAAAAGAAAATGTGCCTAAATGTTTGGCTTGGATTGAGGAGAAGCGGCGGTGGGGGAGGTGGAGTGGGGTGGGTTAGTGAGATATGAGACCTGACTGCGAATATTCATCAAGAAGAGAAAACCAAGGCAGCGAGCAGAACTAAAGGTGCAGCCTAGGATGGTGATGGTGGTGGTGGGGGGCGCGAGGTGGGGCAGAGTTAGCGGAAAAGTAGATGGTACAGCAATGTAGAAGAAAAATGAGGGGAGATAGAGAGGTGAGAGGAGGAAAGAAGGAGAGGAGGAAAAGAATGAGAGAAAGGGAGAGACATCCCTTCTCT
Organism: Antechinus flavipes; assembly: GCF_016432865.1. Taxonomy (NCBI): domain Eukaryota; kingdom Metazoa; phylum Chordata; class Mammalia; order Dasyuromorphia; family Dasyuridae; genus Antechinus; species Antechinus flavipes. Next base: position 132,336,267 of record NC_067403.1, on the reverse strand, counting down.
CTGGATCCCCCAAAACACAGAGAGAGAGACAAACAGACAGACAGAGTTAAGGAGGCAACAGAGGGCCGTGTCACTTTGCCCAATGCAATACTGTTCACTCCTCTCTAGTTCAAAGTCACTCGGACTAGAATAGAAAATGTTTTTCACTTCTCAGTGGGTAGCTTCTGCAGTACGTGCGTAAGTGTGCCGTGTGTGTGTGTGTGTGTGTGTGTGTGTGTGTGTGTTTTGAGGGGGTGGAGACGAAGGGGGGGTGGCCTCACTACTTTTTAATGAAGGGATTTCGAAGGACAAAACTCAGAAGTTCATTTAAGTCTAGAATTTCCTTTGCTGCATGTACACTCAACAAGTTCACCCGAGGTCACTGATATCTTATTATAATTATTTTTTTTTAATGACGAGATCAGGGTTCACGAGAATGAAATATTAAATGGCAGCACCTGGCTTTTCCTGAAACATATGCTTGTTCCTAACAAAAAACCAAACAAAAAAAATAAAACAACCCTCTCCTCAACGAAACAAACAAAAAAATAAACCGGACTACCATTATAAAGATTGAAAGAACATTTTCCTGGGCGGTAGAAGACAAGGGACTTGGTGACTTTTTGTCTTCTAATTAAAACCACTGACTGTATCCTTTCTCCACATTTATTCTGCAAATCTAGAAGACTAAATTTAGATGTAAAATCTTCATTCAATCCTAGAATTCAATAGTTTTCCATTTTGAGGGAATGCCGTTCATTTATATTTTTGAGACAGATCGTGTGAGAGTCTTAGGGAATGTTTCATTTCTCCAACAGGTGCTTTCTGGGCACAACACCCTTACTCTTTGAATCCCCCAAAGCAGAGGATGCTCTACATTTTCCAACCCTGATCAGTAGAATTCTCACCTCCTTACAACAGTTTTGTTCTTCCCCACCCGTTTCAAGCGTTCGTTATTAGACCTTTGGAATAAACTTCGTCAGATTTATATGGTTTCAAAGCGATATACTGTATTGAGATACTGAATTTTTTCCTTTGAGCTACGCGCATTTTCTGGAATTACCTCATCTTTTAAATACATTTCAGTAGTGAAAACAGACGAACAAACTTGCTCAATTTGTTCTGAGTGTTTTCTTTGAAATTGCTAACAGTCGACAGATGGGCTAATTTTATGGAAGGGGTTATCCTCTTTTGCCACGAAGGCAACTGATGTGAGATCTAAATTGCTAAGCCACTGCTAACCCACACGTAACATCCATGAAAACGCAAACTTTTTTTCCTTCTACGGGTGGAAACTCAAGGCAAATGCTAGCCTTATTTAGAAAGAGAAAATGCTCCAATACTGTTTTAACTTTAATTTTTCTACCTCCCCCCCCCAATTGTCTAGTACCGACTCTAATTCCTGGAAGTTTATGGACTTCCAGAAAATTAATTTCTCAATTCCACCTCACCACCAAGTCAGGCAAGCCGCAGAAGACCAGAAAACCTATCAAGTTTAAAGAGAAATCGTGCAGCTTGAAACGGATATTTGGGTTTCTGCTTATAACTCTTAAAGTGAGATTTTCCCTGTCTTCTTCCCTCCTCCCAATACTTCGGGAAATTTGTTCACGCTTTTGTTTTGACTCTCTCTCGCTTTCCTCCCACTTTTGTAAAGATTAAAATAGTCAGTGATGATGGGCCTCACTATGAATTTGGAAGAATATGAGAACTCTTCCTAGGAAAAGGTAGGAACAGAGACTTGCTAAGACACAAACAGAACAGGAGAAACAGAAAAGGGGAGGAGTTGTTGGAGAGACCCATGGATATGCTCGTGCAAATCCCCCACTTTCATGATTCAGTGGGTTGCAGACCCTACGACGAGGGGCTGAAATGAAGGGGTTTATCTACACTCTCGTTATCTTGTCTCTTCTCTCGTTTTTCTGTTTGGAGTCTGTCCAGTAAAGACGCTGGTTCACCTCAATTGGGGGCTGGAGCAGGCTCCTGAAATGAGCCTGTGGGTGCTCGGTTGCCCCAGCACCCGAGCAGCTGAAGTGAGCAGCTGGTGGGAAATGCAAATGGCTCCTAGAGAAATATAAGATACAGAATGATTTTCATTCCCTCCTTGAGTGTGTGGAAGGAGCTGGACATACGCTTCACGCTCCTAATCCTTCTTTTACATTTTTAGTCATACTCCTATTAAACAACTAATTAATGCCCAGAATCACTAGGGAATATATTAGATGTGCTGCTGAGGAACAGGGGTTCTAGGGTGTCTGGAAACTATGGAGCTAATTTAATACATGGATTTCATCCTTCTCCACCCCGATCCCTCCGCAGTAAATATTAGAGAGGGCCGTGGCGATTATATTTAGATTTTCATTTCTTACCCCCTTTTTTTCTCCCTCACCACCCGCCCCAGTTTAGCAAACGTAATCAATCCACCGCCTTGTAAACAAGATTTCAGCATCAAAGGTACCAGTAACACAGCTAGCAGATCTCATGGTCTGGGATTCTGAGGTTAGACACTGACATAATCTAATCCTGAATTTCAAGGATGTTACATTTTTACATAAACAAGTTGGTCCCGGATACTACTGTTATTCAGTATGAGAATCCCAGCCCCACAGCATTGTAAAAACCTGCTTAAACATATGTACTTTTAGCTTTCCCAAGATTTGGAAATGTACAAAGTTAATTTCCAATAAATCAGTGTGCTAGAAAGTTTTTTCCCCCTCCACTCCTCGAATTATCTGGGATAAAGTTGAATGTGTGTGTGTGTGTGTGTGTGTGTGTGTGTGTGTGTTTGTGGAAGGAGAGAGAGAGAGAGAGAGAGAGAGAGAGAGAGAGAGAGAGAGAGAGAGAGAGAGAGAGAGAGAGAGAGAGAGAGAGAGAGAGAGAAACATTGTAGTTCCAAAGTATATTAATGATTTCATGAATGTTTTGCGTATGTTCGTATGGGGCTTTGAGAATGATTTTTGCTGGACCTGCGATTATTAACAACAAAAATCTTTTGAAATAGAGGAGAGAACTCGTTCGAACGAGAATCCAAATGCTTGAAGAACAAATAGAGATTCAATGCAGGGCAACTCTCTGGACTAATGTTTGTTGTTCAGTGCCACAGTCCCATTGCTCAATAGCCAAGACCAGGGAAAGGTACAGTAATTTTTTTTTTTTTTTTTTTTTTAGACACGCGGGGGTCGGGTGCTCCACTACCATTTACTTTCTTCGTATCTGGATTATGATTTGAAACCTTGCAAGCAATTTTCCCAGCTCTGACAACAAGCGAGTATGTAAATAGCAATGGCTAGCGGTGTTTAAACGCTTCGAACAGTATTGATTTGTTGGCTGCTCTAAATTTGCCTTCCTGTCCAAATCTTGTTGCAGAATCGCCAATTCAGGCGTTTGATCCATGTCTACGACACTACAATACAATAACTGTTAATATTCCCTCCTCCCCCCAAAAAAAAGCAGCATTGAAAGTGAACCAATTGATTTGCATATAAATTAAAATCACAATACATCACTTATTCCAGTGTTTTATAATCATTTCGAATTTAGTACTTAACCACTTGAGCTAAAAGAATATATAAATGTCTGTATTGATTTACTAATGAATTACCTAATTAAAATGTCCCGGGAATGTCGCAGGAAAGATTGTTAAATCAGGACACTTTAGGGTGTGTCGGGGGGGGGGGGGGGAGGAGGGGACACAATCTGAATCACAGCTGAGCAGTAGTTACTCAGCTGGAGGAATCTGAGCCCCATTGCTATTTTTCCATTTATTTTGGGGTCCCTCTAGTTCCTTAGGTCTTTGCTACGAAGGCTCTAAATTCCTCCATTCCTTTCCCCACTTAGGCAGTTTCTTTCTTTCTAAATGGGAGAGAATGAAGCTCAGTCTTCTTGTTCAGATTTTTTTGTAGTGTCTGCGCTCTCCAGGATCCACGCGCCCTTACCCTCAGGCTCACAACTGTGGTCAGAGTAGATGAGCTTCCGAACTGGGATGGCCTGGGGTAAGCTGCTCAGCCGAAGTTTCTCTTTACCCTTCCAAAACAGAGCCGGCAGTAAGAGCGTAGAGTCCAGGACTACCGGAGCATAGCGGAGTTGGGCTCTAGCAAGCTATGACAACCCCACACATTTAATACATATGCTAACTGAGCACTTACCTTCGTCTTGAGAATAGGAATAAAAGGTAGTCCTTCTAAAAAGAGGCACTGCAAAGGCATGAGATAAGAGTTCAGAAAAAGCCAGGCTGCGGGAAAATCTGTAGCCTGGGGGCTAGTCAGCATCCCCTTTCATTTCAAGTACTTATTGATTTACTGTTGTCATAGTTGGCGACGCAGAAGGACACTTGAAAGAAATTCTGATGGGGCTCTGATCTGAGAAAGGAGGTGACCTGACCAGGCTCTCACCAAATTCTTAATTACCACATCAACTGCTTTTTTAATTCTTTCCTTGCCCTCCTCCCTCTATTCCTCGACCCTTCCCCCATGGCAACTGAGTTTACTTATTCTTAACTTTTTAATTATTCAGCAACTCCCTTTTTTCTCAGTGGCTTTACTTTAGCAGCAGTTTTCTATTCAAGTTCTTCTTTCCATCCGTAGGCCTGTTTATTGAAACCTCTGACCTTTGGTACATATATCCCCTTTAGAAATCTTTCAATCTTTTTATACTTAAGTCATGGAAGGGGGAACCCTCCTGATTACTTTCATACAATAGGAAATATGAAGACATACTTTCTCTGTCCTGAAACCTAGAGGATTTTATAGGTACCCCTTTCCACTTTTTGCATTGAAAATTTTGATGGCTGCCTGACCTCAGCTTGGAGAGTCTCTCTTTCTTGTGCCTTTAAAAACAGAGTATGAACATATGTGGAAGTGTCCTCAATATTTCCAGGACATTCTTTTTCAAACCACAAAGAGACAGGGGATGGCATATATACTGTATTGGTGACCAGAACACCTAAGTCCATGAGTCAAATAACTGTTTTGCTCTCATCTGTGTTATTGTAAGTCCAACGTAGGGCGTGGGGAGAGAAGGCAAAAGGTACATTCAGTTAAAAAAAGAACAATAAAAACTAGAAGGCGCTATGAATTAGACCCACTAGAACACTTCATTTTTAGATGTAGAATCATTTCATTACAGGAGAAATAAGCAGGAAAGACAATTGTGTTCATAGGTATATGTGGAAGGGTTTTACCAGGATTTTACCAGTGAGAGCAAAACAGGTTTTTGCCTGCACAATTGCCTTACTGGATGACATCAAATATTAATACAGCATCAACTGCTTCGTGTACTCTGTTTTGGGCACCCAATCAGAGCATTCTTTGAAATTAGCTGTAGGAGATTTCCTCAGAATTTCTTCTTAGGGTTAGCCCTCTACAACAGGCCCCAGAGAGCCAGATAGCAAGATTTGGAGTGGTAAAGTCATGGTGAAAAGGAAAGTGGTTGTTTGTGGGTCCTGAGGAAAATCAGAAAGAGTGAAATTCTTGAGGTGGCACTTAATATAAGCTTAGGTTCGTGATATTTTTGTTTGTTTGTTTGTTTGTTAAGCTTGCCATTTCTGGATTATCTTTTGTTAGGTTAGGACTGTTAGGACACGACTACTCCCAACTAGGTTGGTATATGCTTATATTTTGAGTAGATTGATTTACTATGCTTCTTTTGAATGATAGTCTTTTCCATTCACATATTACATTTTTGTAAATGTGATAGAATGTTATAAACTGAACATTCTAACCATCATTAGAACACATATTTGTTGCAAGTACTGATTGTATACATTCCTCTATCCCTATTCTTTATCCTTTGTCAGGTAGATTACAAGCCAAGGCATCCAAACTCCTAAAAGAATCAGGGGACATCATTGGCCCCTGCTGACATTGAAGTCAGCAGATAAATAAGCTGGTAGTACAGTCTTCTTATTGTGTGCTTTTTCAACCCCTTTTCTCTGAACCTAAATTTCCTTATTTGACAAATATCATTAACCTCAGAGGACTGTTGTGAGAAATCATTTTGTAAACTTTGATATGCTTTGTCCTTTTTTTGTGTGCCAATGTTCTACCCATTTCTCCAACTAGCCTTCCCTATATGCTTTATTAACATGAATCAATATTAAACTTGATAGTTCAGTAGAACAAGAACTGGAAGTCACCATTTCTTAATGGATGATAATGGGTAAATCTCTTGGGTCTTCCAATTCTGTTTTTTCATATGTAAAATATGGAAAATGTCACTTGAGATAACCATCTTCTTGGGTTGTTATGAGGTTAATGTGCCCTAGAGAACCTAAAGCATTATGTATGGGAGATAATGATATTATGTAATATGAGCACATATTTGAAATATGATTCAGAATTAACATATAAAAGAGGGACAATTGCTGATTCTTCAAGTCTGTATAGCATAGGTACTTTCAAGAAGAGATTTGGAAGGGATTGGATGTTGACAATATTCTAACAGTTAGCATACTTGTAGGAGCCATTCCAGAACTAGCTACTTGTAATTATAGCATTAATAGGTTAGGATGAAGATCAAAATTAAAATCAAATTGGGAAAAAGATTGACATTAACAAAGGATACAATTTGTGCTACTGCAAAAGATCTAAGGGGCAGCTAAGTGGTGCCATAGTGCTGGACCTGGTTTTAGGAAGACTTCTTTGTGAGTTCAAATCTAGCCTCAGACACTTATTAGCTATGTGACCTTGGACTAGTCACTTAATACTGTTTGTCTCAATTTTCTCATTTGTAAAATGAGCTGGAGAAATAATGGAAACCATTTCAGTATCTTTGCTAAGAAAACCCCAAATGGGGTTATGAAGAGTTGGATTCAATTGATACAGTTGAACAATGATAGGAAATCTATTCCAAATTATTGAAACCAGTTCTTTCCTCTGAAAATATAGGAAACATAAAAACAAAGACATTTTCTGATCATCAACATTTATTTTTGAATAAAATTTTTTATTTTGATTCTCATTGTCAAGCACATTTATTCAAATTCAAGATTTCCCAAAATACCCAGTGCAGTTTTAAGCTTAAAAATCATTATATAGGTTTCTAATTTAAAATTGTAGTGACTTTTACAACATTTTGTATATAGGAAAAAACTTAAGACATAATTTTGAAAATCAACCAAATGGAAAAAAAATTGTAAATGATTGTCTATATGCTTATAAATTTCCATTACTTACCAATCATTAACCCAAATTTAAAGACTATATACTTTGACTTTAAGCCTTGTCCACAACATCTTTATTCATAACTTTAAAGAATGTTAATAAAACAAGTATCACAATGATCATGCCAAAAAAATCCAGAAACTATTCAAGTTTACAAACAGCTGCTATTGTCAAGGGGAGACGCATAATAGACAAATTAATCTAAAATTTGGAATGCAAGTTCATTTGCAAAACATTATGGAGGAGTATAGAAAACAAGTAATACATCCAGGAAAAACAAAATTCTAAGTGGATGAATAATCTAAATTGACCAAACTATGACATATATTTGGATTGGCAGCTTATTGATTTAATTTATCAGTGCAATAATCAAATGATAGATACTATAAAATGGGCCATGAATTGGGTTTAGGATTCAGAAGTCACTGGGGATGAATGACATGGTTTTATATTGAGTAGTCATTGAGAATTGAATTGGATTTTACTTGGGATATTGTGGAATACTTTCAATATTCCCAGGTTGCCTCTTAAAAAACAAACAAAACATCAACCAGTTTTTTTTTCTGGTGAAACTATGTTGTTGGAAATCCATGAAAATCCATGCTTTCAAGATTACACAATTAAGCAGAAGCATATATTCAATAATAACTTGCTTGAAAGTGGTATAAAGAATTTCTTTGTTATTTTGTTTTTGTTTTATTTTGACTGGACTTGTGATTTTACCTGTGAAGAGATATCCTCTACCAACACAGTTTGGCATCTGCTTAGCAACTTAGTTTTAGAAAGTTGCTTGGCTTGTGGAGAGATTAAGTGACATATCTAGGGTAACACTGTCAGAAGCAAGAATCAAAGTCCAAATCTTCTGAATTCTGAAATCAGTTCTTTAACCATTATACCATATTGCTAAAGTATGGCCAGGGAAGGGAAGGGAAGAAAAAAGACCAATTCCACAGTGAGAGTAAGGAATAAAAGAGATAACCTAGATATTTTCTTAATATCATACACATTAAATGAATCAGAAGATGTGTATAACTTCAATGGAAAGATTATCAAACAAAATCACATGAATCAATCACATGGAGAAATGATGGTATCTAGTTAAGTCCAAGAGCGATGGCAGGAATCTATATTATCAAAGATCAGGATGGGAAATAGTCATATTTTGTTTGGGAGAATGGAGATAAAGAAAAAATGAAGGCATATTCAAATAATGATCAGAATGAGTTCTAGAAGATCATTTTCTTTGAGAAAGTGTTTAATCATAAAAGGAAATATAGAACTTAAAAAAAAGAAATTGTTCAACAAGTATGAAGAAACTGGAAAATCAGAAGAAATAGCATGGGTGAATTTTGGAAGATAAACATGTTTTTAAGGTCAGATTATAGGAAAAGTTTGAGTGGGCAAGAACAAAGAAAATTCTCTTGACGATTTATGTATCTCAGATAGTTTACATTATAAAAAAGAAAGAAGAGTTCAGGAATATTTTTGTCAGTCAGGAGGCCAAAGAAATATTAAAATTTTAAATCTTTTTGGAACTATCTGGAATTTTAGAGTAAGAGCCAAAAAACCTGCAAAAGAAAAAAAAACTTACTTCCTTTGCTATTCATGTAAGAAAAGAAACACTGGATCAGAATTTGGGTGAAAGTGGAAATTTTGACCTAGAATCAATGGTGGACCTAAAAGTCATCAAGAAAGGGTGACTTGGTGATTGAATTTTAAAGCCTTTGGAGAAGTGCTTCACTATTACTTGGATTATGTCACTATAAAATTACTTGTTGGCAGAACTATGAGCATGCTTCTCTTTCTCTCTTACTTATTGCAACAGGTAAAGTACAATGTCTGGTGGTCATTGTCAGTGAACTAGCTGAGTAATAGTTCGTTAAAAGCTTGTTAATTAAATTAAACTGTGCCAAATTAAAGTGAATAATGCAATTTAACTTGTAATGTCACACACATATATTCTCTGTGATCTCCACCCTAATACAGGGTAATTTTGTAATTTAAACAACTTTCAGTATGTCTTGGTAAAAAGGATATGATGGGAATAAGAAAGCGGTCTGAGAAAAGCACAGAGCAAAATTTATGATTCCAAGTACCTCATGGTGGAGCTGAAAGTTACTTTGTTGCAAAAATCGGTATCATCTCAATGGATCAAGAACAGCACCTTATTGGCATTGTTGCTGAACTCTTGAGTGGTATCAAAATATGTCATATATTATCAACATAATTTTGGGAGTTCAATTTTTGTGCAAGGAGGGGAATAGGACACATATAAGGATGTCATTCTCTAGTGTACTATGAGGAAAGGAAATTAGGAACTCCCTCCCTAATATTTTTCTTTCTATAACATGGTAAACTAATGTCATTATGCCTTTGTTGCAATTAGTTTGCATTGGATGTAAACCCATGAATACAATTCTACTTCAGAGTGTGACTCAGGTAGAGAAAAAATTGGAAATCCAGCTATTCACTTTAAGATAAAATCAGTCCATTGCTGTGAAGCCTGACAAAAGAAGCCTCAGCTTTTTCTTCAGATTTTTCTCATTCAGTAACACCCAGTCCTGCATGGAAATAAATATTCTGGGCATGTAGAATATCTCATCTGCCATCTGGATTCAGCAGTGCTCATAACTAGTTTTTTCCACAATGGTGAAAGTAGATTTTTCACACATTGTATCAAAGAGTTGAAAAGAACCAAGAAAAGTCATCAGACCCAACCTTATGTCTATACTTAAATCATTCCAGAAAAAATCATCAACTGCCCTTTTCAGAAAAGGAGAGTCCATAAGCAACTTGGTAATGAAATCTGATTCTTTATAAATGAACATATATACGATGCATTTGTCTATTGATTCAGTTCCAATTGCTGAAGAAAATTATATTATGTCATACGGTTTATTAAAAGGTAAAAAGTACAAATAATAACAAAACAATACTATTCAATGAACCAGTCACCCTTCTTCCAAGGAGTTTAAAATATTTCATCTTTCTTTCATCTTCAGAAAAAAAATTCCTAAAGAAATATTGCCATCCTCATTTATCAGATGGATACTTAGGAACAGAGAGATGAGACTTATCTCAGATCATCTATCTTTACCCTAACAGAGCTGGATTTAGAACAGAATCAAATGCTTCCCAGTCAAGCATGTCTCTCAGTAGACATATGACCTTTCTATATGTTATTTTAAAAAATTTCTATTGAGTATATGCTTATGCCTATGAGTGACATTGTAATAGAGTGGATAGAGAGCTTGTAAATGAAGAACTGACCTGGAAGTCAGTAACAATTGAGTTCAAATTCTTTTCTTATTGTTTATATGTCCTCGGACAAGTCACTTAACCTCTCAAAATCCCCAAACAATTCTCTAGGTATAAGAGGTAGAACAGTTATCATTTTTCAGAGATAGAAAGAATACTTCACCAGGAGGCTCCTTTGTGGGTGAAATCAGAGGTTCAGCATCATTTTCCTCTATGTTCTCTATGTTTTGTATCACTGCTGCATTTCTTTTAAACTTCTCAAAGTCCAATCCCAAGATGCTAATGACCTAAAAATACTAATATTTCTTAAAAGAAAAAAAAAACAATTACATATTTTAGGAACAATTACAGTTTCCAAACTTTGTCTCTGCTTCTATTCGCCTTATTCTTACATTTCCTTGGTGAGTTTTTCAAATTCACAGATTTACAATAGAGTACATACAATGAATCCAAAAATTTTGTATGACTTGTTTTTAATTAAGAGCATTTTTATTTCTTGGGGGAAAAAATAACTTTCTTTCCACTATCCCTCTCTTTTTTGTGTTTGCTTTCTCTCTCTCCCTTTTAAATCTGGCCTTCTGTATCCCTAAAATCTCACATGACATTCTTTTCTCTAATGAGCACACTAATGCTCATCATTTCTCATGGCACAACAGTATTCCATCACATTCATATGCCACAACTTACTCAGGCATTTCCCAGTTGATGGCTATCTCCTCAATTTGCAATTCTTTGCCACAAAAAAACTCTATTAATATTTTTATGTGATTTTATTACTTTATTCATATTTTTAACAACTAGGTAGAACATACAGAGAAATGAAAATTATATTTAAAGTTTTAATATATTTTTAAGTTACAAAAAGTGGAACACAAAAAGCATCTTCACTTCTTAAATGTAAAATATTGAATAAAGGAAAAATCAGAGAAAAGGAAGAAGAATGAAAAAAGAGAGGAGAAAATAAAATAGAAATAGTTAACAAAAACATTTAAAAAGAAAGGGAAAAAAAACTCAGTTTGCCTGTCAGATTCAATTTTATGAAATTTGTTAGTTTATGAATGATGAAAGCGATATTTCTAAGTCAAATGATATAATATATATAAAGTATTTTATAAACCTTAAAGTGCTGTAGAAATGTGATTTATTATCATTATTTTCATTAGGTCCCCACTGCTCAGGTAATGTTTTAGTTGAGTCTGAACAAGTTACAGTTTTAGTTGTATACACAGGGAGTGTGTGTGCAAGACACAGATACATACACTTGGAGAGAGACAGACATACAGAGAAAAAGAAATATAAACACACACCAAGACAAAGACAGTCACACACACACACACACACACACACACACACACACACACACACAGAGTGGAATGATCCTTAGACTAATGTCCAAGGAAAGTTCTATTGTTTCACATCTAAGCAGAGATAAAAAATAATCTTAAATTCTTTTTTTTTTTTTTTCCTGAGGCAATTGGGGTTAAGTGACTTGCCCAGGGTCACACAGCTAGACAGTGTCTGAGACCAGATTTGAACTCAGGTCCTCCTGACTTCAGGGCTGGTGCTCTATCCACTGCACCATCTAGCTGCCCCTTAAATTCTTAAACTTAAATAAAAAATCCACTTCTCAAAGTGAAGAAAACCTCCCACTTTCCTAATTATTTCATTGTTTCAAACAGATTCCTCCATTACAGGGAATTATGTGATTAAACTGAAATATAGTTCTTACTCTGGAGATGCTTTTGGGAAACTGGAAAAGCACATTATTTCCAGACCTCTCCCAAAGTAATTTCATTAGAAGGCTGTAATCCAGACATTTCTTCTGCTTACAAGAGGGAAAAGATTGGTAGAAAGGAATAAAGGTGAGATACATAGTTGATAAGTAATTTGGGGGTAAGAGGAAGGCAAAGTTTGGGGGAGAATCAATATTTTCCTTAAATTTTTTTAACTACTCCAAAATAGGAACAAAATTTTCCATTCTGGCTAAGATTCACCAATTTATTTTCATCAATCCATCCTCACCATTTTCTCTATGGCAGTAACAAAAGACCTAATATTCTTCTTAAGAATTTTAAATGAACTGAGTGAGAGGGGTGAATTGAGAGTGATAAACTGTTTAAGTTTAAAAAAATTTAAATGAATTGAAAAATGAGTTAAAAGCCATGAAACTTAATGTAAGTCATTGATATGCATTTAAAAATAATTTATTATTTTAGTTCAGACTATTTCAAAAATAGTAGCTTAAAATAACAATTTTCAAGATATGTATACATGTATGTATACATACACACACTCAAATACTCATTTTCTCCATTTTATTTATTTATTTACTTTTGTTTCTAGTTAATGGCATTTTATTTTTTCCAATTACACATAAAGACAGTTTTCAACATTTACTTTAATAAGATTTTTGAATTCCTATTTTTCTCTCTTCTTCTTTTCCTCCCCACTCCTCGAGATAGCCAATAATCTAATGTAGATTATACATATCCAATCATGTTAGACACATTTCCACATTAGTTACGTTGTGAAAGAAGACTCAGGTCAAAAAGTGAAAATTATGAGAAAGAAAAAGACAAAAAAACAAAAAAGGGTGAAAAATAGTGTGCTTCAGTCTACATTCAGGTTCCATAATTCTTTTTCTGGATGTGGAAAGCATTTTCTTTCATGAATCTTTTAGAATTGTCTTGGATGATTGTATTGCTGAGGAGAGCTAAGTCTGTCATAGTTGATCATCACACATTGTTGCTGTTATTGTGTATAATGTTCTTTCATTCTGTTCACTTCACTCAATATCAGTTCATGTAAGTCTTTCTAGGTTTTTCCAAAATCTGCCTGCTCATCATTTCTCATGGCACAACAATATTCCATTACATTCATATATCACAACTTATTTAGGCACTTCCCAGTTGATGGATATCCCCTCAATTTGCAATTCTTTGCCACAAAAAACTCTATCAATATTTTTATACACGTGGGTTCTTTCCCCTTTTTCATGATTTCTTTGGGATAGAGATCTAGCAGTGGTATTGTTGGATCAAATTGTGTGCACATAACCCCTTGAACACTCTCCAGAGTGCTTGGATCAGCTCACAGCTCCACCAATAATGGATTAGTGTCCCTATTTTCCCATATTTCCCTTTTTATATTGGCCAATCTTAAAGTTATGAATTGTTTTAATTTGCATTTCTCTAATGAATTAATGAGTTCGGAGCATTCCCCTTCTCCCATATGACTACAGATAGTTTTAATTTCTTCATCTGAAAACTGTGTGTTTATATCTTTTGATCATTTATTAATTGGGGAATGAGTTGAATTCTTAAACATTTGATTCAGTTCTCTATATATTTGACAAACGAAACCTTTATGAGAAATACTGGCTGCAAAAATTGCTTCCCAGCTTTGTAAAGTAATACATTTTAAAAATCAGCCACCCTATGGTGAATATATTTTTTAAAATGCCTAGTTTTCATAGTAGTTTTTTCCCAAGTATATATCATAAATATGGTAATATGAGATAATTAAATGTTTAATGAAATTACATTTCTTTTTGCCTTTAAGCATATGAGAAAAGCAATTCTGAAGAAAGCACCCTGAGCCATCAAAGATCAGTACATGAATCATAGAATCTGAGCTGGAAGTAAACTTAGAAACTACTGAATCCTACTTCCTTATTTTTCAGATATGAAAATGGAGGCCCAGTGAGGTTAAGAAACTTGCCGTAGCAAGTGATACAGGAAATTTTAAAAATTCGGTCCTTTGACTCTCTGTCTGGCATTCTTCCAACTGTACCATACTGCCTTTCTCTTTATTTGCTCAGACTTCTCTCTTTTATTTGCTTCTTCAAAGATGAGTTATGAACTATCCTTTCATTAAATGAAACTTCTTTCTTTTTTTCTCATTTCATTTGTAATGGGAATATATAGGTTTATCCAATCAATTTCTTCCAGTAGTATATAAGCTCACATTACGTGAGTAATAATTAAGTTAAGCCTTATAAACATTCTAAAACCTATGTAAATTTTGCCATATTCTGCCCTCCCTTTCTATTATTTTTATAGCATTACTACAGAAGTGGAAGGGTGGGTGGTTATGTAAACTAACATCTTCCTCTCTTCAAGTTAGTCTAGTTTTTCCCTAAAAGATATTGATATCATCCTTGAAACTTAATTGATTAGAGGACCAAAGGCTCAGTCATTTTTTGGTTCCCTAAGTACTTAACAGCTATGAGTAGCTCCAGGCACTGTTTGATGGTTGGCTAAAAGACCACAATTGGCAACTCAGGCAAGAGTGCTTTGCTCATTTCAATCAAATACATTAAAAAAAAATGATATATGCATAATCTATTTCTGCAAAAAAGTGGGGAGATGCTTTCTCAAATTTTTCTTTGGGGCCAAATTGAATATTATAATTTCACAGACTTCAATTTACTTTTTTCTATTGTTTTTAGTTATATTACTGTTATCATTTATTAATTCATTTACTCACTCAGTCAATCAGTCTACAAGTATTGATTATGTGCCTGCTATATGCCAGCAGTATATTAGATGCTGATTTATTTATAAATTTATTTATATTAGGTCCTGATTTAACAGCTTTTTAAGGTTTCTTTTAAAGATTTTTATTATTAAAGTTTTTTATTTTCAAAACATACACGTAGATAATTTTCAACATTTACTCTCGCAAAACCTTGTGTTCCAGATTTTTTCCCCCTCCCTTTCCCCCATCCCTCCCATAGATGGCAAGTAATACAATATATGTTAACATGTGCAATTCTTCTATAGATATTTCCACAATTATCATGCTGCACAAGAAAAATCAGATCAAAAAGGAAAAAATGAGAAAGAAAACAAAATGCAAGCAAACAACAACAAAAAATGAAAATATTATATTGTGATTCACACCCAGTTCCCATAGTCCTCTGAGTACAGATGTGATCCAACAATTTTGAAGAACAATCTGGAATTGTGGAATAACAAAGGGTTATTAAACTGCCTATACCCTTTGACTCGGCAATGCCTCTTCTAGGTCTATTTCCAAAACTGATTAGGGAAAAAGGAAAAGAACCTGTATGTTCTAAAATGTCTACAACAGCTCTCTTTATAGTGGTAAAGAACAGGAAAGAACTGCAGGGATGCCCATCAACTGGGGAATGACTGTATAAGTTGTGGTATATGTATAAGATGTGATATATACAACTGTGGTATAAGAAATGATGAGCTCAATAGTTTTAGAAAAACATGGAAATATTTGAACAAAATAATGAAGGGCGAATTGAGAAGAAACAAGAGAACATTGGATTTAGTAATATTGTTTTAAGAATGACTTTGAGCAAATGAATAATTTTGACTATTTTAAATATATAAATTAATTATAAAGGACATATGAAGAAAGACACTATTTGCATCCAGAGAAGTAGCTGATAAATAGTAGTGTGTGTAGAATAATTTTACACATACATACAAACATCTCTCTCTGTATACACACATACACACACACATTTGTATATTTGGAAGAGGAAGGACTTTGGGGAGATAAAATGAGTTACATTTTGGACATGTTGATTTTGAGATGTTTTGGGGGCCATTGATTTTGAATGTCAAAATGTGTGGGGGCTGAATATTGCTCTTTTCTCAATAGATTTTTAAGTCACTGGCAGAGGAATGAGTATTAAACCCATGATAGCTGATGGAGGGAGGTCTATGATGGACCTGAGAAAAGAAAAGGGATGGTGCAAGGAAAAGAGGTGGGGGAGACAGAGAGAGAGAGAGAGAAAGAGAGACTGGGGGAAGGAGAGGGAGGAGAGGAAAGAAAAGAGGGAGGAAGGGAGAGAGGGAAAGAGAGAGAGGAGGGAGGAAGAGAGAGGGAGAGAGGGAGAGAGATGGAAAAATAGAGACAGAGAGATAGAGAGAAAAAGACAGAGATAGAGAGATAGAGACAGATGCACAGAGAGAGACATACAGACAGAAAATTTAAAAACTAAGACAGAGGAGTAGACAGACAAAGACAGAGAATAAGGAAATAGACACTCTTTGGTAACAGCAGCTATTAGGAGGCATGGTATAGATGATAAACCAGCAAAGGACATCAGAAGGAAGAGTAGAAATCAGAGAGTAGTGTTACAAAAGTTTAGAAGTTTAGAGAGCAGTAGATATCCAGCAGAAGGTGGCTAATAGTATCAAATCCAACACAGTTTGAGAAAAAGACCATTAGATTTGACAGTTAAGAAATCATTGCAGTGACCAAAGTTCAAAAAGACTAATGATGAAATATGCCAGATTGTAAAAGACTGGGAAGTGAGAGGAGAGAATGTGTGAGGAGTGGATGTAGATAGCTTTTTCTAAAAGTTTGGTTGAAACAGCTTGGAGAGATGTAAGACAATAGCTTGAAGGACTAGGGGGATCTACTAAAGTTTGATCTTTTTCTTTTTCTTTTTTTCCTTTTTTGATGGGAGAGACTTGGCCATATTTTTATTGCATGCAATAGGAAAGAAACCAAAAAAAGGGAGAAAGTTCAAGAGACCCAGGATGATGGGAAGATATCAGATTAAAGTTACATGAAGACTTTAACAAAGAGAAAGGCCACAGCATTATCAAAAACTAAGTGGGAAAATGGAAGGAGTGGGGGGTGACTCTAAGTGGCTTAGAGATTAAGAGAAGAGAAGAACAGAGATCTCACAAAAAATGGATTCAATTTTGTGTATATTGTTTTTATGGTTTGTTTTACTTTGTATCAGTTTGTGTAACTTTTTTCATGTTCTTTATATTTATCATATTTGTTGTTTTTAGCAAGACCATTACATTTGGATGTCCCAAACTTATTTAGTTATTCCTCAATTGACATAGCTTTTCTGTTTTCATTTTTTTTTTTGAACTATAAATAACATTGATCTACATATTTTCCTGTATGGAGGATATTTTTTAGTTACTGACTCCTTTTGGGCTATATACCTATCAACGAAATATCTTGGTGAAGGGGGATATTTTGCTCATCTTTTCCTCACATGATTAAATATTACTTTTAAAGCTGATTAGATCAATTCATGGCTACAGAAACAGCATATTAGTATGTTCACAACATTGCTGGTACTTGCAAATTTAGGCAACTATTTCTCAGTTTTAATGAACATTTTTGTATAAAGCACTAACACATTTTGTTGTCTTTGTGCCTTTGATCCTGGTATTCTTTCCAGCTGGAATAACTCCTTTTCACTTTTATAGGTTAAGATTCTATCTATCCTTCACAACTGAGCTTTAAATGCTACTTCCAGGATGATAGGAATGTGCTCAATTTTCCTTTTTTCTTAACATTTTATTTTTTCTTGTAATTAGGATATTCTGCAGCTATGTGCATATTTGTCTTATCTAACTAAAGTCCTTGAAGGTAGATTATTCATATTTATACCTCTCCAACATAGGAGACAACAGTATAGTAGGTGCTTATGCTTATTTATTGACTTGAATCTGTTGACTTTGATAGAAAAAAATGATGTCCCCAAAGTTGCCTATTTAAAACTCTTTATCTAGTATCTCATCAGACTGTTAATGTGTTGTCAATAGGTAGTAGTTCAGGATGTGGAGAGACTCTTTATGAACTGGGTGAATCTTCTATGGAATAAGACTAGCCTTAGGCAAAGCTGTGAATGAGATTATCTCTTGTCTTCAGTAAAGCTTTCTCTTCTGAGAATTCCTGCTTCCCTTTTATTTATTTGTGTTTATTCTAAACTTTTATTTATGCTTTTTGTTTTTTATATGACTTTCCCTTGTTGAAATACTATTTCCCAATTGCATTCTCCCTTGTAATATAGAAAAAGCAGTTTAGCAAAAATAGCACAATATTCACATCTGCCAACATAATTAACCTTTCTGTAGTGAGTCACTGATTTGTCAGGAAGGAAATGCATTTCATCATCTCTTCCCCAAAATTGGTCCTTTCAATGTAATTTTTATTTACATCTTTGTAATTATTGTGCATCACAATTGTGCTGGATCTGCTTAATTTATTCTGAATTAGTTCATATAGATGCTTCCCAATTTTTCATATTCATAATTTCTTACTGAAGTTCATTATATTCATAAAACATGTTTTGTTTAGCATGCCTCTAATTAATCAGTACCTACTTCCTTCCTACCCACCCAAAAGTTTTTTAATATCAGAATAATATTTTTAATATTATATTCAAAATTATTTAAAATATTACTTGGAAATGTTATATTGAAATATTTATATAAATGGAGTTTTTCTGCCTTTGACTATGCTGGATTTTATGGCTTATATACTCCCCTGTAACCAGACCTGATTTAGGCTGCTCCAATAGTTTAGTTCAGTACTGGAATGTAGTGAAATACATGGATAGTTAATGAAAGAAAGTTTATTTAGTCAGAGGATGCAGTGTTGATTTACTTGAGCACAGCTTCCCTGCCTCTATGCTTTATGCTTTAGTTCCTGATTTCTTCTAATTATATTTAGACCACTAAAAAATTATGTCAGAAGCCTGAGCCATAGCCCCAGTTAAATCTGAAAACCAATTTCATTACATTTTATTTTATTTTAAAATTTATTTAAAACTAAATGCAAAATAAGAAAGAACACGATAGGAAAATAAAATAAAATAAAAAAGTCATGTGCCCAGCAGAATATTAGGGAGAATTCAAAATGTAACAATAAATGTTCATTTCAAGAAAGCATATATAATAATAGAAGATATTATATTCATTATAATTCTTTTTTTGTTTTTTGTTTCTGTGTAAGTTATTCTTTTGGTCTCTTTTTTCCCCCTTCTATTTCCTCCACCTCCCAAAGCAGGTTACAATTAAGCACACACACACACACACACACACACACACACACATACATATATTTATACAAACATATATGTACACATATATATTCACACCTACCCTTCCCATATATATATACATATATATATATAGATATATAGATATAGATATAGATATAGGTATAGATATAGATATATACACACATACATACGTATACACATATACACATATATATGTGTTCACAAATGAATATACATATATAGATAAGCATCTAAAACAATACTAATAATGGCTGAAATATAATATAGATTTATTTCTTGATTGAATCTTTGTTTGTCTTTGTATGAGATCAGTAATTACTAGGCCTACTTTTTTTTTTTTTTTCTTCTAATAAACTCTATTCCTGATTGTTATTGTGTTTGTGTGTGTCCTATATTTCCTATGCCTGATAACTCTTCTACTTTAGTTCTACTCCTTAACTTGTGTTATTACTTAACCTACCTTTACCTGTGGATCCCAGTCTTATCTCCTGCCTTCACTCTTTATTACAATTCCATTAATCTACATACCTTATTCAACTCCCATTATTCTAAAGATCCTTTTGTATCCCACTTTTTCCTGTGCCAATCTTTCCCTCCTTTTTTATCTCTTCTCTATTAACATGCATACTTTGTCCCACTCCTACTAATCTACACACTCTATTGTATCCCACCTTATCCTATTCCTTTCCCCTTATTTCTTCATATATTTTGAAGGGTGCTACACCTTTCTTGGTACACACATTCACACCCCTTTCCATCCCTTCCCCATGTATTGTTCCCTGTGTAACCTATTCCTGATGTGAGTAGGTTTTCAGAACTGCCAGTTCTCCTCCCCCACCTAATGCTGCTATTTCTTCCTTTGAACCTCATTTGAATAGCATAATAGCTATTTTTACCTTTTTCTAGACAATTTTGCTTTTTAGATTTAGATCATATTCAGTTCTGAACCAATCTTTCTTTTGAGCTACCTAGTTATAGATGTCAATGTTAGCTGTATGTTTTATGTTTTCACCTTGTTAAGTACTTTGTCCTTGTTAAGTACTTTGAAATTAGTCTTTAATGTTGGCTCTTATATATTAAATTTTCTATTGAATTTAGGTTTGTTTGAGACAAAATCTTGAAAATCTTCAAGTTAATTGAATGTCCATTTTTTTTTTTTCATTCAGTATTATATTTTGTTTTGCTGGGTATGCTATTTTTGGCTGCAGGCCTAGTTCTTTTGATTGTTATTATATAATATTCCAGGACCTGTGGTCTTTTATTGTAGCTACATATAAATCCTGTATAATTCTAATTGTAACTTTAGCATATTTTAATTTTTTTTTGGTTTCTTATAAAATTTTCTCTTTAATCTGGGGTTTTTGAAATTTAGCAATAATGTTCCTATATGTTTTCCTTGTAGGATCTCTTTGAGGTGGTGATTGGTAGATTTTTTTCTGCTTCTACTTTCTCTTCATGTTCTATCAGGACAATTTACTTTATTTCTTATAATTTGTGTCAAGATTCTTTTTTTGGTCACAGCTTTTAGGTCATTTTTATTATTATTGTTCTGTTTTCTCTTTTTGATGCATTTCATTGCATTTTAAAATGCAATTTCTTTAAAGAAAAACCAGCCAAGTTTACATGACAGAGAGACTTTCGCATATGTTATTCTTATCACATGTCTGTAGTAGAATTGATGAGTCAAAGATTTTATGAGTTTAATAACTTTTGTTACATCATCCCACTTTTTCTCCCCAAAAGAGGTGACTAACTCATAACTCCACATATGGTTATTTATTTATTTTTTTTTAAAGATCTTTCTTTTAGTACTGATATTATTCCAGTGATCTTGCATGACTGAGAGTGATAAAATTCTAAAGAATTCATGTGAATAGAATCTAAGAAATAGATGGTGCTCAAGCTCCACTGGGTACTGTCAAGACTTCTATACAAAGACCCTCCAAACACAGTGCAAATGTCCTATAAAGGGTTTATTGTAAAACATGGATAAGAGCCTCAGAGAAAGGATGAATGTTTTGTGATTTGTATTACTAGTGGTGGAATTGACAATAGTGAGATAATAAAAGCATGCAAATATAGAAATATTTTCTAGTAAACTACCTAGTTGAAGAATCTCTCATAAAAGCAGTCATATTCTCATATTCTTTCAGCTTTCGTAAGTTGTGATTTTGGGCAGAAGGGACCACAGAATCCAGGATACATGAAACCCAGGATACATTTCTATTAATCTGTTTTAGTTTCTTTCAAATTTCAGACTATTCCTATTTCATAGCACCTAGTAAGTTGTGCTCATCTTATAATTGATTCATTTATTTTCTTACATTAAAAATCAGTAAAGGTCTTATTTTCTGTGTTAATCATTTCTGTGGTTTAATATAAATGCAAGATTCTTAGTGTGTGTGTGTGTGTGTGTGTGTGTGTGTTTTAGTCCAATATACTCAAAAAGAAAAATGTCCCCAAGGATATACTAACAGCTTCATATTGTGCAATGAGTAATTGGATGCTGTGGAAGGTTCATGAATAGACCTTTATTCCTGAGTTAGCAACATAAAAATTCAGCAAACAAGTTGAAGAATCAAGATTAGTACTCTAAAGATGAAACGGAAATGGGAACTACACAATGATAAACACAAAAATAAAATCCTTTTCCACAGTCTGGCACTTATATTGGTCTTGGGGTGAGTCAGAATGAGGAAAATTGTCTTATAGTAAAGTATTTGGTGATAGAGTCATGATAAGAACACTTAACATCTATGTCTCTGTTTATAGTTTCTAAAGTTCTTTCTCATTTATCTTTTCTGATCCTCACAATATCATGATGGCATAAATAAGGCAGAAATTTTTTGTCCCCATTTTATAGGTCACTAAATTGGAGGTGTAAAAATTCAAAACATTATTTAATTAGCATCACAAATAGAATGTTGGTCTTTTGATTCCCATTCCAGTGGAACACAGGTTGTTGCAATGGATGACATTCAGGTTTGTACCTGAGGTAATTTAGTAATTTTTCAATTTTGAAGACCATTATGTTTGACCTTAAACAATGTTATTGTTCTTAGTACAACTTCCCATGTTTCCCCTAGTTCTGCAAACCACAAAGCAACATATAGGTGATTCAGTAAATAGAGCATTAGACAGTGTCAGAATTAAAATCCAGCCTCAGACACTTACTAACTGGGTAATCCTGGACATATTATGTAATTTCTGAATGCCTCAGTTTCCCCATCTGCAAAATGGAGATAATACTAACACCTCCCTAGGTTGTTGTGAGAATCAAATGAAATAATATTTGTTAAGTGCATAGCACAGTGTCTAGCACATAGTAGGTGCTATATAAGTGCTTTTCTCCTCTTTTTATTTCCTCTCATAGAGCTAATAGGAGGGAAAATTTTCCCATTCAGTGTTAATGTTTCTCTCACCACAGTATAACTTTGCAGACATTTACAATGATCTGTGATCTTGCTAAGTATAATAGAGATTTGGGACAGGATATTGTATCAAAGAGATTATCTCAGGTAGGAGCTGTAATTTTTTTATTGTATAGTACATGGATTTCAATTCCTCTATACCTTAGTGCATGGCCTTTGCAAATTGCTATACTCCCAACTCTCCCAAAACATCCTTCATCATTAACAAAAATTTACAAGTACCTGATATGTGAAAGGTATTATGCTATGCACTAGACACAGAAATAAATGAAAATTTTTTGACATTTTGGGGGGAGAAGGGTTGCTTCAATATAACATTTATACATATAAGTATAAAATAATTTGATTAGAGATAGAGTCTTAAAAATTGGGATAATTAGGAGATGGCACATGACCTTGAAGTAAGCTAAGGATTCTGACAGTCTGAAAATAAGAAGGAAACATCTTTCAGATGTGGAGGTGAAAACTCACAGAGAAAAGATGACTTGCAAAGTTTGTCTAACAACTTGTAGTTCAGTCTGCCTGGGATGTATAGTCAGTGAAAGGGAATCTTATAAAATATTTGGAAAGTGAAATTAGGCCTAGATTAGGGAGGTTTTAAAATATCAAACTGATGAATTTGAATATTTTGCAAGATGTGATAGGGAGCCACTGGAGCTATATCTTAGAAAGAGTATTTTGGCAGCAATATGGAGGAAGAATTGTAGTTGAAAAGTAAAATCTAGGAGACTTTGTCAGAGAGAAACAAAGTCTTATCTTGAAGAGAAATGTCCCTTTCTTTTCTTAATTAAACAACATTCCTGTCATGAGCTTTACAAATATACTTACCAATATTTATTCAATAAATATCTTGTTACTTTGACATAATTCTTTTAAAAAAGCTGTTATATATTTATAATCTCATCAAACATCAATAATCTAATCTTCATTCATAATGGACAAATTAATAGATTACCACTTTGTGTTCTCAACAAGAGGATGTGGAATGATAAAGAAGGCATCTCTTCTTTTCTCCTTCACCTTTTAAGAATTATGGGAAAATCCTAAGGCAACATATTCCACTTTTGAGTAGTTTTAGCTCTTAGAGAATACTTCCTTACATCAAGTAAAAATCTATTTCTCTACAATTCCTTTTTAAAAATATTATTAGCCTTTCACTTTTTTTTTTAAAAAGAAAACCCTGCTAATAAGTTGCATAGTCAAGCAAAATTAATTCCTACATTGATTATTTCCAAAAATGCATGTCTCATTCTGTATCTTGAGTTTATTGAGAGATTTGGTAGCATGCTTCATTCTCAGTTCTCTGGAATTGGGGTTAATCACTGTATTGGTTAACCTTCTTAAGTTTTTCAAAATTGCTTATCTTTACAATGCTCTTAGTATATGACTTGTTTTCTTGGTGCTATTTCCTTTACTATGTGTAAATTAATACTTAACATCTAAAAGTTTCTCTGAAACCTTATCTTATGCCATTTCATAGGACATGATGGTATTCCATTCCATTCATAGTTGTTTTCCAGTTGATGGACATTCTTCTACTCATTTCTTCTTATTTTACCCTGTATGGAAACAGAACCATTCTAATCCTTCCTCCACATGACAGTTCATCAAGTATTTGAAGACAGCTATCATGCCTCTTCTGTGTTTTCTTTTCTCTAAGTTAAATATCTCTTTCAACTACTTGGTCTTAGGTTTTTTCCTCTGGTTGTTATCCAGCTTGCTAATATCCTTGGTAAAATGTGATGTTTAGAAGTAAACACAATATTACAAATATGATCTGACCAAAGAAGAGTACAGTGGGATTATCACCTTCTCTATTCTGGACTCTACACTTCTATTAATATAGTTCAAGGTCACATTAGCTTTTTCCACCACTTTGTCATGTTGTTGACTCATTTGGAGCCTGGAGTCCATTAAAATAAGCAAATCTTTGTCACAAGGCCAGTTATCTAGTTATACCTTATTTATCTCTCTCTTGCATTGATGATTTTTTGAAACAAATTAAAGTATTTTACAATTTTCTATATTATGATTTACTTGGGAAAAGTATATCTGGGAAAAGATATAATCTATTGTTTTAAAATGAAGGATTTTTAAAAGTTTTGTCATCCAGTGTCTTATTTATCCATCCCAGCTTTGTATTGCTTGAAAATTGGTAGTCATGCCATCTATACCTACATTAAACATTTCCAGAACAATTAGAGAATGGGTAAAAAAAAAATACAGAAAATAATACTTTCAATTGAACTTGAAATAACTATTGTTATTTTAATCAACAAAAATCTATCTTCTCTCCTTCCTTTCTCAATCTGTCCTGCCAATTAATAATGAAAAGCACCCCAAACTTGTTACAAACATGTTGCAAGCAAAACAAATTTCTACACTGATCACATCAAAAAATATGCGTGTCTCATTTCTTAGTTTAAATCTTTTGCCTCTCTATAAGGAGAATGAGGAATATGTTCCATCATTGATCCTTGATTATTACAGTGATCAGAGTTCTCAAATGTCGTTTATCCTTACCAGATTTTTGGAATTGTATAAACTGTCTTTGTGGCCATGCTCATTTTACTCTACACCAGTTCGTATATGTTTTTCAGCCTTCTCTGAAACTATCCTTTTCATCATTTCACAATGCAAAAAAAAAAAAAAATCCATCATATTTATATATCATGACTTGTTTAACCATTTTTCAACTGATCAATGCTTTTTAGATTTCCATGCTTCTTTGTTATCTTAGAAAGCTACAAACATTGTTGTGTAGCCTTAGAACTCTAAGTTTAGAATGAAGATCTCTGTTTTGCTTAAAAATAACCCTTCCCTATTCTACTCTATCTCTAATTCAGTCTTTTTCCTTTCTCTTTAATTTCTCTTTTGAATGAAATGTATACCCCCCCTCCCCCCAGTATATTTTTTTCTTTTTTTAAAATAGTCTTTTATTTACAAAACATATGCATGGATAGTTTTTCAACATTGATCCTTGAAAAACATTCTCTTCCAAATTTCTCCCTTCTTCTCCCACTCCCTCCCCGAGATGGCAGGTAGTCCAATATATGTTAAATGTGTTAAAATACATATTAAATCCAATATATGTATACATATTTATATAGTTATCTTGCTGCACTAGAAAAATTGGATCTAGAAAGAAAAAAAAAACTGAGAAGGAAAACAAAATGCAAGCAAATAATAACAAAAAGAGTGAGAATGCTATGTTGTGTTCCACACTCAGTTCCTCTAGTCCTCTCTCTGGATGTAGATGGCTCTCTTCATTATTGAACAACTGGAACTGGTTTGTATCATCTTATTGTTGAAGAGAGCCATGTGCATCAGAATTGATCATCCATTAGTCTTGTTGCAATGTATAATGATCTCCTGGTTCTGCTTATTTCACTTAACATCAATTCATGGAAGTTTCTCCAAGCCTCTCTGAAATCATCCTGTTGGTCATTTCTTATAGAACAATAACATTCCATAACATTCATATACCATAATTTATTCAGTTATTCTCAATTGATAGGCATCCATTCAGTTTCCAGTTTCTAGCCACTACAAAAAGGGCTGCCACAAATATTTTTGCACATGTGCCATCCAGTGTATTTCTCACTCCTTTGATCAGTTTAGATGAGAGTGAAATTCAAGTGCCAGCTATTCTCCAACCTCTCTTTTGTCTAGACAATATGAGACAGTATTTTCTAATTTTCTTCTCCTTGTCTCAAATGTATTCCTTTTCCATTTTTTCCCCATTTTTCTTTTAAGATCTTTAAAGTGCAACAGAACCACTTTCATGTTTAACCAGAATCCCTCTATGATCCTTAATGATTATAATGTTCAGAATGACACATGTCATCTCCTAATATTAGAATATACAATGTTTACCCATGTTTAGTTCTTTATTATCATTCATTCATGTTTACCTTTTCATATTTTTCTCAACTCACATATTTCGATTTCAAGGTCTCTACATAGCTTAGGTCTTTTCATCAAGAATATTTGGAATTCTTCTATTTCATTAAACATTCTTCCTGGAAAATTATACTGAATTTTGCTGAGCAAATTATTCTTGACTGTAAGTCCAAATGCTTTAGCTTTTTGAATATCATATTTCAAGCTCTCCTCTCCTTTAATGAAAGTTACCAAATCTAGTGTGATGCTAACTAATCCTTCTCATTACTAAAATTAATTATTATTACTGCTTGTAGTATTTTTTCTTTGATATGAAACTCTCTATCTTAATTATAATGTTCCTGAGAATTTTCATTTTGGAATTTATTTCAGGAGATGACCTACTGATCAGGAGTGATGTTTCCACTTTGCCCTTTAGTTTTAAGAGATCTGGGAAGTTTTTAACATTTATTTAAACACGTCTAGATTCTTTTTTTTTTTTTTTTTTTTGGCTATGGCATTTAGATTTGATTCTTATTTTTTTTTCTTTTCTGTTTTTCAGTTCAGTTTTTAAAACGAGATACTTTATATATATATTTTTTATCATAAAACTATTGACTATAAGTTGGTCCATTTTAATTTTCAGGGAGTTTGTTGCTTGGAAAAAGTTTTTCTTGTGCCAAAATGTTATTTCCCTCCCAATTCTTTGTCCCTTTTATGGCTCATTTTTTCCCCCATTTTTGTTTTGAGCATGCTCATTTAATTGATAATTTTAAAAAATCTAAAAAATAATTTCCTCTTCTAAGAATAGTTGAATTTGCATCCAAGATGTATTTTTCTTTGTGGCTTTATTTAAAGATGTTTACAGTCATTCTTTTCTTTAGGGTTTGTGTCTTTGGCATCTCTTTTACTATGAAAGTTTATTTCTTCATGTTATGATTTTGTTTTGGTTTGGTCATTCTTCCAGCCTATGTCTTAATTTTACATATGATATTAGAGATGGACTCCATGCATTTCTGGAGGGAAAGTTTGGAATGATCCTACAGTTGCTTTCTTGAGATAGTGAATATTATTGTGTTCTGGGATCTCAAGGACAGCTCAGGCTGGTGACCTATAGAGTTTTAGTGCTTTTGAATGATCTGATATAGGTCAAAGTCTGATTATTGTTACCTCTGCTTCTTAACTCAGTCACTATCAGTCAGTTGGAATTCTCTGCTGCTCAGAATAACAACACTTTAAACTGTTTTGTTCTGGTATCCCTGGTCTGACTATGTTTTTGCAGGCTATAAAATGGGATAGAAGCCGGATCTAAGAAATTGCTCTGATCCAGACATTTGCATCATACCACTGTTGTTTGTTTCTGAATTTACTCCTTTCTGTGTATTCTCATTCTGATTTGCAACTGTTTCTTATCTTGGATTGTCATTTTTAGGTATAAGACTTTTTGCTCAGTCTGTTATGAATCTGTGATCCAAAACTGAGTAGTGAGCAATGAAGTTGATAATTGTCACTTATTTTTGTTTGCACTTCCCAAGTGTTGTCTGAGAGTGCCATGGAATGGATCTAAGAACTCCTGTTGCCCTGATGCACAACTTCTCTTTGGGTTTCAAGTGTTTTATTTGTCATACTCCGGACCAGATTCTGATTCCAGTGTCCTCAGTCCTCTTTATCTTCTTATGATGAACTAGTTTGAAAAATTACTAATTGTGACTTTTTCTTGGATTTTGCCATCAGGATTTGCTCTTGCACATTTTTTAGATGTGTTGAGAGGTATTTTGACAGTGGGGAGCTTATTGTACTGTTTCTTGCTACTCCAGTGTGTTGTTAATTTAAAAGAGATTATATTTGGTTAGTTGAAGTGATTGTCTTAAAAAAAAAAAACAAAACACAATCTTATAGTTTACCTCTCAGATCTGTGGAGAAGGAAGTATTTTGTGACCAAAGAAGAACTGGAGTACATTATTGAAAACAAAATAGATAATTTTGATTATATTAAGTTAAAAAGTTTTTATACAAACAAAACTAGTGCAGACAAGATTAGAAGGAAAGCAATAAATTGGGGAGAATTTTTGCTTTCAAGGATTCTAGTAAAGGGTTCATTTCTAAAATAGATAAAGAATTGACTCAAATTTATAATAGTTCAAGCAATTCTCCAATTTATAAATGGTCAAAGGATATGAATAGATAATTTCCATATGAAGAAAATGAAACCATTTTTAGAAATATGAAAAAGTGCTCTAAATCACTATTGATCAAAGAAATGCACATTAAGACAAATCTGAGATATCATTACACAATCTCAGATTGCATAAGATGATAGGAAAAGATAATGACAAATGTTGGAGGGGATATGGGAAAATTGGGACACTAATGTATTGTTGGTGAAGTTGTGAATGAATATAACCATTCTGGAAAGCAATTTGGAACTATACTCAAAGGGCTATCAAACTGTGCATATCCTTTGATCCAGCAGTGTTTCTACTGGGCTTATACCCCAAAGAGATCATGAGGGAGGGAAAGGGACCCACAGATACAAAAATGTTTGTGGAAGCCCTTTTTTGTAGTGACAAGAAAAATAGAAATTGAGTGGATACCCATCAGTTTGAGAATGGCTGAATAAGTTATGGCATATAAGCAGGATTATTTGGGAGAGATCTGGACTTATATGAACTGATGCTATGGAGTGAGCAGAACTAGGAGATATTTGTATATGGCAACAAGAAGATTATACAATGATCAATGATGGACATGGCTCTTTTCAACAATGAGATGATTCAGGTCAGTTCCAATGGTCTTGTGATGAAGAGAGTCATCTACACCCAGAGACAAGACTGGGAACTATGTTGTGAGTGTAGAACACAACATAGTATTTTTCCTCCTTTTGCTGTTGTTTGCTTGCATTTTGTTTTCTTTCTCATTTTTTTCCTTTGTGATCTGATTTTTCTTGTGCAGCATGATAATTGTGGAAATATGTATAGAGGAACTGCACATGTTTAACATATATGGAATTACTTGCCATCTAGGGGAGGGGGTTGGGGGACAGAGGAGGAAATTTGGAACGCAAAGTTTTGCAAAGGTCAATGTTGAAAAAATTTCCATGCATGTGTTTTTAAAATAAAAAGTTTTAATAAAAAAAAAACAAAAAAACTTATTTTTCAACTAATGAAAATCTATCTTCTCCCTCCTTCCATTTGAAAAGGAAAGCAAAAACTATTTCAAATATGTATAGTCAAATAAAACAAATTCCCTCATTGGATGTCAAAAAAAGATCTGCACAATCTGCACTGAGACCAATATTTCCCTATCAGGAGATGGGCAACATGTTTCATCATGAATTCTTTGGGATTTTGTTTAGTAATTGTATTGATCAGAGTTACTAGGCTTTTCAAAGTTTTTTATATTTACAATTTTGTTATTGTATAATTGTTTTCTGATTCTTCTAACTTTACTCTTTATTAGTTCATACAAAGCTTTCAGGGTTCTTTGAAACGATACCCTTTGTAATTTTTTATAGCATTAATAATATTCTTTAAAGTGTTTAATTTTGCAAGAACTTTCTGGAATTCCTTCTTGACTTTTACCATGAATTCATTTCTTCATCAGAAGATACATACATAAGCTGAGTAGAAACGGCAACAAATGGAAAATGATTTACCCAGGGTCACCTAGACAGTGACCATTTCATCTGACTCCATGTCCTTTAATATTTTATCTCCATTTTCATAAATAACAAACATTTATTAAGATCTTATTATAGACTAAACATATATTAAGCATTGAGTTAACAATTCAAAAATTATGTAGTCCTTACTCTCTTTTTTTTTAAATTTTTATTTAATAATTACTTTATATTGACAGAATCCATGCCAGGGTAATTTTTTTTTTTACAACATTATCCTTTGCACTCATTTCTGTTCCAATTTTTTTCCCCTCCCTCCCTCCACCCCCTCCCCTAGATGGCAAGCAGTCCTTTATATGTTGGATATGTTGCAGTATATCCTAGATAAAATATATGTTTGCAGAACTGAACAGTTCTCTTGTTGCATAGGGAGAATTGGATTCAGAAGGTATAAATAACCCTGGGAAGAAAAACAAAAATGCAGATAGTTCACATTCGTTTCCCAGTGTTCTTTCTTTAGGTGTAGCTGCTTTTGTCCGTCATTTATCAATTGAAACTCAGGTCTCTTTGTCAAAGAAATCCACTTCCATCAAAATATGTCCTCATTTCACTTAGCATCAGTTCATGTAAGTCTCGCCAGTCCTCTCTGTATTCATCCTGCTGGTCATTTCTTACAGAACAATAATATTCCATAACATTCATATACCACAATTTACCCAGCCATTCTCCAATTGATGGGCATCCATTCATTTTCCAGTTTCAAGCCGCTACAAATAGGGCTGCTACAAACATTTTGGCACATACAGGTCCCTTTCCCTTCTTTAGTATTTCTTTGGGATATAAGCCCAATAGGAACACTGCTGGATCAAAGGGTATGCACAATTTGATAATTTTTTGGGCATAATTCCAGATTGCTCTCCAGAATGGTTGGATTCGTTCACAACTCCACCAACAATGCATCAGTGTCCCCGTTTTCCCGCATCCCCTCCAACATTCATCATTATTTTTTCCTGTCATCTTAGCCAATCTGACAGGTGTGTAGTGGTATCTCAGAGTTGTCTTAATTTGCATTTCTCTGATCAATAATGATTTGAAACACTCTTTCATATGAGTTGTAATAGTTTCAATTTCATCCTCTGAAAATTGTCTGTTCATATCCTTTGACCATTTATCAATTGGAGAATGGCTTGATTTCTTATAAATTTGAGTCAGTTCTCTATATATTTTGGAAATGAGGCCTTTATCGGAACCTTTAACTGTGAAGATGTTTTCCCAGTTTGTTGCTTCCCTTCTAATCTTGTTTGCATTAGTTTTGTTTGTACAAAGGCTTTTTAATTTGATGTAATCAAAATTTTCTATTTTGTGATCAGTAATGGTCTCTAGTTCATCTTTGGTCACAAATTTCTTTCTCCTCCACAAGTCTGAGAGATAAACTATTCTATGTTCCTCTAATTTATTTATAATCTCGTTCTTTATGCCTAGGTCATGGACCCATTTTGATCTTATCTTGGTATATGGTGTTAAGTATGGGTCCATGCCTAATTTCTGCCATACTAATTTCCAATTATCCCAGCAGTTTTTATCAAATAATGAATTCTTTTCCCAGAAGTTAGGGGCTTTGGGTTTGTCAAACACTAGATTGCTATGTTTGTAGTCCTTACTCTCAAGGAGCTTACACTTCTACTAAGTTTTATATTAGGGTTTGAAGACTTGGGAAGGAGTACTTTCATCAGGACAATAATATTAGGATAGTTCTTTCTTTCTGGAGAAATAGTAACATGAATTTGCTTTTTGTCTCCTGAGCAAGAGGTGAAGGGAGGAAACAGATGGGTGGTTTTGTATATGTCAAGGCAGATGGATGTCAAGATGATTGTCTTGGTGTCCTGACATATGGCTGGATGGATGAAGCATGATCTGGGATGGGATAGAAAGCCTGTAGTGAGGATTGACTCACCAATGTATGCTTTTTCTGCCTCATTGTGGAGTGTCATCATTCCTAGCCAAGAGAGACTATTAATTTCAAACAGATGGAAATATGCTAGGACCAGCTGGAAAGAAGTATCACAAACTCAGTGGCAGAAAATAAGTGTGATAAATAATGCTTTTTAGATTCTAAGTCACAAGCAATTCAGTGCTTCTTCCTCAAAAGCAGGAATAAAAAAAAAATTGAAATGATAAATTCCAAATACAGGTAGTTGAATAAATGCTTATTGATATTTTTTGGAAGTTGCAATTAAAAGATACTTGAATTCAGTTCTCTGCTCTGCTACTTACTACTTGTATGACCTTACTCAAGTCCCTTAACCTCTATCAAATCAAGTCATTAAACCTTTACTATCCACTATGCACTGCCTTAAGCACTAGGAATAGAATTACAAACAGAAAAAAAGGCAATCCCTAGTCTCAAAAAGCTTATCCTCTAATAGGAGAAGAAAATATAAAAAGTAACTGAAAAGCTGACTTGGGGAAAAGGAATATTCAGAACATAATGAATGAAACACAGAGAGAAATGGAAACATGGTTTTTCTGGGCACTCTTCTTAAAATGGAGGTTCTGGAAGTAACTGGCCAATCAGAAGAAGAGTTCTGGCTGAACATACTTGTAGTGTGAAAAGCTCAGTTCTGGAGTGATCTTTAAGGATGAGGAAACTTCAAGGACTAGAGTAAACTTACAGGGTGAGAAAGCTGCTGTGGAATGATGAACAAAGTCCAAGACACAAAAATATGAAGCCCAAAGAGGAATGAAATCATGAATGACTTTTGAACTTACTCCCTTATCCAAAATGAGGGGGTTGGACTAATTTGTCTCTGAAGTAAGTTTCATCTGTTTGATTTTTATGACTAGCCTCAAGAAAATAACATTATAAATATTACTTTAGTAATGAATAAATCAGAACTCAGAAATAACTGGAATGTGGAACTAGAGCAGAACATAGAAGTAGGAATTCTCATTTTCCCTGAGCAACTTCTTCTTCTTCTTTTTTTTTTAATAGCTTTTTATTTACAAGTTATATGTATGAGTAATTTTACAGCATTGACAGTTGCCAAACCTTTTGTTCCAATTTTCCCCCTCCTTTCCCCCACCCCCTCCCCTAGATGGCAGGATGACCAGTAGATGTTAAATATATTAAAGTATACATGACCAAACCGTTATTTTGCCATGCAAAAAGAATTGGCTCTGAAATATTGTATAATTAGCCTGTGAAGGAAATCCAAAATGCAGGCAGGTAAAAATATAAGGATTGGGAAGGCAATGTAATGGTTCTTAGTCATCTCCCAGAGTTCTTTCGCTGGGCACAGCTGGTTCAGTTCATTACTGCTCCATTGGAACTGATTCAGTTCATCTCATTTCTGAGAATGGCCAGGTCCATCAGAATGGATCATCATATAGTATTGTTGTTGAAGTATATAATGATCTCCTGGCCCTGCCATGAGCAACTTCTTAAAAAACTTAAAGATTGTTATTGAATATTTAGTAATATATAAGAACATTAAAATCTTGTATGCTGAAAGATAAAGATAACACTTATTTATTGAGATTTATAGATAATATAATTCACTGGGTATTTAAATATTAAAATTAATTCTCTTTACATAATATGCCTTCCCAGAATGTAGATCAGAAGAACTGGCACTGAAGAACAGTAAGAGTTGAAAAATCTACAATTTTCTAGAAAATATCTTAAAAAATGAGACTGAATTGTATTTGTATGACATGTGCAGCAGGATTTAATTTTGCATGGTTGTTTAAAAAATGGCAATTATTCCTCACTTATTGCATAGGAAGACAATCAGAGACATTGAAAAATTCACTTTTCAGGAAGATGATAATAATTTGCATTTATTCACATATTTCCTTGGAAGTTTATAAATGCCTTTCTCATACATGTTTATCTTATCCAGCTATAAGCATCTGGAGGACTGAGACCAAGGCCAGTGACCTATATACAGTGGGTATTCATGACTGGTTGTACAAACAGGCAATTTGAAGTAAAAATGATAAATCTTGATACCATAAGCTGAAAGTTGACATTATGAGAATGTCTTAGTAACCCCTGGTGTCAGTCAGATCCAGATGAGGATAGTTTGAGTTGTGAAGGCAAGGATTTACAAATTGTGTTCTACTGTTTGACCGATATATTTTCTCATTCCCCTTCTGTCTTCATTATCTAGAGAAGCTGTTAAAGATAAGGTTAGGCTACCCAATCAGGAATATCTTCCCTTTGAAACTGACAAGAATGACTCATTAACTACTAACCAAGAAACTTACATCTGGAAAATTCTTTTCAAAACAAATGCTTTGAAAGGAAGGTTAAAAAAAAAAAGTAGTGTGTTCTCTGACATCCAAACATTATAGCCTGTATATACACTGGTTTATTCTCTGTCCAAACATTTGTTTGCTGTCCTGGAGCTGCCTGCTGTGATGGAGGGATCTTTGATTTAAGTGCATAGACATCTTGGCATGTTTAATGTTTGGTATGTCCAAATTGTTGCTTCAGAATGAGAGACCTTCTTGATAAGAGAATGAAAGAGATCACAATATTTTTAAATGGGAATATCTGTAATTTATTAGTTCTAAGGTCTCTCAAAAAGAAATCACTCTTTTTTTTATCCTTAAGATTTCTTAAAAACTTTGCAGTTTAGAAGAAAGAGCTCTGAATCTCTGGATTTTCACACATCTAAAATCTAATGCAGAAATGTCTGAACTGGCTAGTAGAGCCATAGCCATAGCAGTATTGAACTATACTATATCATGGAAACTATTGGAGCCATGAATCAAGGAATTGATTCAGCCTTAATATTTTAACCTGAAACAGGACTAGTTTTCAAGAAATCTGAATTCACGTACTTGAAGGAAGCATTTAGAGATGGATTCTTAGTGGTATGCTCTATGTATAACACAATGGAAAGATCATTGGACTGAGAGTAAGTGTTCCTGTGTTCTAACCCTTCTCTGATGCTAACTAGCTATGTGATCTTAGAGAAGTCACTAAATTACCTTCATCTGGCAAATAAGAGGATTTGATGTATGAAGCTGTAATCCAGAGATCACAGAGGTAGGTATTTCATAGGATCATAGATTTTGACCTTAGATTAAGACTATAGATTAAATCATTTAGATAATAGATGATAGATTTAGACCTTAGAGGCCATATAGAAATCCATCTTTTTTTATTTTGCATAGGAGAAATATGAAGCCTCACTTACTGATACTAAGTGTAAAATTTGGATTTGAATCCTTTTCACTTGATTCAAATTCTAACTTTCTTTTTTACTGTACTGCATATTAGAGGGTCAAAGAGAGAAAAAACGATTCATATACATTAAAATACATTTTAATAATAACTTTTTTCAAAATATATGCAAAAATAGTTTGCAACATTTACCCTTGCAAAACCTTGTGTTCCAATTTTTTTCCCCTCTCTTTCCCCTCTTCCTCCCCTAGAAAGCAAGCAATCCAATATATGTTAAACATATGCAATTCTTCTACACATATTTCCCCATTTATTATGTTGCACAAGAAAAATCAGATCAAAAAGGAAAAAATGAGAAAAAAAACAAGCAAAAAAGAACCAAAAAATGAAAAAAAACTACATTGTGATCCACATTCAGTCTCCATAGTCCTTTGACTGGATCCAGAGGCTCTCTCCATCACAAGTCTATTGGAATTGGCCTTAATCATCTCATTGTAGAAAAGAGCCATGTCCATCAGAGTTGATCATCACATAATCTTGTTGTTTCTTTATACAATGTTCTCTTGGTTCTACTCATTTCACTTAGTATCAATTCATATAAGTCTCTCCAGGCCCTTTTGAAATTATCTTGCTGATAGTTTTTTATAGAACAATAATATTACATAACATACATATATCATAATTTTATTCAGCCATTCCCCAATTGATGGGCAGTTTCCTGTTTCTTGCCACCACAAAAAAAGCTGCTATAAACATTTTTGCACTTGTGGGTCCTTTTTCCTTTTTTATGATCTCTTTGGATTACAGACCCAGTACAGACAAACATTACTAGATCAAAAGGTATGCACAGTTTGATAAAACTTTGGGCTTAGTTCCAAATTGCTCTCCAAATTATTGGATCAGTTCACAACTCCACCAATAATATATTAGTGTTCCAGTTTTCCCACATCCCCTCCAACAATTATCATTATCTTTTCCTGTCATCTTAGCCAATGTGAGTACTTCTGAGTACATCTGAGAGCAATGGTACTTCAGAGCTGTCTTAATTTGAATTTTTCTGATCAATAATGATTTAGAGCATTTTTTTCATATGATTAGAAATGGTTTTAATTTCTCTGTCTGAAAACTGTTCACATCCTTTGATGATTTATCATCTGGAGAAAGGTTTGTATTCTTAAAAACTTCCCTTCTAATTTTGTCTGCATTGGTTTTGTTTGTATAAAACCTTTTTAAACTTAATATAATACATTTTATAATGTTCTCTAGTTCTTCTTTGATCATAAATTCCTTCTTTCTCCATACATCTAAGAGGTAAACTATTCCTTATTCTCCTGATTTACTTATAGAATCACTCTTTTTACCTAAATCATGAATCCATTTAGACCTTATTTTGGTATAGGTGTTAGGTATTGGCCAATGCCTAGTTACTGTCATACTATTTTCAAATTTTTATAGTAAGTTTTGTCAGTTAGTGAGTTCTTATCCCAGAAGTTGGGGTTTTTGTATTTATCAAACACTAGTTTACTATAGTCATTGATTATTGTATCTTGTTAACCTAATCTGTTCCACTGATCAGCTACTCAATTTATTAGCCAATAATAAATGATTTTGATGACTGTTACTTTATAATATAGTTTTAGGTGTGGTACAGCTAGGCCTCCTTAGTTTGCATTTTTTCATTAATACCCTTGAAATTCTTGATCTTTTGCTCTTCCAGATGAACTTTGTTATTATTTTTTCTAGCTTTGTAAATTAATTTCTTGGCAGTTTGATTGGTATGGCACTGAATAAGTAGATTAATTTAAGTAGAATTGTCATTTTTATCATATTAGCTCGACCTATCCATGAGCATTTGATATTCTTCCAATTGTTTAGATATAACCATAAAAATACATTTAAGAACACCTTTTGAATTAGCAAGGAAGTAGAAACAATGTTGACATGTATTGACTGGGAAATGGTATAAATTTGGAGTATAAGCATGTAATACAATATTACTATGCTACAAGAAGTGATGAATATAAAGACAACAAAGAAGCAGAAGAATAATTATATGAACTGATGCAAAATAAAATATGTAGACCCAAGAAAATAATACAACTCCCTCTTCCCCATAGAATAGCTACAAAAATTCACAAAAAAGTAACAAAAACCTGAAATTGACTACTGTGCAATTATATGATCCAATTTGAGCCTATTGAAAAAAAATTACCTTCTTCCCTTTTGAAGTAGCAGAAGACTACAGCACATTGTATAGACTGTTAGACTAAGTTGTAGGCAAGAGTTGCTGAATTTTTTTTTCTCTCTTCTAAAAAAATTCTTTGTTAATAGATAGCTCTCTGGAAAGGGGAGGGGAAAAGAACATCTTTAGAAATAAAGATGATGTAAAAACCAAAGATATCAACCACAGTTTTAAAATTATGGAACTATCTATGGTAAAATCAGAAGGAAAAGCCTTTATGAAAAGTTCATTGGGCTTCTTCAGTTTTCTAGAATTTATTCTGTTCTTTCCAGAGTCATTTTAAGGGCTGTTAATTTATCTGGGCCACCAAGTCTCTTGGGAATTTTTTCTTTATTATCCTGTGCTTGTGCCCCCTTTACTGCATATCCTGTGACCCTACGTCGCACCTAGGTGGACTTTCATTTCTTTTTTGATGGTCAGCCTATTGAAGGATCAAAAGGTATGCACAGTTTGATAAAATTGCTCTCCAAATGGTTGGATCAGTTTATAACTCCACCAATAATATATTAGTGTTCCAGTTTCCCCTCCAACATTTATTTCCAAAAGATATTTCTGGATAAAAAGAAATGAATAAAGAGTGATTTTTTGAAGAGGTGCCACATTTAGAAAACAAAGAAAAAGAGATTCAAGGATATTTTTTATAATATATATTTTAGCTTAAATATTTCCCTGGATCCTAAATGTTTCAACTCAAAAAACTAATGTGTTAAAAAGTTTTTGAATATAATTCTTAAAAGCAAAATGACTTGGAAGACTTTTTCTTTCTAAATAGCAAGATACTTTTTAAAAAAAGTTTATTTTTAATGCACATTATTTATAAACTATACTGGAAGATAAAAATCAGAGCAAATCAGAAAAAAATCATGGAAGAGATAAAAAAAACAGAAAAAAGAAGTGAACAAAACATGTATTGATTTACATTCAGTTTCCTTAGTTCTTTCTCAGGTTGCAGATGACATTTTTTTGTTCAAAGTCTATTGAGATTTCTTTGGATCACTGAACTACTGAGAAGAACCAGCTTTTCATAAGTGATCATCACATATTTTTGCTATTATTGTGTACAATATATTCCTAGTTCTGCTTGTTTTGCTTAGCATTAGTTCATATAAATCTTCCCAGACCTCTCTATAACCAGCTTGTTCATCATTTTTTATAGAACAATAATATTCCCATTCCCTTGTTCAGCCATTCCTGAACTGATGGGCATCCACTCCTTTTCCAATTCTTTGCTACTACAAAAAGGGCTGCTACAAATATTTTTGCAATGTGGATCCTTTCCCCTCTTTTATTATTTCCTTAGGATATAGACACAGTAATGGCACTGC
Source organism: Antechinus flavipes (assembly GCF_016432865.1). NCBI lineage: Eukaryota > Metazoa > Chordata > Mammalia > Dasyuromorphia > Dasyuridae > Antechinus > Antechinus flavipes. Next base: position 132,297,359 of record NC_067403.1, on the reverse strand, counting down.
TGGGTCAAAGGGTGTGTACAGTTTTATAGCCCTTTGGGCATAGTTCCAGATTGCTTTCCAGTATGGTTGAATCATTTCATACCTCCACAAATAATACATTAGTGTCTCAATTTTCTCACATTCTCTCCAACATTTATCCTTATCCTTTCCTGTCATCCTTTGCCATTCTGAGAGGTGTGAGGTGGTACCTCAGAATTGTTTTAGTTTGCATTTCTCTAATCAATATTGATTTAGAACATTTTTTCATATAACTATAAATGGCTTTAATTTCATCATCTGAAAATTGTCTTTTCATATTCTTTGACCATTTATCAATTAGGGAATGACTTGTGCTCTTATAACTTTGACACAGTGCTTTATATATTTTAGAAATGAGACCTTTATCAGAAACACTGGCTGTAAAGATTTTTTCTCAGCTTTGTACTTCCTTTTTAATCTTGTTTCTGTGGTTTTGTTTGTGTAAAAACTTGTAATTTAATGTAAGCAAAGTTGTCCATTTTGCCTTTCAGAATATTCTCTGGTTCTTCTTTGGTCATAAATTTTTCCCTTCTCCAAAGATCTAATAGGTAAATTATCTCTTGCTTTCCTACTTTGACTTTACGCCCAAATCATGTAACCATTTTGACCTTATTTTGGATATGGGATGTGAGATGTAGCTCTATGCCAAGTTTTTGATATATTATTTTCTAGTTTTCCCAGCAATTTTTGTCAAATAGTGCATTCTTATTTCAGAAGCTGGAGTTTGAGGATTTATCAAATTAATTGCTATAGGCCTTGTTTATTATGTCATGTGTATCTAATCTATGCCACTGACCCACCACTCTATTTCTTAGCCAGTACCAAATGGTTTTGATGACTCCTGCTTCATATTATAGTTTTAGGTTTTCTACTGCTAAGCTACTATCCTTTGTATTTTTTTTCATTAATATCCTTGATATTCTTGACCTTTTGTTCTTTCAGATGAATTTTGTTATTTTTTTCTATTTTTCTATTATTCTATCTATAAAATAACATTTTGGCAGTTTGATTGATATGGCACTGAACTAGTAGACCAATTTAGGCAGAATTGTCATTTTTATTATATTAGCTCAGCCTATCCATGAATAATTTATATTTTTCCAATTGTTTAGATCTGATTTTATTTGTGTGAGAAGTATTTTGTATTTGAGTTCATATAGTTCTTGGGTTTGTCTTGGCAGGTAGATCCCTAATATTTTATTTTGTTTACAGTAATTTTAAATGAAATTTCTCTTTCTATTTCTTGCTGATGGGCTTTGTCAGTAATATATAGAAATGCAGATGATTTGTGTTTATTTTGTATCCTGCAACTTTGTTAAAACTATGAATTGTTTCCAATAGATTTTTGGATGATTTTCTAGAATTCTTTAAGTATATCATCATATCATCTGCAAAGAGTGATAGTTTTATTTCCTCATTGACAATTCTAATTCCTCTAATTTCTTTTTCTTTTGTTATTGCTAAAGCTAACATTTTTAGTACAGTGTTGAATAATAGTGGTGATAATGAGCATCCTTTTTCATTCCCTATCTTATTGGGCATGCATCCAGTTTCTTTCCATTACAAATAATACTTGCTGTAGCTTTTAGATCCACATTGCTTATTATTTTAAGGAAAGCTTCCTTTATCCTATGCTTTCTAGTGTTTTTAATAGGAATGGGTGCTGTATTTTGTCAAAAGCTTTTTCTGCATCTATTCAGATTATCATGATTTCTGTTGGTTTTGTTATTGAAATGGTCAATAATGGTAAAAAATTTTCCTGATATTGAACTAGCCCTGTATTCCTGGTATAAGTCCCACTTGATCATAATGCATTATCTTGCTAATAAGTTGGGGTAATTGCTTTGCTAATATTTTGTTTAAAAATTTTGTATCAGTATTCATTAGGGAGATTGGTCTGTAACTTTCTCTGTTTTGGTCCTTCCTGGTTTAGGCATCAGCCATATATGTGTCATAGATGGAATTTGACAGGACTCCTTCTTTACCTATTTTTCCAAATAATTTGCATAATATTAGAATTAATTGTTTTTTAAATGTTTAATAAACATTTTCTCCAAAGGTCTATCATATCTAGGTTTTCTTTGATTCTATCCCTAGTTTCTTTCTTGTTTATATTGTGGTTAGATTTTTCTGATTCTGAGAAGGGAAAGTTGAAGTCCCCCACAAGAATAGTTTTGTTTTCTATTTCTTCCTGTAACTGGCATAAAATCTCCTCTAGGAATTTGCCTGCTCTATCACTTGTTGCATGCACATTTAGTATCATTAGCACTTCATTGTTTACATTATCCTTTATCAAAATGTACTTTCCCTCCTTATCTCTTTTAATAAGATCTATTTTTACTTTTGCTTTTTCTGAGATCAGAGTTGGTATGCCTGCTGTTGGTTTTTTTATTTTTTACTTCAGCTGAAGCATAATAAATTTTGTTCCAGTCTTTTACCTTTACTGTGTTTCTCTGGTTCAAGTATGTTTTTTGTAAACAACAGACTATAGGATTCCATTTTTAATTTGTTTCCATTTTATGGAAGAGTTCATCCTATTCACATTCACAGTTATGATAATGAGTTCTGTTTCTTCTCTATATATACTTTTGTTCTCTCTTTCCACCCTGTCTTTTATCCTGTTTTTTTTAACCCATTTCACCCATTCCCTTATCTTCTATCATCCCTCCTCCCTTCTCTTACTAGTGTTCTTTTTAATCTACTGCATTCACTACCTTCTCTTCTACCAACCCTTCTCTTACCTTTTCCCCTAGTGTTTCTTCCCTCCTTTCTACGTGTCCCTCCCTTTACTTTTCTTCTTTCTCCTCCTACTTCTTTACAGAGTTAGATACATTTCTGTATCCAACTGAATGATTAAGTTATTCCCTCTTAAAGCCCAAACTGATGAGAACAAGCTTCAAACAGTGCTCATCCCCTTTCCTTCTTTCTCTCAATTGTGATAGTCTTTTGCATCTCTTCATGAGATCTCTTTTGTCCCATTATACCTCCCCTTTCCTTTTCTTCCAGTACAGACCTTTTCTCATCTCTTAATATCTTTTTCTTTGATGTTATCACATCAGAGTCCATTCACAACCACATCTTCAGTCCATGTGATGCTCCCTTTTGTTTGACCCAGTGTCAGATACAGTTTGCAAGAGTGTAGTTATTGTTTTCCTATCTAGGGATGTAGACAGTTTAACCTTTAAACATATACACACACATACACACACACACACACACACACACTTAAAGTCTCTTACTTCATTGAAGATCCATCTTCTTCCCTGAAAGATTATGCTGAGTCTCACTGGGTAGTTAATTCTTGGTTGTAATCCCAGGTCCTTTGTCTTTTGTAATATAGTATTCCAGACCCTCCAATCCTTTATTGTAGAAGCTGCCAGATCCTGAATAAATCTGACTGTTGCTCCTTGATATCTGAATTGTTTTTGTTTGGCAGCTTGAAGTATTTTAATTTGAGATTATAGTTTGAAGTTTTGCAACAATGTTCCTTGGGATTTTCCTTGTGGGATCTCTGCAGAGGTGATTGATGGATTCTTTTAATGAATATTTCCCCTTCTAAAATAATGGGGTAGTTTTCCTTAAAGATCTTTTTTAGAATGCTATCCAGTCTCTTTTTTTGGTCATGGTCTTTAGGTAGACCAATGATTTTTTAATTGTCTCTTCTGGATCTATTTTCCAGGTTGGCTATTTTTCCAGTGAAGTATTTCCCATTTTCGTCCATTTTTTTCATTCATTTTTAGTTTGTTTGATTGATTCTTGCTCTCACAAAGTCATTAGCTTCCATTTACTCCATTCTAGTTTTTAATGTGTAATTTTCTTCAGTTATTTTTTGTATCTCTTTTTCCATTTGGTTTATTCTATTTTTTAAAGAGTTGTTTTCTTCAGGTAATTTTTTCCTTCCTTTTCCAAACTGTTGATTCTCTTATGTATATCTCTCATTTCTTTTCTCATTTTCTCCTACCTTTCTCATTTGCTTTTTGAAATCTTTTATGAACGTTTCTAAGAAGTCTCTTTGGGCTTGAGACCAATTTATCTCACACTTTGAGATTTCTTCTGTGGACATTCTGTCCTTGCCTGAGTTTGTATTTTGGTCTAACCTGTCACTATAGTAGTTTTCTATGGTCAAGGTTCTCTTTTGTTTCTTGCTCATTTTCTTTCCTTTTCTTTTGTTATTTCCTTTTTTACTTTCAAAAGTGGAGCTCTGCTTCTGCGGTATAGTGATGTTGTCTCTGGGCAGCTTCCTGGGCAGCTCTGATCTTGACTTTGATTGCAAAGGTCCCTTGATTTAGAGGGACTTGTGTTTAGAGTTTCTTTTCAAGAAGCAGCCTGGTTTCCCAGAGTTTGCCTTCTAAGGTGGGACTGGTAGCTTTCCCCCTGATTTGCTCCTCTACTGAGCCACGACTGAGGGTCTTAGTTGTGTTTACTGTGATTAAGACCCTCTTACTGGCTTTTCAAGGAGTCATCTGACCTGGGCAGCATACCCTTTTCATCCTAGTGAGATCTTTCTTGACATTTTTTCAGTCTATCTTGAACTGGAGAGTGGTTTTATTCCTTCAGATTCTGTTCAGAAGCTTGGTTTCATGTGATTACTGAGGGAAACTGGAAGAGCTCAAGCAGCTTTTTGACTTTGCCATTTTGGCTCCATCTCTGGAACTTGAAAGACACTCCTTTGACCAACAAAATACTGAAAATAAATACATCTTCTCTTTCATCTTGGTGACTTTTTGAGGAAGATTCCCAAATTGAATATTAGTAGGAGTATGCTCTAGCTATGTGCTGGTAATCTAAAGGCAGAGTTGCAGAGTTGTAAGGAAACTCCCAGGTTATCTTGGGTAATCTTTCTTTACAAGATCCCCAACAAGTAATAGAAAGAACTCACCACTTCCTGAGTCTCATTCCACCTTAAAACAACTCTTCTGGTATTTGTCTTACATATTGTGTAAATCTGTCTGGAACTTCTAATTATTCACATTGATTCCATACTTTGAGATAAGAGAAAACAAACTTAATTCTTCTTCTATATAATGGTCCTTTATATACCTGCATACAGGTAGTATGTCTACTTCCCCCGCCTTTCCAGACTTTGCCTTCTCCAGTCTAAACACCCCCGAACACCTTTAAATCTAGATATAGTTTGACCAAGTCATAGTATAACAAATTGTCCTGCACATTAGGTCTTTCTTTAGGAAAAAAAATCATCTAATTAATTATTTCTTAATACGAAAAAGAAAAATTTTTTTTGAGTTCCAAATTATCTTTCTCCCTCTAGCCCCTTCCCCTGTCCATTGAAAAGACAGGCAATGTGGTATTAATTAAACAAGTGAAATCATGCAAAACATATTTCCCTATTAGCTATGTTGAAAAAAAAAGGTATTTTACTTAATTTATTATTTTATTATTTTTTACCATTCATCATTTATTTATTTATTAATTTTATATTATATATAATTTTATAATCAATTTATGTTAAATATCAATATATTTATTATTGAGAAATAAAATTTATGTTTGACTTTTAATTTTAAAAAATTTACATTTTTATTTTTCAATGTAAATTAAAAAAATTAATAAAAATAAAAATATTTCTTAATTTATTATTAAATAAATAAAATTGAAAAAAATAAAAAAAATAAAATGAAAAAAATATATTTCATTCTGTATTCAGGAAATAATCATTTCTCTCTCTGAAGGTGGATGGCATTTTTCATCACATGTTCTTTGGAATTGTATTGTATTATTTGTATTGATCAGAGTAGTTGTCTTTCACTTTATTATTACAATATTGCTGATACTGTGTACAATGTTCTCCTGGTTCTGCTCACTTCACTTTGCATCAGTTCATATATATCTTCCCAGGTTTTTCTGAAATCATCTTGTGCATCATTTCTTATAGCCCAATAGCATTCCAGAGCAATCATGTGACTCAACTTGTTCAGCAATCTCTCAATTGCTAGGCAGCCCCTCAATGTCCAATTTTTTACCACTACAAAAAGTGCTGCTATAAATACTTTTATAAAAATAAGTCCTTTTCCTTTTTCCTCTGACCTCGATGTGATAAAAACTTAGTAGTAGTATTGCTAGGTTTGTTAGTCCTTTGGACATAGTTCCAAATTGTTCCCTAGAATGATTGGACCAGTTCACAACTCTACTAACAGTGCACTAATATACCTATTTTCTCCCATTCCTGCCAGCATTTGTCATTTTTCTTTTCTGTCATGTTAGCTAAACTAATAAGTATAAGAGGATATCTCAGAATTGTTTTAATTTGTATTTTTCTATCAACAGTAGTTTAGAGCATTTTTTTATTTGACCATTATAACTTTCATTTCTTCTTTTGAAAACTGCCTGTTCATGAACTTTTTTTGGATGGAAGTTATATGAAATTTTTTGGATAGAAGCTATACCTTTGCTCATTTTGAGCTTGCAACTTTCCAGAACCACTATGAAAAATATGGCTCATGAGAATGCAGCTGAGATTTTCTTGAATCTCTTTATTGAAATATTAAATTTCCTTGATAAGGTGCATTCTATTAGAAATTTCTATTCTTCCAACCCAGGGCACTCTTCTTATTATATTCCTTCTGTCTGCTCCCATCTCTGAAAACTTATAGGGAATTCAGTGCATTCTCTTGAGTCCTCTCATGACTCTCTCTACCTTCTATTTTCCTCAAATCTCTGGCAAAGGCAAAGCATAACTATGATAATCAATCACTTTCAATGTGTTGTTTAAGGGATAATAAGAAGGAATAATAGAATGATTAAAGAACTAAATCTGTAGACTGACAGGAATGGTGTGACCTAAAATTTTTTTAGGAAAATTGACAATAGGAGATGATGAATATTAAAAGACAAAGCTATGAGGTAGAAAAGCAAACCAGAATCTATCCCATTTTGTGATATTGTAGTAGAGACAGATAGATGATCTAGTGGATAAAGCATTGGGCCTGGAATCAGGAGGACTTGAGTTCAAATCTGGTTTCTGAAATTTGTAGCTGTGTGACACTAGGCAACTTTATTTTGTTTTAATATTTGCTTCAATTTCCTCAATTGTAAAATAAGGATAATAGCCCATCAAAACAAATAGTTTTGAAGATTAAGTGACTGTGAAGAATATGAGATAATATTAGTAAAGCATTTAGGGTCAGATACTTGGTAGGCCCTATATAAAAGTGCTTATTCCTTCCTTCCTTCTCTTATGTGGACTGTGCTCGTTCAGGGGAGGAGGATTGCTTCTCTAGCAGGGGTCCTTAAACTTTTAAAATAGGGAGCCATCACTGTCCCTCAGACTTTTGGAGGGCCGGACTATAGTTAAAAACAAAAACTTTGTTTTGGCCTTTAAATAAAGAAACTTCATCACCCTGGGTGAGGGGAATAAACGTCCTCAGCTGCCGCATCTGGTCCATGGGCTGTAGTTTGAGGACTCCTGCTAGAGGCTCTGAGTTTTTTCCTCTTTTGGAAATCTTCAACTGGATGACTGTACTCTAAATATAGAGGATTGTACTGGTCTATAGGCAAGATGTCCATTTGAGAGGGAAGAAATTGACCATATGTAGTTCTGATACAAGTTCATTTGTCTATATTGTATGTGTCTTTGATGGAGGGAGAATCAGATTAAACCTATCCCATTTTAGAAATATCCTAAGTTCTTCTATGGGAAATAAGAGCAACAATTTACAACCTTTAATTATATTCATTGCCCTGCTCTGCAAATTCTATAATTCATCAATGTCATTCTTAAAATATGACATTTATTAGATTGTGAGATTCTTAAGGGCAGGTTCTGTCTTATACTTCTTTACATCCACAGTGTTTACTATGTACCTTTCACATGGTAGGTACTTAATGCTTATTGACCATAGTCAGATAAGAAATTATCAGAGAATTATCACCTCCCAGGTTTTAGACATTATGTCTCTCTTAGGGCAGACTTTTATTAACTTGTTAGATAGAATTAACTTTTTTTTGGCTGCTGTATCACAATGTTCATTCATAGTGAGTTTGTAATGCACTAAATAAGCTACACAATTTTTCAGGAGATTTGCTTTTTTCCTCAGCTTGTTCCATCTTATAATTGTGAAGTTGATTTTTTGGAGGAAAATGAAAGACTTTCTAAAAATTGTTTTAACTTTCATTTTGTTTTTAGCATGACATATTAGCTTTGGGAGATCTTTTTGGATCCTGAATATGTTAGGCAATGTATCTATTCTTGCTCCTTGTTTTATGTTATCTGCAAATGTGAGAAGAAATCCATGTATATCTTTATTGAAGTCATTAATGATGGTATTATTACATGGTCATGCATAGATTCCAGGGGCACTCTCATAGAGACCTTTTTCCAATGAGGCTGATAGTTTTTAATATATATATATATATATATATATATATATATATATATATATATATATATATACACACACATATACATATATATATGTATACATATATATATTGTTTCAGGTATTCAATGACTGTTGAATGCACTTATATTATTATCTAAATTACATTTCTGCATCAACAAGAATAGCATAAGAAGCCTTGTTAAATTCTCTGTTAATATCAAGGACAACAATATCTGTATGATTACTTTGATTTACTAATCTATTAATCCTATAAAAAAAGGAAATATGATTAGTCTGACACAATTGTTCTCAATGAAACTATCTTGGTTCTTTGCCATCAATTTTTTTTCTGAAAATTTGCTATAAATTTAAATCAAGCTTATTGATCTATACTTGGCTGACTCTATTGCTTTCCCTTTTTTTGAACAGAAAGGCAACATTTGTCCTTTTCCCATCCTTCAGAAACTCTCCTGTTTATTTCCAGTGGTATAAGAATGAACATGATATGTCAGTAGGACATATTTCAATTGGTCTTCATGATTTGACCTCGTTGACAGTGACATAGGTACTCTCATTATTTCCTTGTTTGGTTTGTGTATTAATTTCCAGTGATGTATTTTACTCCCTTTCTTCTGCAGTTCATATATCAATCTTGCAATCAGAAAAACAGAAGAAAAAAAAGATAATCATTGAATAGTTTGATCTTTTCCTATCATCATTTATTGTTATATTACACATCCCTAAGCAATGCTCATAACCCTCTTCTAATCCTAGGAAGATGACAAGAAAACAGCTAAACAGATATATATGTCTATGCCTAACTTGCCATTGTTTTGACTTTTTTTTCCATTTCTTATTTCCCCTTCTCTGAAGTCCCTTTTTGAACACCCTTTCTTGCCTTCTACTCCAATCCAGTCAAATCTATTATCTTTTTTCATGTTAAGATTCTTATTCTTGAATTAAAACCCCCAATATTTAGCATACTGCTGACCCAGAGTAGGCACTTGATCAATACTTAGTGATTGACTCATTTGACTGTTTAACTCCAAAGGATACACACCAGGTTATCTACTTAGAATCATGACAACAGCAAAAATAACATCTCCATAGTACTATGGTCTTAAGTTGGATCTGTGGTCACGAAAGCAGATTCAGTCTGGTTAAATTATTTAGTGTCTCTTGTAAATTACATGATGGTGTTATTTGCAAAGCCAGAGAAATACAAATTCACCATTTGGGCAATGGACTCCATGTACTGTATAAATTAGACCAGTTGATAGTTATATTAAGCCATTCGTTCTTCTCCTTTTATAGTTTTGAGTTTAAGGAATATTTGTAAAACATCAGCAGCTCCAGTAAGATATATAAGGATAATCTCATTATAGATGCGATTATATGCCTTCATGTAACATTCTTCTCTACAATGTAATGTTCTCTGGGAGTAGCCTTAGTTTCAGTTCAGTAATTACCCCAAATGCAGCCAGGTATTAAAGTCAAATCCTTTATTGTCTCTTTCAAAGTTTTGTCTCCTTCACTTGGAACTCAGCTAGTTTTCTGGAAGTCTTCCGGATCTTGGTTTCAGTATTCTCCACAGGACAGACTGCCACTACTTCTCTGTCTTCCTTAGTTCTCATTCTGGCTGAGCTTGTCCAAGCTTTTATGGTCTCTTATCAAAGGTATGAATCTTGTAGAACTATAGTAAGTACTAAGTACATGTACTGAACTAGAGTACTGTTAAGCCCCATGATAAATAATCATTGTCTCTATCAATTCTACTGACTTAGCACCTTGTTTCGAGTTCTGGCCCATAACATCTTCATATTTTCTTGACTTCCATGTAGACCCATGAAATATAACTCCTGGATACAACTGGGTGAGAGGTAGCAATATGATAGGGCCTTTTAATTTTCTTGCTAAAGGAGGGATTTTAAGAAGAGTCACCTGTTGTGAACATGTCTAAGTATGGAATACTATTATGCTATAAGAAATGAGGAAGAAAGATGGTTTCAGAGAAATGTAGGAACATTTGTATGGATTGAAGCAGAGTGAAGAGAGCAGAATCATTTATAATATAATAATTATAAGCAGATTAATTTATAATATAAATTGTAATTTATTTAACTAACTCTGATTAACATCGTGATCAACTATGATTCCAGAGGACCAGTGATGACTAATGATCCCCTCCTCCTGGTAGGAAGGTCATGGACTAAATATTCAGAATGACACATACAGCTTTGGGCATGAACAGTATGGGAATATATTTTATTTAACTATACATATTTGTTGCAAGGTATTCTTTTTTCTTTTTTCAGTGGAGGGAGAAAATAGGAGGGAACAGAAATAAATGCTTGTTAATTGAAAACAATTTTTAAAAACAGCAACAAAAAACCCCGACATCTTTGGAATGCTCCATGTGAAATAGACACCCAAGCCAGGGAACTTCTTCAGAGAAGTTGGTATAGTCAGAGATGAATTTTTGCCTCCTTTCTTTCTTTCACTTTTCTTGGCATCCACAAATATATTTATATGTTAACTAATGCCAGTTAAAGATGTTATCAACTAAGGTATTAGTAGATATCTAAGACATTAGCAAGTAATTAAAGAGTCTTTGATAGCATAAAGTTTTTGGAAAATTTCCTAGAGTTTTGGGTGGGGATATGATGAGCCAAAATTGTGATGTTTATGAAATTGTGTATTTGAATAATTTTAAATTTTAAATCCTAGACAAACATGAGGCAGCGTGGTAGATGGGGTTTGTTATTTCTGTAATTAGACTTCCTAATTCATTGTAGTAGTAGCAATTATCTCTAGTAGAGAAAACCTAATCAATTCTACTTTGTGTATGATCTCTGCTCCTTTGAAACATTATCTTCTCTTATTGATGGAACATTTTCTACTACTCTACTTTACCATGATGATGGAAATTTAATTCATCACCACACTGATTTTCTTAAAGATTTGAAAAAAAATTCCAAAGATTATTTCATTTTAGCCTCTGAATCACTCCATGAGGTAGGTACACCAGGATAGACACAGTATTGTTGTTCCCATTTTATAGATAATAAAGGCAGATTAGGTAACTGACCATAGTCAAATAGCTAGTAAATGTCAGAGGTAGAATTTGACCCTAGTTTTCCCTGATGTTGAACAGTCTATGCACCACCTCATGCTGACTGTTCATACCTGAAATTGTATTACTATGACTTATGAGAACACTATAATTAGTGTGCCTTTTACATAATGGAGACATGATTTAACCATGTTTGTACATTTTTGTGAACTATTTCAATCACAAAATTACTTAGAAAAGTTACGTTTTTCAGGGGACATTATTTCATTTTGGAATGGATTCTAATGTATCTTTGCTCTATAAATCTTGAGAAAAATGAGAAATATACTTCTTTTTTTTTGCTTTGATATGAAGAAAATAATCCACAAAATATAATTTTGAAAGGAAATTCGGGGTCAACAAAATGATTAAAAATTATGGCTCTTATGGTAGGAAATCTCATATTTAAATTTTTTTTTTTTGTTTTTTAAAAAAACCTTAAAATCTCTAAAGAAAAATAGCTTTCCTAGATTTTAAAGATAATTTCTTTTGGACTATGAAATTAGTCTTAAAAGTTGAAACTAAGATAGTGTACTGGACTCCATTATCTTTGCCAGCCAAAAAACTTTTGTCAGTCTTATCTCAAAGTTTGTGAAATTAAGAAAAACAGCCATGCATGGACTGAACTAGAGCTTTACAGCCTTGAGCAAGGAATGTCATTGAAGTTGTTGGAGTCATAAACTATTAAAATGTTTAAGTCTTTTGTAGAGAGGGTGCATGGTTTAGGGTTAGAAACTAAGGTATGTAAGGCTATAAGAATTAGATTTTGATCTTAAACACATCATAAATTCTTGAAATTTAGGACAAATCCTTTAATTTTTTTTTGTATCTCGATAACAATAGCAATTAATTTTCAAAGTAATTATAAAAAAGCACACATTTAGTGTTTAAGAGCAGGTACATAATAAAACAGTTACAAGGCATTTGCACTTGACATTATCTAAGGCATTTTCCAGCTCTAAATCTTTTGATGTTAATGGGACAGATTTCCCTTCTCTTTGATAGAATAGAAGCTCCTTGATAGCTCTAGCATGTAGAACAGAGCTTGGTATATGGTAGGTAGTTTTTAAATTTTAAAAAATATTTTATAGACTATATACCACAAATATATTATTTATATTTTATAGAAAAGTAGAGGAATATGGGTAATTGTTATAATGTATAGTGTCAGATGTGGTCATAGTATTGGTTGGTTTTGTTATGATGTAAAGTCAAGAGTGATGTAAGATGGAAATATTAGAGAAGGATTGACTATAGTATAAAATAACAATAACCATAACATTAACATTATATAGGGTTTTAATATTTTCAAACTACTTTACAAATATTATCTCATTTTATATTTGTAACAACCCTGGAAGATTGGTGCTACATTGATCCCCATTTTATAGATGAGGAAACTGAGGCACAGTGAGATTAAGTGACCTGCTCAGTGTCATACAGTTAGTATCTCTCAGACTAGATCTAAATTCAGGACTTTTAGCCTCCAAGTTCAAAACTCTATCCACTCCACCACCTAGTTGGTCAAAGGACATCAATTAACAAAAATCCTTCTATGGATGATCTATATTTTGGGACATTGTCTGAATTTTTTTTAAAAGTGCTTTATGAAACACCAAAACTTGAGTTAACAAGAAAAGAGAATGTTGTGTTGATTGATGTTTTAACATTCAAAATGATTATTGGAGTTATGTGTTTGAGGTTCCTTTTTACCCAACATTTACCAGCTATTGACAGATATTGGGGGTGGGAATGAATATAAAGACAAAAACAGCCCCTTCTCCCAAGGAACTTATATTCTCTAGGAGATATATTGTTTACACAGATAACAAAGTCAAAATAATTTGAAGAGGTTTTGAGAATAAGGCAGGAACAACTATACATAGGAAGTGGCAACTGAATTGAGCCTTGAAGGAAGGTAAAGTCATGCTATATAGGAGGAAGAATCCTTACACTGGAGACAGAGGACCCATGTTCAAATCCCTTCTGTGGTCTTGGATCAGTCCTTTAGCTTTCCTTGGTTCTCACTTTCCTTACCTGAAAAATGAGAGGGGGTGAAGTAGATGGTTTTTTATCTTTAGATCTAAGCAGAAATGAGAAAGCAAAGTTTTCTGTACATTTAAATCCCAAGAGTATTTATGGAAAGGACATCTCATATTGATATGAGAAACTCAGTCTATTTCCCAAGTGTCATTGAAAAACCCTAGACATTTAACACAGAGTGAATTCTCTCACATTTAGGTAGCTCCTCAAGCTGTTCTCAGCTGGAGTGCTTACCCAGATACTCCAGACTCTACTACAATGTTGAGTAATAGTGGTAAAAATGGGCATCCTTGTTTCACCCCTGATCTTATTGGGAATGCATCTAGCTTTTGTCCATTACAAATAATGCTAGCTGTTGGTTTTAGATACATACTGCTTAATTTAAGAAAAGCTTTCTTTATCCTTAAGCTCTCTAATGTTTTAATAGGGATATGTACTGTATTTTGTCAAAAGCTTTTTCTGTATCTATTGAGATTATTATATAATTTTTGTTGGTTTTGTTATTGATTTGGTCAATTATTGATATGATCAAGTTATAGTTTTCCTGATACTAAACCAGACCTGCATTCCTAGTATAAATTCCACTTGGTCATAGTATATTATCCTGTTAATAAATTGCTGTAAACTTTTTGCTAATATTTTATTTAAAATTTTTGCATTAATATTCATTAGGGGAGTTGTCTGTAACTTTCTTTCTCTGTTTTGGCTCTTTCTGTTTAGGCATCAGTGCCATAATTGTGTAATAGAAGGAATTTGACAGGACTCCTTCTTTATCATTTTTCCAAATAGTTTACATAGTATTGGAATTAATTGTTCTTTAAATGTTTCATAGAATTCACTTGTGAATCCATTGAGATTTTTTCTTAGGGAGCTGATTAATGCCTTGTTCAATTTCTTTTTCTAAAATGGGACTATTTTAACAATTTATTTTCTCTTCTCTCAATTTGGGCAATTTATATTTTTGTAAATATTCACCCATTTCAATTTAGATTGTCAGATATGGCAATTTCAGCCTTTTTATTTTTGATGCTGGTAATTTTTTTCTTTCCTTTTTCTAATCAAATTAACCAAAGGTTTATCTATTTTGTTTTTCCCCATAAAATCAACTCTTAGTTTTAATAATTAGTTCAATAGTTTCCTTAGTTTCAATTTTATTATATCTCCTTTCAGTTTCAGAACTTCTAATTTAGTATTTAATTGGGGGTTTTAAATTTGTTATTTTTCTAGCTTTTTAAATTGCATGTTTAATTCATTGATCTTCTCTTTGTCTATTTTTATTCATGTAGCTATTTAAAGGTAGAAAATTTCCTTTAAGAACTGCTTTGATTGCGTCCCATAGCTTTTGGTATATTGACTCATTACTGCCATTCTCTTGGATGAAATTATGGATTGTTTCTGTGATTTGTTGTTTGACCTAATCATTTTAAAAAATTAGATTATTAATTTGCAATTGATTTTTAGTCTGTATTTCCCTAGCCTTTTATTGAATATAATTTTTATTGTATTGTGACTTGAAAAGGAAGAATTTACTATTTCTGCCTTTTTGCATTCAATTGTGAGTTTTTTATGCCTTAAAACATGATCAGTTTTTGTGTAGGTGCCATGTATTGCCAAGAAAAAGATGTATTTTTTCTGTATCTATTCATTTTTCCTCAGAAGTCTATCATATTGAGATTTTTTAGGATTCTATTAACCTCCCTAGTTTATTTCTTTTATTTTATGGTTAGATTTGTCTGATTCTGAGAGGGAAAAGTTAAGGTGTTCCACTAAGATAGTTTTGCTCTCTATTTCTTCCTGTAGCTGGCTTAATATATTCTCTAGGAATTTGTATGCTCCACCATTTGGTGCATATACATTTAGTATTGTTGGGAGTAGAGCCAAGATGATGGAGAGGAGACAAGTCTTTTTTTCTGAGTTCTCCCCATATCCCTCAAATTATCATTAAATCCAGTTTCTGAACTGGTTTGGAGTTACAGAACTCACAAATATTTGGAGTATGACAAATTTCCAGCAGAAGATAATTTGGAAGATCTCCAGAAGAGGCCTGTTTCAAATGGGCATGGAGGGAGGTGGGCTGAGCCCAGGCAACTGCATGGAAACCTTAGTGCAGGCAAGTACAGGTCCCTGGGTGTTGTGAGTTTCATGATTCAGATAATCTACCAGGAAGAATATATAGCCGTGTTGGCTACTTTATCCTGGATGCAAGCCAGTAAATCAACAGATTAGCTGTAAGACATTCAATGCAAATACAAAAGGCAAATAGTGAGTCCCTAAACCCTAGAATATCATGGGACCTACCCATGCTCACACAGCACTGTAGAGGGCTACAAATAGTGGGGGAACTCTGGGTAAAGTATAAGACCCTTCAGCCCAGAAGAAACCTGCTGAACAATATCTGGTTTGGCTCCCCATTTCCCTTTAGTGCCCACCTCCCTTTTTGAGAAGTCAGGGAGGGCATGATCACCTCTCTTTAGTGTTGTCATCTTTTCTTGAGAAGCCAAGGAGGTTGTGACTACCTGTGTTCTACTTGAAGCAAGAGACATTTACAGTAAAGAGATATTTTATATAGCAGGCTGCTTATAGTTAGTGCATACTCAGAGTGATTGATGAGATAATGGTTCACTATTTCTTTTCTTTTTTTTTCTCCAATTGATAAATGGTCAAAGGATATTGGTTCTCTATTTTGACATATTTATTGTGCTGTAATAATGTACTCATATGAAGATATTTAAGGTCTGAGAATACTGGAAATGAGACATATTCCATCTTTGACCATTCTGGTGGCTCTCCTGTCTTCTTTACTACTTCACTAAGACCAAGGCTGGTCCCAAGATCCTCCAGAGAGCTAGTCTGGACATTACACAGCACCAGAAGTTAGTCACCACTGATCCAGCTTACCGTCACCTATAGAGGAAGCTTGGATAATAGCCCTTTTGCCATAAAAGCAGACCTCAACTGTGGTGTTCTCTTCTTTTAAATAATATATAATGGTTCTCTCTGGGTGCAGGTTTCTTGGGAAAGTTGCTGGAGGCAGCCTTCGTTTAAGTTTAGATCAATAATCACCTCAAATGCAGACAGGAGTTAAAATCCATTCCTTTATTTTGTCCTTCAAAGTCTTGAGCTTCAGCCCCTAGCTCCCTCCAAATGTCTCCAGCCAGCACAGAGGTGGAATATGGAATGAATCTGTCTCTGCCTCTGAGAGTGGGCTTCTGTGCTTCTGTCCCTGAGAGCTTCTTGCTTATATGCTGTACACTGAATATACACCAATCATTATATTACTGGGAAACCATTATTTGTTGTAGGATTAAATCACTTCTAAACTAGATCTAAACATTGTCTCCTCAATTCCACTTAGTACCTTGTTTCAAGTTCTGGCCCATAACATCTCCTTATAGGATCAGATCAATCATATTGAACCATGCTGAATTAGATAATTATTGTCTCTATCAATTCTAATGACTTAACACTTTGTAAGGATTCCAACACTCAACCTTTTTAAAAAAATGAGCAACAAAGCCAAAAGAATTCTGACTATAGATAGTTTTTGTGGAGAAAAACAGATTTCAGATCCTGAGGACACTAAAAGCAGATGTCTCCAGATGAAGCCCCGAAAGATGATATGAATTGGTCCCCATGTTATAGGGCTCTCTTGGAAAAATTCAAAAGGCATCTTAAAAGAGAGTTAGATGAAAAATAGAAAAAGGAAATGAGATCTTTGTAAGAGGATTTAGAAAAGGAAACACAGAAATTATCTGAAGAAAACTCATAAAATAGATTTAGTGAAATGGAAAAAGCATAGAACTTCTTACAAAACAGAATGCCAAAATCTCCTGGAAAAACAGAATTTGTCAAATGAAAAAAAAGTCTATAGACCAAAACAATTCATTTAAAAATTCATTTGGCCAAATACAAAAGGAACAGAAAGGTAACTGAAGAAAATAATTCACTAAAAATTAGGACTGGACAAATAGAAATGAATGACTTAATGAGACATCAAGAATCAGTCAAACAAAATGAAAAAAAATAGAAGAAAATATAAAATATCTCATTAAAAAAGCAACTGACCTGGAAAACAGATCTAGGAGAGATAATCTAAGGATTATTGGACTTCCTGAAAACCATGATGAAAATAAGTGCCTAGATATTATCTTTATTAAGATAATCATTATTAATCATTAAGGAAAACTGCCCTGATGTTCTAGAATCACAAGGTAAAATAGCCATTGAAATAATTCACTAGTCATCTCCTGAAAGAGACTCCAAAATGAAAACTTCAAGGAATATTGTAACTAAATTTCAGGACTATTGGACCAATTAGAAAATATTACAAGCAGCTAGAAAGAAATAATTCAAATATAGAGAAGCCACAATCAGGATTACCTAGGACCTAACAGCTTTTACTTTAAAGGATAGAAGGGCCTGGAATCTGGTATTCTGAAATGCAAAGGAAGTTGAAATGCAGGCAAGAATAAACTATCCAGGTAAATTGAGTCTTATCTTTCAGGGAAGAATATGGACATTCAATGATACTTGTGAATTTCAATTATTTATTTATGAAAGGACCAGAGCTGAACAAAAAATTTGACCTCCAAATACAGAACTCAAGAGAAGCCAAAAAAAAAAAAAAAAAAAAGCTAATAAGGAAAGAACTCTTGAGAACTATATCTCTGTTATGGGTATATTTAGTGAGTGCAGATATAATGAATTTACTGTCATAATATAAAAAAGAAACTAGAGGTGGAAAGGGAATTGTACTGGAAAAAGATAGAAAGAGAGGTAAAATGAGGGAAATTACATCTCATGAAGAGGCAAAAAAGACCTCTATTATAATTGAGAGAAAGAAGGGAGGGGGTGTGAGCACTGTCTGAAACTTACTCTTATGTGACTTGGCTCAAAGAGAGAATATTAGACACATTTGGTTTCATAGAGAAACTTGTTTCACTTTATAGGGAAGTGCGAAGGGGAAGGAGAAAGGAAAGGGGGAAGCTAACAGTAGGGAAAATAGAAGTAGTAGGGGAAAGGAAGAATGCTGTAAAGGGGGAGGGCTGTTTGAGGGAACTGGTGGTCAGAAGCAAAATACTGGGGAAAAGAGAAAGGGGGAAAGAAAAGACAAAAGCATAATTCAGGGGTAAATCAGATGGTGGGAAATAGAGAATTAGTCATTTTAACTGTGAATGTGAATGGGATGAACTCTCCAATAAAACTCCCATAAAAATGCATTAAAATCCAGAATCCTACAATATATTGTTTATAAGAAACACATTTAAAGCAGAGTGATACATTTAGAGCAAAGGCAAAAAGCTGGGGCAGACTTTATTATGTTTCAGGTGAAGGAAAAAAAAAAACCAAGGGCACCAATTCTGATCTCAGATCAAATAAAAGCAAAAATAGATCTAATTTAAGATATGAGGAAGGAAACTATATCTTGCTAAAGAGTACCATAGATAATGAAGTGATATCAGTACTAAACATATATGCATCAAGTGATATAGTATCTAAATTCCCAAAGGAGAAATTAAGAGAGATGCAAGAAGAAAAAGAGAGTAAAACTCTCTCTAGGGGATTTCAACCTTGCTCTCTCAGAACTAGATAAATTGAGCCACAAAATAAATAAGAAAGAAGTAAAGGAGGTAAATAGAATTTTTTAAAAAAAAATAGGTATGATAGATCTTTGGAGAAAATTGAATGGAGACGGGAGCACACTTTTTTCCCTCTATAGTTCATGGAACCTATACCAATATTGACCAGATCTTAGGGCATAAATACCTTAAAATCAAATTCAGAAGGGCACTAATAGTAAATGCATTTTTCCCAGATCATGATGCAATAAAAATTACATGCAATAAAAAAGCCAGGGAAAAATAGACCAAAAATTAATTGGAAACTAAATAATCTAATCTAAAAAATGAATGGGTGAAACAACAAATCATAGACACAATCAATAATTTCATCCAAGAAAATGACAATAATGAGACAACATACCAAAATTTGTTGGATGAGGCCAAAGTGGTAATAACTCTAGATGCTTATTTGCATAAAATAGAGAAAGAGGAGACCAATGAATTGGGCTTGTAGCTTAAAAATCTAGAAAAAGAACAAATTAAAAATCCCAATTAAATACCAATTTTGAAATTCTGAAAAGGAAAGGGGGAGATTAATAAAATGAAAGTAAGAAAACTATTGAATTGATAAATAAAACTAAAGGTTGGTTTTATGAACCCCCCCCCCAACAAAATAGATAAGCCTTTAATTTGACTTTAATTTGATTAAATTTCTAAAAAAAGAAAAAAAGAAAATCAAATTGTTAGTCTCAAAAATGAAAATGGAGAACTTTCCACCAATGAAGAGGAAATTAGAACAATAATTAGGAGTTATTTTGTGCAACTATACATTAATAAATTTGATAATCTAAGAAATGGAGGACTACCTACAAAAATATAGATTGCCCAGGTTAACAGAAGAGGAAATAAATTATTCAAATAGTCCCATTTTAGCAAAAGAAATAGAACACGCTATTAATCAACTCCTTAAGAAAAAATCTTCAGGACCAGATGGATTTACATGTGAATTCTACAAAACATTTAAAGAACAATTAATTCCAATACTATGCAAACTATTTGAAAAAATAGGGAAAGGAGTCCTCCCAAATTCCTTTTGTGACACTTACATAGTATCTAAACAAGGTAGGGTGAAAACAGAGAAAGAAAATTATAGACCATTTTCCCCAATAAATATTGATGCAAAAATCTTAAATAAAATATGAGCAAAGAGATTACAGAAAGTCACCCCCAGTTTAATACTGTTATGGGCCAGAACTCTGAACTAGAAACAAAAGATTCTTGCAAGGTACTAAGTGGAATTGATGATACAGTGGTTATCTAGTTTAGCATGATGATTAATAGTACTCTAAGTTCAGTATGGTTGATTTAATCTTACAACAAATAATGCTTTCCTAGAGATGATGATTAGTTTATACTCAATGTGGAGCATATAAGCAGGGGCTGAGAGCCACAGAAGAAAAGCTCATTAGAAGCTCTTGGAGCCAAGGATACAGAAATTCATTCATTCTTTAGTCAGGCTCCTGGTGGCTGGCTTGGCCTCCTGCACTTCCCCCACTAAGACCAAGGCCAGACTGAAAGGCTCTCCAGGAAACTGCCCAGCATCAGGCAAGGAGACAATAAAGACTTTTGGACTTAACACCTGGTTGTCCTCATGTCCTTAGTAATCATGGTGATTACTGAACTGAAACGAAAGCTGCTCCCAGAAACCCCAAGAAAACCGAACCAAGAACATTGCATAATACACCATGACCAAGTAGATTTATATCAGGAATGCAGGGTTGGTTCAATATTAGGAAAACTATTGGCATAACTGACTATATCAATAATCAAAACAACCAAAATCATATGATTATCTTCATAGATGCAGAAAAAGCCTTTGATAAAATCTAACACCCATTCCTATTAAAAACATAGAGAGTATAGGAATAAATGGAGTTTTCCTTAAAATGATCAGTAACATTTATTTAAAACCATCAGCAAGCATCATATATAATGAAGACAAATTAGAACCCTTCCTAATAAGATTGGAGTGAAACGAGATTGCTCACTGTCACCATTACTATTCTAAATAATATTAGAAATAATTAGAAATATTAGAAAGAGAAGAAAAAAGATTAAAGGAATTAGAATAGGTAATAAGGAAACCAAATTATCAGTCTTTGCAGATGATATGATGGTATTCTTAGAGAATCAACTGAAAAACTACTAGAAACAATACATTTAGTATTGTTACTACTTCATTGTTTATGTCCTCCTTTATTAAGATTTATTTTCTCTCCTTATCTCTTTTAATAAGATCTATTTTTACTTTTGCTTTATCTGAGATCAGAATTGCTATCCCTGCTTTTTTTTTTTTTTCTTTTACTTCAGCTGAAGCATAGTAAATTTTGTTCCACACTTTTACCTTTACTCTCTACGTCTCTCTCTTTGTCAGATGTGTTTCTTGTAAACAACATCTTGGAGGATTCTGTTTTTTTATTCACTCTGATATCTGCTTCCATTTTATGGGAGAGTTCATCCTATTCACATTCACAATTATGCTCAGCTCTGTATTTTTCTCCATCATATTTTTTTCCTTGTACTTACTTTTGTTCTCTTTTCACCCTATTCTTAGTAATATTTTTTGACCCACCCCACTCACTATCTTATCTCCTATCACTCCTTCCCTTCTCTTAGTAGTGTTTTTAATCTACCTCACCCACTATCTTATCTTCTATCACCCCTTCCTTCTTCTCTTCTCTTTTTTCTCTAGTGTTTTTGCCTTCCCTTCTATCCATTCCCTCTCTATTCTTTCCACTTTTCCCTCCTACTTCTTTTTAGGATTAGATAAATTTCTACACACAACTAAAGTTAAAATTATTCCCTTTTAAAGCCAAAACTAATGAGATCAAGCTTCAGATAATGGTCATCCTCCTTTCCCTTCTTTCCCTCTTCTAATAGATCTTTTGTGCCTTTTCATATGATCTAATTTGTCCCTTATAACCTCCCCTTTCCTCTTCTTCCAGTACAGATCTTTTCCCACTTCTTAATGTCTTTTTCTTTGATATCATTACATCAGAGTCCTTTCACAACCATACCCTCTATTCATGTGATGCCTCCAATGTCTTCCCCAGTAACAGATATAATTCTTATGAGTTACAGATATCATTTTTCCATTTATGAATGCAAATAGTTTAACTTTTAAATAATATATATTTCCCCCCTGTTTACCTTTCTATGCTTCTTTTTGAGTCCTGTGTTTGTACATTAAATTTTCTGTTTAGTTATGGTTTTTTTCAATAGAATGATTGAAAGTCTCTTACTTCATTAACTATTCATTGCATCCCTCTGACAAATGATGCTCAGTCTTGCTAAGTAGTTAATTCTTGATTGTAACCCTTGGTCCTTTGTCTTCTGGAATATGGTATTCCAGGTCCTCTGATAGAAGCTGACAGAACCTCGGTAATCCTGACTGTTGCTCCTTGAGATTTGAATTGTTTTTGTCTGACAGCTTGCAATATTTTTTCCTTGAGATTGTAGTTCTGAAATTTGATAACAATATTTCTTGGGGTTGTCTTTGTGAGATTCCTTTCTAAAAGTGATTGATGGATTCTCTCAATGAGTAGTTGCCCCTCTGTTTCTAGAACACTGGGGCAATTTTCCTTAATTATCTCTTGTAGAATGCTCTTTTTTGGTCAAGGTCTTCAAGTAAACCAATAATTTTTAAATGTTCTGTTCTGGATCTATTTTCTAGGTCAGCTGTTTTTCTAATGAAGTATTTCACATTTTCTTCCATTTTTTCATTCTTTTTAGTTTGTTTGACTGATTCTTTATAGAGTAATTAGCTTCCTTTTGTCCCATTCTGGTTTTTAATGTGTGATTTTCTTCAGTTAGTTTTTATATTTCTTTTTCTATTTGATTAATTCTACTTTTGAAGGTGTTATTTTCCTCAATGCATTTTTTTTTGTCTTTGACCAATTGTATTTTTTAAGGAATTGTCTTTCTTTCTCAAATTGTTGATTCTCTTTTGTATACCTCTTTTTTCTTTTTTCCTTCTATCTCTCTTATTTGCCTTTTAAAGCTTTTTTCTTTTTTTAATGAGCATTTCCAAGAAGACTTGAGACCTGAATATCAAGCTGTTTCTCTTCTATTACCTAAAGACACCTTCTGACTTTCAATGTTTTATTGTTGGGATATGATGGAATCCTTCCTTAAGGAACTGAATGTCTCAAAATTCTTCTTGTAGTTTAAAGCTTTGATAAATTTTAATAAGCTCAAAGCTTCAAAAAGATTTTTGGGATATTCTATATATTATAATATCCAGAAATGTCAATTTAGGTGATTTAAAATGTCAGATCTTTCTTTTCTTTGTGTTTGTGACAAAAGACAAAAGGAGTAAAAATTCTTCCCTCTGGATTGCCTACTCACCTGCTAAATCAGGCAACCTTATCACTTTTTAGCCATCATTAATCTTGTGATTCTTCATGTTGCCCAATGATAGAATGATGATATGTTTTTTTCTCTCTGTGTTTCTGTCTGTCTGTCTATCTATCTTTCTCTGTTTCTGGAGTTGGGATGTGGAATAAGCAATTTGAGTCAGTGATGTTGATAAGACCAGTGCTATAAGATAATGTTTTATACATTTTTTTTGGGGGGGAGGAGTTGGTAAATCTAGTTCCCTGTGGAGTCAGAGAATGTCTTCTTTCTCCTGTAATCAGAGATTTTGCAGATGTTTGAGCTTTTCCTTAGGGGATGGTCTGCCAAAGACATCTTGCTTTGTTGATGAATTATGTTTCTGGATTGCTGTCTGTGGTGTTTGTTATATTCATAGTAGACTTTCTCCAGAAGATTTTTTCTTCTTCTGCAATTTATATTGAGCTCTCAAAGAAAGACAGTTCAGAGATTTTCTAACTGGCTTCCAGACATATTTAATTTGCCTTTATACAAGATGTTTGACAATGCTCTTACAGCATAATACAATTCTTGGTCACTCTCTGTGCTTGGCGTGGCTAAAGTCAGGAATTCATAGTTTGTTAGAGCTGAGGGTTGTGAGGGTTAGAGCTTAGGGGCAGTGGTGTCAAACCCAGATAGAAATAGGGGCCACTAATCTATACATACTCTGCAGGTAGCATACTGACTTGGTTTTACAGTTATGTTATCTATATTTCATTGTATTTTTTATTTATTTTGTTAAATATTTCTTAATTACATTTTCATCTTGTTCTGACCACATTTGGAAATATTTTTGCTATGTGCTGGGGTCAGATGTTTGACCCCTCTGGTAAAGGAGAGAATATCAGATGTGGAGTCAGGAAAATTTTTCCATAGAGACTAACTTTGTGTTAACAAGTTAGTCACTTAGGATGATTGGATCATAGACCCAGCATTGATAGGGGCTTCCAAGATCATTTAGTCTAATGCCTTTATTTTAGAGTGAGACAACTGAGTCTCACAATGATTGAATAACTTTTCTAATGTTTCACAAGTAGTAAGTGTCAGATGGGATTTCAACTCAGGCTCTCTCTTAGCACTTCAGTTTCCTTGCATGCAAATTGGGAACAATAACATCTGAACATATATAGTTTTTTTTTTTTTTCTCCCTGAGGTAATTGGGATTAAATGATTTGCCTAGAGTCACACAGCTAGGAAGTGTTAAGTGTCTGAGGCCAAATTTGAATTTAGGTCCTCTTGACTTCAGGGCTATTCTATCCATTGTGCCATCTCACTGCCCCCATTTATAATTTAAAAAAATGCAATAGTATTTTTTTTCTAAACACTTGCAAAGATAGTTTTCAACATTCATTTATACAAGATTTTGTGCTCTGAATTTTTCTCCTTCCCTTCCTCACCCTCCCCCAACCTGAAGACAGCAAAAAATCTGATATTCTACTTCATATAATTGTGAGGAAAGGGCTATCTAAATATGAATTATTATTGCCTATTCCAATGTAAAAGAAAACATTATAGTAGATAAATAGTAATATTAATGTAAAGTATCACAAATAACATGAATATCACATATGAAATATGTATTATATCATTTTATTAATAGATTATTTTATAAATGAAGAAACTGAGGCCCAGAGAGGTCATCTGACTTGGGGCCATACAGATGAATAGTAGTAGAATAGAGACTCAAAGACAATTCTTCAGATTCTTGGATCTGTACTCTTTGTGTTCCAGATGTTCAAATGGATTGTGCAGATGAACTAACTCATGTATAAAGATTAACTTTAATTTTAAATAAGATTCTATTTGTCCTCATACTCAAAATTGTTTTCTTCCTCCTTTCCCCTCATTTCTAGCTCCTGACATATCATTTTTTGAGGGCCCAGAACTTTTAAAATTAGAGGTGGAGAGAAAACATTAGGAAACATGTCCTTTATTTTCTTAGTGAGACAGCAAAGTTATTTTATTGTTTTTATGTTTTATTTATCAAATATTAAATTGAAAAAAATACTGTTAGTATAACTGTTAAGAGTATAAGATTTCCCTAATCAATAGAAAATGCCAAATCTTTTTCAAGAACTTTTCTATCCATTCTTTTTAGTAGATAATTTTTCTTTTAATTGGCATATGCCCTGGGAAAGGCAGAGAACAAAAATTATTCAACAATTTAAAGATCATATTTCTATACTTTGATATCTTGAAACATGATCCCTAAATTTTAAGAATTTGTTCATATACACACATAAGATATGTTTGAGCTTTATAGGAAAGAGTTCTATTTGTAAACAATCTTACAAATAGCCTTATAGGATAGTGGAAAATGGCAAAGAGGGTACAGGTAGAACCAAGATATTTCAAGACAGTAAGGATAATCTGAGAAATGGTAACAATTAGGAAGTGATCACAAGAGAGACCCCTTCACAAGCCTCATCCCCTCCAGCCTTTTTCTATGGATGTAATTTTCTATTGATATGATCCATAAGCATTAATACTATAAAACATTTAATTCAGTTCTATAATACTTATTTTCTAGTTTTATTGCTTGATATCACCTCGATACTATCTCCAAGTACTTTTAATGGGGGATTCCTCAGATCAATTGAGGATATGGAACATAAGATCATTCATTATTAGTTCTTTTCATATTAAGCATTAATTGTTATATCCCTTGAGATTTTGTAAAGATTTTTATCACATGAAATACTACATGTAATCCAGATTTCCCCTGACATATTATCTTTCCCTAGCTATGTCAGGTTCAGATTCCTGTTTGAATTGTCTTCTCTTTGTACTTACAGTTTTGATTCCCTCACTGATGTTTCTCCATACCAATCCAAACCACATTGGCACATGAATTCAAAGCAGACATTTAAATAAAGTGTCATGGCAATATAATCACAAGAAACTGGACTATCTTTGATATGCTCTCAGCCTCCCAGTATCAAATGGATGACACTTCACAAATGTTCTTAAATAGCCAACTCTCAAACAACCCTTCACACTCCCCAGCACAGGAGAAGGATGAATATTTCTTCACTTATGGGATCAGGCAATAAGGACTAGTGTGTGGGAACTGGCTCTATTTACTTAAAATGCTTTCTCTAAGGTCAGAGCAGTAGTTTATGAATCTTTGAATTCTTGGAAAAAGAATTAGAGAATTCTGTCCTAATGCAACAGCTAGGGAGCATTGATCTCTCAGAAACCAGAGCTTCAGGATGTCCAGGGCAAGTCTATACCACCTGCTTTTTTTTGTGATTCTCTGTCTTTTTGGCCTTGCTAGCATATTTCTAAGGCAAGCACCCACTCTCTCAGTATGGTCTAGAAATTATTGCCACTTTATTCATTAGCTTTCATATTCCTTGCATATTTTTTTCAGTTATTATAACCATCCATGAACTTCTTTTGGGCTTCCTGTATTAGAGGGCTTTCTTTCCAATAACTTTCCATATTGAGTGACATCACCATGCTGTAGTGTTATTGCATAGTCATTTTTTGTGTGTGACATGGATGAAACATATGGATTCATTCTCAGAATAATATTTCAAAATACATAAAATTAAATACAAAAAATACAAAGGTAACCAATTTATATTGAAAATTGTTCATAAAGACATGTGCACACACATTTACACATGTGTGTATATGTGTTTATATTTATGAACACATGTATACATATGTATATACACACAAATTTTTGTATTTACTGAATCTATAGTTTGTGCACATATACATGTGCGCATATATATATTCATGAACTCCATCTTTAGAATCTTCAATTTATTCCAACAGTGTTACTATTTTATAAATCAAGAAATCAAGGGATATAGAATTTCCTTATTCAAGTTTTCTTTTTCTTTTAAAAATTTTTTGAAGTTTACTGGAAGCTATTTTAAGTCTTCAGAATCTCAATCTATCCCTAATATTCAGTTCTTGTCTCCTCTTTAGGGGAATTCCAAATATACTTCTTACAAGGTAAGTTGCAGAGGTAATCTTTTTATTTCAACCTCTTGTCCCTTTGTGTCTGCTCTCTTGCCTTTTAATGTCCAAGGCATTTTAAAATCTTTTTGCAAGGAGGCCAGGATTTTTAAAACCATTACTGCCTTCAATGTCACCCAACCCCTACTTTTTGCATATTTTCAAGTGAAATCTAGTAAGGCAATCCATCTTAAGACATGTGGGTTAACAATCAGACAAAGGATCTGGTCCCTTTCAACCTTAACATACCACCATAAAAAAGATGTCAAGTTTATCATTTATTTTTTTAACATTCTTTTCTTTTTAAATTTTGAGTTCCAATCTCTTCCTCTCTCTCACCTTCTCCCTCACAGCCACTGAGAAAGCAAGCAGTACTAGCAAGACAATGGCACCACATTGGGGGGAGAAAGGGAAAGTCAATTGGGACTTAGAGACTTGAATTTCATTCAACAATTTGATATAAAATAGCTATTTTAACTTGAGTAATTCACTTAAATCTCTCTGATTTATTTTTTCACCTTTAAGATAGAGCTACAAATTCTTGTCCTGCCTACCAAATGTTAAGGTGAAGGTCAAATGAAATAAATGTGTGAAAATTCTTAAAAATTGCAAAATACTACACAAATGTCCTTATTATCTTTTATTCCTTTCTTCACTCATCCACAGTCATTTACTAAGCAACCTAGCTAGGACAAACCATTGTATGTTATTAACACTTCCCCAGATCCAAATATTATATACTTTGAAATGTTAATTTTCCTTCCCATGTCAATTCAGTGGATTTCTATACAACTAATAAATTATATGTACACTATAACCTCTCTTCTTCTTCTTCCTTATTTTTCTTCTTCTTCATATTTTCATTCTCTTCTTTTAAAACAGCAATAGATATGTGACTTTATTGTTACTGGTAAAGGTCTCCATGTGTCAACAATGCAGGTTTACATATTCTAAGATTCAAATCTTAGAATCTTACATTCCTAGAGCATGTTGAGAAGTTGAGTGATGTACCTAGGGCTACATAGTAACAACGATATCTGCAGTATAGAGTAGCTAGAACCCTTCTATTCTCCTCCCCACAAAAAAGTGAAAGTTGTCCCTGAGACCTGATTGGTACAAGAGATTTGCTGATTCCCTGTGGAATGAAAGGACGGCTCTTAATGAATCAGTGTCTTTTAGACTTGCAAGTTCTAACTCAATTCAGTAGGCACTCCTTTTTTTAAACATTATTTTAATGGATAATTTTAGTAATAATCACACTTTCCATAGTTACATTTTTGATTTGGTAGGTTTTTTTCCTCAACAAACATAGCTCCTCAACAGGCATTTCTTATGTACCTACTATGCACTAGGCACTAGGCTAAATTCTGGGAATAAAAAGAAAGGTAAAACCAGTCCTTTCCCCATGAAACTCTTAATCTAAGTCCTTGGAGAGTCACTATGTCTGACACACACCTGATGGTTGTAAGCAATTCTGTACAGAAATAATATGGATTATACCTATTTGAATCAGGGCTTTATACTTTCTGAATAATCTTCCCATGCTATAACTATCAAGTTTCTGATCACTTTTAAATGTATAATCTTTTTTTTCTTATTTGAACTTGAAGTACCGTATAGCCTAAATCAGATCTAATTTACAAAAGTGAATTTATAAAGTGAATGAATGAAGTTAGTAATCTCAGAGTAGGATGTATAATACTGTAGACAAGAGAAAAGTAAACCTTTGTGAAGGGAAAATGGGATCTTGGGAGTTTAAAATTGGCCTGTTTCTGTGTCAGACCTGTTGCTGCTGTTCTGGGTAATATCTTTGTTGGAAACCATGCACTTCAAGATCTGTAAATAAATCACTGAGATTATTTATTCCTGCTATGTCAAGATGCTCATTTTTCTCCCACCATTGGGACTAAAATGTTTGTAACCCCATCATGTCTTGGCAAGATGACTTTGCCACTTAAATTTAAAAAAACAAACTAAGATTTCTTCTCATATAAATTACTGTTGGAATAATAATTTGCTTTCTGTGATGATATTTCACAGCAGATAAAGAAAGGGACTTTAGGTCTCACTTCAGGAAGAACTTTTCCCCTTAAGAGAATATTAGCTGAGAGAAAAAATAAGAAACTGAAGGTAACTTGCACTGATTATGGTGGTTGGGTAACATCAATCTTCTTTCCCCCCACCCTCACCTTGTCGTCCCTTTTTTTTCTTTTCCTTCTTTTTTCTCTTCTCCAGCTTGAGTGGCATAGCACCATGAGTAAATACCAATACCCTAGGAATTACAAGTAAGGAAAAAAAATACAAAGTTTAGTCAAAGGAGATCGGGGCTTATTTTTTCCCTTTCACCTCTCAGTGTTGCTTTTGGGGTAGGGGAGAACAAAGGTGAGAAATGGGATGTTTTGATTCCCTTAATATCTAATCTTTATAAATTCCCTCCCTCTCTTTTTCTAGTCTCTACAATGTCTTTTGGGAAATTCTCTTCCCTCCCCAACCTGGCATTTAATATTCTCTTCAAGTTTACTCTCACTTTCAGAAACCAAATGATGTTGATATGTCATTCTGTCAGACCAAAGGTTATACTCTATCCTTTTTAATCCTGTTAGGTCTCACAAATTTACCAAACTGGTATAGAAGTTCTTGAAATTGATCCAGCAGATATAGTATCTTTGGAGTTCTGAACCTAATTGTTTTATGGCTAATTTTCTCAAGTATGAAGCTGTGTTTTCTTCTTAGGGGGCAGCTTCACAATTGACTTCTATCAACTTAGTCTATATCCTTCCGCCCAAGGACACAATTTAATAAAATGGCAGTTTGAGAGGAGGTATGACATAGATGACAGAGTACAGGATTTGCAGTTGAGTCCTATATTTAAATCCTGATCCAGATATTGAATGGTTGTATAAACACGAATAAATCATTTAGCTTTTCTAAATCTCAGTTTCCTCACCTGTAAAATGGATATAATAATACATGCTCTGACTATCTCAAAGGATTGTCTGTGAGGAAAAGTGAGACATAAGCTAAAATATTAATTACATACTATCTGACTAATTTCCTCTTGTAGTTTCCAGGGTGAACTGGAGTGCTATAAAGCAGTTCTAACAACTTACCCATTTTACTTATAAAGATAGATATTTGTTTATTAACATTTGAAGATTTTAGGAGCTACATAAATATAGCAATCAATGTTGCAAGATCCATCACCAAGGACTTGGAAGCAAATCTTCACAGCTCCCTTAAATGTTTTCACTGAATTTCAGTGGATATGTTCAGGGCAAAAACTATTATCTTGACAATTTGGTCTGATCCCAGAAACTTGGGTTTCAACTTGGTTGGGGTTCAACTTGGGTTGAGGCTAAATAAACCAGCAGTTTTGAACCAAAGATTTCCACTGGTGCTTCTCTCTGTCTCTGTCTCTATCTCTGTCTCTGTCTCTGTCTGTCTGCCTGTCTGTCTCTGTCTGTAATTCCTGTTGAGAGGCTGGCTTTTTTGAACCAGTTAATGGAGCCATATTACAAATTGACTCTGGTTAGTGTGAAAATCATCTCTATTCAGCTATAAGATTCCCTGGTCACTTTTCTGGGTAAGGGCCAAAATTATCAGATAATTTTTTTCTAGTTGCAACTGGCTACTGGGTAATTCACCTTTTGGCTTCCATGTTGGAAACCAGTAACATAGGCAGCCTCCAAAATAACTGGGAATTTCAGTTCATGAGGGAAGCAGGGGAGTTAAAATGGTGAAGATTCGTCTCAGAAATAGTCATATGCTTCCAAAAAACAAGAAGCCAAGAAGCACCTGAAAGAAATGGATTGTTTGAATTTTGATTTTTATATATTGTCATCATGGCTGGAACTTCTTCAGTCATTATTCAATGAAAACAAAATTTTTCCTTCGATTCTTTTTACATTTGATTTTTTATTAGGAATTAAATATTAGTACTTTATCATGAAGACTTTAATGATTTTTTTTTGGCAAGCACAGGCACAAGTTTATTTCTTTGTTCAGATTATTAATTTTGTGTCATCACAGAAGGTAATATAGTTTTAGTTTGAGATTGGTTTATTTTCCCTGGACATTTGGGATGAATAGCTCAGCGTAACAAATTATTCTATATGCTCTAGTTTCAATCGTTTAAAGTGGAATCCAAGTTTTTGCATCAGGAACCAATTAAATGATAGTTAGAGCTGACTGAAAAATTAATGGTCCAGAACAGAAACTGTGTAGATTTTTTTTTTGGAGTTCCCATTTGCAGAATTTCTGTTTTGAATAAAAAACTGGATGGTTCCCAAAAAAAGACAAAGTCATCATTTTTTTTAACCAGTTGAACATAAATGGATCCCCACCCAACCTTAAATAATCATTTAATCAAAATTATTTTCTCTGTCTTCAATTTGGCCACAGAGGTATTTATTAACATCCAGAGATAGTGAAGGTTCGAAATGCAAAAAGCCATTGTTTGATGTTACAAGGAGCTATTTACTGATTTTTATATTTTTTAGGGGGAGTGGATGGGAGATGTTTTGTACTTTTAAAATGTCCATTCTATAATTATGTCATCAAGTCTGGTTGCAAAATCAGGTCCTGTCTCCACATCCACTGGTCTCATGTTAACATTCTATAGTAATGCTAAAACTAATGATACAGAAAAATGTTAATGTTGAGTTCTCTAATTTGAACCTTGTTAGTGTATTTTGAGAGAAGTCAGTGGTTGAAGATTTCATGGAAGTAGAGGAGTTCACGCTTGGTAATTTCCCCGGATGCTTCAAAATCCAGGCATTGTACATTTAATTTGACTATAATTCAAACATATCAATAATCACTTTCCCTGTTCTTATTTCCTCATGTGTTTTTTTTTTTCCAAAAGAAAAAAAAAGATGCCATGGCTAATAATAACAGATATATTTTTATAATCAAGTTATTATCATCACTGTATTGGGAAATCTTACATTTGCAAAGATTAACTTTGGTTTCATCATTCTGCAAATTGGTTGTGGATTTTGAAGGCATTGTGGACTTGGTTTTTTTTTTTTTTAACAAAGTTACAGAATTTGAGGTTTCAGAGATCCTTGAGATCACTTGATACAAGCCCTTTAGAGCCCATCTAATCCAATGACCTTCTCTTACAGAGGAAGCATATGAGGCATAAAAAAATGAAAAGCATTAGGATTAAAAAATCCAGAGCTGGAAAAAGCCTTTGAGGTAGTCTACAAACAATCTCTTCATTTTATACATGAGGATACTGAGGAGCAAGTTGGTTTTGACTTGTTCAAGGTCACTGAATTAGGAAGCATAGGAGGCAAGAATACCCATTTCTTTTGACTCTGCAGTCTGCATATCTGTCTTAAATTCAATGTTCCTCCCCTTATACCACATTGTCATTTATACAATTTTTATTTTAATTTGATTATTTCAGTCCTCATTCCAGAAAGATTTATACTCTCCATATTAGAACAGAAGTAATTTTTATTATTACTTAATTTCATCATTAATTTATGTAAAATATTAGATAGACTTGGATTTAGACTCAGACTTGGGAAAATTGCCCAAGTTTAGCATTCTCCTCTATAAAATGAGGCTGACTGCCTTCACAGTGTCTACATCATGGGGTTGTGAAGAAAGCACTGTGGTGAACTTGGAGGCTGTGTACAAATGTGAGTCATAATTTTATTGGGATTTAGAAATTCAAATGGCAATCAGGACTTTATAAACTCAGTCAACAAAAAAGAGATTTATAAAAATATCATTAATTATAGGATCAAAGATTTAGAGTTGGAAAGGACTTTGGATAGATGTCAGGGAATCTAACCCCTTCATTTTACAAATGAGGAAAATGAGGTCCAGATAAATTAAATAACCTGCTCCAAATTTCACATGTAATATTCAAAGCAAAATTTAAAGACATTTCTTTTTGATTCAACATTTGGCACTTTAACTACTGTGTTGTACTCTCTCAAAATGTTTTTAAACCCCTGTTATTTTTATTGTTTTGCCTGTTTATTGTGTCCTACTTTTCATGACATAATATTTTTGTGTGTGTGTGTGTGTGTGTGTGTGTGTGTGTGTGAAAATATCTAGATTTTCAATTTCCTTCTCCAACTCATTTTAGAGGGGGAAACCGAGGCAAACAAGGCTAAGTGACTTGCTAGCATTTGTCTGAGGTTGAATTTGAACTCAGGTTCTCTTACCTCCAGGACCAGAATTCTATCCACTGTGCTACCTAGTTGCCTTAGCAAGATTCAAACTTATAACCATTGATTTATAGAACTAGATGCTTAACTCTTGCACCTTAGTGCTTTTACAACTGAAAGCATTTTTCTAGCACATTACATATCACAAATTTTCTAATGTGAAAAAAAGACAGGATTAATAAAAATAATATAGTTGCACAATGTATGGGCATAATAATGACAATATTGAAATATTTTGGAGGGGATGGATTAAGTCCTTTGCTGGGGTAGGAAGTGTTATAGTGAACAAACTCCCTTTACCAATGTAAGAGAATTGCCTGGAGATAATGAGAGGTTAAATTCAATTGAAAGAGAAAAGTGTGGTGATTCCATTGGCTGTTTCAGGAAGCAACAGAACCACATTTTTTCCTAGCTGTTACTGACAATCAAGGTTTTTTTTTTTTTCTTAATTCAAGCCAAACAGGTACCATTTTCAAGGTTGTGGTGGAATTGGCTCCTTAAATTTTTGGTATGCACATTTATACCTCAGAAATCTCTTACATTTATACCACAGAAAACTTTATAAATCAAAGAGAAATTTATTGTTTTGTGGATTGTCTAGACTTATGAAAGAGATGAAATATTATTAACAATGTAGAACAACTTTAAAAGTATTTTGTTTGTACATTTTCCCCCTTTAATAGCTAAATGTTAAATATCCTCAATACCCTAGGAATTTGGGGCATTGAAATATAGAACAATAAAATCCTTGAAGGCTGGGACTGGTTTTCTTTTCTTCTTTCTTTCTTTCTTTCTTTCTTTCTTTCTTTCTTTCTTTCTTTCTTTCTTTCTTTCTTTCTTTCTTTCTTTCTTTCTTCCTTTCTTTCTTTCTTTCTTTTTTGTTGTTGTTATTTTTGAATTTCCAGAACCAGGCAGACTGTCTTGTAAATGCCTAATGTAGGTGCAGTGAATAGAGCACTGGGCCCTTAGGAATCAGGAAAATCTGAGTTTGAATGTGGCTTCAGATTCTTGCTATCTGTGGGACCTGGAAAAATCACTCCCTATTTTCTTCAGATCTTCATCTGTAAAATGGGGACACATCAAAAAAAAGGAACTGGCAAATGACCCTAGTATTTTTTCCAAGAAAACGCCATAGACAAAATCTAAACAATAATAATGGCCAAAACCATTTGCCAGTATGCATTAGAGGAGAAACTTGAACCCAGGTCTTTTTGACTTTGAGGCTGTCACTCTAATCATAGTAACATACTGTTTTTGAAAAGTAATTTGTTTTAAAAACATGAAAGAATCTACAGTTAGGTGCTGCAGTTATTGCATGTCAAACTGGGGTCTCTCCTAGTCTTTGTGAAATTTCAAAAGCATGCTAGTAAGTAGAGTTCAGAAGTGGAATTGATCCCTGATTCACAGAAATACAAGATTCCAATCAAGTACCTAGACACTTGATAATTGAACTGCCATCACACTCATTAACTATAGTAATAGCATTAAGTTATATTTAAAGGTATAAAAGCATTTTCTTTGCAACAATCTTAAAAGTCTATGGACCACTATTTTCATTTTGAGGATGAAGAAACTGAGTGGCATAGAGATTAGAGCAATGCCTTGCTGAGAGTCAAACACCTAATCAGGGTCAGAATTATGATCTGAACCCATGTCTTCAGATTATCTATCAGACCAGTGCACTTTCAGTACTTAGGCAATGCTCTGATGAGTTTCAGAATTCGTACTCTGGATCTTTAATCTTGAGGAATCTATTGTGGCTTGGAAGTTCATAGATGAAGATTGAGTACCTGGGTGATTTACTGGAAGCAGAGATGGGACTAAAGGTTCTTGAGGTTTCACCAAGGATTGATTAAATACCTATTTCCTGCATATATAGGGGGCAAAGGTTGTGAAGCTTTTTCAATTATATGCTTTAAGAATTTAAAAATTTCATTTTGCTACGGTGTTTTAGATGGTTGACTTGAGACTTTTATGAAACATATTCACTGACCATATTTTTCAGTCAACAACTGAAAATTATGAAATTGCAATATATGGGACAGTGTATAGAATTCTGGCTGGGATATAGGGGCTATGAAATCTATAAGTAAAGTTTAGATTGGCAATTGTTATTGGACTTGTCTGTAGCCTTTAAGCTCAGGAAAACTCATCTTCCTGAATTCAAATCTGTCATCAGACACTTACTAGCTGTGAGCCCCTGGGCAAGTCACTTAATTCTGTTTGTCTCCTCCTCTGTAAAACGAGCTAAAGAAGGATAAGGAAAGCCACTCTGGTCTCTCTGCCCAAAAACAACCCAAATGGGGCCACAAAGGAATACACTGACTTTTGGAACATGACATGTCCATGTACACATATGCATACATATATGTATGGATGTATGAATATCCATTGAGAAAGTTGAGTTCTTAAGTGGCTTAGAATTGACTCCTTTTTTTGTTGTTTGTTTTTGTTTTTTGGCATTTGCTACTATATTCAACCATTTTTTCCATGCAACTCAAACATTTTTGTCACTTGTGGCATGTTATACACCTTATCTAAAGTTCAAACATCTAAAGTTCAGACATGACTGAAAAGACTAAACAAACAAACAAGACTAAACAACAACAAAAATATATGAAAAAAGTCTTGTGTCTTTTCAGCAAAGGTCGAAAATTAAATCACACATGTACACTTGTAATTTCTTGTTCTTTTCTCTGTGCACAATCTTTGAAATTTTCATTTACTTCAAAGGAAACTTCACACTAGGAC
Source organism: Antechinus flavipes (assembly GCF_016432865.1). Taxonomy (NCBI): domain Eukaryota; kingdom Metazoa; phylum Chordata; class Mammalia; order Dasyuromorphia; family Dasyuridae; genus Antechinus; species Antechinus flavipes. Next base: position 132,260,944 of record NC_067403.1, on the reverse strand, counting down.
AAGATTTCTGCAGAGATGAGAAAGGATTTGGTTGACATAATTAGAAAAGTGGATTCAGCTTCTTAACATGCTTATATTACAGACCTATCAAAGCCACTGGATTTTTATGGGTTTGTTTCAAATCTCTGAAAATGAGGATTTTTAGTATGGATCCTGTTCTTAGACCACCATAAAGATTTTGGAGTCAATGTTCTGCTGCCTATTGTTTGGAGACCATGATAATGGCTTGGCATGAATGAATTAGGAAAGGATGAGGTTTCACTTGGAAATCTGTTGTTTCTATTTCTGATCCCATGTTTTAATAGGAAGTTAATACACCATCATGGAGAGTAAACTATTGCCTATTTCAGGTTACCATCAAGAAAATGAATTGTTAAAAGGCTTCAGTGATATTGTTGTCACCTAGAAAAATTGATGTTATCAAGCTATTATTCCCACAAGTAATTTATGAATCAGAATAGTATCTGGAGGATTCAAGATCAGATTACAGGAGAAAATGATTAGGGGTGGTGGTGGTTAGATATGTTGGCTTCCATTCATAGTATCATATATAACTCATTCAATGTATATTTTAATTTAACAAGCTAATATTTTTACAATCATTAGTTTGGCACTCTTAGTTGAACCCATGATTTTTTTAATGAATGGATTGACAGATTATCCTGTCATAAGTCATTATTTCCTTTCCTGAATGCCAAAATAGTTTCTTGGATTTAGCTCCAATTAAAATTGACCAGATGGTTTTCTACTGGTCAGGTATGTATCATTGTAATTGTGACAAAAGGTCTATTTTAGTACCTTTCAAATTATAATCTGTTGATATTATTAAATCATCCCTCCATCCATCTCTCTATCTAACTTCAAGAAACATCTGTTATTCTGATTTTTCTCCTTTGAATTACATTGCTTTTTAGACCACAAACATACTGAAAGATATTCCCACTAAAGTCAGCTTGGTAGTGCAGTGGATAGAATACTAGGCCTAGAGTGAGGAAGATTTAAATACAAACCCATAGCATCTACCTTCCAGGGTTGTTGTGAAGCTCAGACAAGGTAATATACACAAAACATTAAGGACAGTTGCTGGCACATTAGTGAATACTTGTTTATTCCCTTCATTACTTTCTAATTTAGTCGATTCTAGTCTTACTACTCACCCCAGAGTAGTGAGAACACTTTAAAAAACCATCCTTCTTTTTGATTTTGAATTTCTGAGATACTGTGAATGTTTATTTATGACTGAATATATGCAGGTACATTCCTATGTCACTGAATATAAGTACAAAGGCAGAAAAAAAAAAAAGAAGAGGAAGAAGAATGCATGACAGAAGTGGAGATAGCTATTATAACAATAAAGGCAAATAATGATGACTATATTGACTTTAACAGAAAGCAATTGAACCACATTTTCCCTGCCTCATCATGTGTTTCTAACAATTATATCATCATTTAAAACAACAGGCACCATCTTTTGCATTGGAATGTAGAACATAAGGTCCATTGGAAAGTGATTTTCTTTTTTGTCTTTGAATTCCTAGGTCCTGACAGAGTAGTTTGAATATAGTAGGTGCTTAATATGTTGAATTATTAACTTGACTTTTCTTCTATTGAGTGATTGATTTTCCTATAACAGCAAAGATTATAAAATGCCCCAAAGTTATTTTATATCCAAAGATCTTCATAGATGTTTAGGCAATGTATAGGTAAAAAAAAATTAATTTCTTTGATTGATTAAAAGAAAACCCCAACAGTCAGAAAGTCTTCAGTCTTTACAAAACTTCTATATTTTAGTAGGTGGGAACTTTCCTTTTTAGTTACAGTATTTCTATACTGTTTCACCAGAAAAGATTGTAGCTAGGTTTACCCTCCTCAGTCTGTATGATGGGAATCTATTATGTATTCAATTCATTCAATAAAAGTTCTTCACTGAGAATAAGCACTATTATATTATAATGAGCTTCCCTATCTATTGACCCTACCTGGATTTTGGAGAGTGAGTGAGGTATGAACGACTCAAAACCCCCTTTATATATCTCCTAAGCCAGGAATACTTTGTTCAAATTTATTTTATGCTCTTTACCACATTTTTGGAAATGCCATCTAGAAGGTAACAGGAATCTAGTAGGGTTACCTAAGCTTTCTCTTTTAACTTAAAATTATAGGTAGTTGAATGAAAAGCACATAAATGCAAACTTTCTGTCTTTACATTGGCAGGTTATAGGGGGCTCAAATCAAAATTGAGTATTCCAAATTTGATCCTGAAAGCAAATTTTTGTGGTTGCATGATAAGCTCCTGAAAAAAAAGGATTTATGATGAAAATGTTGAAAGACCCTCAACTTCAGGACAAGGCACAGTTATAATTTTCTAGGTATTAGGCACCTAAAATAACTTTGCATGAAGATTACTCTGGGATTTATCCCCAGGTTTGTAGAAAAATGCTTAATGTTGAACTATATTTTATGCACACAAAAAGACTTATTTCATAAGCTAAGGAGCTCAGAGATTTAAATTCCAATATTCAACAACACTATTACTGAAGGGCTGACTTCTTTCAATCTCATAATAGTTATCTTAAGTACATGTACATGTACACACAAGTACATATATGTATCTGTAAACAAAAAATATATAATTAAAATATTCTACCAGAATTATTTTTGAAGATGGCTTATAACCTAACAATTCTAAATATTCCACATAGAATATATTATGCCTACCATACATTTAATGACATGAAATGGAAGTCCCATGGAAAATATGAATTATTAAAAAAGACTCCCAAAATCCTCTAAGACAATTTTGTAGGACAACTGTGAATTTCTGTTTTTTCTTTATATAAGTGTCCTTTAATAAGAGACTTTTTTTGATTGTTGGAAGATTCTACATCTGATTACTATAGGAGCAAAGATACTTTCTTTTAGATGATAGGGCCTTAAGGGTAACTCCTTCCCTCCCCCCAAAAAAAACCCCCAAACAAAGCATTTTTTTAAAGAGCCCAGAAAACATCCAGGCATTTTTCTCTACAGTAACCCAAGGGAATGATTAGAGTTTCTTTTTTGGTAGCCTTTTCATAACCCTTTGCAATATAAAACATGCAGCTTATATTATTAACCTTTTTTAAAAAACTATAATTTGAGTAAATCGAAGACTACAAACTACCTGTAAATGGCTTGATTGCGAGCATGCAGCTGGATGTAATGAGAAGCTGGTTAGACTCCCAGTCAGAAGACTCAGCTCTGATACTTTCAGTTAGAAAGTGGGACCAGAGGTCTCTCTGACCTTTAGTTTCCTCAGTTGTAAAATGGAGATAATGATGCTTATCCTTGTAAGGAATGTGTTTCATAAAGTAATATGTAAATGTAAGCTGCTAATTAAACTAGAGACAGTAAAAACATTGGCTTTTGAGTCAGGAGGATCTGTGTTCCAAATTCTGCCTTGGACTCATTCTGACTTGTGTGACCCTGAGAAAGTCATTGGTATACTAAATAGCTACAAGACTTTTAAGTTGTGAGGCTGATGCCTCAGGTTGAATTGAATTTCCTTATTGGGAAAGCATTTTATTTTTGAAATCAAAAGATTTGCCCCTCTTTCTTTTCCAACCCTTTACCCTTCAATTAAAAAGAATCTGGCTTGATTCACTTTATTACTCAAGCTTTTAATTTATTCTGTTTCATTTCCAAGTTAACTCATTTCTTTCATGAGAACCAGAGTTGTAAAGCAAATAAGAAATTTGGTCTAACTTTCTAATTTATGATATGAGGACCTGGGACTAGGGAAGTATCTTCTTGAAGGTTACTTAGGTTTAAGTCTGGCAGCCCAGGGTCTTCTGATTTCACACCTAGTCCTTTTTTCAACATACCTTGGTTTTTTTCTTTTTAGTGCTTCCCACCTAGGTCTTACCATATTTGAGAGGTAGCATGATTCAGAAGAAAGAACTCTGTATTTAAAATAAGAGATTCTGGATTCAAATCTTGTTTTGCTACTTATAAGTTCAGTCAAGTTAAATTAATAAGGATTTATTGAGAACTTGTTGTGTGCCAGGAAGTGTATTAAGTGCTAGGGATACAAATACTTGAAGAAATAAAGACAGTTCTTGTTCTCAAGGAACTTACATTCTAATGGAGGAGGACAACACTTAAAAGGAAGCAGAAAAGTTGGTAGTGGTGGTAGAGGAGAAGTTCCCCACCTGCACACTGATAGACAAAGTTAGAAGTGCCAGGAGTGGATGGGGAGAGGTGGGGGGGAGAAATGAAAACGTGGATACTATAATGTTCTTTTTGGTTTTCTAGAGGTCTTTGGAGCAGCCTTCCTTTCAGTAGAGTAATTACCATGAAAATAGCCAGGTGTTAAAGTCCAAAACCTTTATTTCTCCTTCACAATCTAGTTTCCTTGTCTGGGACTCGGGCCAGCTTCCTGGAGAGCCTATTGGAGTCTTGGTTTCAGTGGAAAAGGTCTGTCTCTCCTTGGCTCTGAGAGCTTGAGCACTCACTCTAGTCTTCTTGTCTTCTCTGACTCTGATGCTGGCTGAGTTTGTCTGAGCTGATATGCTCTCTTATAATTGCATTATCATAGGTGTGAATCTTGTAGAACTCTATTAAGTACTAAATACATGTACTGAACTAGAGAACTATTAATCACCATGTAAACTAGATAACCATTGTCTTTATCAATTCCACTGACTTAACACCTTGTAAGAATCCTTGTTTCAGAGTTCTGGACCATAACAAGATAGCCTGAGCATCCTTAAATTGCTGGTTCTGGGAGGAACCAGTCAATCTTCACAAGCAATACAAGTCTTATCTAACTGTTAGGTTCTAATAATGCTTTACTTATATAATGATGACAAATTTTAAGAAGATATTAAGTGATTTCAGGGACCTCTTACATTTGCTGGGTCTCTGTTTTTTCAATTATAAAATGGTGTTGGACTAGGTAATATTTTAAGGTGCCTTTCTGTTCTAAATGATTAATTCTACAATTTTCTTTTCTTAGTCTCCTGTAGTTCAGCAACTTGGTACCTAAAAAAGAAATATCCTTTTTCATCAGATCACTTTGGTTCCAAGTTAAGTATTTTTTTCAAATTCTAGCCAACAAACATAATTCGCATGCAATTCATTTCCATGGATCATTGATTCTGCAGGATATCCCTTATACTTATTGCTGAGCTTTGTAGCATTGTTTCACAAGGCTTCAGTTTCTCAGGTAAATCCAGGAATAATATTCTCTAGAGAACCTTATTGGTTCTTACAGAACCTGGCACAAGTGTGAAATTCCAAAAGTGAAGTTTTTCAATAGTGCAGTAGATAGAATGTCAGGGCTAGAATCAGGAAGAACAGAGTTCAAATCTAGATTTAAACATTTACTTAGACATTTACCTGGGCAAGTCATTTAAACTTAGTAACACTGCTGGATCAAAAGTTTGATAACTTTTTGAGCGTAGTTCCAAATTGCTCTTCAGAATGGCTGGATGTAAGAATTGTACTTTCTATATCAGGTAACATACTGTGGTGTTTATGCAAACCTGGAGGATTAAACCCATTAATAAAATGGCAGAGAAAGACTTTTTATATTCACATAGAATATCTGATCCACACTAACAGGATAGGACTTTTAAAATTAAAAAAGCCTATGCCCAAGTGATCATATGCTTACTATTTTTTTTTAGGGGGAGGGGTTAGGCAATTGAGGTTAAGTAACTTGTCCAGAGTCACACAACTAATAAATGTTAAGTGTCTGAAGCCAGAGTTGAACTCAGGTTCTCTTGATGCTTCAATCACAGTGCTCTATCCACTGAACCAGCTAGCTGTCTCTATTACATTTTTACTTACAAAAAGTTACTAAGAATCAAAATATTTGTATAGGAACAGCAGATATGTCTCCCCAAATATTTTCAATCTATTATATATTTTCACACCTACAAGATTTCCTTGTTTATCTTTCTTTGAGGGGGAAAGAGAGGGTTAATGCTCATGAGAACATAGAAGATAGAGTTAGACATGGAAGGTCTATGAGGATATTCATAGTCCCTTCTTTTTATAGATGAGAAACTGAGATGAGACCCAGAGAAGCTAGGTAATTGTTCAAGGTCATATAGCTGGGTAGTGATAGAATTAGGAAGTGATAGATGTTATTTGGTCCCATTTTTTGGTTTCAGAATTACCTAATAAAAGTTGTGGGAAATACTGTATTTTCTAGCATGATAGAATCATAGTGGTAGAATTGGAAAGAATTGTTTGATTTGAGGCATGATATATCCTAATTTTAGAATAATAGTACTTTCTGTGTCAGGTAACATACTGTAGTGTCTATTCAATCCTAGAGGATCCATTAATAAAGTGGTAGAGGAAAAATGTTTACATTCATATAGAAATCCCAATCTACATTATTGGGATAGGATTATTAAGATTAAAGAAGTCTATGGCCAAATTATAATATGCTTATCACTCTGAGAAGATGGGCGTTGGCTCTTGCCATAAAAAGATAATTGTCTTGAAATTTGGGTTGTCAATTTGAATTCTTCAGTAGAGCTATCTTTATTTTAGCTGGGTGCCATGGATTGTTAGAGTCCTCTTCACAAGCACCATGAACAAAAAGGCTGCTCTTTTAAAATTATTATGTTAATAGAGAGCAACAGAGTGCCTGGCATGTGGTAGACACTTATATAAATGCTTATTGGTTAATTGGTTGATTAGCAAGACAGGACTGCTTAGAGACATAATTCAGAAACAATATTCCTTCAGACATTACAAAAGTTCATAAGGATGAAAAACATCAAAATTAGCCAGTATGAAAGATTAGGAAGAGAGAAAATCTCTGAAAATACATGCTACAATCAACTTATTGAAAATTTCTAAGATTTGATAAAACCTTGAGAATGTATTTGATCTGTCTTCTTGTTTCTGAATCAATGATATTCAGTTCAATTTTAAAAACATTTATTAAGTGCCTCCTATATGCCAAGTACTATGCTAGTCAATGGGGCAAAAGACAATCCCTGCCTTCATGGAATTTAAGAGAAAGATTTCCTTTCCAAGTTATAGGCATTCTCTTTTCTCACCTTCTCATTTGTTGATCAGATACACATTGAGTGATGTTATGCCCTCCACTTTGGGATTTGGAGACAGGGAGATCTGGGATTTAAGGATTACCTATAATATTAAGTTGGTGTGATCAAGTAAACATTTCATAAGCTTTCTCAACTGATAACCCTTAGACTCAGCTAAGATGAGCTGCAAAAACTGAGTATGTGATCTAATAGCAGAATCATAATTGTGATGAGAAAACTAAAACCCTTATGCTAAAATTTAAGATCTTACTTTGTGATCATCAAAAAAGGAAAAAGCCATAATTATTTTTTCTGCTAGCCTTCTCTTGACTAGATATCATCATTTGCTTGCCATTAGTAATTTTTTATGACTTTTAAATTCTTTCTATGTTCTCTATGCTCCTCTGGACCTTAAGATAGAGAAATGTTTTTTTCACTTGTCAAATATGATCAAAGTTACTAGTGATGCTGCCATATTCAGTGATTCTTCCCATCCAATTTAATACTTTGAAAAAGTTTTTTTTTTTAATTCTTTATTTTTATTTTATTTTATTTTATTTTTTGCTGAGGTAATTGGGATTAAGTGACTTGCTCAGGGTCACACAGCTAGGAAATGTTAGGTATCTGAGACCAGATTTGAATTCAGCCCTGACTCCAGGGTTGGTGCTCTATCCACTGTGCCACTTAGATGTCCTGAAAAAGTTTTTAATATTAGGTTAATGCAGCCTAATATCAAGCACATTTTTTTCCATTTAATATACCTGTAAGTTTAATGAGCATATTTTTGCAATGACATTACCTAGTTACCTTTTCTTTACTTTTCCATGGGGGTTTTCCTATGATCTTGAAGAAAATTTTGCATACATTTTTACTCTTAACTTCATGTCTAACAAATATAATTAATGATAGGTAGATAAATGTATTAAATTTATATCTCTCTAATTTGATAGAAATAAATTAGAAAAAATGAAAATGTGACTTTATAGATTAAAACAGTAGCTTTTAATAGCAAGCAAACAAAGCTGGTGAGGATTAGATTAAAATTATTTGAAGAATAGAAGTTGGGTTTAAAGATGGCTGACTGATTTAAAAATACTTAATGGACCATCAAAGTTTAAAATGAGATTTAGATATAGGTTGATGATTTTTGTCTCTGCAGAGTGTGTGTGTGTGTGTGTGTGTGTGTGTGTGTGTGTGTGCGTATGTGTGTGTAAAATGGTTCAATCTTCATTATTTAATTGAGCAATTTTTAGAATGAACTTTATGACTGTTTTCATAGTCCATCCCAAGTCTCTCAGAGGCAATTACATGGGGGAAAATTAGTCCCAGGGGCTAAGAAGAAGTGGAAATTTCCCCCTGTGATCATGTTTTCATGTTTGTATTACATAGTAGATGCAGAGCTAATTACCTCCTCCACACAGGTGTGTTGGACCCTTAGTGAAAGTCTGAACTAGGTACCTTTTAAAGGGATTAAATTTGTCGGGAAAGACTCAGCATCAAATGAAATATGGCAGCTTATGTACTATAGTTTTTATTCAGGTAAACTCCCACTGACTCTTTGGTTGCTTAAACATGTAGTTTCTGGAATGGTTTCTTTTAGAAACATGTACTAGCAAGAAATTTTTCCTTGTACAGGCAAGTTCTCAAATAACCTCTGAACTTGGGTGTGGTCTAGGTTAAGATCTCACCATAACTGTCAATGTATGCTGCTTCAAAGGACCATTAACTGTTTAGATGATCAGTGGTCCTCAATGGCAGGCAAGAAAACTTTGTCTTATAAAAAGCCCACAAATGTTTAACCAATGGACACATAGGAAATGTACAACGTCTGCATAATTGATAAGATACATGAATCTGCCATTGATTCAAAGTACTATTGAACCTTTTTGTATAAATGACAAATAAAACTGCTAAAATGAAACAAATCATTACATAAATGACTACCACTACTGCTCAGATGTGTAGAAAAAAGTGTAGTTAGTTACCAGAGAATAAGAATATAACTAAGGGATAGAGAAGGATAGAAATGTATTTAACTATTATAAGTATCTGGGAAAAAATTTACTGGAAGATTTCTGGTGATAGGGAACTCATTGCCTCCTGAAAAAGTTTGAGCAGTGCCTACAAGTAGGCACACTGTCAAGTGATAGTTGTTTTCAGTTCTCTAAAAAAATTATTGGGTCATATGATCTAAACATATCTACATTAGTTTTTGATTGCTTTAAAAGCCATTGCAGAGAGTGAAACTGATGTTAGTCATATCTTCAAGGAGAGGGCAAAAGCTGGAAGTGATTGCCATAATGGAATAAACAATAATGGGACCTTATTTTTGCATGTATGGTCCTCTGGACTATGTGACTATACTATTCAGTAGAATATAACAATATTCTTACTTTAACATCTATTTAGGTTCTTTGCTTTTTATAACTTCTAGAGTGAAAAGAAAGTGAAGTTTGCTGTAGGGTTGGGGAAATACTTTGCCTGATTTTTTCTTTCATTTATGACCAAGCTTCTATGTAAAATGATTTGAAAGGATACTTGGTGTTCCAGAGAAAGAACACTGGGAAACGAATGTGAACTATTTGCATTTATGTTTTTCTTCCCGGGTTATTTATACCTTCTGAATTCAATTCTCCCTGTGCAACAAGAAAACTGTTTGGTTCTGCACACATATATTGTATCTAGGATATACTGCAACCCATTCAACATGTAAAGGACTCTTGCCCTCTGGGGGAAGGGGTGGAGGGAGGGAGGGAAAAAATTGGAACAGAAGTGAATGCAAGGGGTAATGCTGTAAAAAATTACCCTGGCATGCGTTCTATCAATAAAAAATTATTAAAAAATTAAAACAAAACAAAACAAAACAAAAAACAAACAAACAAACAAACAAAAAAAAGGATACTTGGTGTTGCTGGAGGCATTTAAATTTTTCCCTATACTGATAGTAAAGAAATTACTTCTTTCCAACATGCCAAGAAACATGTCAAGCCAGATTACATTGATCTCCAAGACACTTTCTAGTTCTGAGTTGCCATCGTTTAGAAGCTGCATTTATTCTTCTATATCACTAGAGTACAATATAGTATTTTATAGTAGACATTCCACACTTTCTGCTGACTACTTGATGGCATTCCTAATGTCTTCACTCTACAAAGTGGGAGGCCATATCTGTCTTTCTGGAGGGAGACAGAAACTCTGCAAGGTAGACTCTGGTTCATTGAGTAGGTTTTCATTCAAGTACTTCATGTCAACTTCTCTGTCTAAGTAGAAGAAATTACACATGTTGACACCATTGGTTTAACATGTTCGCCTAGGATATTTTTGCACGTAGTGGGTACAACGATGCTGTTTTTTAATCTTATCCTTTTCCATTTAAATGTTCAGTTTGACAATTGCTTTGGATGTATTGGAAAAGATTTTAATACTTCTTTTAACACTAAAATAGTCCATCGTAAACGCAGCCAACTAATTCTGCCAGATTTCCATATGTGGGAATAACATAAATGAAGCATCTGATAAATCTAGGCATGTGCAATTAGTTATGTCTTTACTTTTTTAGGTCAGGAAACTTTTAATTTAGCTGATTCAGCTAAATGGATTATAATGTCATTGAATTATGTGGTTAATGTTGACATGATGGGATTAAAAACTCCCTCTCTGAGGACCTATATGATGGTGACAGTTCCCAGACTTTGTGCTTTTATCTCTTAGTACTATGATGTTCAACTCCTTACAGCAAGATAATTTGAGCAGTGATGATTATATGGTGAGATGGAAGGAACAGCTTGTAAACAAAGGAGAACTGAGCCACTAAAAAAGCAATGAAGACAGAAAAGTTGACTCAAGGTATACACATACTTATCCTCATTGGTCAGAAAGGCAGGAAAACCATGATTTTCCCATTGCATCCAAAGGCTATCTTTAGTCATCGTGATCAATATTGGCCCCTGGACTCAGATAGCTCAGATAGGAGGAGAAAGTGAAGCAGGTGATTTTGCAAAGCCCTTCCTCATTCACTTGGATGTTATGGAATCCCCTCCCTGATGTCATAGTCCTCTTTGAAAATGAAGGACAAAGGACAAGTCCATTGGTCACTGGCACAGGCCAGTATACTTTAATTATTCAAGGTTTGACCAGTTGACTTCAGGATGATATTTTCTCTGTGTTCTTTGCTAGCCTAACATGATAAATTTAGTTCCACATAGACTGTTCCTATGTTGAGGCAGGAGGAATCTCTGGGACCTAATAAGTAGAAGGAAGTGGGGGCCCCACCATTAACATTATTTGAATTGGGGTTATGAACGGAAACAATGAAAAAAAATGTGAACTACTGGTTAAAAAATAGGATGCTGCCAGAAGGAAATGTTAGCTCTCCTATTATTTGAATTTTCTAAGCATGCCCTTGAGTTTCATATTATTCTTCTATGGAGCTCTAAGAAAAAGAATCATTATCTCATTTTTTAAATAAGTTGGCAAGGTAGGGGAAAGGGAGGTTAAGACTTGTTTTAGGATCATAGCTGCCCAGTCAGAACTAGAATCCAGAATTCCTCAGGCTCACTGTTTGAAAATTGATTTACTTCATGGAATTTCTTTAGCCTCTTCTCCTTGTCTCCCTTCACCCAAGAAAGAACTTCTAAAAAAAAACCTCAAAAAACTCAACATCATGCACTTAAATAAGATCTACTTCAGTCAGAGTGGTTAATCCAACCCTAAGGTGGAATAATAGCTTCTCAGCTTCCTTCTCTGATGTATAGGTGATATGAAATTGAGTCCCAACATGTGTTTCTACAAATAATATTGAGGAATATAAGCAGCCTGCTACTAATTACTACATCCAAAGCTTTATGGGAAGTTTAAAAGTTGCCTGAAGGATTTTGCTTCCATGAAAAAAAAAATTAATGCTAAAAAAAAGAGCAATTGTTTTTGTGGTTGGAACTGCAAGAAATTAAACATTATCTATTCAAAATTTTGCTAATAATTTAATTATACAAAAGTGGCAATTATGTTTAATGGAACATATTAAAATATTAAAACATTTAAAAAACATTGTACAGAAAGAGAAGACCAAATTGAAACACATCAACGATTATGCTTCTCTAGATTAAATTTCTGAATAAAAATTAGAATACTTTTAACCTAGACTGTATCTATTTTTACAAAATGAGAAATTCAAATAATCTTTTAGATCAAGGGTTATTAAAATATTGTGATAACTGTGTTTCAATATTTTTTCATTAGTTTGTAGTCTTTTATATTTTTAAGTATTTAAAACATTTTTCCGAGAAGTGATCCATAGAATTCATCAGTTCTACAAAGGAGTCCATGACACAAGAGGATTGAGGGAAAAAGTCACATTTTTCTCAATTATGTTTGTGAGGCTAAAGATTCTTTTTGACTTGAATTTTTTATATAATTTCCCTGATTCTCTTCATCATTGTGCATGCCTGAAGAATAATTGTAACTGATAACAAATAGGATTTTCTTATTTAGTTGATAGTTGAGAATGTAATGGACCCATTTAATGTGTAATATTATGTGATCCATATTCCAAATACATATATTACCATGAAACTTAATTTCCATAAATGAAAAGATTAGGTATTTAGTACAAATTTTGAAAAACCAAGTAATTATAGGAAAATGGAAGAAAAAATCATAGACAACATGTGACCCTTTTATCTTAAGCAGCCAATGTGAGCAGAGAAAACTGAATATTTGGGAAATAGTTCTGTTTGCAAATGATTCCAGCTTTAATAATTAATTCTATTATTTTATAATTACCTCAAAATTTGTTTTGGTGGCAGCAGATAGAACACTAGACAGAGTCAAGAATGCCCAAGTTCAAAACTCTACTTAAACACTTATTAGCTGTGTGATATGTCAATTTACCTTTTTGAGTGTCCTGATTCCTATTTGTATCATGGGGATAATAATTAACTTTTAATTTTCTTGATTGTTATGGCAAAAAAAGATAATATTTGTAAAATGTTTTATAAATCTTAAAGTGCTAGCTATTATTGTTACATTAAAACTTCCCCAATTATAAAACCATGTAGATTCCTAGCAATACCATTACAAAGTTTGTAATCCAAAAGATAAAAAAATAAAAAAAAATGTACACAATTTTTATAGCTGTTATTTTCTGGAGGCAGAGAATCAGAAACTAAGGAATTGTCCATCAATTTGAGAATGGCTGAACAAATTGTTATGTGATTATTATGGAATGCTATTATGCTCTAAGAAATGATGAATAGGATGATCTCAGAAAAACCTGGAAAAACTTCCATGAGCTAATACAAAGTAAAATGTACTTTGTACAAAGTAACAGCAATATTACAAGATGCTTAGCTATGAATGACTTAGCTATTTTTCAGTAATACAATGATTCAAGACAAAAGGCCTTATGATGAAAACATGCTTTATTTCACTGGAGAAAGAATTAATGGTGTCTGGATACAGATTGAAGCATACCTTTTAAGCTTTTTTTTTTCTTTATTTTTTGGATTTGTTTTCTTTCATAATAAAATTTTTATGGAAATGTTTTGTATGACTATACATTAATAACCTATATGGAATTGCTTGCCTTCTTAACGAAGGGGAGGAAGGGAGAGAATTTGAAACTCAAAGTTTTAAAAAAAATTAAAAAATTGTTTTTATAAATTTTAACAATTTTAAAACAATTTTTAAAATAATAACTGGGGGGGGGGAAATGAAAAACTAAATTTAATCAAAAGAAACTTCCTTAAGGTGAATTAAATGAACAGTGGAGTAAATTTGTTTAAAGAACTAAAAAATCTGAATTACAGACTTTAAAAAATTCCAATTTTATTGTCATTAAGTATAAACAACTGTGATAAACAAAATTTATTCATTCATTCATCTATTCATTTATTCATCCATCTATCCACCCATTCATCCATATATTGGCCTCTGGTTTAAAAAATTCTTAAGGCCCCTATTTTAATTTATAAGAAAATTGAATGTGTAATTAAAGTATAAATTATTAGTATGTAAACAAATTCTTAAGTGCTTGATAGCGCTTGAACACAGTTTGTTTTCGAAGTATTTTAAACATTCACTTGTGATCATGTTTAGATGATTAATTTTTACTATGTATAAAAAAAGGATTTGCTGAATAAATGAAATAATGTATGTAAATGCTTTGCAAATTGGAAGCCTCATCCTCAATTTAAGATATTATTAGAATTATATTATTACTAAATAGATATTTAATTTTAACTGTAGCTTTGTCCATTCATTACAATTCTGAATTTTTAAAGAAATCACAGAATTTAAGAGTTGGAAGGTACCTCATTAGTTTTTAAGTATAATTGTTGTTTAAACAGGAATCTCTTTGATAACATATTTGGCAAGTGGTCATCCAATATTTCTTTTTGAGAAGAGAGAATCTAGTAGTACCAAGGCATCTTATTCAACTTTTAGAAAGCCCTAATTATTAGCAATTTTGTCTTTATGTTGTACTGAAATATATATATATATATATATATATATATAGATAGATATAGATATAGATATATATCTATATATATCTATATCTATCTATATCTATATATATATATATCTGTAATTTTCAGTCACTGTTTTGCCCTTTGGGGTCAAACAGAATAAGTCTAATCCCCTTCCTCAGTGATTTGAACAAACTTTGTCTTTCCTATATATTTTCTTGTCTCTAGGAATTTTTAGTAGTAGTATTTTTTTAGGAATAGGTATATTCTTGAGGTCATTTTGGTTATCACCTTCTGGACACTCTCCAGATTATTAACACGACACTAAAACATGGCATTCCGAACTGAGTGCAATAATTCTGATTTGACATGATGAGGGTAGAATGCAATCAGATAGATAATTGCCTCTCTCTCTCTCTCAATCTCTCTCTCTCTGTATATATATATTTTTCCCTCTCTCTATATGTCTATGTTCCTCTTCATGCAGCTTCTCATAGAAATAGTTGTTTACTTACCTTTAGCTTGTCCACTAAAAACTCTGGAGCTTTTAAAGACAAATTACTATCTAGAAATCTTGTACATGTAAGATTGACTTTTTGATCCCAAACGTAGAACTTTACATTTATTCCTACTAAATTCCACCTTCTCATTTGTGGTCTTATATGCCCTCCTGTTGAGATGTTTTGGGATTTTTTTACTCTGTAATAAATGTTAGCAATGCATTTTAATTTTATGTTATAGGCAAATTTGAGAAGCATGCCATCTTGACTTCTATCCAAGTAATTGAGAAAAGTTTTAAAGAGGATGAGACTAAGAACAGATCACTAGAACATTCTACTGGAAATCATCTTTAAGTTAATATTGTCTTTAAGTAATGATGTCCTTTAGGATCATAGCACTCAGCCCTTTCCAAATCCACCTAATTAAGATATTACATACCTACTTCTTTTCATTGTATACATAAGGTTATTTTGAGCTCTTAATATTATTCCTTTTTGTCATTGCATTCCTAGAATCTAGGCATCTAGCACAGGGCTTGAAACATGCAAGTATTTACTCTATACTTGTTGATTGATTAAAGTTACTATGTTAAAGTCTTTGCTGAAATGATCTATGAATAACATTCTGTGGATAAACTAGTTTACTAAACTTGTTTTAAAAAAGTATGTAAAAATTATTTGAAGCTATTCCAGGAATGATTTTTGATGGATTATGTTCATTCTTTCCCTTTCTACATAAACATTCACAGGGCACCCTTTTAATGAATTTCGTCAAGAATTGAAATCAAGATAGTGGCTTTCGTATGCATACTTCACTATTTTTTTTAAGAAGTCAAGAACATATTACCTGTTTTTTGTAGCATTTGAATATTTTGTCACAATCCTCAAGTGACTTAGCTATTATACTGGTCAATTCTCTCATTACTTTGATATCTAGTTTATCTTACAACATGAATTTATTCTAGACAAAGTGTTTTTTTAAAACCCATTCTCTTCTTTACTTGGATTTCAGTTTCTTGTTAGCCATTTTTTATTTAATTTCATGTTTGAAAATCAATTTATTATCATTGTCATATGTAACAAAAGCTTTGATTCCTTCTTATTAGTTCCCTTTGTCCCCTAAGAAAACTTAAAACATAAACAACATCTTTGTTGTTGTTGTTATCCTTATTATTAACTCTTAATACAATTTTGTTTAACTGCTTTTGTAAGACTATGTCACTCTTTGGTGTTCACCTAACCTGCTCTTTCTAATGGTTTACCTTCCAAACTTTTTCCAATGATGAATCCTCCACATATATAGAATGTGGGTGGGAGAGAGTTGGGTTAGGTAATCTAGTCAAGTCTTCTTCACAAATTATAAAATAATTCGACTGTTGTTCAGAGCTTGTCTGACTTATTTTCCAAGTAAGAATATTCATAAATTAGGTCTTTAAAATGTGATTAAGTGAAGTTGAATGCTATACCCTAATTTAAACTCATTTGGAAGATGCTGTGCATTGAGTGATATCTTAACCTGAAAGAATTGATGCAGTTTTTTGAGTGACTCAGAGATTCTACAATCGGGTTCCAATAGAATTTGCCTCAACATATATTATCTGTGGCTTTACATGTATAATTTGAGAACTCAAAACTTATGGTGCTTTCCTTCTTCTGTGTAAGGAGCTAACTTAATTATTACCAGGAAAGCAATAATACTTTACAGCTTGATGGAAACTTAATTATCTAGTTGAACCTCCTCAATTTGGAGATGTGTATGTATGTGTGTGTGTGTGTGTGTGTGTGTGTGTGTGTACTTGGAATTGATATTGGAGTCCAATTTTTATTCCAATACACTACACTGCTCCAATATATTGCACTGCTCCCTTCCAGCAAAGGAAGAGCAAAGACTTTGTTCATTGAGCACGTGGCACTGATGGTATGGAAGAGATTATACACACACACACATGTAAAAAGGAAAATATTAATTACTTACTAAGAGAATACCATATAAATAGCAATAATATATTGGAAACATTTGCATAAATAGATCTAGAATTAGAAAAATCTGTGTGGATTGGGACAATTTTTGCATTAAACAAATCGGATAAAATTTATATTTTTACATAAATCGATAGATAAAACATTTATTGAGTTAAGCCCTAAGATATAAATAACTTGCAAGCAAGTTAACTCCTACCCTCAAGAAATTTATATTATAATGACAAGACAAGACATGAAAGAGGGGAGGGAGCTAATACGATATTATGGGGTATACTTGAATGGAATATGTTGTAGAGACCTAGGCAATGGCAAAATGAAACAAAAGCTTTATCTGACCTGAGAACTTATAGGGAATTGTAGACAGTTGCTCAAAAAATATGAATAAATAATATTCCTAAGAGGAAATAAAATCTATCAACAATCTTTTGGAACACTTGAAAATCACAAAGAATTTGAAAATATAACATAAAAATTTAAAACTATGAAGCAGTATCTCATATTCATCAAATTAGGTCACAGTTGAGTATCAAGTGGACAGCAAAGATGGATAAGCAGGTCTGAAAAGGACATGGTAAGCCCTCATACCAGAGGTACTTGTCCTCCCTGAACAATACATGCACTTTTTCTCTGTCACTTACTGAAGAGCTAGATAGCATTCTTTCTCTGCTAAGACATCTTCCCTGTATTCAATTTGCACTCTACCTCTGAGTTCTCAGGTCAGATAAAGCTTTTGTTTCATTTTGCCATTGCCTAGGTCTCTACAACATATTCCATTCAAGTACACCCCATAATATCATATTAGCTCCCTCCCCTTTTTCATGTCTTGTCTTGTCATTATAATATAAATTTCTTGAGGGTAGGAGTTAACTTGCTTGCCTGTATTTATATCTTAGGGCTTAACTCAATAAATGTTTTATCTATCTATATCTATCTATCTATCTGTCACTTATACCTTTATATATAATCCTCATATATGTATTTATATCTCTATATATGTAGACACATATGTGTATATATATGTAGATATGAATTTCTATCTAGTATCTTTATGTCTATAGTGATCTATCATGTCCCTTTGTTTATCTGTGCATATATATATGTAACTATCACATATCTTTGCATTTATGTATGCATCATGTATCTTTGTCTGTTTGTCTGTTTATATGTATACTAATACATATGTTTGTATCTTCCATCATCATCTGTCAACATCTTTGTTACATACCATATGTATGATCTTGGGCAAATCATTTGATTTCTGGGCCCCCAGTCTCATGATCAGCAAAATGAAGATGTTGGTCTAGATGATCTTCAATATTTCTCTAAGTCTATGGTTCTATGTTTCCATAGATTTAGGAAACAGGTAAACAAATAACAATATATGAATGTAATAAGACATCATAGAGAAATGTGAAAAAACAAAGTAAATAAAACAGATTATAAATAACAGTAGTCTCAATGACTACTAGAGTATAATTAAAAGGAATACTAATAGACCCACATCTAAAAGGGTAATTTTGCTTCCATATTACCAAAGTTAAAACATGCACCCTTTCTTTTTGATATTGGAGAATGGTAAACGTGGAAAGTGACATGTACAATAGTTATAGTTATGCTATTAGTTTTGCTTAATTATGTTACAATTTTTAGATGATATATTTTGTGAAGGAGAGCAATTTGTGGTTTGATTGGGTTGTGTTTATTATGATAAAAATGGAGCTTAAAAAATATTATGAGATGCCCTTTCCTAGATGAAGGAGGAGGAGAAAATGGAGTAGATGAAGGAGGAGAAAGAAGAAAGATGAAGAGGAGGAAGAAAGGGGAAGATAAGGATTCACAAAAGAGACTCAGTCAAGTTAGCCGGTTAATTTTTGCATAATGTGAGAGGCCCATGGTCTTTTCTATATAATTAAGCCTTCTGTTAGCATCTTAGTGATAGAGGAAATGAAAAAAAAAATCCCATTCTACAGTTCTAATCTGTTCCTTTTAAAGGAGAAAGCTTGATAAAAATCAGGATGAGTGTAGATAACTTGTTTGAGGCCCGTGTCTACTTTTGAATTTGCTCTCCTTTTTCTAGAGAATGATGACATAGGTATAGTGTCTTCTCCCTTCCAAAAGTATCTGAATAGTCATCTGGTTTATAAATCTCACAGCATGATATAATCAGATTTAGAATGAGGCAAATGAATGTTGAAGAACTTAAGCAACATACTCAAGCTGAAGTATTATCAAAAATAACAGGACCAAGATTCAAATGCAAGTTCTTCTGCCTTCAAATCTAGTTGTTTTTTAAATTGTCTTTTTTCTTGTTGCTCAACAATGTAAATGAGAATTTCAGGTTAAATCATGCTTATTTTAAAAAACAGAAAAAATGCACACAAACAGGGAAATATTATAAATTATACATCAAGTGAATTCACAGTAAGTACAAATAAAAATTATCTCATGTATGTACTAGAATACGTTTGATAGAGTGTTTTACTTTAAATGAATAGAGTCTAGAATTTCCATTCAGCAATATTGAAGCCCAACTTAATAAATTTGGGTTTCTTTGTTGCTTAAGTTTTGATAAAATGTCTCTTCTTTGAATATTTATGCTGGGATTTCTAGCAAGATTTAAATACAAACACATTCAAACACACACAATTTTTAAAAGAGTCCAGGATAACATTCCATAAGAGTTGTTTTTCATATCAGAAAACCTTGCTATTCAACAGGGAGTAAGAGGACCCAATAAATTAGCCTAGTGAGTGTCAATCAATAGAATGCATGAATAACCAATGAAAATCGTCTGTAGACAGCCAAAGGAGAAATCATTCAAGAATGAAATAAGTATAATGACAGATTTGCATCCTTCATCAAATAAATGTAAAACAGATTAAATAGATGTCAATTCCCAGTGCTGACATGGATGGTCTTCCAAATGCCTTTAAAAAGCTAAATTTCACAAAGGTTAAAATAATTTTATAATGTGTAGTATTTAGACTTTAAATTTCAATAATACACCTTATGTTTTTTCTTATTAGTTAAAATGTAAGATTTTAAAAAGAAATGCAATAAATAATTTATTTGGTATTTCTTTTTATGTGAATAGATATACCTATAAGTATATATATTTACATATATATACACTCATGATGTAGGGGAAGGAAAGTTAGAGAGTCTGGAATCTCATTCACTATGTGAGGATGGGCAAATTAATGAAGAATTTGGTTTTCTCATTTGTAATATGGATTTAATATATATATAGTCTTTTTTATTATTATAGCTTTTTATTGACAAAACATATGCATGGGTAATTTTTCAACACTGACCTTTGCAAAAACTTCTGTTCCAACTTTTCCCCTCCTTCCCTCCACCCCCTCCCGTAGATGGCAGGTAGTCCCATACATGTTAAAAAAAATCAAAGTATATATTAAATACAATATATGTATACATATTTATACAGTTATTCTATCGCACAAGAAAAATCAGATTTAAAAAGAAGGTAAAAATAACCTGAGCAGAAAAACAAAAATGCAAGCAAACAATAACAGAAAAAGTGGAAATGCTAAGTTGTTGTCCACATTCATTTCCCAATGTTCTTTCACTGGGTGTAGCTGGTTCTGTTCATTACTGATCAATTGGAACAGATTTGGCTCCTCTCGTTGTTGAAGATAGCCACTTCCATCAGAATTGATAGAGTATTGTTGTTGAAGTATGTAATGATCTCTTGGTTTTGCTCATTTCACTTAGCATCAGTTCATATAAGTCTCTCCAATCCTCTCTGTATTCATCCTGCTGGTCATTTCTTACAGAACAATAATATTCCATAATATTCACATACCACAATTTACTCAGCCATTCTCTAATTGATGGGCATCCATTCAATTTCTAGTTTCTAGCCACTACAAAAAGGGCTGCCACAAACATTTTTACACATGCCCTTCTTTAATATCTCTTTGGGATATAAACCCAGTGATAACACTGCCGGATCAAAGGGTATGCACAATTTGATAACTTTTTGAGTATAGTTCCAAATTGCTCTCCAGAATTGTTGGATCCATTCACAACTCCACCAACAATGCATCAGTGTCCCAGTTTTCCCACATCCCCTCCAACATTCATCATTATCTTTTCCTGTCATCTTAGCCAATCTAAGAGGTGTGTAGTGGTATCTCAGAGTTGTCTTAATTTGCATTTCTCTGCTCAATAATGATTTGGAATACCTTTTCATATGAGTAAAAATAGTTTCAATTTCTTCATATGAAAATTATTTGTTTTTTTCCTTTGACCATTTATCAATTGAAGAATGACTTGATTTCTTATAAATTTGAATCAATTCTCTATATATTTTGGAAATGAGGCCTTTATTAGAACCTTTAATTAGTAAAAAATGTTTTCCCAGTTTATTGCTTCCCTTCTAATCTTGTCTGCATTAGTTTTGTTTGTACAAAAGTCTTTTAACTTGATATAATCAGAATTTTCTATTTTATGATCAATAATGATCTCTAGTTCTTCTTTGGTCACAAATTCCTTTCCTCTCCACAGGTCTGAGAAATAAACTATCCTTTGTTCTTCTAATTTATTCATAATCCCAAAAGTTGGGGTCTTTGGGTTTGTCAAACACTAGATTGCTGTAATTATTAACTATTTTGTCCTGTGAACCTAACCTAATTCACTGATCAACTAATCTATTTCTTAGCCAATACCAAATGGTTTTGGTGACTGCTGCTTTATAATATAGTTTTAGATCAGGTACAGTGTAGAGGGCTGAAACTCAGAAAAGGTGTACTTGAATCAGACAACCAAGCACTTAAGGCTAATTACCTATTCCATATAAGACAATGATACTATTAGCATAGGTTTGGATAAATAGCTCTTCTTACAGTTGATGCTGGCTCAATGTTTGGTGTTAAAATAATCATAGGCAAGGGTTAGAGATTGGGGTGAGACAAGCCAGAGTCACTTTGCAGCAGGATGAGGAAGAGAGAGATTGGTGATTCTGGACTTGAGAATCCAGGATACATCATTGGCAAGCCCTATGACAGTTTGTCTGTCTCCTTCGCTTCTCTCCTCCTAAAGACCAAGGACTTTAATTTATCTTGACTCTGGCTAACACCAAGGCCCTCCAAAGAACTAGCTTGTACTCCACATTTGGGACCCCACATGAACTAAGGATCCTAATTTCACTGAACAAATCCCTGTGACCAGGAAATAGGGTGAGTATTTTAATAGACAAATAGGGAACTTACTTTATTAAGAGGTAAATTAGTAACTCTCATTTTCTAGCTGAAATAAGGCAGATATTAGGAAAATATTCTCCTCCACCCCCACCCCCACCCCCACCCCCACCCGAGGGACATCTACAGGAAGCATACTCAGACTAATAAAGAGACAAGGTTTGATTGTAACTTGGGAGCAGATTGATGGACTCCTGGATACATTAGAATGCACATACCCTTGGTTTTTCAAGGAAGGAGAAATTGAGGCAGATAATTGGAAACTAGTAGAAGATCAACTATGTGAATATTACAATGATAAAGGTCCTGATTCAATTTCTAAGGAAACATTCTATATGTACAACTTAATATAATTGGCTTTAAAAATAAATCCCTCAAGTTTTAGAAAAAAAGAAAAGATTTAAGAGCAGCCAGATGAGGAAGTGTGAGAAGAAAGAGGAAGAGAAAGGAAGGATTAATGGAAATATTGCCACAGGGCATGAGGCATTAAGTGAACTTTAAGGACGCATTGATTCTCACTCTTATAGTCCAGCTTCATCTCCACCTACACTTGAGCAGGCTGTTGACCCTTCCCCATCAACTTCACCTTCCTGGCTGGAGGGAGGAGGAGTGGGAAGGGCAGTGATATCACCAGCACCTCCCTCTCATCAATCACCCCTCCGATGACTCAATTGCAAAAGGTACTACTTAAAGCCAAAGAGGAAGGCAGCTGATTTGAGAATAGAAATGTATCCTGTGATTGAATGGCTTAACTCCTCAGATCAAGAAAGGAAAAGATACACTCCTTTTGATCTTTGTCACCTTCTCCCTACAGAGTTGACTTTCCAGAAAGATAATATTTTAAGGAATGTGTGTCTTATGAACTATTAAACATAGTACTGGAGGCAACTAGGTTGTTCAGTGGGTAAAGGACAGGGAGTGAGTCAGAATGTTTTATTTGTTTTCATTTGTGTGCAATTCTCCATGATCCCATTTCGATTTTCTTGGAAAAGGTAGTGGCTTGCTGTTTGCTTCTCCAGTTCATTTACAGATGAGGAAAGTAGGGTTAAGTGATTTGACCAGGGTCACACAGCTAAGAAAGTATCTGAGGCTGGATTTAAACTCAGGAAAATGAAATTCAGGAAGACCTGAAGAAAGTCTTAAGGGATAGCTAAATGAAACAATGTATAGACTGTTAAGCCTAGAGTCAGGAGGATTTATCTTTGTAAATTCAAATCTGGACTTCAGACACAAAGTAGCTGTGTAACCCTGGGCAAATTACTTAATCCTGCTTGCCTCAATTTTCTCATCTGTAAAATGAGCTGGAGAAGGAAATAGCAAACCATTCCAATTTCTTTGCCAAGAAAAGCCCAAATGGGGTGACAAAGAGTTAGACATGCCTAAAAATGGCTGAACATCAACAACTCTATGTCTTAGGTACTTGCAAAACACTGGGGATGCACAGAAAACAAAACAAAACAAAACAAAATGAAAGCAACAGGTAGGGCTTTTGTTGACAACATTTGAGACTGAAGTGTGTAAAGAAGATCTTTATTCATTTGGAAGACAATTAAAAAAATTGATTTGTATTCTTGCTTCCTCCTTTTTTTTTTTTTTTTAAAGCTTCAGTCTTTGCTATCTTCACTGTGTTTATCAAGCATTTATTGTTATTAATATAACTTGCTTTGCAACAAATATCAAACATTTTACTTAATCCTCACATTTAATTGTATTACTTTTGTGCTCAGAGTCTTTTAGGAAGTACAACCTATGCATATTCTATAGCAAAAGAGAGGCAAGACTAAAAGAAAATTTTTATTTTACCCATAGTAGGAAGAACAAACACCCACTAAAAGTTATGGAATCATCCTTAAGATTTACTTGGTCTAACTACAGCTTGGCTATTTAATATGTCTTGTATGTCATTTGCATACAAAAGCTAGGATCACATAGAGTTGGCAGCAACTTGACTTCAATTCATGATCTTGGTAGGTACTACTTTGACAAATTAGAAAGCAGGGGATATGTGCACAATTGAAACAAGGATGTATCAATGCTACATATCATTTCTGTATTGCTAAGTAAGCTTCATTTTGTTAATAATGCCCGATGGCATTATATTTCATTTGAATACCGAACCTGAATCACTAGACAGAGGCAGACTCAAGGCCCAAGCCAGAACGTTATCTCTAAGGTCCTTTCCAGTTTTAGGTTTATATTGTTCAATGATTTTTACATAAGAGGTAGTATTTTGTATTGCACCACAAACAAGAAAAAAAAAAGAGATCTTTTTCTGGATATG
The DNA here is from genome assembly GCF_016432865.1 of Antechinus flavipes. NCBI lineage: Eukaryota > Metazoa > Chordata > Mammalia > Dasyuromorphia > Dasyuridae > Antechinus > Antechinus flavipes. The sequence continues at coordinate 132,236,446 of NC_067403.1, read as the reverse complement.
ATTCTTAAAACTACTTGTATATAATTTAGGAGGGTGAGGTATACAAAGGAAAAAAAAAAAACATGGTCACTGTCCTCAATGATTATATAATTTATTAGGAATGGAGAATAATATGCATATAGATAAATAGAGAAACTAGCCAAAGAGCTTTAGGAAAACTGGAAAGGTGATCAAATGAAACTTGCACATCTTGGCATTGGAACTGAAACTTCAAGTTGATAGAAGGATGGCAACTCATGGAGAAGAGGAATCAGTGTCTTTTGGCCATGAAAGACAGATTTTATGAATTTATCGAAGTAGGAAGTGACAACATGAAATTTAATTGGCTGTTGGCTCAGTTTGACTGAAGTGCAGAAGAAAATTAAAATGTGTGAAGAGAATTACAGGAAAAAATAACTGACAAAGTAGGTTAGATTTAAATTGTAAAGGACCTGAAGTACTATAATATATAGAGCCTGAATTTTATTTCACACATCCCTAAGATTCATGGAAGTTATATGAGTAGTATGCACCAAAATTATTTTGGCAGCTGGATGAAGAGTGTATTGGAAAGGTAAGAGGCTAACAATAATAACTGACAGTTACAAAATGCTTGAATATTATTATTATTATTATTTACAAAGAATACTGAAGCTGAAAGTGGATGAATCGTTGGTCCTCAGTCACATACTTAGCAAATAAAACAGGATTAAAATCAAGGTATTTGTTAAATAGCTAGTTTTTAGCCAAATAAAGCTACCCATTCTTGATAGAAGAGTAAGGAATTAAATATGCAGAAAGAGAGATATCTTTCTGGATACTGTCAATTTGAGAAATAGAACAACTAGGTAGTACAGTGGATTGAGTACCAGCCCTGACATCAGGAAGATTCATTTCCCTGAGTCCAAATCTGACCTCATACTTACCAGCTGTGTGACCCTGGACAAGTCACTTAAACCTGTTTACCTTAGTTCCTCATTTGTAAAATGAACTGGGAAAGAAAATGGCAAACCACTCCAATACCTCTGTTAAGATAACCCCAAATAGGGTCAAGAAAATTTGGATATGAATAAAATTTTATAATAATATATGTGGGAATATGTTTTGCTTGACTATAGAATGTTTTTTTTTTTCTCTTCCCTACACTCTGCCTCAACTCTGCCTCACCTAGGGAGTGAGGGAGATTAGAAGAAGAGAAAATACATGGCAACTTATCAAAAATATTAATAAAATTAAATAAGTAAAAAGCTTGTTTGGGATTCCATGTAACTGCATGCTTTTTTTTTTTCTTCTCTTTAAAAACAGTTACTAGTGGCAAATAAGCTGGCAAGATTCTGAGCTCAGATTTGAACTCAGAGAGATGAATCTTCCTGACTCCAGGGCTGGTACTTGGTCCACTATGTCACTTAGCTGCTCCGGTTCTCAAACTGGCTATATCCATCACTTTTCCATCAGGAGTGGCTTGCTTTATTGGACTAAATAGTGGGGTCTGAATGAATGGAAAGGAGAGGATATTTGTCTCTTATGTGGAAGATGAGATTAGGAGAAGAAAAATGAAGGGGCAGTTTTTAGTATTCTCTATTTTCAGTCTCTGTGAGAAAAAGGCACTATATTATCATTATCACTGCCATCATCGTCATCTTCATATCATTATCATCACCATCATTGTCATCACTATCATCATTATCATCATTGATTTATTAGTACACAATGATTATGGAATTCTTGTCATCTATGCAGATGATATTCAAACTATTGAAATAGGACCAGAGATGTGTGAGGCAGAGAACAGAAATCGTCTGCATTTAGAGTCTGAGGAATTGGGATAGAATCCTGGTTTTTGCTATCTATGTGACTTTGGGCAAATTAGCTCTATAGATTTTAGTTTTCTCATTTGTAAAATGAAGGGATGGGTCTAAATGACCTCCAAAGTTCCCTTTCATTCTAACTCATACCTATAATTTCTTTACCTGGATGAATGCACTTATCTTTTGTCATACATCCTATAATTGAAATGGCTCAATGAATGATCACTAACTCTCAAGAGTGTATACGCTTCCTTAATCTGAAGGGGTTTTTAAAGTAAGAAAATGAGTCATGTACATATACAGAAAATTAGGCTTCCTCTCCCCAGAAGTCATTAATTATAAATTGTCACTTATAAAATGAAAACTCTGATTAACTCCTTGAGATTCCAAGCCGTGAAGATAATTTAAGATAGTTGTGAGATGCAGATGCCCTATGGATTTGATCTTGTAGTCCCTGAACACACAAGTCTGCATGCATAAGAGCTTTGGGATCAAAACCAAAACAAATACTATGAATTGAGAGGATTCTTTCACTGAATGCTTTTTCTTTCCTTATTAAGAAAACAGATGATAACTGATTTAGTACATTTATTTAAAATGGTGATTTTATTAAACATAACTCAGTATTGTTTTTAGTTTTAAAACTACTCTGAGAGTTCCTTTTATTCTGGGAAAAAGATATATTTCCTATTGTGGTTAAAATAGTTTTTGATATAAAGAAAGTTAATAATTTTGTTAGTTATGAGAATTTATTTGGAAAATACAACTAATTATATGGCACATAAGAAGGAATATATTTTGACCTATTTTTCTCTGTAGAAATGGACCTATTTTGTGTCTTTTTCATTTTGATAACACTCAATAATAATAAATAATATTTTAACATTTTCAAAGTACTTTGCATATTAAATCATTTTATGCTCAGGACAACTTATGAGGCAGGAACTCTTGTTGTCCCCCATTTTGTATTTGTTCAGTCATTTCAGGGATCCCATTTGGGTTTTTTAAATTTTGGGCAGAGATAATGGAATGGTTTGTCATTTTCTTCTCTAGCTCATTTTATAAATGAGGAAACTGAAGCAAACAGGATGCATTGCCCAGGATCGCATAGTAAATGTCTGAGGCCAGCTTTGAATACACAAAGATGAGCCTTCCTGATTTCAGACTTGGTGATCTTTCCTCTTTACCAAAAAACTGAGATCAGCATAGAAAACTCTAATAGTATGCTTCTAACTATTGCTATTATATTTGATAAGTTTTGTATTCTCTTTTAAAAATATTTGTTTCTATTGTTCTTTTGGTACTACTTTCTTCATTTGATAATATTTTCATTAAATTTCCCCCATTTTTCCTGAATTCTTCACATTTCTCATTCCTTATAGTTTAGTAATAGTCACTTATATACATATTATTATATGTATAATTTGTTTAACCATTGCAGTATCTTTAAGTATATATTTTGTTTCTAGCTCTTTGTTACTACAAATTATCTTGATTTCATTTTGTTGGAGCAATTTGGGAACCTAGAAAAGTTTTCTCAAAAAGATTTAGACAAGTCAGTAATGTAAAGCAACAGGCCTTTATTAGAATGAATTTTAACTTGTTCAAGGAAAGCATCAAAATATGTTATGAGAAACATGTTAATGGAAATATGAGGGATAGCAAAGGTAGAACATAATCAGAGAATCGCAATTGTGATAGTCTTTAGATTATGGTAGAAGGGGGAATGCAATCATTGGCAACTTGCACATTCACACAATTGCCTTCTGCAGTAACTGGTAATTGCTACCCTCAAGCAAGATCACATGGGGAGAGGCAGCCTGGACTACTGAACTTGTCTCACCTCAGAAGCCAGCTGTATGACCATGGCCAAGACACTTAAGCTTCCTGTGCCTCAGTTTCCTCAATGGTAAATGGAAAAGATTGGATTTGATGGAATGTAAGATCACTTCCAGCTTAAAGCTAAGAATTATGTTTATCCACAATTTCCTAATTTTAAGTACAAGTTTAGAGATAATGACAGTGGATTTTCTTAGCTTAAAACTATGGAAATAATTGAGGCATTGATAGAGTTCCTGCAGAAACACAAAGTAAGCAGGGGGAGAAGCTACAATGCTGGACTTGGAGTCAGAAAGCTCTGAGTTCAAATCTTGACATCAGTACTTGCTGGGCAAGTCAGTTAGACTTTCTTAGCCTTTATTTCCTCATCTCTTAAGAGGGGATAATAGTAACACCTCCCTCTCGGGGTAGTTGTGAGGATCAAATAGTATAATATCCACAAACTGTTTTGCAAAACTTAAAATGCTGATGATAACATATATTTATAAATTTATGCTCACCAACATGGTCTGAGAAGGTAGCTCATTGATAATTATTGCATACCTTAGTCTTTGAGATTGTCTTATGGGTAATCCTATATTCAAGAATTTCTAATTTCTAGAGTTTAGGAACTGGTATTTTTTTTGAAAAGAGAAGATTCTTAAGTGTATATAAATCTATATATCTATGTATATATAACAATATAGTTTTTGAAGAAAGAAAATTGACCAGATGGTGTGGGGTAAGAGTATGGCATTAAAAATGAAGAACCCAATATGGCCCTATAGCTAAAGAGCTAAAGACTTATCATATTTAGGGAATTAGGGGATGGTGCAGCTAGAGATTTCAATTAAGTGCTTAATCTGTGCCAGTCATCTCCTGTCATTACATGGAGTTATAGAGCCAAAGGAGTGTTGCCATTTAACAACTACCCAAAGTGTGCTTCCTTTCCAAGTAAACTAAAAGCTCTTAAAAGGCTTTCTTTGAGATTAAAGCTAGCCTTTTTTTTTTTTGGAGGGGGCAGTGAACCTGTCGTGGGTGCTTTTTCAATTTGTGTATCTGTTCAAAGGCTTCTCTGAGTCATTTGAGTCTTCATTTCCTATAAGATGAAATTAAAGTTGGTCCTAACTGAATAGATTTTAACCGTTTTTTTTTAAAATTAAGAGCTTCCAAAAAGATGTAATTTTCCTCACGTTTTGTGGAAAATCTAGACATAAGGCAAATATATTTGGAACACTTTCCCAGATTAAACTCCAAAATATAATGAGTAAAAGAGGATATTATTCTTTGGAACAGTCCTCAGAATTAGATCTAGGAGTTATGGTGGGAACTTGAGCTATGAAATTACATATGTTATATATACACATATAATTTACATATAAAGGTTTAATTTAGAGGCAGCTAGGTGGAAAAAGTTCTGGGTCTGGAGTAAGGAAAACTTGAATTCAAACTTGGCCTCAAATACTTACTATCTCTGTGACTCTGGGCAAGTTACTTATTCTCTGTTTGCCTTATGGAAAGAAATGGCAAATTATTTCAGTATTTTTGCTAAGAAAAACCTGTGAACAGAAATGAGCACCCAAAGTTCCATAGGGTCACAAAGAATTGGATACAACTGAATAACAATAATGTGCCTAATTTGATAGTTTTTTTTTTCCCCAACGTGTAATCTGTGGAACAAGGAGCTATTCATGAACCTAGGATGATCTTTAGTCATAGTATTATTGATGCATTTGAACAACTGAAAATATAATTTTTTTCGGTGTAGTTACCTTATAGACTTCATTGAAGCTATGCTGTTTAGATTTGGACAATCATGGACTGAAAATGAGTAATCAGGATTCCAAAGCAAGTTCAAATGCCATGATCTAAAGAACAATTGTAAATGTAGAAGGTGAGAAAACTCCACTCAGGGACCAAAATAAAGGGCTGATTTCACTTGATCTCAATAACTGTATAATATTACCATTGTTATATTCCTATGACTAGTTTGGCTTGAGCTGAAAGAGCACCAACTGAGAATAATAAGGGTACTGCAGGGACAGACCCAAAAAGCAGTGGAAGCAGTCTGTCTATTAAAGAACCTGATTCATGTTTGTAGAAGACTGCTGAGCATATCTTTCCACAACCACATAGGAAATAACATGAGTGCAATGTCATCTTTGAATTCAAAGGGCAATACTATATATAGGTTCTAATAGTGCCTGAAAACCTGCCTTTTCTGTGAAATAACTCCAAATAATGAATATTCTCTCTGCCTCCTTTCCTTATCCAATCTCTAATCCAAGATATCTAGACCAATACTTGTTTTCCATAAATATTTTGGGGTCCCATTTTGATTCAAGTTTTTTTCATTGTGTTCTTATTAATGGACCAGTCCCTCCCTTTTGAATTTGAGCTTAATGTGCTCTATGCAGCTCTCTAATAACCTTAGTTGCAGAGCAAGTGCCAACTGGCATTGGTAGAAGGTGTTTCTTTGGCTGGGAGTTCCCCCATTAGTAAAATCACAGTTTGAAACCCTATCTCTCTCTTGATAATACTGAAAGTAATTAACTCAAATATTGTTTTAAGGTTTGCAAAGTACTTTACAGAGAAAGTATAACACAACATAACATTCCAAACTAGAATATAGTATGTATAGTTTTGTATTAATATATTCTAAAAAATAGCATATATACTACTATAGAATATTATATATACATATAAACACACAAGGCAAATCAGTATAATAATACAAATATAGATCACATGTATATATAGATCTATATTAGACATATTAATGTATATTTATATGTATGAATGTATATCTACTAAACATATCCATATAATAGTAAAAAGTTACTATGTTATATTTAGTATTTATATCATATGTGTGTAAACATATATGTGTGGGTCTATTTCTATACCTATGATAACCAGAGCTTCTTAAACTTTTTCCATTTGCTACCCCTTTTTGTCCTAGAAATATTTTATGCAATCCTGGTTATATAGATATATAAAATAGGTATTCAAATTTACTAATAATTTTTATTTTGCAATAATTTTTCAATTCACGCATTCAGTTACACAACTTCATGTAGAGTTGTGACCCACAGTTTAAGAAACTTTGCATTAAACATATCTCTTTGTATGTATATTTTTATTAGATATATAAGTATATAATGCATATATAGTATATTTGTATATATTTATTTCATATAGCATTTATACTATAGTATAAAAATATGAGCATATGTTTGAACTTTCCACAAATTTCTATTCTAATTTCTCTAGTAATCTCACTGTAATTTAGGGTTCTTAAATACTATGTGTGCAGAATAGAAACTATGGAAGCTTTATGATGTGGGAAAGGCTTCAAATATACCTTGGCCAAAGACTACATCTGTTTTTAGTCTAAACAGGTAGAGTACCATTTCCAGGAAGTTGACCATTTGGTGATTTTTTTTTTTTTTTTTTTTTTTTGTTATGGCCACCTATGCTAAACTGTTGGAATCCTTACAAAGTGTTAACTCATTAGAGTTGATAGAGACAATAATTATCTAATTTAGTATGGTTTAGTATGATTGATCTGATCCTATAAGGAGATATTATGGGCCAGAACTTGAAACAAGGTACTAAGTGGAACTGAGGAGACAATGTTTAAATCTAGTTTAGCATTGACTTAATCATACAACAAATAATGGTTTCCCAGTGATATAATGATTGGTATGTACTCAGTGAACAGCATATAAGCAGGGCCAAAGAGCACTCTAGGAGATACAGAAGCCCACAAGCCCACTCTTGGAGGCGAAGTCAGATTCATTCCATCTTCCACCTTTGTGCTAGCTGGAGGCTGAAGAAAGCAGAGGCAAAGGACAAGCTGCAAGAGCTCTTGGAACCAAGCAGAGAGATAGGCCTCTAAGAAAGCTAACCGGGCCCAAGGAAGGAGATAAGAAATAAACGTTTGGATTTTATCAGCTGGCTGTATTTGAGGTGATTATTACTCTGAATTCAAACTAAGGCTGCCTCCAGAAATCTCCCCAAGAAACCTGCTCCCAGAGAGAACCATTATATTATATTAAAGAAGAGAACACCACACTAAACAGATATATGACAGTAAAAGGTACCAGAAGTTTAGAATATAAATTGTTTATACAATAAACATGGATGATGGAAGAATTTAAGCTGTATCATCTTATTAATTAATGAGAAAGAATACAGGAAAATATTTTTCTGAATGCTTAGTAAGATTATCCCAAAGGCTATGAGATTGAAGGTAGAAGGATGTCCATGAGCCACTTTAAAATGGAAGAGATATGTAAAGATTCCTAGGATTCTCTCTATATGTCAGTATAACTACTACATTTGGACTCTAATATAAAAATTCTTAAGCTTAAATTCTAATTCAAGGAATTAGAAATGACCCAAAAGATGGGAAGAATAACTGGATAAACAAAGGAGGTTCATGCAAAAGGTTCATGTGAAATCATTAATGGATCAGTATTCAATATATATAAAAGATGAGAATATGTAAAATACTTCTCCAAAATCAAGGATATTATTGTTACTCAAAAAGAAGTAAAATGAAAAAATAGGAATAACTTTTAACTCATACTCCTACTATCACATCTTTGATCTATACATCCATTGAGAATATACTTCATGAAATTATGATTAAAAATTAAATAAACTTTTGCAAACATTATTACATAGCATATGAGTTAAGTGTTTCTGAAAAAGAGGTGATTAGAGACAACGTGTTTACTTTCAGCATTTTCAATTTTTCAGAATTAATAGCACATTTAAATAAATTCTGAATTTAATTAGTAATTAGAAAATATTATTTTCTCATCTTTATCCATTTTTCTAATTTAATTTTAATCTTTGCTTTAACCAGTTATTTATTTTATTTGTTGTGGTGTTTAGTATTTATTGACTCCCTAATTTCTTTTTTAATATAATTACTTTTATTATGAGCTTACCATAACAACTGCACACATTTTGAGGATTATTTATAAAACTGAACTTTTAATACTAACACATTTTAAAATGTGCATTCAATTTAATGTTAGTAATGAAAGTGCCCTGATTGTATCTTCTTTCAACTTTCTCTCTGCTCTTTTCTGAGTAGTATTTAATACTCTTCTTGCTTTTTGTATTGCTATCACACCCATTAAATTTCTCTTAGTTCTAGTCTCTCTTGTGACAAGTACTGTAAAAATAAAACAAATTAATATACCAATTCCCTTTTGTGACTAAATGGCCAAGTGGAAAGGAGATAGAATGTTCATGATCACTGCTTTCCTCCCATTAATTTAGTTGGCTATTTCTATGTGTTTGGTCATTAAAGGAAGATATATTGGATAATGGTTTGAGTTGATAAGGTCAAAGAAAAGGCCTTAAAGGATAGAGGAGATCTATTCATGACTTTAGTTAGTAATAAATTAGTAAGGGAAAATGGAAGATGAAAAAAGAGAGAAAGATAATGATTGAAGAGGTCAACTTCTAAAGGAATCAAAATAGAATGGAATAAACTTTATCCAATTGTCTGATGACAAAAGAGTTGATATATTACTAGAAGAAATAAATCACTAATATAATGATGATCACATTTAACTAAAACTAAAAGATATGTAGAAATTATAACTAAATAGCAGGATGGCTGAAAGCTTTCATATGTGATTATTACTATACTTTCACATCTTTTTTTTTTTTTTGAAGCAATTGGACATAAATGACTTGCCCAGGATCACACAGCTAGGAAGTGTTAAGTGTTTAAGGCCAGCTTTGAACTCAGATCCTCTTGAATAAGGGGCTGGTGCCCTATACACTGCACCATCTAGCTATCCCAAAGCCTTCGTATCTTGATCTATTAAAACATCTTTATGCATTTTTGTAGTAGGGGAAAAATAAACTGGCTAGTGATCCACTTTCTGGTGATAAGCCTCTTTAAACTTAGATTTGGTCCTTGAACAATAGACATGAAGTCTAGGATTTGAAAACTTTCCAATTTGGTAGATCTTATCCTTCAATGGCAAAGTATCACTAGCAGGCCATCATGAAGCCTTGAAACAAAACTTTAATGGAGGCCAGAGATCAAAGTAAGTTACATAGCCAGATATAGACATCTGTCCACTAAACTAGGTATTCACTAAATCAGTTTTCAGAAAAAAAAAACATTTTAAAATAAGAGGCAGGTTACCCATAAAGTGGAAGGATAATAAACATTTAAATTCTGTATGGCATATGGGTTAGCTAGCTGTCCTGAGCAGCATAGGGACCCCTGTTCAAGTCCTGCTGACCATAATGGCTATATAATCTAAACCACATAACCTCTCAATGCTACAGATTGACCAGTTGCTTACATCAATAAAAACACAATCTGAGCCTCCATTTATCTCCCCCAATGCACACAAACCATTACCCTAAAGTGAAAATCCTCAGCTAGTTTTCCAAGGCATTAACATTTTATAAAGTTATATTTGGGAAAAAATTCATTATGTAATTTTTATGGTATTTTATGTGATATAAGATTACTAAAAATAAAAAATCACGATAATGTTCTAACATTTTATAAGTTTCTTATTCTGTGCTTTTCTAACTCACAATAATATTATTTGATACACAAAAGATCCATGTTTCATTGATGTGGGGAATTATATATGTGGGGACTACTTTTACCAGCATTGAGATAATTTATCCATGACCTAGTAAACAAATCCTAGAGAGTTGCCTAAGGCACAAATAGATTAAATATCTTTTATAGGTTCACATAACTAGTAAAGTAGCAAAGGCTGGATTTGAACTCACAACCCCCTAATTCTAAGTCTATATATTACCATGATATTATTAGCTGGTACTTACTGAATTCTTGATGGCTTACAAAGTGCTTTAATAAATATCACATATATACATATATTTCACAAATCTATGTCACATTGTTTTACATGATCTAATTTAATTGCACATCATTATGTACAGCATACTGACAGCTGTAATCAAAGGTACTGAAGTTGCACAGTCCTATAAAAATATACCATTCCAGCATGACTAATAATGACAAATGGGAGCCAGATCCTGCAGTATTTATGTAACTGCTAACCTCCTATTGAAGTCAATGAGAGATTTGCTTACGTAAGCACTGCAAACCTTAGCCATAAGAGATTAAAGCAAAAAAAAAAAATTCTTAAACTGTTTCAACACTAATATTGCTTATGAAATCTAGCCACCACTAAGCCCCCATGTTTTTAAAGCCTAGTGAGGAGATGAGTAAACAGTAAACATCAGTTATTTTAAGCATGATCTAATCAGAGTTCAAATGGAAATAATATTATATTTGATCTCAGAGGTATTAATAGCTTGTATATCACAATTAGACATTTTTATGCAGCCCATTATCCAAACAATGGTTTAAGACCTTGGTATTTAATAAATCAAGGTTCTATGGTGATGGGGCTGAGAGTGGGGCCTGGGAGTCTCCTAACTCTCTTTCTCACTTCTTTTTTCAGGTGCAGTTCTATGTTAATATAAGAGAAGTGTGGCCTTCCTTCTCATACTACTAAAAGTGAGATAATCCCTGTGTAAGAAATCAGTAAGTATGGTCTGCTTAATCTAGTCCCAGTGTGAAACTGTTGACATTTGTTCTTTTTTTTTTCCCTATCATTATGTGACTGGGCCTGTTTTGTGTTGGATTAGACACAAATCTCCTATGGAGCACATTTGGCATGTTACTAGTAGTTTAACTTCATTAATAATGTATGAAGAAAATGTAATCCATGACAGAGAAGGAAAGAAAAGCATTTTTTTTTCACTGCTACCAAATCCTCTGGAATTAGTAATTATTCTTCATTTGATGTTTGATGTTATATTTTACATTGAGACTTCTCTAGGATCATTTAAAAAAATCTTGCTTGTCAAAAAGAAAAAAATGCACCTTTTAATTTTCTAAATGAGATGTATTGATGGCTTGAGCCTGTTAAACAGTGTAAGAAATTAAATATTTATTCAGCTTATTTCATTTTGTAGGCCATAAATAGTCTTTGTGTGTAAGCCCTAATAACCAGAATTTTACCAGAAGAACCATGAACTGGCACTCCTGCTAGAGATAAAAGATAGCTAAATTAGGGTGAGATTGGATATACAGGTAGAAACATGCAGTCCCATACACTTGTGAATGCATATGGTAATTTTGGTGGAAATATCTGTAGGAGAATGGGACTGTAGCCCACATATGCCAGGAAAAGCAATGTTCAGGTTTTGTCTTTGAACTACTTTAGGGGAGAAAATGAAATTCTAGCTGGGAGAATGCTTTCTCTTTTACATACGATTGATATTTGAGGGCAAGTCACAAAGTGGCCCAAGTAAAGCTTAGCTGTCCCCAAAGCAGTGGTCACTTACACAAGTAGTTTTTGTAGTCTGCACTCCCTGCACACTTGTGCGATCAGAGCAACAGCTGGGGAGACTTTTTCAACAAAGATGAGTGTCAGATAATCCTGTTGAGATTCCACATCCAACATCTTTTGTAATTATGTCACATTCAGCTGTAATGGAATAATTCAAGCTGAAAGGACAAGCTTTGATCCTTTCTTAAACCTTTCCCTGTGGATTGGCTATCTAAAAAGATTGAAAGATATTTCGGTTACAAGATCTAGTGTTTCCTCAGAGAAGTCATGCTTCTGAAGCTCCGTGATCTACAGAAGCAATATCAAATTTGGCAAACACATTTTTGAAAGCATCTTTTAAAATTTTATTTTTTTTTGTGTGTGTGTATGTATTTAATGAAGATATCAATATAATGATGTCCTTATATTCTCAACCGGACCTGCAAAGTTCATTTTCATATTCTGCCACCAGTTGGGTTGAAAGAATTTGTGATTTAAATACCATTTAGCAAGGTATCTTTGGAAATTTCTATTTAAGCATCTCTGTGAAAATATGTCTGTACCTATGTGTGTATATATTAAATTACATTTTAATAGAGAGTGGTATAGATTGCTCAGTGACAATCTTGATATATTTGTTGTAGGATAGTTACTCTCATGACTTATTCAAGACTAAACTTTTTTTGTAGGGATAAGAATACTGTTGCAGAAATTTTATGCTTTGTTTCTTTCTGGTGTTAGCATCAACCTAATAAAAATCATAAATATACATATTTTGAAATGATATATTTACAGTAAATTACATAGAGACTTCCTTAGTCAATGTCTGCCATAATTATTCAGATATTTTTCTCTTCTATATAATTATTCTATTTGAAAGCCTAATAACTTCACTCCATCACATTTCCAGTTCCTCTTCATCTCCCCCCATCCAAGAAATATATAGTACAGGAAAGAAGGAAAACATTAATTTGTAAGGGAATCTGATTTCAATGTTAAGTTTTTTAAAATTATCATTAAAAAGTACTATTTAAAATGTAGGGGGAAAGACCATTTTAGTATAATTTAAAATGATAATTTAAAAAATCAAATTGTCATATCCCTAAATCATGGAGATATGTTTGTTTCTTGGCTAATTACATGCATATCTATTTGAAAAGAGAAGAAATGCTCAATGCACAAACACCTTCAAATGAAAGAGGCTTGGTTTGGTAGTTTTCTAAGTAGACAAATTTGAAGGATTAGTGAGTATACATATTAAAAAGATTTTTCAAAAATAAGTGAAATGACATTTAGAACATAGTGAATTGCTATGCAAAGTGAACTTTTTCCTCATACCTAAATATTTATGCATTTACTATATAGAATTATATTACATAAATGAAAACATTCCTATTGATCTTATCATGATTGAATTTCTTATTAAAGTATGATTCTGAAATGTGTCCCTTTTCTAAGGGCCAACTGAACCTTCATTTTCCTTGAAATAATAGTGTCTCCTACATTCATTCTCTCCCTTCATAACTTAAGGTTATTGTGAAACCATACATCACTTTTTACATTTGGTTTATCTCCTTCATGTCTTTAGTTGAATGCTTAGCTGATAGAAATGGAAAAGAGAAGAAAGAGATGAGTAAATGACACGTCTATACTCCTAAAGAACAAAGAGCTCTTCAGGATTTTCCTGGCAGGAGTCACAAAGTGTTAATTTAGTTGCTGATGAGCTTTCCCTCTAAATCACATAGAGTTAAATACCTGTCAGGTCTAAACTCACTAATAAGAATATGAGAAATTCTCTTCCTAATCAAAATAAGTTTTTGAGAGTAACACAAAATGATAACATTGGCTTTTATATCATCTTGTAAGGTTTTCAAATCACTTTACAAATATTATTTCATTTGATCCTTATAATGGCTCAGGGAAGTAGGTGCAATTATTATTCATTTTCAACATTTATATAGTATTTACTATGTGCCAGGCACTGTACTAAATGCTTTACAATTATTATCTCATTTGATTTTCACACCTGAAAGGTAGGTAGTCATTATTCCAAGTTTTACAGATGAAGAAACTGAGGAGGACAAAGACTAAATTCCTTGTGCAGGCTCAAACATCCAAGTGTCAGAATTAGGACTGGAACCCAGGTCTTCATGACTTTCAGACTAGATCTTTATCTCTTATCCCTTTTACAACTGCTGGCTCATTAATCTGTTTAAGCATATCAGAATTCTGAAACCATGACCTCCTATACCATTGGTTTTATGCTTCCATTAGATGTTTCTGATCCTGTTTTGACACTGTTTGGCAAGAGAGATATCATTAAGTATTTTGCTTAGAGATTATTTTTTTTAGCATGTTAATGGAATATAAACATCTATTTGTACAATGTATGGGGTTTTCTCAGTATGACAATTCCCTCTATTAGCATATATCAGAACCATAGCACCACAGAATTTAAGACATGGAATGGACTTCAGTAGCTGTCTAGATTATACTTGAAAAGAATCCCTTCTATAACAGATCTAAAAAATGGTCACTCAGCCATTGCTTGAATACCACCAATGAGAGCAATGAGAGGAAACTCACTGCCTTCTACTATAACTCATTCTATTTTGAGATAACTCCAATTGTCAGGAAACTCTTCCTTGAAGTAGGATTAGTTGTATTCTCTGGAAGGAAGTAGAATAAGTCTGATTCCTCAAGTTTTGACTGATAGGAAACTAATTTATAATAGTAGGAAGAAGGAATACAAGCATTTATTAAACATTAACAAAAAATTTAATAAATTGTTAAATAGGTGCTAAGCATTGCTTTAAAGGTAAGTATGGGGGACAGAATAACTTTGATTTAATTTTGGGCAGAGTTTAAGAGGTGAGATTTGAAACCAGATCTTCCTAACTCTGGTCCAGCATGCTGCTTTCCTTATTTGATAATATTTTCCTCCCCTCTCTCCCTCTCTCCCTCCTTTCCTCTTTTTCCCCCCTTTCCCCTCTCTCTTTCTTTCTCTGTCTCCTTTGTCATTTTTGTCTTTCTCATTTTTTTTGTCTCTGTTTTGAGGTAGCTAGATAAGATAGTGCATAAAATGTTAGACTTGAACTCAGGAAGTCAAGTACAAATCTAGCTTCAAACACTTATTAGTGATATACAAGCTACTTCCCCTCTGTTTATTTCAGTTTCCTCAATTATAAAATGGGAATAATTTTGATTTGAATAACTGCAGAATTTTTATGAGGATTAAGTGACTTGTTCAGAAACACACAACTAAGTGTCTGAGGTTACATTTGAACTCAGGAAGATAAGTCATCCTGACTCCAAGCCAAACACTCTACCCACTCCTCCATCTAGCTGCCCTTAACTGGCATAATCGCTCTTCAAAATAATTTTTAGTTTCTACCACCAATCTGCTTTGAGTGTTAAAAATGGAGACAAAAATCATATCTCAAATAGGTCTGTAAAGCTAGAAAGTCTATAGCTTGCACTCCTGAAATACTTTTTCTTTTCTTCAATATATGCTCCATCATGTACTTTCAAAGATCTTAGGACAGAAAGGGATAAGATTGCATGTGAGATTTAAATATCTTTGGTTATTTGTTGTATTTAGCTGGTATTTTCTTGACTTGTTTTCCAGCTTCATGTCATAAAAGACTATGGAAAGAAAAAAAGACACTTTTGTTTTATTCCCTTGAAAAAAATTATAACTGAAACACTTGAGTCTTCTGTTCATTGCACTTGATAAAATTTTTATGTTTCATGACCAAAGCAGAAACACTCCCTTTCTTTTTTCAGTCACAATATAAATCCCTGAAAGCACTTGACAGGCTGTAGTTTATGGTCCCCAGGCTGAGTCTGGCATATCTGATGGTCCAGAGTACTGGTAGCTTTTTATCAAGCAATCTAAAGTGAAACTTTATTTTCTGTCATGATGATTTCTCCTTTGAAATTCCATGCATCTAAATGGTGACTTTAAGAAAGTGGATAGTTGGTGTGTTTTACTTTAAGAGAATGATTCATTCTGAAAACAAACAAATGAGTGGCCTTGCTTATTGGTGTCATGCTATTCATCTTTACCATGTTTTTGAAATGGTCATGGATGGGAATGCTTGTCTTCATTTTCAAGTCAAGAGAAATTGATGCCTACTCAAAGATCAATTATATTTCAAGGGGCAGGGTACTTGGTGCCTTGTTGGTGACCTTCTGTCCCCATGATTGAAGCCAATTTGAAGAAGATACAGACATGCATAAACTGAATTCGTCAAAATTGCTGCTTGTTAGCCTTTCCTCCTCTAAAAATGGAAAATAAAACTCCACTGACTGTAAAGTATACCAGTTCCTTTTGAATGTCAGCCATTCATATTGAATACAAATCTGAATGGGTCAATACTACTCTCTAATATACATTTTTGAACTGTGGTTGTTTCAATTCCTATTTTTATTTTTTTCCAAATTTTTGTTTTATTTTTAATATATAGAAAAAACAGATATTCCTATAACAGCATAATAAAAAAGATGATTGTACATAAAACTGCAAATCTATTATGTACAATTTCCTATTTTAATTATTTAATAAAGTATCATGTAAATTTCTTTTTCCTTTCTCTCCTCCCCATCCTCGATATACAAGTGTCCTAGAAACAAATATGTATGTATATGTATATGCATATTATAAATGTAAAATCACTCTGTACATCTATTTATCAGTTCTTTGAATGCAGACAGCATCTTTCTTCATGTGCTTTTTTTTTTTTTTTTTTTTGCTGATACAATTGGGGTTAAGTGACTTGCCCATGGTCACACAGCTAGGATGTATTAAGTATCTGAGGCCAGATTTGAACTGAAGTCCTCCTGACTTCAGGGCTGGTATTCTATCCACTGTGCCACCTAGCTGCCCCTCTTCATATGTTCGTTATGGATAATTTGGATATTTATAATAGTCACAGTGACTTTGCTCCAAGTTACTCTGTTTTAAAATTAAATTTATCTAGTATTTCATTTTCCCTCTGTTATGTAAAAACAATTATCAGCATTCATTTTTAAAACTTTGACTTCCATATTCTCTCTTTTTTTTCCCCCTCCCCACTCCCACTCATTGAGAAGGCAAGAAATTCCATATAGGCTATGTATGGAAATGAATCACATTGTGAAAGAAAATATAGGCCAAAAACACTAAGACAAATAAAGTAAAAAAAAGTATGCTTCATTCTGTATAAAGACCCAATAGTATAAAAGAACTAATAGTTCTTTTTCTGGGAATTGATTTTTGAATTTTTTTTTGAATTGATAATAATTTTTGAATTGAATTTTTCATCATACGGTCTTCCAAATTGTTTTGAATCTTGTATTGCTGAGAATAGCTAAGTCATTCACAGCTGATCATTAAAATATTGCTGTTATTTTGTACATAGTATATTTCACTGCATTAGGTCATGGAAATGTTTCCAGGTTTTCTGAGAGTATCCTGTTTATCATTTCATATAAGACAATAGTATTTCATTATAATCGCATACTACAATTTGTTTAGTCATTCCTCAACTGGTAGGCATCCCATCAATTTCTAATTCTTTGCTCCCAGAAAAGGGCTACAATAGATATTTTTCTACATATAGGTCTTTTTTCTTTATGTTTTTTATTTCTTTTGGATTATAGACTTGGTAGTTGTATTTTTGTGTGTGTGCCTCCTTTACAAAACTGCTGTCTTATTTTTTTATGACTTTCTTTGTTGTTATTGTTATTTAAATTTTAAAAATGGTATTGAAATTTTCTACAGTTATAGGCCAAGAAAATTTTTAGCATTTATTTTTGCAAAATTTTGAGTTCTAAATTCTTTCCTCTCTCTTTCCCCTTCCGTCTTCCAAAGATAATTTATGCATTTCATGATTTTCTTGCATCACTATTATTTCTCTTCCCAATTTTCCCTCTATTTCTCTTACTTGATTTTCATTTCTTTTGAGCTTTTCCATGTCCCGAGACCATTCACATGTTTCTTGTAGGAACTATAATTTGTTATTTTTTTGTTGGCTGTATGTTTTGATCTTTCTTGTCACCATAGTAACTTTTTATGAACAGAATCTTTTTCTGCTGTGTGCTCATTTCTCCACCCTATTACTTGATTTTCAATTCTTTGTTAAAATAGGGATCTGCTTCCAGGGTGGAGAGTGTACTGCCCTAAGCTTCAGAGCTTTTAGGTGGCTCTTTTTAGAGATACTTCTAGGGAATTGTAAGCTTATAGTTCTTCCACGGTGTTATGATCTAAGGAATGATGCTTGCTACTCTCCTGACCTGTGCTCTGGTCTAGAGGGATCACAAACACTCTTTTCTGCCTTGGAACTGTGAAGAGGGTCTCTGTTCTATTGTTGTTACAAGCTCTGGTGTGTTAATGCTCCTCCTTGCTCTGACTCTGTCACTCATAGCAGTGGCCTGGATCAGAGTATGGGCAAAAAGAGACTCCTGTAATATCTTTCTTTTTTCTTTTTTTTTTTAAATAACTTTTTATTGACAGAACCCATGCCAGGGTAATTTTTTACAATATTATCCTTTGCACTTACCTCTGTTCCTATTTTTCCACTCCCTCCCTCCACCCCCTCTCCCAGATGGCAAGCAGTCCTATACATGTTAAATAGGTCTGTAAAATCTTTCTGACCAGTTGTACAACCCCCTTATCTTTTGTGGGCTGAGAGGCTCTAGAACCAGCTACTGACACTGCTGCTGTTGATTCAGTAGCCTCTAATTCCTGCTCCTGGTTTTCTGGGGCCAGGGGGTTATGCAGGTACAGTTTGTGCTCCATTCTTTCCTTAGTGTGACATTTTTCCTGATGACCTATGTTGTCTTGGACTGGAAAATTGTTTCACTTCATCTTCTTAGAGATTTTGCTACTCTAAAATTTGTTTAGAGTTACTATTTAAAAGTATCTGGAGGGTTTTGGGGAGACCTGACTTAACTTAGCTATCTTCTCTCCATATTTCCCAAGTTGTTCTTAAAATAATATTACTGTTACTATATACTATGTTCTCTTGATTCTGCTCATTTAGCTCTTCATTATTTCATGGAAGTCTGTCTGCTTTTCTAAGATCATTGAACTCATCATTTCTTATATCACAGTAATATAGCATCACAACCATATATTACGACTTGTTCAGCCATTCCCCAAATGATGAATGTCCCCACATTTTACACTTTTTTTGTCACCACAAAGAAAAGTGTAATAAATGTTTTAGAACATAAAGGTTATTTTCCTTTTCACCTAATCATTTTTAGAAATAGATCTAATAATAGTATTACTGAGTCAAAGGGTATAAGTAATTTATTTGGAATCATGTCCAAAGAGCTGTTCCAGTTCCTATAACTTCATTCAGCCACCTCTCACCTTCAGTTTCCTTTTTCTATAAAACAGGAACAATACTTTTTGCACACAGTCTCCTAAAACTGTCATGAGAAAAGGCACTTTGCAAATAGTAATAAAATATAAGCTACTATTATTAGGAGTAGGGCATTCAACTCAGCAAGCATTTACTGGAGACTAAGATATACTTGAGGCTTGATCAGTTTTTCTTTATTATTGGATATAGTGCCAGCTTCTGCACATGAAGAAGTCTACATGTGAAGAACAAATAATTTATGTATTGTTCATTATGTTACAAATTTTACTGTAAGGTTAAATAATTTCTCCACTGTGACTAAGGCTTAATTCACTGGTCTCAATGTAAAATATTTAAACTGGGCAATGCTGTTTTCAACTAATTTCTTACTTGAGATCCATTTTCTTTGTTATTTTGATTCCTGGAAAATTTGACTTTCCTTTTAGAATCTATCTATCTATCCATATATATGCCTCTAATTCAATAAGGAAATATAAGGATATTTTGAATTATATTGAATTAGAGGTATACTCAAAGAATCCTCTGAAAGATAAAAAGCTTGAAAGTGTTTTTGGACCAAAATTTTTTATTTCATTGGTATAAAGAGTTCCTGGTGAGGATATTGAAGAATGCTTGTTGTTAATCAATGTGTTTTCTACTTTTTCCTTTATCAATGAATGTTGATACCTGTTTCTTATCGTCTAGTATTAGAAAGTTGCTTGGGGGCTTTGAAAAGATAAGTAACTTGTCAGGGATACATATGGAAAATGTGTCAGAATATGGGATTTGAACTCAGCTCTTTATTCATTATACTACTCTGCAGCTCTAATTGTAATGAAAATTATATTTAGCATCTTCATTGGGAATAATGGAAAAATGTACATTTTTAAAATTTAAGTTTATTTGTTTATTTTTAAATTTATGGAACAAAACATGCATGTCTATGAACAGAAAGTGAAAAGATTATTTTACATGAAACTGCAAATTCAATGTCTACAACTTTTTCTTCTTTTTAAATACTCAAAAAGTTACTATGTAAATTTTCTTCTGTTCATTTTTTCTTCCCTTCCCTTCTTTAGAGAGGGCTCTCATTGGATACAAATGGGCACACACACATCTATTTGTTAGTTCTTTCTCTGGGTGCAGATAGCACCTTTCTTCATCTATTGTATAATATCATAGTATAATAGTCAAAAATGGCCACTCAAAGTCATTCTTAAAACAATATTACTGTTATTGTACATAGTGTTCTTTTGGTTCTGGCTCCTTTAATCCTTAATTATTTCATGTAAATTTTTCTATGCTTTTCTAAGGTCATCAAACTCATTATTTCTTATAGCATAGTAGTCACAATCATATGCCACAATATAAATATTCTTTATGTTCCTTTTAGCCATAAGCACAACTTATCTTTAAAATGTTTTATGATTATTTAATGAAGGAATCAAGATATATTGGGTAGAGGTAGGTACTAGAATGAAAAATAAATCCATAAGTACTTATCATCAAAAATTTTTTTAATAACAGGAGCTATGCTAGATATTGGGGACAGAAAAACAAAAGTTCCTGTCCTCAAGGAGGATAGTCTTTTTTTTTTTTCATTTTATTTTATTTAATAATAACTTTATATTGACAGAATCCATGCCAGGGTAATTTTTTACAACATTATCCCTTGCACTCGCTTCTGTTTCGATTTTTCCCCTCCCTCCCTCCACCCCCTCCCCTAGATGGCAAGCAATCCTATATATGTTAGATATGTTGCAGTATATCCTAGATACAATATATGTTTGCAGAACCGAACAGTTCTCTTGTTGCACAGGGAGAATTGGATTCAGAAGGTAAAAATAACTTGGGAAGAAAATAAAAAATGCAAATAGTTCATATTCGTTTCCCAGTGTTCTTTCTTTGGGTATAGCTGCTTCTGTCCATCATTTATCCATTGAAACTCAGTTAGATCTCTTTGTCAGAGAAATCCACTTCCATCAGGATACTTCCTCATACAATATCGTTGTCGAAGTGTATAATGATCAAGGAGGATAGTCTTGATGAAGGGATAGGGAGAGGTGATGAAGAGAAACAATTTACATGTAGTCTCTTATTGGCAAGAAGGTTAAGGGGAGTGTAGTTTTTCCAGATGGAAGAAAGAAGTGAAAGATGATGGGAGGCAGAAGTCACCTTATATAGGAGAAAACTAAGAATTTTGGAACCTCAGGTTGTGGATATGGGCTATATCATTGCTTAGCTGATTGAAAAAGAAAGATGCTATTGTCGTGGACTGCATATAATCACCAATAATTGGAGCCTTGTTTGGCTCACTAGCAATTGCACTGAAGGAGTTACCAGACTGCGCAGAATTTAACTTCTATCCTGGGACTTATATCACAGAGTATGGTGATGGTGGTGGTGAAGTAAGGTAAGAAGGAAAAGATAGGAGGAAGGCATGTTGGGGAGGATTTTATGTTTTATTCTATAGTGATAGGGAGTCATTAGAGTTTGCTATTGTTGTTTGTTGTTTGTATTTAATTCTCAAAGAGGACCAATGACATTAGTGAGGTGATATTTTGACTTGCCAGTGAATTGGATTTAAGTGAGGTAGTGATAGTTGTACAAAGTCATCAGTCCCACTCTCTCCTTCAGAGCCATGTAGGCAAGATATAAGTCAGGACAACTGAAAATTGAAATCCTCTCATTTGAGTTACTGAAAGATTAACCCCCCCACCTTAATTGGAATTAATTGGATAAGCAATTGACATGTTCAGACCTGCATTTGAGAAAACTCAGTTTCATGGGTGAATGGAAGCTAGGCTAAAGTGGGAGGATATTTGCGGTAAGGAGAGCAACCAGAAAATATTTCAGTATTCCAAGAACAAAACAATAAGAGTCTGCACTAGAGTGGTGACAAAGGCAGAGAAGAGAAGGAGCATTTGAGAGAGATATTAAGAAGGTAAAATCAATGGGAGGATGATTGTTCCCTTGACACAAATAGGAAAGACAACCTGTGCAAAGGTGTGGAATGTTATATGTGGGAATATCAAGAAGACCAGTTTGGTTATACCAAGGAATGTGTAGAAGGGGACAATATAGAATAAAAATCAGATTGTAAATCATTTTAACTGTCAAGTAAAGAATGCATTTTATCCTAAAAATATCAGGAAATCTCTAGTATTCCATGAACAGATTCATTTATTCTTGTTTCTCAGCTGGGTAGATAATGGATGGGAGAAGAGAGAAACTTAAAGTAGAGTGTTGCAATAATCCAAGGAAGAATACTCAAAGGATGGACATGGGTATCAGCCATGTAAATTTTTTTTCTTTTGCTGAGGCAATTGAGCTTAAGGGACTTGCCCAAGATCACATAGCCAAGAAGTGTTAAGTGTCTGAGGCCAGAAAATGAGTCTATTACTTCATGGATGAGGGTATTTACTCTTACGGTGTAGATGTCAACCTGATTTACTCCATGTATTCTTCCAGTATTCTCCCATTAGCCACAACCATTAAAATGATTATTAATGGTCCAAAAGTCATTCCTTCCTCCTGAAATTAGGCATTTTCTTTTCTTTCTTTTTCCTTTACTTTCCTTTTCCATACATTTCTGTGGTTATAAACTATATTTAAGTTCTTAATAGTTTCTAATCTCAGGTGTGTTTCAGCTTGCTCAAAATCATAATGCATCTTTCCATTGCTCATTCACTGGTATTCAATTTTAAAATTAGAATGAGAGACAGGCAGACAAAAACCACACAGGGACAGAAGCAGAGAGAGCAGAAAGAGACAAAGAATTATATATGCAATGATAATGTAAAATAGATTACAAATTCTGTTTCTCTGTTCCAACTCTTTGGGGATTATTATGAATTTATTATAAATTGGTGATTTTAGGTGAATCAGTGAGCAATATAAAATGTATATTCTTAAGTAAGTTGCTTAAAGGACAAAAAAATTTGGGGAGGAGGTCAATGACTCCACAGACTACAAATTGATTGGCTTTTTCTTTAAACTGGGGAAAAAACATTTCCAATATGCTTCTACCACTATTTTGCTATATTTGCCAAAATAGTTTTCTGTAATGAAAACAAATAAGTAGTATTAGTATCATTTATTTTAAAAAGTTTTACTCTGTCATTTTCAATGAAAAGCAGACTTTAATAAAATGGAATTCAGGTGATTGTTGTAATTCGGAAGATCTATAAGCATCTCATTTCATTCTAATCTCAGATCTTAATGATGAATTGGCCTTAGTGGAACCTGGCCTAAAACAGTGGTGGAGAGCCAGAATCACTAGGTTTGGAACCAAAGGACTCAGGTTCAAATCCCAGTCCTGTTACTTAATACTAGTTAGATAATTTTATCTCTATGGATGTTATGTTGTCTGTGTGATAAGGAGTTTTAATTAAGTGACCTTTTAAGAACTTCTAGCTTTAAGTCTGTGATACTTTGATGATCTTATATCATCATAAGAGCAAAACATTTAATAAAGGGTAATATAGTTTGTAATTGTTTTCTGTGCTTTCTAGAAATATTAATAACATAATCAATCTGTCATCAGTCAAAAAGCATTTCATCACTTACTCTATCCCAGGCATTGTGTTAGGTGCTGGGGATATAAAGATAACACTGATGAATGATAAAATATTTCAGTACTAAAAAGATTATGTATAAGCAGGACCATTCTGGCAAATGTTCAACAATTGATTCTAGAAAAAAAGGATGCTCATGAAACTCTTAACTTTCATCTTCTTTATTAACATTGTCTCCATTATTTAAATCTAGATAATCTGCCCAATAATAAATCAAGCTTTTTATTTGTATCATTTGGTAATTTGTGAGTTGGAAACACTTATGCTGAAAATTTACTAAGCAGGTCTTATGGTCTGATGAGCTGATTCTACCATACTTTTGATCATAGGACATTTTTGTTGTTGTTGTTCAGTTATTCAGTAGTATCCGTCTCTTAGATGAATCACAATTTATTAGGTCCTTCTATCCCTCACTATCACTCAAAGTTACTTCCATGACACTATCTATTATCTTATTCTCTATAGTCACTTTTTCCTTTTGCCTCTATTTCCCATCCTAATATCAGGGTCTTTCTTTACTTTTCTGACTTACTTTCAAATAGTATCTTTTGACCTTGAAGAAAACCCTCAACATTATAAAGGTTTAGAGTATTATAACAATTTCAAAAAATATTTTTTTCCCCTTTGATTTTGCTCATGGATGTGAAACTTGTTCTTTCTTCTGACCTCACTACTTCGGAACAGAAATAAAAAGGCAACTGGAAGACCTGTTTCAATAGGATTAGATATGTCAGAAAATTTACTCTTATTTTACAAGTTACTTCAGAAAATGTGGACATTAATCATCAAAAACAGAAACTTTTGAAGAGAATATTCTCTGTAGATTTCTACTGCATTGTCCATTTGGTTTGACATTTGAAGCTGTCTGTGAAGTTCAAGGATTTTATTTAAGTCATTCCTGTCATGCTTTCCTTTTGTGATGTTTTCCACACCCATTTAGACTTCAGCTGTCAGTTCCTTTTCCATGTAGCCCAAGTGTAATAAACTTCAATTTCTTAGATTTCGTTAAAAAGTAGGTATTGAGAGAATGTGAATCCAGAACAGACCAGGACTTCAGAGAATGATAAATTATCATTAACACTTGAAAAAAATACAGTGTGAGGCAGTATGTATTAGCCTCCATAGGCAGAATGAGGCTTTGATATCTTTCTGTTAAAATTGCAATTGTTTTTTCATTTACAAAGAAAGCACTGGTCTTGAATTAGGATAAAGTAGGTAAAATCTCAGCTCTGCCATTTTAAATTGACTTGACCTTGATCAAATCATTTTGTCTCTGTGGGCCTCAGTTTCCTAATTTTTAAAATGAGGGGTTGAAATAAAAGACCTTGAAAGTCCCATCCATCTAAATCTAGATTACCATTAGCTGCATGTTGTTGTTGAATTGTTAGTTATGTCTTACTTTTTGTGATCCAATTTGGCATTTTCTTGGCAAAGATACTGGAGTAGCTTGCTATTTCCTCTTCCAACTTATTTTATAGATAAGAAAACTGAGACAAACAGGGTTAAGGGATTTACCCAGTATCACACAGCTAGACTTAAAGTTAGGAAGATGAGTCTTCCTTACTTCAGGCTCAGCACTCTAATCACTAAGCACTCTTAGCTGCTCTGTTAGCCATATAACTCTTCTATTAGCAAAAACTTTAAAAAGAGTAGAGTAAACAAAAAGGAAATAGCTTAGAAGAAAGAAAAGGAAAGATCAAATTCAAGGTGACAGATTGTAGAAGCAGCAAATTTAAGTGAACTATTGTTAGAAATTCTTCTAGAAGAAGATTCAAAGATTAAGACCCAAGTGAAGCATAAGTTTCTGTCATCATTATTATTTTCATCAGCATTTATATAGCTATTTATGACTTCAATGCACTTTGCATTAGTTGTCTAGTCTACCAACAATTTTGTGAAGTAGATGCTTTATTATTATCTCCACATTTCAGATGAAGGAACTGTGGCTGAGAAAGGATAATTTAGTTGCCATTGTCACACAGTTATTAAGTCATTAAAGATTTTTTTATTATTAAATTTTATTTTTAATTTATGGAATGAAATATCTAATTGCATAACATAATACAATAAAAAAGATGATTGTACATGAAACTGTAAATTTACTGTTTACTACTTGCTATTCCTTTCAAATATCACAAAATTATTATGTAAATTTACTTTTTTTCTTCCCTTCTCACCTTCTGCTCTAGAGATGGCTACCATTACACACACACACACACACACACACACACACACACACACACAGATTATTCTATACATAATTTATCAGTTCTTTGTCTGCATAGAGATAGCATCTTTCTTCATATTTCCATTATTATTAATTTGGATATTTAAAATAGTCAAATAGCTTATTCACTCAAATTCATTCTTAAAACAAAATTGCTGTTATTGTATACAAAGTTCTCTTAATTTTGCTTATTTTACTCTTCATTATTTCATTCAAATCTTCTCATGTTTTTCCAAAATCATTGAGCTTATCATTTCTTATAGAATAGTAATATTCCATTACAATCATATACTAGAACTTTCTTAGCTATTTCCTAGTTGACAGGCATTCCTATAATTTCCATTTCTTTGCCACCATAAAGAAAGCTGCAAATAACATTTTAGAACATATAGATCTTTTTCTTTTCCCCTAATATCTTTAGAAATAGACCAAGTTGTGATATTGTTGGATCAAAGCCTATGAGGTAGTTTAATGATTTTTTGGACATAATTCCAGATTGCTCTCCAAAATGGCTATCAGCTCACAATTATTACCAACAACGTATCATTAACAATAAATATGTCCCAATTTTTCCACTATCCCTGCAACATTTATTGCTTCCTCCTTCAACCATTTTAGCCAATTTGTGTAATGGGCTGAGGCTTGAGTTGATGCACTGAAGTCCCAAGCACGTGAGGCTAAATTGTAATTGGACCATACTCTATTAATATATATGCTTGGAGAAAGAATGGCCCCCTGCCCATTCTTTGTGCAAGTACTGATGTGTTGTATAGGAAATGACCTTTTTGGTAGGTGGAGGCAGGGGGGTGGAAAAGGAAACAGAAAAAGAGATTGCTGGCTGGTGTCTCATCACAGCTGCTTGCACTGCTATCGCGACTGCCCTTCACCTCCAATCCCCCTCTGCTAGCTGGCTTCCTGTCACAGCTGCCCATATTGCTATTGCAATCCTTCTTCACTGCACATATTACTATCGCAATTCTTCTTCACGTCTACTGAGAATAAAGATTGAAGATTTTTCCCTTAACCTGAATTCCTGATTCCGGCTGATTTTAAATACGTGATCACAAATTTGGTAGGTTGTTTTAATTTGCATTTCTCTAATCAATAATGATTTAGAGTATTTTTTTATCTGACTATAAATTGTTTTGATTTGTGTTTTGGAAAATTATCTGTTCATATCCTTTGTCCACTTATTATTTGGGGAATGACTCATATTTTTATGGACTTGACAGAGTCTATATTTTAGATACAAGAACTTTATCTGATAAGCTGTCTATAAACACTCCTCTCCCATTTTCTGCTTTCCTTCTGACCTGTGGTCCATTTGTTTTATTTGTACAAATCCCTTTTAATTTAATGTAAAAAATTATCCATTTTGCACCTAATGTAAAATTATGTAAAAATGTAAAAAAAACCCCTCTTTCTCTTGTTTATTCATAGTTTTTCCACTTATCCATAAGTGATAAATAATATATTCTGTATTCTAATTTTCTTGAAAGTCTATCTTTATATCCTTAATGAAATTAGCATATAATTTTCTTTTTCTGTTTTTATTCTTTATAGTTTAGGTATAAGTATTATGTTTGTTTCATAAAAGGAATTTGGTAGGACCCCTTCTTTACCTAGTATTCCAAATAATTTACTTAATATTAGAATTAGTTAATCTTTAAAAATTTAAATAAGATTCACCTGTAAATTCATCCAGTCCTGGTGTTTTTCTCTTAGCAAGCTCATTTGTGGTCTGTTCAATTTCTTTTTCTAAAATAAGTCTACTTAGATATCCTATTTCCAATTAAGATGACAGAAAGTAGACAGAACTTTGCTTGAATTCTTCCTAGTTTCCCTTAGAATAAACACTAAAACAAGTCTCTGAATGGATTTTGGAGTTACAAAACCCAAATATATTTGAAATGTAACAAATTTTCAGCATAAAATATTTTGGGAGGGCTTCAGGAAAGATTGGGTGGGGGGAACACGGCTCAGTGCTGGCATGACAGAGGGAGGTCTAGGATAGAGAGGCTTTGGGAGGTTCTTAACCAAAATACAGCAGTGTTGGCTACTCTGTCTTGGTTCAGAAAGCCAGTGGATCAGCAAACTAGCTGGTGAGATCTGTAATGTAACTACAGAAGGCAAATAGTGAGCTTCTGAACCCAGCACAACAGGAGGGACTTGGCTAGGTTCTTTTAGTGCAGTAGGAAAGCCTGCAGCACTACTGGTCTCAGGGTAGTGAAGATCCCCTATTGCCCTAAGCTCAGGACAATCTCCCCTGTGCCCTAAGAGCAGACCTCAGTCTTTAAAAGTAAGAAAAAAAAAAGCAAAATGGGCTCTGACCATAGATAGTTACTGTAGAGCCAGAGAACAGAATCAAAACCCTTAGAATACTAAAGGAGGAACACCTTCAGATAAAGCCTCAAAGGGGAATAAAGATTTCTTTTGAATCTTCCAAGAAAGTCTTTCTAGTTGGAGCCAATTAATATTCCCCTTTGAGGTCTCTTTTAGGGGGTAATAGGTTGATTCTTTCAATGGATACTTTACTCTTTGGTTCTAGGATATCAGGGCAGTTTCCTTGATGATTTCAGTCAATTTCTGTGTTTCCTTTTCCAAACTCTCCTGAAAAGTTATCATTTTCTTTTCCCATTTTTCTTAAATGAGAACATCTGTAAATGACCTCAAAATGAAAGCTCCAAGGAACATTGTAGCTAAATTCCAGAATTATCAGATCAAGGGGAAAATACTGCAAGCAATCAGAAAAAAATCAAATATCAAGAAGCCATAATTAAGATTACCCAGCACTCTAGCAGCTTACACTTTAAAGAATTGAAGAACCTAGAATGTGATATTACAGAGGGCAAAGGAGCTGGGACTGCAGCCAAGAATCAACTACCCAGCAAAACTAAGTATTATCTTTCAAGGGAAAAGATGTACACTCAATGAAACAGGGGATTTCAATTATTTTTAATGAAAAGACCAGAACTGAAAAGAAAATTTGATTTTCAAATATAGCATTCAAGAGAAGCATAAAGTGATAAAAAGGGAAGAAAAAATGATGTTTTTAAAGATTAAAATGTTTCCTTCCCTAGTGTGATGATATTAAAAAAAAAAAAACTAGGGGTAGAAAAGAGATTGTATTAGAAGAAGAGGAAAGAGGAATAAAATGGGGTCAATTATATCACGTGAAGAGGCAAAAAATGACTTATTATAATTCAGGGAAAGAAAGGAGGGGAACAGAGAATTATTTGAATCTTAATCCCAAAGGAGTTGGCTTAAAGAGGGAATATAATATATACTTAGTTTGGTATAGAAGCTTGTTTCACCCTATAGGAAAATAGGAGAAGAAAGGGGAAAAGGGAAAGGAAAGGATGAAGCTAATAGAAGGGACGACAGAAGTAGAAGGAGAAAGGGATAAGAAAAGGGGAATACTGATAAAAGGGAGGGCAGATTAAGGAAGGTAGAAAACAAAAACAAAACACTACAGCGGAAGGAAAGGGGGAAAGGAGGGAGAAAAGTGTAACCTAGGGCAAATAGGATGGCAGGAAATATAGTTAGTAATTTTTGTTTTCTGAGGCAATTGGGCCTAAGTGACTTACTGAGGATCACATAGTTAGGAAGTGTTAAGTGTCTGAGGTCAGATTTGAACTCAGGTCTTCCTAAATTCAGGGCTGGTGTTCTATCCACTGTGACACCTAGCTGCCCTAGAGTTAGTAATTTTAACTGCAAATGTGAATAAGATAAACTCTACCCTAAAACAGAAGCAGATAACAGAGTGGATTAAAAGCCAGAATCCTACAATATGTTGTTTACAAGAAACACATTTGAAGCAGAGACATACATACAGAGTAAAGGTAAAAGGCTGGAGCAGAATCTATTATGCTTTAGCTGAAGTTAAAAAAAATAACAGAATAAAACAGGGGCAGTGATCCTGATCTCAGATAAGCAAAAGCAAAATATATATCTAATTAAAAGAGATAAGAAAGGAAATTACATTTTGCTAAAGGGCACCATAGGTAATGAAGTAATATCAATACTAAAGATATATGCATCAAGTGGTATAGCATCCAGATTCCTGGAGAAGAAATTAAGAGAATTACAAGAAGAAATAGACAGAAAATTATATTGTGGGAGATCTCAACCTCCCTCTAACAGAACTAGATATATTGAGTGACAAAATAAACAAGAAAGTAGTTGAGGTAAATGGAATTTTAGAACCGTTAGATATGATAGATCTTTGGAGAAAATTGAATGGTGACAGAAAGTAATATACTTTTTTTCCTCAGTGGTACGTGGAACTTATGCAAAAATTGACCATGTGTTAGGGCACAAAAACTTCAAAATAAAATGTAGAATGACAGAAGTACTATCATACCTAACTTTTCTAAAATTCTATTTACCTCCTTAACTGTTTTCTTATTTATTTTGTGACTCAATTTATCTAGTTCTGTTAGAGGGAGGTTCAGTGAATTGGGCATACAACTAAAAAAACTGAAAAAAAAAACCAAATTAACCCCCCCCAATTAAATACCAATTTGAAATTCTGAAAATAATAGGAGAGATTAATAAAAGCAACAGTAAGAAAACTATTGAACTAATAAACAAAACTAAATGTTGGTTTTATGAAAAAAAAAAACAAAATAGATAGACTTTTAGTTAATTTGATTAGAAAAAGGAAAGGAGAAAACCAAATTACCAGTATCAAAAATGAGAAGGTTGAATTTACCACCAATGAAGAGAAAATTAAAGCAATAATTGGGAGCTACTTTGCTCAACTATATGCCAATAAATTTGATAATCTAAGTGAAATGAATGAATACTTTCAAAAATATGGACTATTCAAGTTAACAGAGGAGGAAATAAATGACTTAAAAACCTCCCATTTTAGAAAAAAGAAATTGAACCAGCTATTTATGGATTTCCTAAGAAAAAAATCTTCAGAGCCAGATGTGTTGACAACTAAACATTTAAAGAACAATGAATTCCAATACTATACAAATGATTTAGAACAATAGGGGAGAGTCCTACCAAATTCCTTTTATGTCATAGATATGGTGTATTGATTAAATTAAGTAGGGTCAAAACAGAGAAAGAAACTTAGAACAATTCCCCTAATGAATATTGATGCAAAAGTCTTAAATAAAATATTAGCAAAGAGATTACAGCAATTTATCAGCAGGATAATACACTATGACTAAGTAGGATTTATACCAGGAATGCAGGACTGGTTCAATATTAGGGAAACTATTGGCATAATTCACTACACCAATAACCAAAGTAACAGAAATCATGTGATTTTATTAATAGATGAAGAAAAATCATTGGACAAAATCCAACACTCATTCCTATCAAAATACTTGGAAGTTTAGCTAGAGAAAGAACCTCAATATCTGGTACCTTGTCTCACCAAATGATCTTTAGAATCTTTCTAAGACAATTCAAATGGAAGTGAATCAGTTTCCTGGCATGCTGTTTGTAAACTGTTCAGGTTTCACAAGCACATAACAATGAGGTCAGCACAACAGCTCTGTAAACCTTCAGTTTGGTAGGCACTCTAATACCTCTTCTTTCCCACATAGGAATAAATGGAGTTTTAAAAAATGATCAGGAACATCTAAAAGCTTCAGCAAGCATCATATGCAATGGGGATAAACTAGAGATATTCCCAATAAGATCAGGGGTGAAACAAGATTGCCCACTATGACCATTACTATTTAATATTATATTAGAAATATTAATTTTAGCAATAAGAGAAGAAAAAGAAATTGAAGGAATTAAGTAAGTGATGAGGAAACAAAATTATTATTCTGCAAATGATATGATGGTATACTTAAAGAACCCTAGAGAATCTACTAAAAAACTACTAGAAGCAATTAACAACTTGAACAAAGTTGTAGGATACAAAATAAATCCACATGAGTCATTAGCATTTCTATATGTTACCAACAAAGTCCAGAAGCAAGATATAGAAAGAGAAATCCCATTTAAAATAACTATAGATAATATAAAACACTTGGAAATATACCAGGAAATATATGAACACAATTAGATATTCTATTTCCTCTTCTGGTATCAAAGCAATTAAAATTTTTGTAAACATTCCATTTCAATTAAATTGTTAAATTTATTGGTACACAATTGAGGAAAACAATTCCTTATAATTACTTTAATTTTATCTGTATTAATGGTATATTCATCATTTTCATTTTTGATGCTAGTGATTTGAAAAAAAATTAATCATTTATCTATTTTTTTTTTCTTTTCCATAAAACCAACTTTTGGTTTTATTAATTAAATGTGTTTTTTTTAGCTCTCAATTTTATTAACCACACTTTGAATTTTTTTTTCTGGATAATGAGACAATTGGGATTAAGAGTATGTGTCAAGAGTCTGAGACCAGATTTGAACTCAGGTACTCCTAACTTCAGGGTTGAGGCTCTATCCAAGAGTCCAGTTAGCTGCCCCTCATCTTTAATTTTTTTAGAATTTTTAATTTATCTTTTCCTTATATTTTGAAATTGAATGCTCTATTCTTTATTGTATTACTATAAACACTAAGAGATATACATTTTTTTCTGTAACTACTACTTTTGCCGTGAGGTAGAATTTGAATTTGTCTTTTTGGCTTTAAATGGTTGGCTGTTGTCCTTCATTCTTAAAGAGGACCAACATAACATCATCACATTAAAGTCAAGGTATAGTGTATCCAACTGTGACTCATCAGCCTAATGTGAGCTCCAGAGGCTATACCACAGGTTAATGACTATTTGGGGTAGAGATGCCTACATTTGCATGTCTCACCTTTATTTTTGAGATATTGAAAATCTCCTTTGCTCATAGAACACAGCACCTTCTTTGATGAGAGCACACTGTACTGTCTCCTATGTCTCACAATCAATTCCAAAGTTCTTCAGAAAGACCTTGAGAGTATATTTATATTACTTCTGATCTCTATAAGAGCACCCACAGTATGTGAGTTCGCTGTAAAATAGTCTTTTAGGCAAACATATGTTTGACATTCAAACAATGTAAACCACAGATATTTTGAATACTTGGAAGTTTAGCTAGAGAAAGAATCTCAGTATCTGGTACCTTGTCTCACCAAACGATCTTTAGAATCTTTCTAAGACAATTCAAATGGAAGTGAATCAGTTTCCTGGCATGTTGTTTGTAAACAGTTCAGCTTTCATAAGTACATAACAATGAGGTCAGCACAACAGCTCTGTAAACCTTCAGTTTGGTAGGCACTCTAATACCTCTTCTTTCCCACATTTTTCCTTTGGAGTCTCCCAAATACTGACATAGCTCTGGCAATTTACATACAAACCTTCTCATCTCTGTATACATGCCTGAAAAGTATATTATTGAGTATGAACTAGTGCACAACATTTGATAATTTTTCACTTTGTTTATGGATGTCTAATGGATGTTGTGGTGCAGACTGGTAGAGAACTTATGTGTTCTTGATGTAAATTGTTATACTAAAATTAGCACAAGGAGCAGAGAATGGACCTAAACTTTATTGCATCTCAGTCTCAAAAACTGCACTAAATACATAATCATCTGTGAACAAAAGATCATGCACTAATCTTCCCTTCATTTTATTCTTGGCTTGTAGACTTTTCATGTTAAAATAATTCCCTGACAGGATGGTTGCTGATATTGATGTAAACAACATACTCATTGAAGAATTCCGACAACACTGCTAAAAACATCTTGCTAAAAAATATGGGAGCAACTCCATGATGACTAAGAAAGCACATGAGCATCATCCCTTATCCAGAACTTTTGCAAGCATGCTGTCATGAAACTGATGTACAATACTGATAAACTCTAGTCAACTCAATTGCGCCATAATTTTCTATATTCTCTCATGATTGACAGTGTCAAAGACCTTAATCCGATATACAAGTTTTGTGTACAAATCTCTGTTCTGCTCCTGGCATTTCTTCGGGAGGTTTTGGGCAGAAAATACTATACTGCTCATTACTCATCCTTTTCTGAAGCCACGTAAGATAAATGACCATCTCTCAGGTGAAGGATTGATCTATTAAGAACTTTGGAATGAATCTTGCCAGCAATGATAGAGAGAGAGAGAGACCCTCTCCTCTTGTGATTTTGTCACAGGACAATCCATTTTCTTTACCTTCATAGAGATAGACAATGAAGACATCTCCTCTAGCCATATAAGAGAGAAAATTTCCATTAGCTTTTGTAGAAGCCCTGGATTCCTTTGTCTTGTAAATCTAAGCTGGAATAGAATCAGCACCAGGTCCTTTGCCACATGAGAGGAGACTAATGACATTGAATTCTTCTTCAATTGAAAGTTCACGTAGAGAGGAATTGACTTTAACCTGAGGTAGTCATTGGATTTAGCATTGTTTGATGATGGTATGTTGAGAAAACGATGGAAATGTTTAGCCCATCTCTCTAGGATCATGACCTTATCACCAATCTATGTGGTTCTGTCAGCACTGAGTAGTTGAGATGTCCCATAAATCTTTAGCTCATAAATAGCCTTTAGGGAATCATAGAAGTACTTGGGATTGTTACTATCTGTATAAAACTGTATTTTCTTCTTACTGAACTGACAATCCTGCACCTAAGTTTCACTTGCACTTCACTTTTAATGAAGTTAAAATGCTGCTTTCTTAGAGACAGATGAACTAGCCTGTTTGGTAAACTCTGTAAAATTCTTTATCAACTTATGGATTTCCCCATTATTTTTGTCAAACCATTCTTGATGATATTTGTTAATGTTCTGATACAAGTGAGTAAATTCATTGTTGTACACCAAATCTCTGAAAGGTGCCGGCTCCTTTTCTGCTTCATTGCTGCCAACTGTGAACAGTTGTCACCTGTTTAACCTCCCATCCAATTTAGTAATGAACTCTTTCCCCTTGATCAAACACTCTTAATCTCTTGACATTAAGTCTTCTGTTAGTCATCTTGCCTTGGGGCCACTACTTTTTGTTGAATGCTAATAATTGTTAGAGCAGCTCTTCTAGCCCCTTTCTCAGTCAGGAGGTAAGCAGTGCAGTTCTTAAAAAAATTAGAGTGCTCAAATACCTAGGGGGCTGCCTAATCTCACTCTTGTTTCAATCAAAGAACACTATGGCATGGTCTCTCAGATGCTGGATTGTGACTATAGCTCCCACTGTTTCTATCCTTGCAACTTCTTCACTTGCCTGTGCCCACAGAACTTTGAGGTAGATAAAAATTGTAAAATAATATGGGTGATGTCTTGACTTGTACACAATTTGAATTTGTGAGACAGAGTTGCTTGAAGATGTTGGTATCATTCTCTCTTTTGGAGTCCAGTGGCAAGACAAAATCAAGATGACTGGTGATGGTTTGGGATCTAGCAGATAACATTGTACATCTTTGACTTCTAAGAAGGTTCTCATTGTTTCGCAATATCTGTTTCAGCCACGTCCATGGCTATTGAAACAAATTGTTTTCACCCACCCATTTTATTGAGAGAAAGCTTCACATGCTTGGGGTAAATAGCCTTCCCTCCAACTCACTGAAGCTTTGAGACTGTTTGGTTATCCTCAACCTGGTTTAGCCAATCTGCTAGAATAATTTACCAGGGTGAGGCCGCTGAACATGCTACAGCTTCTTGGAGCTACAAGTGAGAGCTAAATAACAGATGTATAGCAGGCAGATGCAGCAGCATTCAGATGATAAAGATATAAAGATGTAAAATATCATAGTTTTTGGAGTTGTTTGCCTGGGAAATAAAGTACATTGAGATGAGTAATTGAATAATGCTAGAAAAACCAGGCAAGACTCACATTTTGAAGGTACTTAAATTTCATGCCAAGATGTTTCTATTTTATCTTTCTAGACATTAGGGAGTCATTGACAGCTAATGAGCAGGGGAAAAACAAGGTCAGATCTATACATTAGGAAAATTATTTTTTGCAATTTTGTGAAGGGTGATTTGGAAAAGAGAGAGATTAGAGTCAGTGTAATTGGTGAGAAGGTCATAGTAATGTTTTAGACAAAAGGGGATGAACACTTGAATTAGAATAGGGGTAATTTGGGGGTAGATAAGGATCTTCAGATGGAAAACAGTATTATAGAAGTCAAATTTATAATTTAATAATTGATTGCATTTAAAGTTTGAGAGAAGAAGGGAGAGCTAAAGATGATGAGATTTTTGAAATTAGGTGATTGTGATGACAGTGACAAAAGGAAATTGAAAGAATGAGCAGTTTTAGAAAACAATTCAATTCTGAACATTTACATTTTGAGGTACTGAAAGAATTCTCAGATGGAGATGCTCTACTAGAAATTAGAAACATGATAGGAAATTGGGGGATCAGCTTGTGTGTGTGTGTGCGCCTGTCCCTGCCCATACATATGTATTTTTTCTGGGATATAGGATCAGAAACATAAAGTCTTGAACTTTAGACTCTTGAGGTTGTGTATCCAAATTTAAGTTACTGGAATCTTTTTTACTCTTTATTTTCTGTACTGGATAACTCAGTGGGGTCATGATTTGCAATATTCTAATGGTCATATTGTACAACTTGTAACTGATCATGCACCCTTTTACTGTCTTCCAACAGCTGGCCATTGGTATGAAGATCTCTAGTGAGGAGGAATCTGCTATCTCTTTCTATTTTTGGACCCTGAATCTAATCTTTATGATTCTCACTTCTATTGAGCCTAAATTTGCTTCTCTATGATATCCTACCATTGTTTCCAGTTATGTCTCCTAGACTAAGCAGAAAATGTATACTCCCTCTTTCATATAACAACCTTTCAAATGCTTAAAGCTTCTTTAGGAAGTCTCAATTTTTATAGCTGAGCTCCACATGGCACAGTTTCTGATAACCTTGCCATCCTGATCATTTTACATGCTACTGAATTCAACTTGTGCTTTGGGATTGGTATGCCAGTCAGAGAAAAATAAAAAACCCAATTAAAATGGGTTATGTTTGAGTTACACAAGAAACAGAGGGCATTGGGTAAAATAGTCCAAATGGAAAGTATTTGCTGACGTAGTACACTAACCTATCATTCTTTCCCTCCCAATTCCTCAAAGTTCCATCCTCTTGATGAAGTAGGCCACTTATTGGGATAACCTTTATTTAAAGGTTTTTTCTCCAAGATTAACATGGCTCTTTACACTTATTTCTCAGTCAAGACCATGACTCTCATCCTACAAATGAATTCCCATTATATCTCTTCTCCCATATTGCCATTCCAATCTAGCTTAGTCTTCTTTTTTCCTAGGCTAACCCTTTTTTACAAGGTTTCCAATAAATTCTCCTAAATCCTCTAATTGTTCCTCAAGCCCTTCTATCTCCTCTAATGAATTAGAATTTAGTTTTCTCCAGAAAAATGCCAAATTTCCCCAAACTATATTTTGTAAATGCCACTCCTCCTTTTATCTCTCCTAATCCATGTAGCCAGAAGATTAGCATCTTCTTTGATCTCTTTTTATACTTCTAGACCATTATTTAGCAATCTGTCTTTTAAAGATATTATTAAAAATAGTATATCAGTTATATCTACCCTGTTCTCATTCTTGTTCTTCCAGGAAACTCTTCCAACTTTCTCAATAATTCCAATACCAATAGTATTTGTCTAATAATAATACCAATAACTAGTACTTATGCTTTTCCTTAAAGTTTGCAAAGTCCTTTACCCATTTTATTTTATTTTTTGTCTCTGTCTTTCTCTGTTTCTCTTGTAATACATTTAATTAATATATACAATAGCAATTAAATGACTAAAGGGACTCAAGTAGCACAATTATCATCTGCCTTTATACAAAACAGATACAAACCCTCATGCGATTCTGGTGGATTACAATTAAATCCTCCCTTTTAATACAAAATTTTATTTTTTCAGTGATCAAGTACCTGTTTTTCCTCCCCAACTCTCCCTCCCATTAGAGAAAAGGAAAGCAAAACTCTTATAACAAATAAACATAAGCAAAATAAATTTTATATTGGTCATATCTAAAAATGTGTGTTTTGTTCTGCATATTAGTCCATCATTTTTTTAATCAAGAAGGCAATAGCATTTTTAATCAGTGATCCATTGGAATATTGTTTGGGTACTATATTGATCAGAGTTGTTAAATATTTTCAAAAAGCAATGTTTTTACAATATTGATGCTATCAATTGATCTTATGGTTGCTTTCACATTGATTTGCCTCTGATACTCTCTCTTAGTTTTACATAGCATAATAATATTCCATTACATTCATACAATTTACCATTTCAATGGTAGCATACCATTTCATAGTTGATAGATACTGTTTCCAGTTTTTAATAATAGCTTTTTATTTTCAAAATATATGCAAAGATAGTTTTTAACATTCACTCTTGCAAAAATTTGCCCTCACCCATAACAGACATATTTTCACATTTATCATGTTGCACAAGAAAAATCAGATCAAAAAGGAAAAAAAGCACAAAAAGGAAAAAACAACAAAAAAGGTGAAAATACTACATTATGATCCATATTCAGTCCCCACAGTCTTCTTTATGGATGCAGATGATTCTTTCCATCACAAGTCTATTGGAATTGACATGAAAAGAGCCATGTTCATCAGAGTTGATCATCACATAATTTTGTTGTTGCTATATACAACATTATTTTGGTTCTATTCACTTTACTTAGCATCAGTTTATGTAAGTCTCTCCAGGCATTTCAGAAATCATCCTTCTGATTTTTTCTTATATAATATTCTGTAACATTTATATATCATAACTTATTCAGCCATTCTCCAACTGATGGGCATCCACTCAGTTTCTTGTGCCTTATCCCTAAAAAAAAGAGCTTCTACGGACATTTTTGTGCAAGTGGATTTTTTCCCTCTTTTAGTTATGTAAAAAAGTTCCATAATAGTCATGTTGTGAAAAAAAAATACAACAAAAAAAGCCTCAAGAAAAATAAATGCAAGCGAACAACAGCAAAAAGAGTGAAAACATTATATTGTGATCCATATTTAGTTCCCAACATCCTCCCTCTGGTTGCAGATAGCTCTCTTCTTCAGCACAAGATCATTGGAACTGACCATATAATCTCACTGTTGTCCTGTATAATGATCTCCTGATTCTGCTCATTTCATTTAGCATCAGTTCATGTAAGGCTCTCCAGGTCTTTCTGAAATCATCTTTCTGATTGTTTCTTAAAGAACAATAGTACACCATAACTTATTCAGCCATTCTCCAATTGATGGACAATTTCCAGTTTCTTGCCACTGCAAAAAAGGCTGCCACAAACATTTTTGTATATGTTGAGTCCCTTTCCCTCCTTTGTGATCTCTTTGTGATACAAGCTCATAGAAACACTGCTGGATCAAAGGATATGCATAGTTTGATAGCCTTTTGAGCATAGTTTTAAATTGCTCATCATTATCTTTTCCTGTCATCTTAGCCAATTGGAGTTTCTGCCATATTAACTTCCAATTTTCCCAGCAGTTTTTTTTTTTGTCCTAAAAAGGTCTTTGGGTTTGTCAAACACTAGATTACCATAGTTTTAGACTATTTTGTTCTGTGAATCTAACCCATTCCACTGATAAACTATCTATTTCTTAGCCAGTACCAAATGGTTTTGATGACCACTGCTTTAAAATATAGTTTTAGATCTGGTACAGCTAGGCTACCTTCCTTTGTATTTTTTCATCTATTCCCTTGAAATTCTTGACTTTTTGTTCTTCCAGATGAACTTTGTTAATTTTTTCCCTAGCTCTGTAAAATAATTTCTCGAGAATTTGATTGGTATGGCACTGAATAAGTAGATTAACTTAGGTAATGCTGTCATATTTATTGTATTTTATTGCTTAGTATACTTATGAGCACTTGACATCCTTCCAATTGGGTAGATCTGATTTTATTTATATGGAAAATGTTTTGTAATTGTCTTTATATAGTTTTTGACTTTGTCTTGGCAGATAGATTTCCAAATATTTTATATTATTTACAATTATTTTAAATGGAATTTCTCTTTCTAACTCTTGCTGCTGAATTTTGTTGGTAATATATAAAAATGTTGATGGTTTATGTGAATTTATTTTGTATCCTGCAACTATGCTAAATTTGTGAATTGTTTTTAGTAGTTTTTAGTTGATTCTCTAGGATTCTCTATACCATCATATCACCTGAAAAGAGTGATGGTGATTTCCTTATTACCTATTCTTTTTCTTTTCTTATCACAAAAGTTAACATTTCTAATACAATATTGAATAGTAATGATGATAGTGGGCAACCCTGTGTCACCCCTGAGCTTTGGCAGTTTATCTCCATTACAAATGATGCTTGCTGATGATTTTAAATAGGTGCTACGGATCATTTTAAGGAAGCATCCATTTATTCCTATACTCTCTAGTGGTTTTATTAGGAATGGATATTGGATTTTATCAAATGCCTTTTCTGAATCTATTGAGATAATCACATGATTTTTTTAGTTTGGTTATTGATATAATCAATTGTGCTAATAGTTTTTCTAGTATTCAACCAACCCTGAATTCCTGATATAAATCCTATTTGTTCATGGTATATTATCCTGTGGATGATTTTCTGTAATCTCTTTGCTAATATTTTATTTAAGATTTTTGCATCAATATTCATTAAAGAAATTGGTCTATGATTTTCTTTCTCTGTTTTGACCCTACCTGATTTAGGTACCATATCGGTGTCATAAAAGGAATTTGGAAGGACTCCTTCTTTCCATATTTTTCCAAATAGTTTGCATAGTATTGAAATTAATTGTTTTTTAAATATTTGGTAGAATTCACATGTAAATCCTTCTGGTTCTGGAGATTTTTTCTTAGGAAGTTGATTAATAGCTTGTTCAATTTCTTTTTCTAAAATGAGACTATTTAAATAATTTATTTTCTTTCTGTTAACCTGGGTAATCTATATTTTTGTAAGTATTCTTCCACTTAATTTAGATTATCAGATTTATTGACATATAATTGAACAAAATAACTCCTAATTATTGCTCTAATTTTCCCTTAATTGGTGAAAAGTTCTCCTTTTTCATTTTTTGAGACTGACAATTTGATTTCCTTCTTTTATTTAACAAAATTAACTAAAAGTTTATCTAGTTTGTTTTTTCCATAAAGCCAAATATTACTTTTACTTATTAATTCATTATTAATTTAGTTTTCTTACTTTCAATTTTATTAATCTACCTTTTTATTTTCAGAATTTCAAATTTTGTATTTAATTGGGGGTTTTTAATTTGTTCTTTGTCTAACTTTTTAGTTGCATGCCTATTTTATCAATCTTTTCTCTCTTTATTTTACACAAGTAAGCATTTAGAGATATAAAACTTACCCTGTGAACTGCTTTGGCTGCATCCCATAAATTTTGATATGTTGTCTCGTCATTATAACTCTTTTGGATGAAATTATCGCTTGTGTCTATTGTTTGTTGTTTCATCCATTCATTCTTTAGGATTAGATTATTTAGTTTCCAATTAGTTTTTGGTCTTTTTTCCCCTGGCCTTTTATTGCATGTAATTTTTATTGCATCATGATCTGAAAAAAATGAATCTACTATTTCAGCCTTTCTGCATTTGATTTTGAGGTGTTTATGCACTAATACATGTTCAGTTTTCATATAAGTTCCACATACTGCCAAGAAAAAGCATATTCTGCCTCCATTAAATTTTCTCCAAAGATCTATCATACTTAACTTTTCTAAAATTCTATTTACTTCCTTAACTTCTTTCTTATTTATTTCATGGTTTGATTTATCTAGTTCTGAGAGAGCAGGTTGAGATCCCCCATATTATAGTTTTGCTTGATGCATATGTATTTTGTATTGATATTACTTCATTATCTATGTAGCTTCCTTCCTTGTTTCTTTTAATTAGATCTATTTTTGCTTTTGCTGATCTGAACTCAGGATCGCTACCCCTGATATTTTTACTTTAGCTTGAAGCATAATCCAGCCTTTTATCTTTATTCTGTGTTTCTTGTAAACAACATATTGTAGCATTCTGGCTTTTACTGCAGTCTGATATCTGTTTCCATTTTATGGGAGAGTTTATGCCATTCATGTTCACTATTAAAATTACTAACTTTGTATTTCCTGCCATCTTGTTTTCCCCAATTTATACTTTTCTTTTTCCTTTCCCCTTTTCAATCCTCTCCTGTAATTTGCTTATGACCACTCCTCCCTCCCCTGTTATAGCCCTCCCCCCTTTTTTATCCTTTTCCTCTTCTACTTCTGTTTTCCCTTCTATTAGACTCCACCTTTCTTTTTCCTTTTCCCCTCCTACTTCCCTAGAAGGTGAGGCAAGTTTTTCTGTGAAGCTAAATATGTTTGATATTCTCTCTTTGAGCCAAATCTGATCACAGTAAGATTCACACAATGCTCATCCCCCTCCCTTCTTTTCCTCAATTGTAATAGGTCTTTTTTTCTTCACTTTCCATGAGATGTAATTTACCTATTTTATCTTCATTTTCCTCTTCTTCCAGTAGAATCCTTTTTCCTCCTCTAGTTTCTTTTTTTTATTCCATCACAATAAAATCAAATTATACCGGCACCCTCGAAGTATACCCATAATAAAGATACAGATAACCAGAGTTAAATATATCATCTTCTCATATAGAGATAGAACCATTTTAGCCTTTAAAAGAAAGTTTTTTTTTTCCCTTTCCTTTTTACCCTTTTATGTGTCTCTCGAGTTTTGTGTTTGAAGATCAACTTTTCTGTTCATCTTTGGTCTTTTCAACAGAAATG
Organism: Antechinus flavipes; assembly: GCF_016432865.1. Lineage (NCBI taxonomy): Eukaryota > Metazoa > Chordata > Mammalia > Dasyuromorphia > Dasyuridae > Antechinus > Antechinus flavipes. The sequence continues at coordinate 132,193,615 of NC_067403.1, read as the reverse complement.
AATGAAATTCACCTGTTTCCTTGAATGTCCATATTTTCCCCTGAAAAATAATGCTTAATTTTGGTGCATTTGTTTCTTTTAGCTTTTTTGGTTGCATGACCAATTCATTGATCAACTCTTTCCATCTAGAAATATAAAATTTTCCTTAAAAACTGCTTTGGTTGCATCCCATAAATAATGGTTTGTTGTTTCATTATTGCCATTCTCTTAGATGAAATTCAATAATTTTTTATTATTTATTTGATTTGTTGATTATTTATATGATTTGTTGGTTCACCCACTCATTCCTTAGGAACAAATTTTTTACTGTCCAACTAATTTTTGGTCTATTTTCCCTGGCCAATTATAACATGTAGTTTTGCATCATGATCTGAAAAAAAAGATGCATTTAGTATTTCTGTCATTCCACATTTGATTTTGAGGTTTTTGTGCCCTAAAACATGGTCAATTTTTGTGTAGATTTCATGTACCACGGAGAAAAAAATATCATTTTCTGTCACCATTCAGTTTTCTCCAAAGGTCTATCATACCTACTTTTCTAAAATTCTATTTACCTTATTAACATCTTGTTTATTTTGTGGTTCTATATATCTTGTTCTGATAGAAGGAGTTTGAAATCCCCCATTAATATAATTTTGCTGTCTATTTTTTCTTGCAATTCTCTTAACTTCTTCTCTAGAAATTTGAATGCTATAGCACTTGGTAATACATGTTTAGTTATCCATGGTACCCTTTAGCAAGATGCAGTTTCTTTACTTATCTTTGTTAATTATAGCTATTTCTTCTTTTGCTTGATCTGAGATCAGGATCACTATCCCTGCTTTTTAAAATTTCATCTGAAGCATAATAGCTTCTGCTCTAGTCTTTTATCTTTAGTCTGTATGTATCACTCTTCTTTAAATGTTTCTTATAAACAACATGTTGTAAAACTCTTGTCTTTTAATGCAATCTGCCATCTGCTTTCATTTTATGAAAGAGTTCATCCCATTCATATTCACAGTTAAAATTACTTAGTCTATATTTCCCATTTTCTTATATTTCCCAAGTCACACTTTTCCCTTTCCTTTTCCCCTTTCCTTCCCTTCTGCAGTATTTTGCTTTTGATTCCCACCTCTGTCAATCTGCCCTTCCCCTTTTCAGCCTCTTCCCCTTTTCTTATCCCCTTTTCATTCAACTTCTGTTTTTCCTTCTATTAACTTTCCCCTTTCCCTTCCTACTTCCCTATAGCATTAGGTTAGTTTCTATATCAAGCTAAATATGTCTGATATTCTCTCTTTGAGTCAACTCCAAAGAGATTAAGATTCAAACAATACTCATCACCTCCTTTTCCCCCTAAACTGTGATAGGTCTTTTTTGCCTTTTCATGTGATATAATTTGCCTCATTTTATCTCTCTTTTCTTCTTCTTTAGTACAATAATTTTTCCACCCCTAGTTTCTTTTTTCTATCTTCACAATAAAATCAAATTGTACCTACACTCTCTAAGTTTACCCCTAATAAAGAGTTAAACTTCTCAAGAGTTAAACATATCATCTTCCCTTCTGGGGATGCAAACATTTTAACCTTTAAAAAATGGTTCCTTTTCCTTCCCTGTTTGCCTTTTTATGCTTCTCTTGAGTTATGCATTTGAAGATCAAAATTTCTGTTCAACTCTGTTCTTTTCATAAAAAAAATTGAAAATCCCATCATTGAATGTTCATCTTTCCCCCTGAACAATAATGCTTAGTTTTGCTGGGTAGTTGACTCTGCTTCAGTCCAAGCGTCTTTGCCCTCCAAATTATCATATTCAGGCCTTTCCATCCTTTAGAGTGGAAACTTCTAGATCCTGGGTAATCTTGATTGTGGCTCTTTGATATTTGAATTGTTTCTTTCTGGCTGCTTGCAGTATTTTCTCCTAATAATTCTGGAATCTAAATTCCTACAATATTCCTTGGAGTTTTTATTTTGGCATCTCTTTCACAGAAGGTGATTCTTCTTTAGGCTATTTTACCCTCTGCTTCTGGAACATGAGCACAATTTTCCTTGAAGATTTCCTGAAAATGTGGTCTAAGCTCTTTTATAATTATGGTTTTTAGGGAGTTCATAGTTCTTTATTTTATTTTATTATTTATTATTATTTTTTTAAAAATAACTTTTTATTGACAGAACCCATGCCAGGGTAATTTTTTACAACATTATCCCTTGCACTCACTTCTGTTCTGATTTTTCCTCTCTCTCCCTTTACCTCTTCCCCAAGATGACAAGCAGTCCTATACATGTTAAATAGGTTACAGTATATCTTAGATACAATATATGTGTGCAGAACTGAACAGTTCTCTTGTTGCACAAGGAGAATTGGATTCAGAAGGTATAAATAACCCGGGAAGAAAAACAAAAATGCAAGCAGTTTATATTCATTTCCCAGTGTTCTTTCTTTGGGTGTCACTGCTTTTATCCATCCTTGATCAATTGAAATTGAGTTAGATCTGACTCCATAGTTCTTAGATTGTCTCTCCTGGATCTATTTTCCAGGTAAGTTGATTTTCTGATGAGGCATTTTATATTTTCTTCTATTTTAAAAAATTTTTGTTTTGTCCGACTGATTCTTAATTGTCTCATTGAGTCATTTACTTCCATTTGTTCAAATCTAATTTTTATGAATTATTTTCTTCAGTTAGTTTTTAAAAATCTCTTTTCAAATTTAGCCAGCTGAATTTTTAAATTAGTTCTGTTGTTCATTGGAATTTTTTCCCATATCAATTTTATTTTTTAGGGAGTTGGTTTCTTTTTCCATTTCATCCATTCTGTTTTTAAGTTGTTTTCTTTTTCCATTCCACCAAATCTATTTTAAAAAGAGTGGTTTTCTTAAGTAAGTTTTTTAAGGAGTTATTTTCTTCAGACAATTTCTGTTTCCTTTTCCAAAGCTCTCATTTCCTTTCTCCATTTTTCTTTGAATTTTCTTTTAAACTCTTTTATAAATTCTTCCAAGAGAGCCTTTTGAGTTAGAGACCAACTCATATCATTTTTTGAGGTTTCTTTGAGGAGTTTTGCTTTTAGTGTCCTCATAATTTGAGGTCTATTGTTCCCTCTCTCTAATAGCTATCTATGGTCAGTGCTCATTTTGATTTTTTTGCTTATTTTAAAAAAGTTTACTCTTAGGGCAAAGGGGAGATTATCTCAAATGTCATCTATAGACAAAAGGGATTTTACACTGTTCTAGTAGATGTGTTGGGGTCCAGAGGCTCACTATTTTCCTTCTGTAGTTGCATTGCAGATCTTACAGCTAGTCTGCTGATCTACTGTCTTTGGAACCAGTACAGAGTAGCCAATGTTGATATATTTTGGCTGAGAACCTCCTACTAGATTCCCTCATGCGCAGAGTTCTTTCCACTCTGGGCAGCTTGGGCCTCCCTGGGCTCCACCTACAGGGGACTGTGTCACCCTTTGCCTGTTTGAGACAGACCTTTCCTGAAGTTGTTCCAAAATGTCTTCTGTTGAAAATTTGTTACTCTCAAAATATTTATGGGTTTTGTAACTCTAAACCTTGTTCAGAGGTTTGATCTGATGTTAATTCAGAGGGAATCCAGAAAGAACTCAGGCAAAGACTTGTCTCCACCATCTTGGCACTGCCTCCCTCCAGTGCTTTTACAATAAGAGGCATCAAAATATTTTGAAACACTTGGAAAAATTGCTTTTTCCTGGATTTCTTTGGAGTGTAGGTTTAGTAGTGATATTGCTCAATCAAAGGGTATAGTTGCTTTTTTTGGGCACAGTTCTAAATTGATTGTCATAAGGGCTGTTATCAATTCACTGTTTCACCAATAGTGAAATTGTGAAACATCAATATGTCTGGTCTCATTTATATATGTTATTATTACTTGATCCTTACAACAGCCCTACATGTCCCTAATCATTCTCTGAACTAATTTTCTATGGTTTTGCTTATGCCATCCTACTCTTTTGCTCCAACTGTCCTTTGGGTACTTCTTTGTCCTTTTTTCAAGTTCAGATTTAAATGTCACCTCCCATATGGTTATTCATATTCTTTAACCAGAAATAATGTTTCCCTTCTCTGAATGTATAGCTTAATTTTTACCTTTTCTATTTCACATTCTATGCAACAAATTACAATAATTCATAGGCACTTTTTACTTTCTTTAATTATTTGTAATGTCTATAAGGGCAGCAATTTCTTCTTATTTTTCATTATAGTCTTGAAGAAATTTCATTATCTTGTATATAGTAAGTGTTCAATAAATGAGATGATATAGGTAGATAAAATCCTTCATAAACTTGAAAACATTAGCTAAGTTATCAAGTATTTATAGAATCAAATGCATTTAAAAGTTCTATTAAGATATCAACTATTTATACATACTACTTTGCTTTTGCTGGATCCAATATTAGATGACATTGAGTGTTGGAATTCACTGCAAGAGTTAGGTAAGGTGAATGCCCTTGTATAACAATTATATGCATTACAGATTATACTGCTTATATATTTTATATAATTATATAATATAGAAGCAGAATTTATGTCATATTAATTAAATTACCAGAATGATATATGATATATACTGTATGATCAATGATATAATATTCTACTTATATAACATTATCTAATCCAATGACATATGACATATATAATATACAATTACTATAATATAATATACTGCTTATCTATTGTATAAAATAATCAATAACTATAAAATACTTAATGCAATCCCTGATATATAGTAGATGCTTAATAAATGTTTATTGATTTATTGATATGTGTCATTAAGTGTACTTAAACTTTTATAATACAAACATATGTGTATATATACACAAACATATTTGTTCAGTTGCTCAATCATGTTTGATCCTTTGTGATTCCTTTTGGGGTTTTCTTGGCAAAGATACTAGACTAGTTTTAATTTCTTTCTCCAGAATGCATGCATGCATGCACGTGCATACACACACACACACACACACACACACACACACATACACACACACTCACACAAAATACCTAAATGAAAAAAATTAATTGTGAAACTTCCATTCACTGTAAGCTCTGGTTCTCATGTATTTTGGCCTCATTCTTAATCATTGACTGATTTCTCTTAAAGGTTGTCAAATTTTATCCAGAGGCTTGCAGTAGGTTTGCTTAAGGCTGGAAGGAGATAAGGGAATTGGCCTCTGAGAGCTCTTGTTTTCTAATTCAGTTAGTCATTCCTGCCTATTGAAATGATCAAGGATAACTGAATAGAAGCCAGAGCTTCCTTTCTCTACTCCACAAAACATGATTCTTTCTCCTTCCTTTCTAATTTATTTAGGGTTATAATTTAATTTATATGTTTCCCTTGATCCTCCTCTTCTTTTTTATTTTATAGTAGAGAATGGTATTTGTTTAGTAGGAAACTGAATGTAATAATCTTAACATTTCCAAATTTCTGTGTTCCATTATATTTGCAAAGCATCATGTTCATAACTCCTCTCCTTTGATTGTATAATTTACTAATAAACAGTTTCAGCATTAATGTATTTTGCAACAGTTTTGATGCTGCAAGTTTCAAAGATACTAGACACTAGTGAGGCTTAAATTCTGTGAAATATCATTTAGAGCTCAGCTATCACTTTGGATATGCAAAGAGGACTTTGGCAGAGCTGAAGGTAGACATCCAGAAACTTTTGTACTTCATTTGCCTCTTGAGAAAAGAACAGGAAGGGTGGAAAACAGTTAGGACATCTGCTAGGTTAGCTGCTTTACTGGTACCTAAAGTACACCTATAAAGGACAGAAGGCTTGGTATTTTTTTCTTTTTTTCTTTTAAAGCTCTGCAAAGAACTTTGCCATAGAAGAAGCTATTTGAAGTGGTGGATAGACAACATGACTCATGGTTACCAAGAATAAAAGTGCTGAATTGTTGATGAGGTTCAGAAATAATTAGTAACACATTGAAATTTTCTGTCAGTTAATTATTTTTAACTGGTTCTTTAGTGTGTATAGTAGAGAACTTGGTAATGAAAGCTCATTTCATATTAAATAAGAAAGATCTATAGTGGGGTTTTTGTCTGGTCTGATCTCATCTTCTTTGCTTATATCCTTCCTAAATAAAAGTAAGATGCAGAGAAAATGAAGAAACCATAACTCTTCACCTCTCAAAACAGGCTTGAAGGCAATGAGCTTTAATTAAGCACTTATTATATGCCATGCATGAGGCATACAAATCCAAGCAAAAAAGAAAAACTACCTGCCCTCAAATAACTTACATTCTAATGCGTGAAGTAAAAACACAAAAAGAAGCTGAAAAAATGGGTTAGATGATCAGGAAGGTAGCCAAATAGGGTACTAGAAGCACAATGAATTTGTCTAAAAGAACTACAGAAACAGTCTTGATTAGAAAAATAACTAAAGGCAAATATTATGATAATTTTAAGGTAACATTTATATAATAAGGGCCGCCTTTTGAAATTTATATGAGTCAAATCTGGGACAAATAAAATAGATCTAATTCACAATACAGGAGTTACAATGCTTTCTTGTACAGAGTAATCAAATAAGCATTTATTGAATGGATTGGATTTGAGGAAATCTTCACTCAAAAGCAATCTTAGCTAGAAATATAAATGGATTAATAGAATAATATGGATAGACAAAATCATGAGTGGCAAAATCATAAGAATCTTTTGAGAAAAGCAATGTCTAACCTTTATTATCCTATAAATGCTTAAGCTTTGAGGGTGATGTGCGGGACACTGTGAGTAATAGAATAGGCTATAGTTCTAACAGAATCGAAAAATCTCATGTTTCTCTGGGGATAATTGAAAATTCACACATTAACTACAATAACTTATCAGTTCATTCTTAAGACTAATTTAGAATGCAGTTACAAATTAACCAACATACAGAAATAGTGTTCCCTAAAAGTTTAATATAACTAATTAACTAATTAAACTAATTAACTGAACATTAAATTAAAAATTTAATTCAATGATCACATGGCAATCTAAGAAATAGAGATACAAGATCAAGAACTACCCTGTGTTTTAAATCAAACAAATTTCCAGTGTTCTAAGTACACATTAACAAAAAAAATTGAGTTTGGTTTTTGTATTTGAAAAAAACTTGGCTTCTGACATAAAAATAAATTTCTTTTATATATTATCCATAGCCTAAGAATTCATCACATAGGGACTAATTTGGTCCTCTTGGCAAAAGTCTTCTGAGCTTATCATAACTCAACTCAAACTTTTCTCTCCAAAGTTACCAATGATCTCTTTTGAACTAATTAATTAATAAATTTATGTAATGATCTCTTAATTTACAAATTTATTGTCCTTTACTCAGATTTTATACACCTTGACCTTTCTCAAGCATTTGACAAATTAATAATTTTTTTTCCCTTCTGGACATTCTTTTCTTGGTTTGTGTAATACTGCTTTCTCTTGGCTCACCTTCTGATAGTCTAGACCCTATTTAGGATATCATTCATAGTCTACCAACTATTGGGTAGTCATACTCCAAAGTCCTATTTTGGGCCCATTTTTCCTCTTCCAGAATTCTTAACTTTTTTGTGTATGTCTTGGACCTTTTTGGTAGTATGGTGAAAATTATAAACCTCATCACAGAATAATATTTAAATATAACACAGCAGAATCTGTAGCATTGCAAAAGAAACTAAATATATTGAAATAAATATGTAATTTTTCTTTTTCCTTCCAAATTCATGGATCCCCTCAAATCTATCACCTAGGTTAGGAATCGCTAACTTCCCTTTCACTTCTCTGTATTCTCATAGCTAAATAGCTGTCAATTCTTATTTATATTCCCTTCACAATATTCCCTATATCTATTTTCTTTTCTCTTTGGTCATTACCCTAGTTATCATCTTTTGCTTAGTCTATGGCAACTGGTTTATAAATGGTTTCCCTCCTTTGAAGGAGTTCCTTGTTTCTTCATCTCATCCTCAACAAGCAACTAAAGTGATATTTCTTCTTTTTTTTTTCCTGAGGCAATTGGGGTTAAGTGACTTGCCCAGGGTCACACAGCTAGAAAGTGTTTAGTGTCTGAGGTCAAATTTGAACTCAGGTCTTCCTGACTACAGGGATGGTGCTGTATCCATTGCACTACCTAGCTGCCTCCTAAAGTGATATTTCTAAAGCAAAACTCAAAAAAGCTCATGTCTTCCTAGAACCTCTAGGAAAGTAAAAGAACAACAACAAAACTAACAACAAATTTCTGTTTGGTATTTGTAATCTTTTAAAAATTGACTCTAAATTACTTAGAAAAATTGTACTTTATTTTTTATTGTGAACTTGATAATCATTAATAATCATTAACAGAAACATTTCAAAATACAAATCAGAGAGGGAAGAAATTATAAACTCTCATTTTGTACAGTTCTTTTTTTTTTTTTTTAAAGAAATAGACATATTTTTGTTGTATTGATATGGCCCAGTCATGAGCACTGACTATTACTCCAGCTATTTAGGAGTTGGCAAAGGCCAAAATTCTTTATGGAATACTTTGTAATTAAATCTATAGAAGTCTTTTGTGTGCTTTGGGAGGTCAATCCCCATATTTTACTCATTTTGTATTCATTTAGAATAAGATTATCCTTTCTATTACAACTTCTTATCTTCTTATGCTTTGTTATTATTATATAGAAATGTTTCTGATTTTTAAATAAATAGTATGTTAGTTTTTCAAAAAAAATAGATATGTAATAAATTTAACAAAATACTTACAAAATTTTATTATCATCTTAACTTGTTTTCTTCTTCTTTGTACTTTTAAATTGTTTAATTAATGTTTTTTATGTTTGTCACTTCTCTCGAATTTACTTTCCTTTCTGCAAGTTAAAGGTCTTCCAAGAAAGTGTGTGTGTGTGTGTGTGTGTGTGTGTGTGTGTGTGTGTGTGTGTATGGATGCAAGTTTTAACCATATTTGAGAATGTGGATCTGATTTTGAACTACAAATACATTATTTCTCTGCCAATAAGTAGCATTCTGTTTGTTAGGTTTTTCAAGTCATGATTGGTTGTTGCTTTGATCAGGATTGTGAAATTTTCATATATTTCTCATTTCTAGTGGCATAGTAAAATTCTATTACACTCATATTCAATGAATCTTAAAGTCCTTTGGGATACTCCATACCACATTTTCTTCAGTGAATACTCAAACTAATGGATACTTGTTTCTTCTAATTTTTTATTGCATTAAAAAGCAGGACTATTCATATACATATGGGTCCTTCTTGGGATAAACTTCTAATACTAGTACTGCTGATTCAAAGAACAAATATAGTTTAGTGATTTTGTGAGAAATGATTACAAATTTTCTTTTTAAATTCAATTTTATTTCATTTTCAGCTATGATTTCTCTCCCGCCTTTCTTCTCTATCTCTCATTGAGAAAGTGAGAAAAGCAAAACCAAATTTCCAAATTAACAATGTCAAAAATTTTATCTCCATTTTCACTCAGTGTTTATCAGCTCACTTTCTGGAAGCAGATAGCGTATTTTCTCATGAAAATTGTGGTTTGTTCCATTTTGTTGACTAGAGTTTCTGAAACTCTGAAACTGTGGTTGGTTTCATTGTGTTCAACAGAGTTTTTAAGTCTCTCAAAGATTTTTGGTTTTACAATGTTGTTATTATTGTACAAATTATTCTCCTAATCCTGCTCACCTTACACCAGTTCATATAAGTTTTTTCAAATCTATCTGAGATCAACTCCTTTATCATTTTGTTTAAACAGGGCACTTCCTCAATTTCCAATTCTTTGTCACCATAAAATGAATTCTTTTCTTCTTTGATCTCTTTGAAATATAGTAATGGCTTCATTGAGTTCTAAGGCTTTAGATTCACAGTTTAATAGCTTTTTAAACACAGTTTTAAATTGCTTTCTAGAATGGTTTGACCAGTTCACAGTGCCACCAACAGTACATTAAGGTACTTGTTTTCCTACAACCCCTTCAATTTTAATCATTTTTATTTTGACCTTACCTTCCAGGGTTCTTCTGAGATCAAGTGAGAAAATGTTTGTAAAATACTTATCACAGTACCTGGCACACAGTAGGTACTTAAGAAATGCTTGCATTTTTTTCTCGCAGTTTGGCTCTGGATGACATATCTCTGAAAAGGATTCTAGTAAATTGCTGAAGCTCTGGTCCTTTAAGTTAACTGAAAGTCTCTATAGGTTCAAAGAGAAATAGTTTGCTCACCTTTGGTCTGACCTCCCTGTCTTTGTTACTCAACTGCATGCCCTGCCATTAATCTATTTCATGATTTTACAATTCTGATCTGGAGTTAGAGCCACATGGCTTCCAATCACTTCTGTGCCTATTTCTAAATTGTAACAGTCTCAGAACTAGTTCCTGTCAAAGAAGTCACCAGTATTCCTTGACCTGGTCTATAATGCCAGATTCTTTGAAGCCCAGCTATGAGGATGAGAGCAACACAGATACTTGGTAGCTCTTGTTCATAATCCTTGCATGCTACATAGTATCAGGTTCTATTCATCCTTGATCCATGACTTTCCTCCTTGTCCTAAGTTATACCTCTGAAAGCCCTAGGCCAATTTCTGAACCAAAAGATTGGGCTGGACTCCCTCTCTAGAGCTTCTAGTTGAACTTGACAGATAGAAAGTATTAGTTGCCTGTATAGTGTCAAATCATTGCCTAATTTGAGTGAAGGTTAAAATTAACAGCAAATTAGAAAAAGGATAAAATGGAAGAAAGATTGTATAATTAAAACAATTCTTTTTGGCCTAGTAAATCAACTCAAAAAGGAGAAATGAATAAAATAAAAACATGATTCTCATTATCAATTATTCTTAGAGAAATTTAACTTCTTTTTAAATTATAGCTTTTTTATTTTCAAAATATATACATGAACAATTTTTGGCATTCACCCCCTACCAAACCCTATGTTTTAATTTTTTCCCTCCTTTCTCCCTACTCCCTCTTCCAGTTGGCAAGTGATCCAATATATGTTAAACATATATAATTCCTCTATACATATTTCCACAAATATCATTCTGCTCAAAAAAAAACCAGATCAAAAAAGAAAAAAAATGAGAAAAAAACAAAATGTAAGCAAACAACAACAAAAAGAGTGAAAATACTATGCTGTGGTCTACATTCAGTTCCCACTGTCCTCTCTCTGGGTGCAGATGACTTTCTTTATCACAACACCATTGGGACTTGTCTGAATCACTTTATTGTTTTCAAGAGCCAACTCCATCAGAATTGATCATTGTATAATCTTGCTGTTGCCATGAATAATGATTTCCTGGTTTGGCTCATTTCCCTTACCATCACTTCATCTAAGTCTCTCCAGGTCTCTCTGAAATCATGCTGCTGACCATTTCTTATAGAGAAATAATATTCCATAACATTCATTTACCATAATTTGTTTAGTCATTCTCCAACTGATGGGCAGTTTCCATTCATTCTTGCCACTACAAAAGGGCTGCCACATTTTTACACTTGTGGATCTCTTTTCTTCCTTTATGATCTCTTTAGGATACAAGCCCAGAAGAACCACTGCTGGATCAAAGGGTATGCACATTTTGATAACCCTTTGGGGATAATTCCAAATTGCTCTCCAGAGTAGGTTCACAACTCTACCAAAAATGTATTCATGTCCCAGTTTTCCCACATTCCCTCCAACATTCGTCATTATCTTTTCTTTTCATCTTAGTCAATCTGAGAGGTGTGTAGTGGTAACTTAGAGTTATCTTAATTTGCATTTCTCTGATCAATAATGATTTAAAGCACCTTTTCATATGATTAGAAATGGTTTTAATTTCTTCAACTGAAAATTGCTTGAAGGTTTATATCCTTTGACCATTTGTCAATTGGAAAGTGGCTTGAATTCTTATAAATTTGAGTCAATTCTCTGTATGTTTTAGAAATGAGGTCTTTATCAGAACCCTTGAATGTAATTGTTTCCCCTCAGTTTATTGCTTCCCTTCTAATTTTGTCTGCATTAGTTTTGTTTGTACAAAAACTTTTTAACTTAATACAATCAAAATTATCCATTTTGCATTCAATAATATGCTCAAGTTCTTCTTTGGCCACAAATTCCTTCCTTCTCCACAGATCTGAGAAGTACGGCAGCTTTTGTTCTTCTCATTTGCTTATAACATCTCTTTTTGTCTAAATTATAAATGCATTTTGATCTTATCTTGGTATATGGTATTAGGTGTGGATCAATACTTAGTTTCTGCCATATTAACTTCCAATTTTTCTAGCAGTTTCTTTCAAAAGCTGGGGTCCTTGGGTTTATCACACATTAGATTACTATAGTCATTGACTATTTTATGCTGGGAACCTAATCTATTCCATTGATCAACTATTCTATTTCTTAGACAGTACCAAATGGTTTTAATGACTACTATTTTATAATAAAATTTTAGGTCTGGTACAGTTAGGCCACCTTCATTTGCATTTTGTTTTATTAATTCCCTTGAAATTCTTGATCTTTTGATTTTCCAGATGAATTTTGTTATTATTTTTCTACTCTGTGAAGTAACTTCTTGGAAGTTTGATATGGCATTGAATAAATAGATTAATTTAGGTAATATTGTCATTTTTATTATATTAGTTCAGTTACCCATGAGCACTTGTTATTTTCCCAGTTGATTACATTTGACTTTATTTGTGTGGAAAGTATTTTCTAATTGTGATCACATATTTCTTGACTTTCCCTTTGCAGAAAGACTCCCAAATATTTTATATTTTCTACAGTTATATTTTAAATGGAATTTCTTTTTCTATCTCTTGCTGCTGGATTTTGTTGGTAACATATAAAAATGCTGATGATTTCTGTGGATTTATTTTGTATCCTGCAATTTTGCTTAAGTTGCGCATTGTTTCTCGTGGTTTTTTAGTTGATTATCTAGGATTCTCTATGTATACCATCATCTCATCTGCAAAGTGTGATAATTTGGTTTCCTCCTTATCTATTCTAAAATTTAACTTCTTTAAGAAGAAAAGACAACATATTACTATTAGGAGGTCAAAAAGAATGTCCAAACCACTTGAGCCAATGATGGTTCATTTATCCTGGTACATAAAATAGTTTATAATCATGCAAAGAGATTTTGCAACTGGGAATAAACAGTAATTTAGAATATAAATTAATTTAAAATATTACAAAAGAATATCAACAAGTCAGTAAATATTTTTGGAGAACTTTCTACCTATTCATACATCAAAATCATGTATACTCATTTACTTTCAGCTGATGCAATGTTGTTGAAAATCATACAGCAATGTGATAGCAAAAGAATCCAAACTTTCAGTGACTCCAAACCAGTGGGGAGATTGACTTACACGTATATTATAACCAATTATTAAAATTGGCTTGAAAGCAAGATTTTAGTTTACAAAGATATGTAGATTATAAAAGGGGGTGGTTTGGTTATGTAGAAAGAGAAAATGATAATAGTATTTACAAAACTTTAAAAAGACCATGAAAAAGGTCTACAGTCTATAGAGAACTGGTGGAAAGAAATGGATAAGAATCATTCAAAATAAAAGGTTTTGTTAGATTGTAATCTAGGTAGTGATAGAGTAACTGAAGAGGGGAGAATATAGTTTCATGGAAACATTGTATTATAAAATGAAACCTGTTTAGGAGGTATCATTATTCTTATGCGTTTCTGACATATAAGATCTGCTTAGATCACAATTACCCCTAGCTTACAAGTGGGACAAATATATAACAGAAAATTGAGTCTCTATGAAGCTAATTGACTTGTTCAAGGTTGTGCTTCTGGTATTCAAATTCAAGCTTTCTGTGTCCTTCCCATTGTGGTGCCCTGATTATATGATCTTCATATCTATGTACTATGTACAATACATTAAATGGGGCCTATCTTAATGCAGCAACTGAAATGAGAGAACTTAAAATAGAATCAAATATGCTTTTCTATTTTCATGTGATATACTGCCATGTGCAGTATTTTAAGCAGTCTAGCCCAGGAATATAAGTTCAAATATATGCTTTTTCCCTTGGATTGTACTAAATAAAAATACCTCAATTCATTCCATAGCTTTATTCACAAGGCATATGCAAATCTTCCAACATATATTTTTAAGAGTCTTATTTTGTTACTATTTTATAGGAGAAGGTAGACTTTCCTGTGTACATGACAAGCATAGATAGAGATATAAGAATGTATCATTGTCCTTTTGACCTCTCTTATAGAATAGCAAAATCCCACTCAAACGCTAAAATTGATTTTTTAAAAATATAAAACCGATGCTTTGCCCTCCCCATTCTAACTGTACAACAATGTCAAGATCTCACTTTGCTCCTCAGTTTATAAGAATATTTCATCTAAGTCTCAGCTGCAGTATAGAGGCCTGGGGGATGGAACAAGGGAGTGGGGGTAGTGCATGGAGAGAGAAATGAGTCTCCTAGATGGCCTTATGTCCCTTTTCAAAGTAATTTATAAATTTGGAGGCACATGTTTTCAGGGTCAAGTAATTGTTTTTATTATGTGTCTATGTGTCTAAGTGATCATTTTGTAGTCTGGAAGAATGTTTTCTTCTGACAGTTAGCATTTAATTTCAAAGAAATAGCTTTGAATGATGCTGAACTGAGAAAAGAAATTTCTGACTGAACAGAAAAGGACTTTTTCTTTCTTTCTCTCTTCCTCTCTCTCTTCCTTCCTTCCTTCCTTCCTTCCTTCCTTCCTTCCTTCCTTCTTCCTTCCTTCCTTCCTTCCTTCCTTCCTTCCTTCCTTCCTTCCTTCTTTCCTTCCTTCCTTCCTTCCTTCTTCCTTCCTTCCTTCCTTCCTTCTTCCTTCTCTTCCCTCCCCTCCAATAATCCTATTTACTTAACTTCTTTGAGGACTTATCTTTGAAGGGGAAAAAAATCTCCACCTTCTTTCCTCCAACAACCACAACAGCAGCACATATAGAGTCTTTTTACCTTCAAAATTCTAAGAATATAAAATGCTAAAATGGGAAAGAAAAGCTTAAAGAAAAAAATCCTTTGAAGCAGTATATTTCAAAGCTGCTTCCAAGAAAGAAAAGGAGTCTGCTATGTAGATGTAATGCACCTGTTACCTTTAATCTGAGTTTTACTCCTTTTTGGTACACCTTTATTGAGATACCATAATTTGAACTGTAGAGTAAACTAACATCGAATTGAAGAAGGATTAGTCATTTTTCATTCTGTATATTATGCAAGATACATTCTAAATACAGACTTCAATTTTGTTTTCACTCACCCTCTAGACTGTTTCTGACTTTGTCTTCCAACTACATGAAGGCATGTGGAATTCTGAACCTGGCATTCAAAGTTTCTTCCCTACTCCTTAGAATCATAGGGATAGAGATGAGTGGACTTGTGCTTTTGTTGGTAGGGAACTCCCAGGTAATAAAGCTTTCTATCAATGTAGGCTGACACCTTCTCTATAATATATTGTATGTGGGGCTGTCCTGGAGTAGAGGTGTCAAATACATGGCTTCATGCAGCTCTGAGTCTACTTTGAGTTAGATTAAAATGTAATTGGGAAATATTTAACTTAATGAAAATACAATAAAACATAGATAATGATAATATGTGATTTTTTAGTCAACATGGGGCCTATAGAAGTTCTTATGCATTGTTTAATGCAAGGTGTCTTAAACTTTTCCAACTTCTTACCCCTTTTAGCTGAGAAATTTTTACACATCCCCATGTTAAATATGAGCTGAGGTGTTTATGTCAGCATTCATGCATGCATACTGCAAAATGCCAATTATGTGTTCAGAAAGAAGGCTGCAGTTAAGTTGTATGATGCAACATGGGCAAGCACTATCAGAGACATCTCAGTTCATTATGAGTTTGATTTTGAATTAATTTTTTGGTCATTGCATTTAGAAAGCTTTTACTATTGCCAGTTTTTCTGAGACCCCCTCATTCAGTTACATGACCCATATGGGGCTGTGACCCACAGTTTAAGAAGCTGGGGTCCAATGTATTCTATTTCTATTGAGTTTGACACTACTAAACTAGAATAGGGAGATGTTAAATGATTTGTGTAAAATCACCCAGATGGTTTGTTTTGAGAAACAGGACTAGAATCCAAACCTTGATGTCTTTGAGAACAGTTATCTGTCTCTGATGCTATGCTTTCATAGAAACATAGAATGTCAGAGATGAAAGAGCCTTGCAAAATGAATTGAAATAGAGCTTTTAATCCTTTTGCAAGGTTAAGTATGCTCTTATTTTCATGGATAAAAAATAAACTTAATATTAAAGAAATATAGGTTTAGAATTCCCTATGATTGAAAGTGATGTAGTAATAATTATCATTCAAGAATTATCCATCAATTGCAAATACATTGAATTGTCATTCAAGAATTACCCATAAATTCTGCAACTCCCCATGATTTCTATGCCCTAGACTAAATGTTTCTACTTTATGGATGATTATATTATAGAAGACAGAATCAAAAACCTTGGTAATACCAATGCAGATAACATACATGTCTTCCCCTTAGTGTTCAAAGAGTTCACTTCCCTGGAAAAGGAAGAGAAAAGAATGTCAGTATAAATGTTAAATTTTATGGAGCTGAATATAGCGTAAAATGGAATCTGAGGACTCTGTAAAGATAAAATTCACAAGCACATTTTCGTTTAGTCTCTAGTGTTAACCTCTGGAGCATGGTCTGTTCTTAATCTGTAGCAAAATAGCCTTCCTTGATATGAACTGTCTTTAAACCTTTAGGAGCTCAGCTGTTCATTTTTTTTTCATTAAAATATTTATATTTCTTAAACCATTTCTGGTAATGTTTAAAACTGATTAAAGGAAAGTTTTAACCTTTGACCTGCCAAGATGAGAGCCTATAACAATTAATGGAAAGAGTAATGAACTCAGTAGTCTGGAGGCCTGGGTTCTAGTATTAGCTCCATAGTGAATAATAGCTAAAAGCTAACATTTATATATGTTATATTATATTTATTATGTTATAGTTCTTTGAGGATTGTAAAATACTCTCCATAGATATGTGTGTGTGTATATATATATATATGTATATATACCTATACATGTGTATACACACATACACACACATATATAAATATACACATACATTTATATATGCATATATATAATTTTATTTAACCCATCAGCCAGTTGTGTGTTCTTGGACAAGTTATACATACAAACACAATGCAATCAATAAGAATTTATTAAGCATCTACTATGTGTCAGCTATAACAGCTTGGAGGGCCTAGTGAAGAGAGTGCTAGGTCTGGATTTAGGAAGACTAGAGTTCAAATTGGGTCCCAGATATTTGCTAGCTGTGAGACGTCGTGCAGATATTTTCACTTTTATTTGCTTTAATCCACTGAAGAAAGAAATAGCAGGCTTTGTACTATCTTTGCCAAGAGAACACCATGGACAATATTGGTGTCATGGGAGTCACTCATGGTTAAGGTGTCACAAAAAGTTAGATGATTAAATGATTAACATGCAACAACATGGCACATTGTGCCAAACACTGAAGATACATGTACAAAAGTGAAGTTGTATTGTTTTAGTAAGACTTCAAATTTCACTAAGACTTTTTGGGATATCACATATATAGGGGATTGGTTTCCAGGAAAGGAAGTTTGGATCAAGGAAGTTACATTAATTCTTACTGGATTAGGGAAATAGATTTACAAGTCTTTTCTAGTAATGGTGGTATGGTGTAGCCCTAATTTGATTATTATTCCCAGAGAATGAACAAGAGATATAAAGTAAGAAGCAGAAGGCAAGGCAGGTAACAAGAAGCCTGTGCTGGGTAAGCCCCGAAGTCCTGGTGAATGGCAAGGCAAGAAGTGAAGCATGGTTTGGCTTAGGTTAGTGAGTTGAGTTGAGTTTCCTCTTATTGATTTACTAATTGGGGCAGTTCGGCTCTCAGGAGAAGTAAACATAAGTATGCTAACTCCTGTGTGTGGGATAGAAGAAGAAGAATGGTTTCTGGTGGCCCAGTCCGGGGCTTTTAAAATTTTTTCTCTTTCTATCTGAGAAAATTTTACACAATCCTGAGTATATAGATATAAAATAGCATACAAATCAAACATTTACAAATAATAAATCATAATTTCTTAACTCCCAAATTTAGTTACAGGATTTCATATGGGGTCATAAGCCATAGTTTAAGAAGCTTTGGTCTAGTCTCTAAGCTCATAGTTACAGAGAGGTGGCAAGGAAGGGTTCAATGGCAAAGTGTACAGATCCAAGAGGTCACTTAGATATGCTTTAAATTCTTTCTTTAGTATTGTATTTATATTTTTAGGATATCTGATTTAGAGCTGAGAGACCTTAGAAATTATCTATCTAATCCCTTTATTTTACAGGTAAGTAAATTAAAATTAAGAGGGGTTATAGCAGAACTATAGATTTATGCTGAATGGCATTTTAGAGGCCATCTAGTTCTTATTTTAAAAATAAGAAAAGCAAGCCCAAAGTTAATTTGATTTGACCAAAATTATAGAGCTAGCAAATGGCAAAGACAAAGTGTGAATCTAGGTCTTCTGATTTCAAAGCTACTAAATTTTCCACTATCCCATGAAAAAGTTTGCCTAAAGACATTGAGATTCTAAGCAAAAGAATCAGAATTTGAACTCAAGTTTGTTATCAAAAGATATAGATAATGCTCTTTACTGTATCTTATAGATTTATTAATTCTTCAGTCTATGAAGTTGGTTAATTGTATTTCTGTGACGTTGCTGACCAAGAAGTGGCAGGCTTAAATGAGGATAGCTTTTACTTTCACAAGTTACATTTCCATAAGCCCAAATTACTTTTGCTTGAACTGTTTCCTGCTTTTGTTAAAATATACTTTCTCCTTTTAATTATAAAAAATAAAGTATTTTTAAAAAGTCAAAACAATGTGCACCTATGTAGCTATATAAGTTACATAGTTTCTATGTAATTTCTATGTAAGAACAAAATATGGAAGGGAGTTATAGATATGATCCCCTAGTTGCTATTGGTAATTTTTGAGGAAAAACAGATAGTATGAAAGGAATAAAGTGATCAAAGACAGGCCAAAGTCGATTGTTGTAATAATGACTTAAAAAGTGTCAAATATACATTAGGGAAAGAAATTAAATTAAATTCAAGTAACGTGGGAAAATGAGCTCAAGAGCACAAGGATGGTTAAGGGTTACACTGGATAGTAGTACTGTACTAGAACCCAGGTCTCTAGTATTAGATTTAATAGGTTTTTCATTAATTAGCATGGAAAAGTATAGAATGTGGATTCTTCAAATTATAGAGCAGTGGTCCAGCAACATTTTAGAATGAGTTATTAAGGAAGTGATTTCTGAACATTTAGGAAGAAAAACAATAGGGACAGGTAAGTAGTTTAGTGGATAGAGCACTAGGTTTGGAATCAAGAAGACCTGAGTTCAAATCCAGCCTCTCAAACTTATTATCTGTATGACCTAAGGCAAATTATTTAACTTTTTTGCCTCAGTTTTTACTCATGTGTAAATGTAAAAATGAGTAAAATAAAAACATTTACCTTTCAGTTTATTGAGATCAAATGAGATAGTTATAAAGTACGTAAGAGTGTTTGACACATTAAGTCCTATAGAAATGCTAGATATTATTGTTTATTGTTTATGAAAACAGTATGGGTTGATTAATGACAAGTCATATGAAATCAACTTTATATGTTCTCTTCTTTCCTCCCTTGTTTTTGACTGAGTTAATGATTGTCATAGTACTTCTATATTATAGTAAAGAATTTGCCAAAGTCATTCATGATATGCTTATTAGCATATATTTTGGGATAACTAAGTGATAGTGGGGTAACTAACTTTTGGGCCTGGAATCAGGAAGATTTGAGTTCAAATCCAGCCCCATATACCTACTATCTGTGTGATCTTAGGCAAGTCATTTCATCCTATTTGTTTCAGTTTCCTCATCTGTAAAATAAACCGGAGAAGGAAATGTCAAACTACTCTAGTAGTTGCCAAGAAAACTCCAAATGGAGTCATAAAGAGTCAGACATGACTGAAATGACTGAACAACTTTCATGATATACCTGTGGAGAAATGATTTAACTTATCACTGGACTTGAAGAAATGTCCCAAATCTTCTCAGTATCAAGCTCTTTTACCTATAATGATAGCAAGATCAGGAATATCGATTCTAGGATACTTTTCATTTCTACTCTAATCTATACCCACAGAGTTCATAGATACCTTTGTGATATTATTCTTTGCTTTGTTTTCTGTTGTAGCTATTTGTATATTGTCAAAACTAGTCAAGGAGGAGAGTAGGGCTAGCAAGGAGATTTTTGGCAGGCTAGAATGGGTATGACTGTAGTTAGAGAACTAGCCATGGGAAGAGTCTGAGGAGGTATTGGGAGAAACAGGGAGGGCACAAATGCCAGAATATCCTTGGAATGTGGAGTTCTGGTCTGGTTATCAGAAGAGATGAAAAAGACAGTCAATGGAAGAGTTAGAATTTCTACTCGTCATTCCTATGATCTTAGCCATATGTTTTCAGTTCTTGGGCTATTTTACCTAAACACATTGAATAAGCATTAATGGGAAAGTATTTGTTAATAAGCAGCCTATTGAAGTTATAGAGAGTGCTAGATTTATATTCAGGAGAGATAAATCCAAATCCTATTCCTGATACATATTTGCTGAGTGCAAGAAACATATTTAACATCTTTGTACCTTGGTTTTTTCACCCATAAAATGGGGATAATGATATCAATTCCATAGGGATCTTGTGAGGTTCAAATGTAATGTAAAAGTTTTTTTTTTAAAAAATATTAAAGTACTATATAAATGCCATCCATTAGAATCCCAACCATACAAAACCCCAGAAAGTCATCATATATTGACATTATTAGCTGGGCTGCATATCTTGACATGATTTTTTCCTTTGCTCTAGAAGAAGATTTTTATTTAGTACCATATTTGTTTTTTTTTATTGCATTCTGTTACTAAATTTTCAGTAATTGCTTTCTTTTAAAATTGAACTGAAACCATAGTGTTCATTTGCTGCACTGGGATTGGGAAGATTGTTCTGCAATGTAAGTATACTCTAGAAAGCAAATATTCTATATGTGTATAGATAATTTTTTCAGCAACCTAGGCAGTAGAGTTTTCCGGCTCAAGTTTAATCTTAGTGTTAAATGGGACAAGTTATCTGGAATGCCAAAAAGTCATCTGGAAAGCATGACAAAATCTATGGAATTTGAGCAATGTGATAAGAAAATGCTGAGAAATGAAAGCTATGGAAAAATACTCATTTACATGAACGATTATGTTCTTAAGGGGAAGAAAATATATATGGCTTTGTCTGTTTCAAATCTTATTTATACATATAGGTGTATATATATAAAACTGTTTTCTCATTGTTTTAATAAAATATTTTTTTAAGAAAATAAGGTAAAATTCATAATAGAAAAAAATAAAATTCTAATGTTCTTTCTTAAATTTTCTGCAATAACTGCTTTTATTTGTTCCATACTGAGGAATTTACCAGTCTTTGGATTTATATAGACCAGGTTAAATACTGAGGGGGGGGAGGAGGGAGGGAGGGACGGGACTTCTTCCACAAATCACTCTTATTCACTTTGACTTATTTTCTCCATCCCCAGGGTTTCTTCTGGGAAACTCAGAATGTGGTTTGTTTGCCCTCAATCATGTTTTCTCCTGGAAACATCAGACTACAGCTTATGTTTAGGTCTCTACAGATGTGGTGGGAAAGAGCTCTTTAGCTTCTACGAAAATACTCAAGTTTATCTATTTATCATCTCACTATCATCCATCCATCTATCTTAGCTCTTTCCTCTGTCATCTGTGTTTCATCTCCCTCTGTAATCATCCTTCTATCTGTCCACCTTTTTTCTGTTTTGCTCTGTTTTTCTCTGTCTCTGACTTTTTATCTCTTTTTATCTGTTTCTATCTAAAAGTCCCATAGCTTTGTCTCTATCTTTGATTCTGTCTCTCTCTCTCTCACACATGATAGCTTTTAGGCTGTTCCACTATAACAATGCAAAGAAAAGAAAAGAAAACACTCACATACACACAAAAGACATGACTCTTAGCAGCTCCTATTATACAAGATTACTTCTAGGGAGTACTACCTTTCTGCAGAACCCTGGCACTACCCTGGTTTAGGTTTTCTAGGCAAGGATATGCCTGAAGGCTGCTAAATAGGCAGTCCCTTTCCCATGCAATGTACATGTCTAAATTATTCATGGTAGTAGGGAGAACTGTAAAGAAACTCTCTTTTTTCATATAGAAGAGTGGGTTTAAGAAAACTTCTCATTCCTAAACAAGACTATGGTTCAGATCTCTTATAATTTTTCTCCTGCCTTTGGCTGGTACTCCTTTTTGGGCCATATGGTTGTCTTCTCTTATAACAGGTTCTCTAAAGTATTAATAGCTTCATGGGCAATGTTCTGTGGATGACTGCATATATATGCAAACTCTCTTTCTCCAAATCTGCTTTCTGAGCTATGGTGTCTGTTTATGCTCAGCTCTCTCTGAATACCTGCCGCATAAATTTGAGTCCAAATATGTAACTCAGATAGTCAAGGAGCAATAAATTCATTCCAGCATACCATAACTCCGTTATTATCTTCAGTGAACCGAGAATGGGTAAACAGATAGAAAATGAAGTCAAAGATATGTCTCCATTCAATTAGTGGCATACCCTTAGTCATCTCAAAGTAGTATTAATGGGGATGATTATGTCTTTTATAACGGGATGTCTTCAAAATTGAAATAAATTTTCCAAATTCATCAGGCTTTTCTGGTCACATGCCCTATGTTTGTAATTACAAAGCTTGAACAAATAATCTTATAATTATTGGAACAACTGTTGGATACATGGTGTCAATTTTAATTACTCTAAGTTAATGAATTATCCTTAGTCATTATGAAGTTATTTTTTTTTATATCAGCATCTAAACCTTGCATCTTTTAATTACTGAGCTGACCATATTTCTAACTTTCCTTTGCTGACATAATGATTTTTTTCTATAATGCTTAATGAGAACATTAATATTTTCTAGCCCATGGCAGAAATTGTTGAAGGATAGAAAAGTCATTACAGAAAGAATGTGAAATACCTGCATTGCCTAAGTTATTGAACCTTGCTTAATATACATCAATATAGTACATTGAGGTTTGCAAGCATTTTATATACATCAACTCAATAGTCTTGTGATTGCTCTATAACTATTATGGTTGCCATGCTGGATATGAGTGAACTGAAGCTCACAGAAGTCCAGAGGTTTGTTCATTTAATAAACAAAAGTTATCTGAATCCAGGTTTTCCTGAATCCATGACTGAAGCCCAGCATTTTAGTAACCAACATAAAACTACCTCTTATTTCTAGAAAATAGCAAAAAAAAAAAGAGGCAATGATTTTTGAGGAATGGGTACTGGACAAGTACTCAGATGACATGATCTATAGTTCAGGAGCTGCAACCAGGATCTGCAAGCTATGTGGTCTTATTATCTTCAATTTGGGTCTCAGTTTTATCTGTGAAACAGGCAGATTAAACTACAATACTTCTATGGCCTTTTCCACTTTCAAACAAGAACAATTTATTTATAGGTAAAAATACATAGATTAAAAACAATTTATAGATAAAAATTTATTTATAGATACTTTGGGGTTCCCAAAGTATTTTACAAATAGCTCATTTATTTGATCTTCATAACATCTCTGGAACATAGAACTAGAAGGTATCCCAGAGGTCACAAACCCACTTACATTTTAGAATGTAGATGATGTTACATATATATATATATAATATATTACATATGATATTAATATGATATATTATAGTATATAGAAGTCCAAGGAGAGTAAGTGACTTGCCTAAGGATTACATTGGTAGTAACAATCAAAGGCAACACTACATATCTCTCAGATTGGCTAAGATGAAAGGAAAAAATAATTATGAATGTTGAAGGGGATGAGAAAACTGGGACATCAATACATTGTTGATGGAGTTGTGAACTGATTCAGTTATTCTGGAGAGCAATTTGGGACAATGCTCAAAGGGCTATCCTACTGTGTATGTCCTGTATCCCAAAGAGATCACAAAGGAAAGAAAGGGATCCATATGTGCAAAAATGTTTGTGGTAGCCCTTAAGTGAAGTGAATAGAACCAGGAGATCATTTGTACAAGATTATATGATGATCAATTCTGATGACTGTGGCTCTTTTCAACAATGAGATGATTCAGATCAAGTCCAGTGGTCCAATGAAGAGAGTCATTTGCACCCAGAGAGAGGACTGTAGAGACTGAGTGTAGATCACAACATAGTGTTTTCACTCTTTTTGTTGTTTGCATTTTATTTAATTTATCATTTTTTTCCTTTTTGTTCTGATTTTTTGTATGCAGCATGATAATTGTGGAAATGTGTATAAAAGAATTGCACATGTTTAACATATATTGGATTACTTGCTGTCTGGAGAAGGAAGAGAAAAATTTGGAACACAAAATTTTGTAAGGATGAATGTTGAAAATTATCTAAGCAAATGTTTTGAAAATAAAAAAAGCTTTAATAATAATTATAAAAGAAAAATCAGAAGAAACAAAAGATCATTGTTTAGTCTTAAAAAAAAAAGAAACGAATCTAGATTTTCACATTTGATTTAGTGTTCTTTCCATTCATCCATGGACAGCAAAACACGATCAACTATATTATAAGAGAAAGTCAAACATCTTATAAATACAGTGCCATTAAAAACATACATCTTATTGCTGTGACCAACCTTGGAGGAAGAAGTCACATCCTTGTTTTTTTACTATCAAGCCAAGTCACAATCCATATATTGTAAGTCTCTCACTATAAACCCCACAATTTTATTGACCAGTCACAAATTGTGTCCTTTCTAATTTTTTTTTTTTGGCTGAGGCAATTGGGGTTAAGTGACTGTCCAGAGTCACCCAGGTAGGAAGTATTAAGTGTCTGAAGTCAGATTTGCACTCAGATCCTCCTGATTTTAGGACT
This sequence comes from Antechinus flavipes, assembly GCF_016432865.1. Lineage (NCBI taxonomy): Eukaryota > Metazoa > Chordata > Mammalia > Dasyuromorphia > Dasyuridae > Antechinus > Antechinus flavipes. Next base: position 132,168,652 of record NC_067403.1, on the reverse strand, counting down.
GGTGCTTTATCCATTGTGCCACCTACTTGCCCTGACACTAATTCTTTAAGGAAAGGATTAAAACCTTCAATGTTGGCACTTATTTTCATAGAATAGCTTGTCTATCCCAGAATTTCAAGTCAGCTGCTCCCTGTTATGTATAATTTTAGATACCTTAAAATTAATTGATTGTTTTAGGGAAGCTTATGAAAATAATCATAAATTTTTGGGTACTTAGGAAGTGAAAATTCATTTCCTAAGTATATAAACAATATAATCTTGATTTCTTGACCTATTTTGTTGATATTGGAATTATGATGTTATTACAAATAATAAACATTTGTGAACCCCCAAGGGATGTATAATGTTATCATGATGGATTATTGCTTTTGAGAAGTTTGTTTTCCTGAAAGACAATAGAATATAGGCAAAATGAATGCAATTAAGTTTACTGCAAAAGTAAGAATGATGATGAATGCTTAAAGAAGACATTGAGAGCATTTTATTATGTATCTGCAATCCCCAAAGTGATAATAAATGCAAAATAAAGGTACCAAGAAGCAATTTGAATATTCCTGAGCAATAGAGCATCTTCAGCACCCCTGGCTGAAGAAAGATGTTAGGCAAATTTACATGATGCTGTTCCTATCGTTATTACATAATTTTTTTTCAGCCATCAGTTGATTGTCCGGTTTCTAAAATCTGATAGCAGAACCCAAAGCAATGGTTGGAGTTTGTAATTAGTTCTAAAATGCCTTCATTGAAGGACTTGTAAGCTTTTATTAAAATTCTTACTTATAAGCATTTTATTATCCTCAGACTACAGGCAATGAGCATACTGGAGAAAAAATAATGAGCAATCATAAATCACAAAAATAACTTTACAGAGATTCTATTAAGCCTGGTAATCTTGTTTATCAAAGAAATAGTTTATCATTGCCTATTGTAAAGCAAGGAATCTGAAAAGAGACATAAAATCATTTACTTAATGTAATAGAATGAAATATTACTCTGTTACTTTTCAAAAGAACTGAGCAGCAGACATGTGAATTTATTAGTGAAGGTAATTTCTGGTGAGGAAACTCCCTCTAACAATGCAGATTATCAGCTACTCTGCAATTTACAATTTTTCATTGTCTGAGGGCCCTAAGAGATAAAAATGACTTACCTAGGATCACAAGTCAGTAAGTAGAAGAAGCAAGACTTGAGCTGAAGTCAGAAACCAGGTTTGTGACAGTGAAGCTGCTCTCCTTCCTCTATACCAGCAGTCTCCTCTCTGTCATGGTGTCCATCAAATTGTTTTTGAAACCAAAGTGCTAAATATTACAGAAAATATTGTATGTATGTGAACTTTTTTAGAAGACTTTTAAAAATTGAATTTTATTTATTTATTTATTTATTTAAATTTGGACTTGTGATTTCAGTTATGTAGGGGGCAGAATTCTCTGGAAATATCTTCTTTCTCCCAAATGATTTTATAGTCATTAGTCAATAAGCATCTATTCAATTCCTACTATGTTTTAGACACTGAGTTAAGCACTAGATCAGTAATACATGTTTTATATTGACATGTTTATATATTGATATATAATATATATTTCTCAATATTATTTTATCAAAATTGTGGAAAATTCAACATGTTTATAAGTATATAAATATTTAAAATTTTTGAATAATAATTATTATCAAACATATTTATTAAGCACCTTTTCATATGTGGCTGATGTGGGCAATATAGGGAAGGCTATAGAGATTCTGTCTCTATTCTGTAGAAGCTAGCCATCTAAAATAAACTTTAATAATTCAAATATTCAGATAATGACATAAGGAAACAAGATGTGAATAATACACACATGCTATATGTACACATATATTATATGTAATTATGCATATATGCATATAATTATTAGGTACTCATATAGGAAATATAAATATTAGGTACTCAGATATATGTCTATATACACACAGAGAAAGAGAGAGAGACAGAGAGAAAGGGACACACACAAGAGATTTTATCATGTACATGTCAAGGCATTTAGAAGCTGAAAAACATAAAGGATAACAACCGAATTTGTTCCCATAATTGTGTCAAACAAATTCATTCACCATCCTTGATGATTTTTTACTTGTCAGCATATAAAAAGGAAATTTTTTTATGGATTGAACTTCCATATTATCCTGGAATTATAAGTATTATGGAGTGTTGTGTCAGTTCAGGTTGTCATCAAAAAGCCACTCAAGTCCAAATGATCTTCCAAGGTTTGAGAAGGTTGTATAAATTTGTCAGGAACCATTTGGCACTTCTCTTGAGTGCATATCCATAATGCTTGCCATTTTACAACTCCAGGTGGAAACATAACCCCCCTGCTCCTTCTTAAATCTCCCAGTGTATTTTGGCTTGTAGATCTACAATGTTGACATAATGCAGCTCAGCTGAGGTTGTTTGTTGCACTGTCCCTTGCCAGTGCTGATGCAGTTAAAGTTCTTAGTTTCCCATGTGCACTTGAACATTGGCAAGAGACTTCTTTTATAGTTGCCATGAAAGATTTGCCTTTTTTCTTTCATTCATCTTCATTCATACTTCACCTACATAAATCTATTTTTGAGCAAATGTGTGAGATGTTTTAGCAATTTTGAGGATTCTGGCATAAAACATCCATAAAAATTCACTGCTGGGGAATTTTTATGCATGACATACATTGGCCAAGGAATATGTACACACATATAAATATAAATATCATATACATATGCAATATATGTTTATACTGGCAGCCAGGACCTTTATTATGACTATACTTAACCACCATTGCTCTCTACTTGTGGTGTTTTTCTTCTTTTTTATAATATGATGGTTCTCTCTGGGAGCAGGTTTCTTGGGGAGATTTCCTGGAGGCAGCCTTCATTTCAGTTAAAAGTAATAATTACTCCAAATGCAGCCTGTGTTAAAAGTTCAGATCTTTTATTGCTTCCTCCAAAATAGCCCAGTTAGTTTTCTTAGAGACCTTTCTCTCTGCTTGGTTCCAAGAGCTCCCTCCAAATGTCTCCAAATCCAAAGGTTTGTCCTTCAGCTTCTAGTCAGCACAAAGGTGGAAAATGGAATGAATCTCTTGTCTGCTTGCCTGGGGCTGGGCAGCTTTCTGGAGAGCCTTTCAGACCAACTTTGGTCTCAGTGGGGGAAGTGCAGGAGCCCAGCCACCACAGTGGTGTGAGATGAAGTGAATGAATCTGACTCCACCGCCTAGAGTGGAATTGTGGGATTTGAGAGTGGGATTATGGCTTTCCTCTCAGAGTGCTCTCTGGCACTAAGAACTTCTTGCTTATATGAGCTCTCTAAAGGTGTAAACATAAGCATTGTTTCTATCAGTTCCACTTAGTACCTTGTTTCTTTTGGCCCATAACATCTCCTTGTAAGATCAGATCAATCATATTGAACCATGCTAAATTAGATAATTATTGTCTCTATCAACTCTAATGAGTTAACACTTTGTAAGGATTCCAACATCCACTGATTTAAAATATTTAAAAAAAAAAGATTTTCAGGGACCATAGATTCCTCCTTCTTCCATCCCATATCTCCTACCTCCACTAGTCTAGGTCTCTCTGTCATTCTTGTTTTCTTCCTTCTTCTCTCTTTCTGTATTATGTATATATAAATTTACCTATATTGATGGCTCCCAAATATCTGCCATATGCACATGTATATTTATGTGTATGTATATTATGTATGTGTATATATATTACATATATAAACACATGGACTCTAGTCTAAACCATTTCTATCATATCTTTATTGTGGGATGTCTTAGGAATGCTTAAGTATGCTGAGCTCAAACAGAAACTTTTGAAAACAAAAACACACCATTGATTTTGGGTAATAACAATAAAAGATGTCCTTTCTGATTATGAAGAGGGTTGACTGAACTCCAATATTATATCATTTTAATATGTCTTAGAAGACTTGAATCTCTCATTTCTTTAGTAAATATAGTGGTATGTATCTGGTAGGAGATCATAACTGCAAAGTTGGGGTCCATTGATGGACTAAAATAATCCATTGATAAGAAAATAAAGATTTGTGGCAAATTATGACACATGTTCCTTCAAAAGATTATCAAAGTTCAAGCAAAACTTTAGCAAACCTCTTGAAACTACCTAACAGATTTCTTCTTGTGAAACTTACAGTAATCTAAACTCTACTTAGTAGTGGGGCTATATTATAAAAGCTATAGAATCCAAATACAATGTACTTTATTCCCATTTCTACTGTTTACAAAGTAATCCATCGCCTGATAACCCTTTGTCTACCATGTTAAAGCACAGTCTTTTCTTACTAATTATTCTTTCAGAGAGTGATCTTTGATTTTGACTATCCTCTTTGGCTAAGAGGTTATATTGAAAGGAAATCTGTTTTTTTTTTTAACTTAGCTTCATGAAGTAGATCTATGTAAAGAAGATGAATAAACTAGATTTTTTTTTTTTGCTCTTTGACTCTAAGTAGCATCCTTTTTGCCCCAGATAGGGGTCCCAATTTATTGCTGAGAATAATCAAGGAAGGAAAACTTTTCCTTTTCCATATCTTTGTTACCTACCCATCCAGACTAGACATTTTTCCTTATTGAAGTCTGAAGCATCCAGCTTACATTGTTAAATATAATGGTTTGGGGCCCCACAAAAGAATCAAAGACCCTAATAATACTAAGATTTCCACAACCTCAACTGTCCCTAATTGCAGCAGTACTATGTTCTGTTCAGCCTCCATGAATTCTTGAGCATGTCAATACTCACCAAGCTGATAATTAAATTGAATGATAAGACCTATTATTTTGGTTATCTGCTAGAGCTAAATGTTTTGCCAATAAATACTTTAACTCTTCATTGAAAATCATCCTAAATTTTAAAAAACTGCTTCTTTAAAAATCAGAGCCTCTATAACTACAGAAGGTTGATGATATGGATAACTGGTATCTTGGTTTCTCTTGAAAGGCCTATATTTACACTCATTGTATAAATTAATGGTTAGGATCTGTTTAGTAATTTTTTAGCCACGTCCAACTTTTCATGACTCCACTTGGGATTTTCTTGACAAAGAGTGAGTAGGTAATGAGGTTGCTCCCTGCATTAGTTACTAATTACTGTCATCCTCTATAGTGATACAAGATAAAAAGACATAGAATCCATGGTTATATTATAGTTTATCTGGTGTTTTTAAATTGTCCCGAAGATTAATAGGATAGAATGTCAGGAAATTGCTAAAGTAGAAATGAAGAACAAAGATAATTAAGAAAGATTTTCTCATTGATTCATCCGATATCTGGAATATTGATGCCCAGCAAATAGGATGATATCAAGTGTAGACAAAACAAAAGAGATGCCTTGTGGGATAGGAAACAAATATACAAATAGCTTCACATTAGAGTAGTTTCTCTTGCGCTCTTATAGCAAAATTTCCAGAACCCTGAAATCTCATTTAAATTTAAGTCATCCTCCAAAGGCAACTGAAACTTTGATGATCTTCTACCATGGTGACCAGTCCATAGTGGGAAAGTTCACTTTTCTTCATTATGTCCCTTACATTTCACCACATTAGACCAACAATTATGATGCAGTAAATTCAATCTTTAAAATATTGAAATAGCTGATAATATTCAGTTTCCATGTTGCCCTTGTCCAAGGTACTGTCAGAAGTTTGTTTTGTTAAATATTCAAGATTTGTTTTGTCATGGCTAAAGATTATGATCTCAAAATGCCATTAAAGAGAAACTGAGCCTTCAAGTTGTGGTATGAGGACTTACTAAAAACTAGTGACTTTATTATTTACTTTCTTCAAAACAGTTTCTAAATCAGTCAACTAATAAGTATTTGTTGAAATCTATTATGTGCCAAACATTGTGCAAGGAATTGAAAGGGATATGATTATTGAAGAACTAAGAATAATGTACACATTAAAAACTCAATCCTATGGAAAAAATATTTTAATAGTGCTTCAGTATGCATAGAACTTTACTAAGTGCTAACACACACATAAACACACACACTGAATCCTTGATTTCAACACTCATAATCTAGCATAGGCTCTCCTGTGTCAACAATTATTAAAAATAGAATGTCATATATTTATGAAAAAAGGTACAAAGACATTAAATATGTATATGTTAACTAAATTTTCTTATTAATTTTTTTGTTTAACTGTTTACTATGTGCAGAAAATAACAAAAGAAAAAAATAGTCTAATCACTTTAAATTTCTGCAAACTCCTTACCAATGTTCAAAAAATGGTACTACATATGATGGAACAATAAGCACTAAGATTGGTTTTTAATTATTTTTTGCTAGATTAAAACTCTGAAAATGAGACTTGTGTCTTTTTCAAACTTTGTTATTTCTTCAGAGTACTTAATATTCTGTATCTCACAGATAATTAGTATATGTTTATTAAATTAAATTGAATTCATTCTCAAAATAATGATTTGGGATATATCATAAAAATTAGTATTATAGAACATCTGTTGAACTTCACACTGAAATATATTGAATGAGTGGTATGATTCCTATTCTGGGAAAAAATCTCAGTGCTTTAAAGCACCCTTTGGAATCATCCATAAATTATTTTTAAATCAAATATACATGATGTTTGTTTCTTGTAGAATTACTTAGATGTTAGAGTTAGTTCTTGATCTCTGGGAGTTTATATTGACATACAAGATTGCAAGCAAAACATATGATGTTGCTTCATTTATCCATTAGATATTAGAGAATGAGTAAATTATATAAGTTAACATGCATTGAGCTTAATGAGTAAATTATGTAAATTAATTTTCCAGATAATATAAACTAAACTCTTTATTACAGCAATGTACTTCAACCATTAAAAATATTATTTCTAAATGACATTATTCCCTGCCTTCATAAACAGGCTATAATTATCTTTTTTCTTTTTAAATGATGAAGGGTAATCTTGATAAATATCAATGATTGAAATATCCTAGCTGTGTTGTAGATTTAAATGCAGACAATAAGTAACATAGACCTTGAATAGATATTGGCAATCAAATTGGATGAAGGGAAGGAGAAGGGATAAGCATTTATATAATACCTATTATGTACAAGGCACTGTGCTAATTGATTTTTACACATATTAAACTCATTTATATAAGCCTGCAAGGTAGGTGCTATTATTATCCTAATTTTAAAAATGAGAAAATTGAGATAAACAGAGTTTAAGTGATTTGCCTAGTGTTATCCTTCTAGTTGAGTGTCTGAGAACAGACTTGAATTAAGTTCTTTCTAAATCCATGCTCCTTGCTCTGTGCATTGTGTCAGCAGTTTCCTCTAAAGTGTCATAACATTGATTGTTTAAAAAAAAATCTCTGATGCCAGTCTGCTTTTGTGTATTGCATTCTTTTTCTTTAAAGTATAATGAAGAACATAAATAATTGTTTGTACAGTGTAAACAAGCTTAAGATGTAATCATTGTAGTTCTTCTGTTGGCTTTTTTTTTTTTTTTTGGCTTAGGCAATAATTGGAGTTAAATGACTTGCCCAGGGTCTCACAGCCAGAAAGTGTTAAGTGTCTGGGGTCAGATTTGACCTCAGGTCCTCCTGACTTTAGGGCTGTTGCTCTATCCATTATACTAACTAGTTGCCTCTTTGTTGGCTTTTTTTTTTTCTATTGTCACTTTCTGTTGCAGTCAGAATATTTGTAGCTTACATCTCCATTGATGCTTCTTATTTTTGCTCTGCTATTTGTTATCTCTGACAAACTAAAGCAGAGACAAGAGCAAACATAGTAATAAGAAGCTTAAGTTGCAAGTTTTGAGGACAAAATACAATTCATGGCACAATTAGGAATTAGTGATGATACTGGGCATTGTGGAAGGAGAATAAATGACAATAAGAGACCATTTGGATTTTGCCCTAAATCATGGTGTAAGGCCTCCTCTGTTTAAATTTAGGTTAATTCTTTTCTGCTAAGACTAAATAAGTCTGAATAAAAAAAACAAGATAGTAAGTAAAAAATACATTTATTGTGCCTAGTCAATAAGACTTATTGGACTTTAGGCATTAAATGGAAAAGACTATATTGATCAGTAAGTTGTTTATATTTTGTTTGAGGGAAGGGTGTCTGAAACACATATGACATGTTCCCCCCAAAACTTTTTTTTAGTTTAAAAGGGAAGTTAGGCAGTAATATTAACAGAATCAAACTGGAAATAAATGAGTTTAACAGCACATTCCTTGCTTGTATTGATGTTTCAAGACATATATATGTTACATAGAGGGTGGGAAAAAATTGCTCCTTTAGGCAATAGATGTAACAATGTTTTGACAAAGAGGCACAATGATTTAACTATGTATATGTGACATAAAATTCCATGCTAGAGAGGTGGATTATAGCATTTAAAGATAGGATTTTCCTCAGTCACTATTTAGCTCATCCCAACTCAATGAAAATCAAGAAGGAACAGTGGCTTGCATGGAGTAACTGAGGCAGAAAATGCAGAACTAGAGCCTAAACCCAGCTGTCACTGTCTACTCTCCATTTTGCTGTCCTGTACAAACATTTTTTTTTCTCTAGCATCATCCTTCCCATTTTCCTTTATTTCACTTCCTATTTCAATTTGGCAATCTTACTTGTCTCTTCCCGGAAGCTTCAAAATGGCCACACTTGTAACTCAATTTTTGTCTTTTTGAAAAGTGTCTTAGACTTAAGGGAATAGAAGCTGTGCATTGTGAAAATCAACATTACTTGCATCAACTGTGTAGTGAACAGGTATCAGAGGCAAAAATGATGTAAAATTTTTACTTTGTTCTGTTTTTTTCTAAAAGGAAGGAAAGAACCAGGTAGTTATTGAACTCTTATTATGTGCTAGACACTATGCTACTCTATAAATGTTATCTCAATTCTCAAAGAACTCTGGAACAAAGGTAATATTGGCACTATTATTATCCATTATTTATATTTGAAAAAATTTAGATAGACAGAGGTTAAGTGATTTGTCAGTGTCACATAGCCAGGAAATAATTGAGGCTGAATTTGAACTCAAAGTCTGACAACAATCTGTTCTACTCAATTTGCTTCCTTATAGAATTCAGGGAGTCTTAGTAATCTTTGAAATTTTTCCAAGACCCCAAATTTGAGGTTTTTATATTTTTAATATGTACACAAATGTTAAATTCAGGGTTAGCAAAATGATCAGAAAACGTAAACTTTTTAAGGGAAATCTTTTTTTTTTTTTACTCTATAGCACCTACTACATTTTTTGCTATGTATACTTTTCTATGAATAAAAGTTCAATTAAATTGTTGAAATGTATCCAAACTAGCACCGAAAGGTCAAGTATATAAATATACCTGGTGAATGAGTGGAACATAAACACAATCAGGACCATTATAATCACTTATTCTTACTCATGTCCCAGGTCAGAGGTAACCTATGACTGATAATCCCTTCTGTACTCATACCAGGAAGGCTACTTAAAACTTGAAGAGAGGGTTTAGCAGCTCAATTAAATGGGATCATTAGTTGTGTTAATGTGTGGCCCTGTTCAGGTATTTTGGATTTTGAGGTGGTTTTTCCAGCATCATGCCTTGAAATCTTCATTTCCTTCCTGTTTTATTATGTCCAACCTTGATCCTTGATTATGAGGCATAATACAGTGCTGTATCTAGAGTCAAAAAGACTTGCTTCCAAATCTGACCTTAGTTAGATTCTTGCAGTGGACATGTCAACTAACCCCTGGTTTTCCTCAACTACAAAGACAGGCTAATAATGGTACCCATGTGAGAGGATCAAATAAGATATTATTTTTAAAAAGCACCTAGTACAGTGCTTGGGAAATAGTTGGTACTATAGAAAGATTTATTTTCTTCCTTTCCCCATTCTAAACCTTTGTCTGAATACATCTTTCTTCCTCTTGAAGTCATTTCTTAGTTATTTATCTTCCTATCTCTGACTATCAGCCTTTATCCTCTGCATGCCAATTTATGCCTTGCTTATTTGGACTATGACCATTGATTTTTTTTCCCTCCCAGTTATCTTGGTGTTTTGGAATTAAGATCATTTGTATTCAAATTTGCTTTCTATCTTTCAGTATAAACATAGGTCCCATGGTTGTGATTTCTAGTTTAGATACCACTCCTGCTGTTCATTGAGAAGTGAAGTATATATTCTAGATGATCCTGTCCTGCATCAGCTTTCCATATCCATGATTCAGTGACAGTAGCCTTCATTGTCAGTGGTATTCATTTTTTTTTTTTTTACAAAAAAAGTAAAAAAAAAAAAAAAAAAAAACAAGAAAACAACATTAGGAGCTAAAGAGTATTAGCTAAATGTCCATGTCAAAAAATACTGTTTGGGAGCAGCTAGATGGTGCAGTGGTTAGAACATCAGGCCTGGAGTCAGCAGGACCTGAATTCAAATCAGACTCCAGATGCTTAACACTTACTAGTTGTGTGATTCTGGGCAACTCACTTAATTCTAAATGCCTCACCAAAAAAATACTGTTTTGGAAGCCTTAAATACCTTGAAGATAGCAAGCATAAATTAAAGAAACCATGTCAAAAATGGAATTATCAATGTAAGTTGAAATTATTTATCAATGATGATCATAGCTAATGAATTTTTGTCAGAGACATGCACATGTATATGCACACATACACATACATATTTAGACTACACCTATGATTTCATGATTCTATTGAACTTCTAATGAAGAAAACTTCTACTTCCAATGAAAACCAGCACTAATACTGCAATTTATACTATTGGAAAATTAAATGGGGCATGAAGAGATTGATTGACTTGTTCAATGTTGCCTAGGCAGTATTGTGTGTTAAGTCTTTGAAGCTCAACTCTTGTTGGCTTTAAGATTGACTCCATCTACTACTTCATTTTGGCTTTCATAATGAAATTTTTTTTCCCTAGAGATCATACAGCATATTATTTAGATAGTTTTTTTTAAAGTAATTCAAGAAATCTGTTTCTATTTATGTTTTGCCCAGAAATTTTTTTTATCAGACTTAATAGGAGTCTGCCTTGGTTTTTGTGTGACACTTTATTTGTATTGTGCTTCCCCTATGTTAGTAATGCACATAACATAGAATTTTGAATTTCTTGCTATAAATTTCTGATTAAATTAGTATCTAACGTATCCTTGATATTATAAAACAAAAGGGACAAAGCATATAATTTTTTAAGTTACAGGAGTCTCTAAAAATTTCAAGTATCAGTGGTCTCCCATATTCTTAACTTCATTTAAGGAGGAAACAATAGAATGATTGCCTTTTTTTACTCAGATTTTTTTTCACTTTGGCATTCAATTGATTGCAGATGCTGACAATAATGAATTTCATATGAAATAACATTTTCCTAGTTATCAAAATGATTTGTAGAATCAATTGTTGCTGTGAAGTTTAATGAAGATATACATTCTGACAAAACCATTTGTTTTGCATGAGAAAATTAGATTTTTTAAAAAAGGATTTTGTATGTTGAAAGGCATATGCCTTAATATCTGCTTTGCTTTACTCCTATCTACTACAATACAATAAAACTCAATATATAGAGTCTGTGAATGTTAGAAAACATTCTCTAAAAAGCAATATCTTTTGTATCTGCCCCCTCCATATCCTTCAAATTATTTCCACTTTAGTTCAGGCCTTTCCTCTTTTTGGATTATTATAATATGATTTTAACTAGTCTCCCTACCTCTACATTCTCCCTACTACAAGTCTTCATGCATATAGCTACAAAAACTATCTTCCCAATGAAAAAATCTGATTATGTCATCATATCATCACCCTAATTTAAAAACATTCAGTGCCTCTTTATTTATAGGATAAAATATGGGTTCATTAGCTTGCTATTTTAAGGTCTTTAAAATATTCTAATCTGTCTTTGCAGTCTAAATTCACTCAATGCTCCATCATCCATTTTCTTCTCTGACCACATATGGCACTCTTACACCTTGGTATATTTACAATAGCAGTCCTGCAAGGCTATAACACACATTCTCATTTCAGTTTTTTGAAATCATTCTCTTCCTTCAAATCTCAGCTTAGTTGCACCTTTTCTAAGGAGTCTTCTATAATTTCTACAGCTGGAAGTGATCTCTCCCTTCTCCTTTTTTTTTTTCTGGAGTTTTTTGTCTATTTATCTCTTTTTTGCATTGGACTTACTTGTCATATGTGTCCTATTAGTTTGTTTAAGCCTGGGGACAAAGTCCAGGACCTTGCATAAAGCCTTTACAGGAAAGACAAGCACATAAATGTTTGTTGAGTTTTGTTGAACAAATTGACTCTGACATTTATTGCTAGGGTGACCTCACATCCCTCAGACTCAGTTTCTTTATCTGTAGACTGAGGGATTTTGACCAGAAAATCTTTAAGTATCTTCAAACTTGAAGTCTTATGATTCTCTGAGATGTGGGAGGCCAGAAATATAATAAATATGAGGAAAATGAGACTTCTAGAGCACAGAGGGCTTATCTACCATTGCATAGTTACTATAGAAACAAGTCTTTTGGTTCCAAGTCCATTTCCCTTTCTTTCATACTGTTTTACACATCAAAAAATACCAGCCTTTAAGTTAGAGCTCGTTTAGCTTTACCAGAACTATACTTGACTTCATCAAAACTATTCACCTACTTTAAAAAAAAGAAAACTCATTTCACAAATTTTAGGATAGTACTCCTGTTAAGTCTCTAATCAGGGACACCCAGGCACTGAGTGGGTATCTAGTGTTATTATCCAGGACTTTCATCTCTTCATGCCCAGTAGAAGTGTCTTGAAATTAGCAACATTCTCACAACATTGTCCCTGCCCAAAGCTTATTTTTAACTGGAAAGAAATGTGCTGACCCCACCCACTCATCCACTCAACTTAGGGATGAGTCACAAGCTACGCCAAGACATTGGATTGCTGCTACTTGTTGACTTATTCACTCATGAAATTCACTGGGAGCTTGGTTTCCATTCAAGTGGTTTTATTACTGAATTACAATATTGCATTTTGTAACATGACACCTGAAGGGAGGTTAAAAGAAATTTATGAAAGAAGACAAGAAATTACTAATGATAATTCTGAAAAGATGCTAAAAACATCAATAATAAGAAAGTAGAAAATTATAATAGATCTGAGATTAATTCACACATTAACAGTATATGTATATATATATATAACATATGCTATGTATATATGTGTATATATAATGCATGTATAATACACATGTGAATATATTGTATTTTCATATAAATACATATCTACTATCTAATTTACAAGGATAATTAAAAAAAGAAAATTATCATGGTTCCTATTAAAGATGCTAGTGCCACTTAGAAATATATATGAATAGACAATTTATGAAAGAAGACAAGAAATTATTAATGATAATATGAAAAGATAGTAAAAACACCAATAATAAGAAAGTAGAAAATTATAATAGATCTGAGATTAATTCACACATTAACAATATATATAGATATATATATATAGATATAACATATGCTATGTATATATGTGTATATTTATTCATGTAAAAATTATGCATGTGAATATATTGTATTTTCATATATGAGAATATAATATATTCACATGTGTATTTTACATGCATAAATATACATATATATGTGTATGTATGTGTGTGTATATATATATATATATATATATATATATATATATATATACTATCTCATTTATAAGGATGATTAAAAAAAGAAAATTATGATTGTTTGGGGAGATGAAACCACAGTTAAAATATGAATTGATCCAGTAATTTTAGAAAAAGAATTTCCAAAACTGTACCAAAACCTTAGCAAAAAAGTTTAGTCTTTATTTTCAATGTGATATCATTATTAGTCATATAGTAAGTATAAACAGATCAAAGCTTTGAGAAAGGAATTATAATCCGAGGGAATTTCCATCTATTGAAGAATGGTAAATAAATGATGGTTTATGAATGTAATGAAATGTTACAGCACAATTAGAATAGACAAATTCAGAGAAACTTGAAATTTGTATAAATTAATTCAGAGTAAAATGAGAGAAATCAGCAAAATAATTCATACAATGATTACAATATCACAAATGGAAATATTTTTGAAAGATCTATTTTGGTAGAGGAATGGTGGGATGTAAATACAAAGTAAGCCACACATTTGTGACTTAATCAAATTTTTTTTTGTGTTATAATATGAATGTTTCAGGGGGAAATAGGATGAATTGGATAGTGAGAGTGATTAAAAAAAGAGAAAGAACAGAAAATTGAGCAAAAAATACACAGAAGACAATAGAACAGGATTATAGAAGGGGCCTTAGATAAATAGGCCAGTGATAGTACCACCATATTAGATTTTATATGGTCTTTAAAAAACTGTTTGTAATTTTTTTTATAGTTCTATTTTCAATACTCCTTTACTGTTCTTTCTCTATATAATAATATTCATGTTGGCTGATGTGGGTCAAATTAATAATTTTTTTAAAAGAAAATTGATTTACTCTATATGTACCTCCAAAAATAGAGAAGGGTAATTCAGAGAAGGAAAGGGTAAAGGTAGAGAAATGTTAAGACATGACCACTTTTAAATTTTGGTTTCTGTTTAAAGGGTGAGTTATACAAAGAAATGAATTTTAAGAGGTCCCATAAAAGCAGAATGCATTTTCTCTCTAGAGGTATATTAATGAAGTTTGGATTCTTTTCTCCTGCAAGCAAGGGAACAAGTCCAAAATCTATCTGTGAATTCTAGAAATTGCAATCCCCAAACAGACAATTTGCTTTTCCTGCAATAGAAGGGAACAACAGTATTAGTAGCTCTCAGAGGGTAGGAATTTTGCATGAGTTTTTGAATGAGATTGTAGTAAAAGAGAATATGGTATGGTGGTGAGCCCTTCTAAAGGAAACTGAAAATTAGACATTGATGCAACTAAAGCTTTACTCAGCTCATCAATAAATTCATTAAAAGAACTCTGATGAAAATGGGTTGAATGGACTGAGCCTACTGGTTATGCTTGTGTCTGAGCTGAGGTAATACAATGAAATGTTTACTTCCTTCTACCCTTTCTCTGATATCTTTTTCAGGGAAGCATTTTCAATGTGATTTTCTCTATTGATTCAAACTGGTTCTTATTTCCTATTTGTTTCATATGAAAACTATAGTCAGTCATAACTTCTTCGTAATATATAATTAGAATACAAATTGCATGTAGAAAATAGTATATGGAGGATGTCAGTGAATAGCTAGGAATACACAGATTAAAACCAGGACAGAGACTATACTTTTTTCTAGAATAACTAGGATTTTATCTTAGTTGGAAGGATCTGAGCTATGATTGTGATTCAGGAACAAGATTCCTTTTTCTTATTCTATTGAGCCTGTATTTACTCTAAGGTATACTTATCAAAACTGGTGCATCTCAGATGAGTCAAGCTGCCAGAGCTAGACTGGCTTTATTTTTTTTTTTTTCTGTGTTTAAGGAACATAACCCTGAGGGTTCCTAGAAAAAGTAAGCTTTCCTTTAGATTTCCAATAGAGAATCCATTTTGGCAGCCAGCTTAAATGACTTTTATTAAAAAAACTACATAGTACAGTGATCCAAGGATACAGTTGCTACAAAACACCATCCTCCTTCAATTCTCTGAAATATTTTCACTCAAATATGTAGAAGGCCTACTGGAAAGTGGGCTCAAGTATTATAGGCCAGAACTCTGAAACAAGGATTCTTACAAGATGTTAAGTCAGTGGAATTGATGAGACAATGGTTTGTCAAGTTTAGCATGGTGCTTAATAGTTCTCTAAATTCAGTATGATTAATAATGGTTTCCTAGTGATATGATTGGTTTATACTCAGTGTAGAGCATATAAGCTGGGAGCACAAGCTCTGGGGGCCAAGGAGAGATTCAATTCCATCTTCATTAGCCTCATGGTGGCTGGCCTGGCCTCCTGCATTTCCTCCCCTGAGACCAAGCCTCCTCTGAAGGCCCTCCAGAAAACTGGCAGAGCCCCAAGTGAAGGAGATAGAACTTTGAAAGAGATAAGAAAGAACTTGGACTTTAACACCTGGCTATTCTTGTGGCGATTACTGAAAGGAAGGCTGCTCCAAGACCTCCAGAAAACCGAACTAAGAACATTACATTCAAACTTAGGGAATGCATGTGGCAAAAGAGTCGCTCACTTTGTTCCTGATTTTTGGAAGCCCCTTTCTCCAATTTTTGTAGCATTTAGGCATAGTATATGCCTGACTGTAAAGTCACGAGTCCAGTTTGTTCACGTTATTCAGTAATGCAGATATTTCCTTCAGCTGATGCTGGCATGCAATTTAGGATGCCAGTGATAGGCAGGATAGCAATTGTGATTGGGGAGTTTTGGATGGTAATGATAATATAAGAAGATTTAATATTTTCATTTCCTTCAAAGCTTTTCCTTGTGGTAGAGGAGAGAAAGATCTGGCCATGGTAAGGTTCAGGATCTCCCTTATACCCCAAGTAATTCCCTTCTCAAGTGTTTTAGCTAAAACTCCAACATTGGAATTTCTATACTCCCATATATTCTTAAGTCCTTTTAGAATTTAGAATAATTAAAAAGTACTTTCAAGTTTCCTAGACCTATTCAAACATAATTCTTGGATTCCTGTGAAATATCAGCTAGTTCAAAAGCCTTTTCAAAATTAGTCTAAGGTATTTTATTAATTGAAGTGTATCATCATTTAGTTAAGGCATCACATGTTTCCTTAACCAGTGTGGTTTTAGTCATATGTCTCTTTGTGCTTGTTTAATTTTTTATATTCTTCATTTCTTATAGCATAGTGATATTCTCTCATAAATACTTAGACATTCCTCAACCACAGAATTATAAATTTAGGCCTCGGAAAAATCTAGTCCAATTACTGTAATGGGCCAGAACAAGGATTCTTATAACAAGGTTTTAACTCAGTGGAATTGATAAGACAATGGTTATCTAGTTTAGCATGGTGATTAATCTTACAACAAATAATGGTTCCCTAGTGATATAATGATTGGCTTATACTCAATATGATGAATGAATTTAATTGTAATAGAGTATTTAAAAGGTCAGAGTCAGACCTAGTGACAGACTTCGAGAAGACAGAGGATTGGAGACTGGAGCTCAAGTTCTTGGACTTCCATCTTCATCAGCCTTGTGGTGGCTCCTCTGCTTCCCCCACCGAGATCAATGCCTATCTGAAGGGCCTCCAGAAAGCTTGCCTGGACCCAGGCAAGGAGACAGACTGTGAAGGAGACAATAAAGACTTTTGGACTTTATCACCTGGCTATTCTTGTGAGGATTATTCTGCTAAAATAGAGGTTGGTCCTAAGACCTTCAGAAAGGTAACCAGAACATTACAAATTATTTTTATAGATATGAAAATGGAGACACAGAGAAATTAAATGATTTTCCTAGGGACTCACAGTGAGGAAGATCTAAGGAAGCATTGAATTTATGTTTTCCTCACTCTAAGTTAGTTTTTTATTTCCAGATCTTTGCTTTCACAAAGTGTTTGCTTCTTTGAATATTTTGGCATATCTTAGATTTCTTAGGTTCATTATCTTCAACAAAGTAATAACACAGTTGTTTAACATTAATGAGATTACATGCTTTAAGGTCAAAATGACATCAATGATAATCTAGTCCAGTACCCTCACTTTTCCATGTAGGAAATTGAATCTCTGGAAAATTAAATGACTTGACTAAGGTCACACAAGTCAGAAGTATTAGAAGTAGGATCTAACCTCAGGTCTTCCTGACTCAAAACACACTGTTATAGCCATTATAGCAGGCTACCTCTTATACTTTGTTTCAAGTTATTTACTACCACAAAAAACACATATGCTTATTGTATATTAAAATCCTTATGTATTAATATCAGCAAGGTAATAGAATGGTCAAATGGATTATGTTGAAATTTAATGCCTTTACACGATTATGATAATATTTTTCTTCTTTTTTCATTTTGTTCATTTCTTATGTTTTCTAAGAAATCCTTATATTTACCATCCATAATAACCTAATAATATTTAATACATTCCTATGTTATGATTTACTTATCTGTTCCCTAATAGTTTGCCCCCTATGTCTTACTATTGTGAATTACTTTCTAAATAATTTTTAGAAATTTAGAAATTTTAGAAATATTTTCTAAATATTGCAAATTTTTCATGATGGGGCCTTTTCCCACATCAATACCATCATCTTATGGACCAATTACTGATTCAAAGGATATAACCATGTTAAAAAGAAACTAATAAAAATCTACATTATTATTCAAAATGATATTACCAGTTATTTAAATCTGATCCTGACACTGTGTGCAATATTTGGGCAAATTAATTAGCTGTTTACCATATTTTCTTCATTTGTAAAATAAACAGGAGCTGGAACTTTAGTATTTTTGCTGATAAAATCCTAAATGGGGTCATGAAGAACTGTACCGAACTGAAAGCAAAAACAAAAACAAATGACTGGAGAACAACAAAAGAATCATTGAAAAATTAATGAGAATGGTTGAGCATATATCTTATGGCTGTTTTTATGTGCAATTCATTGACCCAGTGATTTCAAACAGCCTTTTGAAGTGGTTCTTGATAATTTAAGTTTCTTCTTTTTTGGAACTGTTAATTCATACTTTTTGATGAAATCTATAGGAGAATTGTTCTTGTAAATGTGTCAGTTGTTTAAAGATTTTGGATGCCAACCTTTTCTGATAAAAAGCTTATTAGAAAAGCTTAATGTAAAGATGTTTTTCCTCAAGTTTCTTTCTTATTCTGTGTGTATCCTTTTCTCTCTTAAATGCTTGTTGATTGATGAAACAAGTGAAGCTTTTAGTTATAAGAAACTGAACATTAGGTATAAGAAATTAGACACATAAAGCAGGGTACTTGGTTCAGTGGAAAGAAAATGTTATTTGTAGTCAGGGTACCAAGTTCTGCTCCTTATCTTGGATTTGAAAAGCAGCAGATTTATTATATAAAAAAATGATCAAGGTGGATTGGATGAGGTACCTTTTAATGTTCTTTCCATAAATAAATTCTTTGTGGACAATAAATGTTTGGATGAAAAATTAGGTCTTTGGAAATGATCTTGAAAAGATTGCATTAGGATACTATCAGTAATTAAAATTTTTTATATTAGCTGATCAATTTGGGAACTTATTAATAAAAAGCAGATAATAGTTCTTCAGGATTTCAGAATAATATTGGATATTTTACTCATATCAAATGGAAATGTTTATTATGAAAATTAGACTGATTATAGGACACTAAATATTTTAATATGTGAAAAAATATCTTGAAAATGTATTTTGTTATAGTTGTTATAATTTGAAAGTCATGTATAATGACTAGTCTCTCCAAATCCATATTCTCAATATAAATGCTCTAAAAATACAAATTACAAGAACCAGATTAAAATGTAAGTGTGAAATGCAACATAGACAATGTTAATTTGTGGTTTTCTAAGTCAAAATGTGGCCCACAGGATTCTGTTTTTAATTAAGTATGAATATTAATGTTAATAATAATGACTTTATATGACATTTTATACCTAGATTGCAGTTCCACGTCTAACTTTTCCTGTGTTACATCAGAGTGTCTTAGATCACATGTCTGCAGATATTACAGGTAGGACTTGAAACTGTCTTCTTTTATTCAAGCACATTGCTCACATTAAAAGTTTCTGTAAATTATACACAAACAAAACCATTATTACTTATAAAACATTCATATAATTTCTATAGAGTGCAAGTAGTCAT
Source organism: Antechinus flavipes (assembly GCF_016432865.1). NCBI lineage: Eukaryota > Metazoa > Chordata > Mammalia > Dasyuromorphia > Dasyuridae > Antechinus > Antechinus flavipes. The sequence continues at coordinate 132,148,916 of NC_067403.1, read as the reverse complement.
TCAACATTTTAAGTTTGTTCATTTACAATTTCTCCTTCTCAGCTGAATTAGCCACACTGAAGCAAAATGTTTTCATTTGGCAGCTGAAAAACTTCCTTGGAGTGTCTTGGAGTTTATAAGCTATTGGCCAGCTTGATTTAAAAATTGAAAAATCAAGCTCCATTTCTTTCTTTCTTGCTGTATATAATGCATCATCTCTAAAACCACAGAAGTTAAGAGGGCTGGACCTAAATAGCAAGTGAGTGAGGAATAACACAGCATAGAATGCAATTTACTCATCTGTAGCTAAATAATATCAGCAGGGTAGTGTGGCAGTTAAAAAAAAAAGTTTATTAGAAGCCAAGCAGAGCAGCCTTGGAAGACACATCTGGGGTTGATTCACATCCTGTGTAATTCATTGGGAGAGTTCCCATCATGTTGCATAGGGCACAAATCAGGCCCAGAGAAAACAGATTATGCTTTCTCAACTTGTCATTTTTACAGTCATTGAGTTTCTTGCCACACAAACTCTTTCAAGTTGAAATTTGCAGGTTTACCAGTGAGGACTCAAAGCATTTGATTAAGGAAAATTAAGTATTTACTTAAGAGAGTTAAGCAAAAAAAGCTATTGAAGTTCTTTTTGAAAGCAAGTCTTCCTCCTCAGCTTTTCAAAACCAATATTCCTGTTCATCCAACTCTAGCTCAACAAGAACATGCTTTATACCTCAAAATTTGTTTATAATTTAAGCTACAAAGAAATTTAAAAATAGCAACATAGAAGCAGAACAAAGGATGTTTTCATCTACTGTCTCTTATAAACAAAAACTTATTCACTCATCAAACACACATTGGGGTGCAAAGTAAAACAAGACTGTCATCAGAGGACTTGAGTTTTAATATTGCCTCTGATGCTTAGTATTTGGGCAAATCATTTCAATATTTCTGGATTTTACTGGATTTCACTCAGGTGAAAAATGAGAGTTTGGTCAGATAGCTTCTGAGTTTTCTTCCAACTCCAAATTGATGATCAAATAATCCTATAACCATCAAAGATTTTATAATTTCCAAATAACTTAGTAAGAAGTGAAAATGATAGCAAGCCAAGGTTCCATTTCTTTCCTTCTCCACTCTCGCTACTGAGTTAAGGAAAATTTCTATTATTAAAGAGAGTATGATTATTATTGGAAGTTAAAGCAACATATTAAAAATTATGACAGAGATAGGTTTTTCTCATTGTATAGCAATTTAATGTGTTTCACTACTACATAGCACAATTTGTGAATAAGAGAATTAGTTTGATTTGTCTGTTATTAAATTCACATTCACAGATATGTTCACAGGGAAGTTTGGACTATTAAAGACTTTGTTTCACTTATGCAGAAATTTTTTTTCTCTCATTAACTTAATTTTCCAAAATTGTGGATAAAGTACATAGCATGGGAGGGAAAACCACATGTAGTTTTGAAAGTTAAAATAATAAATCTACCTTAATACATATACAATATTTCACATGTAACATATTGTTGTGTATATATGCAAATGTTTTTATATTACAAAATTTGACACATTGTATTTATGCAAAAGAGTGAAATGGCCCTATCTCTATATTATACAAGTAGAATTTAAGTTCCTTGGTGATAGAGACATTTCCATTTTTGTCTATGACTCTCCAGAGTCAAGCAAAAGGCCTTTACATACAAATCACTTAAAGGGTTGTTGGACTAAATTTGTTGAAAGAAAAATAGATTATTTTGGCAGCATTATGTGATATGGATTGGAATGGGGAGTAAATGTAGATTGGATAGTCTATAGATGTATTCAAATTTACATTGCACAATTCAATTGATCTAGGACCAATTATCATGTTTTTACATCATTATAATTTCAAATAGTATGAATTCAAATACATATAAAAACTTCATGGTTTTCATCATTTGTACTAATCAGGACCTAATTGTATCTCAAGTATTTCTGATTTCATTCTCATATGTAATCCTACTACCTGAGGATTATAGCCTCCCACTAATTGTTAGGTAGCTTAATAAGAAAATGTAACTTGTCAATGTTCTTTCATCTTGTGATTTTCTTTAAATTTCTGTTGGAAATCCATCTAATGCATGGCAAGACTTCTGGTTGTTGTTATTTAAAATATATATATATATATATATATATTTTGTGTATACTATACAAGTATAACATTTGGTCTATCTATTTCTTAACCCCATACTTAGTTTATACTATATAACTTCATTTTTTTCAACAAGATGCATATTTGATGGTGTCTTTCATGAGTAATGATGTATATGTCTTTTCACAACCAAACATATGGCTTTTATGACACATTGAGTCAATGACATTTTGTTTTTTTTTCCTGAGAATTCACATTTTAATTTATTTGGCATTTTGAAGAGAATACTGATTTTTTTTTTCTTTTAAACAAAATCTTTCATGGCAGGAAACATCTTGAAGGTCACTGAAAGCACTGAATTTGAAATCTATCCTCCTTTAGTTACTGTTCAGTTACTGATTAGCCTAAAAGACCTTCGTAGTTGCCCTTATAAGAATGGAAGACAGTACACCAGATATGATCTGCTCAGGATAGAATATGGTTATTGGTGTGCTGGCACAAGTTCTAACTGACTTGTGAAAATTGATTGCTGAATTTTTAGTATGAGCACTTATACTTCAGAAAGTGGCAGTCACTTGTTTTAAAATTGTGTTTATTAGCTTTATTTTATTTATTTATTTGTTTATTAGGTAAGAAAATGTGAATAATATGGATTAGATTTAAAAAGTGTGTATGTATGTATACATACATTTCCCTCCTCTCCTGCCCTGAGAGCCCTGTTGTTGAACATTTATTAGCAATGTGCTAATAATAGGGATGTGCTCATCCCTATGCTTCTCTATAAATGTTGCTTGAATTCAGAATTCAATAGGACAATATTAGATGACTTCATGGAATGGAGTCATCATAAGATTATAGGACTGATAATTGTAACTTAATAATAATAATAATTATTGATATTTTATATGGGGCTGAATACAGTGGTTCTATACTTTCTCACATTTTAAATATTTAATTCCTGAGTTTTTTTGGGAGGATGGTGGTGGTGGTGGTAGTGGTTTAGTTCACCAAAAACCTCAGCATCTTTTTCCATTTCACCACTTCTATTTTTTAAGGAGTTGCTTTCTTCAAAAATTTTTTTCCATTATGCTAAAGGAATTATTTTCTTCAGTCAATTTCTGTGTGTCCTTTTCCAAACTGTTGGCTTTTTTCCCCAAAAAACTTTCATAATTTTCTTGCATAGCACTTATTTATTTTCTCCATTTTCTTCTATCTCTCTTTTAAGATTTTTTTTGAGCTCTTCCAAAAGAACCTTTTGGACTTGAGAGCAGTTCATACCCCTCTTTGAAGCTTCATTTGCAGTCATTTTCACATTGCTATCCTCTTCTGGGTTTATGTTCTAATCTTCCCTGTCAATATAGTAGCTTTCTATGATCAGAGCTCTTTTTTTTGCTTTTTTGCTCATTTTAAAAAATTGAGCTCTGCTCCAAGAACATGGGGAAATTGTCCCAACCATTTTTTTTCTTTTGCAAGATGATAAGGGTCTTTTGTTGACTTTTCACCGCTTTGGGGCTGTGCTCAGTTGGCCTGGCCTTATCCCATTTGTTATGTTGGGGTTTGTGGGCTCGCAATTTTCCTTCTGTTATTGTGTTGGAGGTCTCACAGCTGGCTGCTCAACTGCTGGCTCTCTGAACCAGGACAGAACAGCCAATGATGTTATACTTTGGCTTAGAGCTTTCTGCTAAATTTCCTCTGCCAGGTCTCCCCACATCAGGCTTCCCTGCCTAGGCCTGCACTGGGCCTTGTTCCTCTCTGCACAATTCAGAAAGACCTTTCCTGAAGTCCTTCCAAGTTATTTTAAGCTGGGAAATTATTACACTTCAAATGTTTGTGGGTTCTATCACTCCAAATTCTATTAAGAGGCTTGATCTAGCATGGTTTTCTGAGAGAAACTGGGAAGAGCCAGGCAATGTCCTGGCTTCTCTCCACCATCTTGACTGCCTCCCAATCTACTTAACTTATACTTGTGAAATCAAATTTCTTTTTTTCCTCAATGTGACACTGAACAATTATTCATATTAAATTTCATCTTGGGATCATAGACTCATAGACTTATAGATGGAAGAAATTTTAATCTAATTTATACCCTTACATTTTGCAGATGGGGAAAGATAAAATCTTGTTAGATTAAAACTCTAATTAACTTTTGGGATTCAACATGTTAACTATTTCTCTTAGCTTATCTTTGTAACTCTTACCTAATTATTTGTTAATTTTATAGTCATGTCAACTATTTCTTTATTCAAGTCACTGATACATTGTTAAATAGTTCTGATCCCTATTGTACTAGAGCCCATCCAAGTTTACTTGGAACTAACAATGGAGTCACATTACTTCTTCTGGTCATTCAACTAGTTTTGACTCCATCTAGTTGGACTAATATTTAGTCTGAATCCTTCTATTTTATCTAGAAGAGCAGCATGAGGCACTTTGTCAAATGCTTTATTAAATACAGGCAAACTAGGTCTAATGAATTTTTCTGATCCATCTGCCTGGTAAGCGTACTTAAAAAAAAAAGAAAAGAAAATGAGATTAAGCTAGGGTAATTTGCTTTTGATGAAAACTTATTAATTTTCAGTGGTCACTAATTCCTTTTTAAGATATTCATAGGTCATCATTTTAATGAATTTTATAAATTTTCCAGGGCTTGGAATCAATCTTACAAGTCTATAGGTTACAGACTATTAAAAACAAGAAAAATATCTTCCCTTCTTCAGACCAAGAAGTACATCTGTCATTCTTCCTTTTAAAAACTGTTGATAGTAGCAGAGTTTCTAACTCTGTACTTTAGCCTATCATTTATCAGGGTTAGATGAATTGAACTCATTAATGACAGTTAAATATTTATTTACTCTATTTGATTTTACTGGATTTCAACTATGTATTAACTAATTTTTTTTTGTTTTGTTTTTTCCAGTTCAAAGACTTTTCTGCTAGAAAGACTACATAGAATTAAAATAAAGTTTGAATATTTCTGTCTTCTTTCTATTGCCCATTTCTATCACCTCACCTAAACCCAGCAGTGACCTTTTTTTATCTTTTTGATCCTTTCTTTTTCTTAAAAGTAGGTTAAAAAACAAAACAAAATAAAAACTTTGCTATTTCCCTTATCTTTCCACAATAAATGCAATTTATATTGAGCGTTAGCAGTCTTGACAGTATCTTTTAAAAATAAATTTTATTACTATTTGTTTTTAAGCAGTATGTTTTTCCTTACATCCTCCTCTCCTGTGATTCTAGAGAACCATCATATGTAACAATTTTTTTTAAAGTAAAAAGAAAAAGAGAAGAGAAAAAAAAACATTAGTGATTAATACTTTGAAAAAATCTGATAATATACATTATGTTGTGCACCTGTGGAATCCCACTTCTGCAAAGAATGTGGGGAAAGATATCCTCTCATAATTCTTTTGAAGTCATGCAAATTTTTAAAAGTAATTTTGCAATATTCATTTTTGATTATTTTGTAGAAGTTGTTCTGATTATTTATATGTTTTTTTTTTCCCTCCTTCTTTATAATTTAGCTCCAGAATTCAATTACTCTTTGACATGGTCTCTCAAAGTCTTTCCCTACAAAAGACCTACAAATATGTGCATATAACTAATTAATGGAAAAGTATGTATATAACGTGCATTAAATGCTTACTCTAATGCTTCATTTTATAAAGGTATTTCTGAAGCCAGAAGGTATACCAGTGAAATACAAGCTTTGGCAGGTCCTACAAACTTGAAAAAAACTTAAGAGTATGGGCCTAGTTGTACATAATATGTCAATAGTCTGATGAAGAGTCTAATGGGGATTGAAGTAGCTTGTAAATCATTGGAGATATGGCCCAAAGGGATTGGATTTTTTTTTTCTAAAGCAACTTAGGCTCCTAAATAACATAAGTTGTGATCTACATAGTTGTTCTCATGATAATAGATACTAGAACAATCCTTCAAATTATGAGAAATCTAGTTGATGCAGTGGTCATATAGAACACAGGTCAGGAAGACATGGATTTAAATCTGGTCTTAGGCAATTAATAGCTACATGGCAAGTCAAGTAACTGCTCTTTGCCTCAGTTTCCTCAAATGTAAAATGGGATAATAATAGTATTTACATCCCAGAGTTGTTGTGAGGATAAAAAGAGATAATGGTTATTAAGTGTGTTTCAGCATATATTAAGCATTATATATGTACTATAATAATAGTAGTAGTAATATCATTATTATTACAAATATTCATTGTGAAAGTAGTATATTCTTGTAGTAAGAGTATTCTCTGATCTTAGGGTAACTAGTTCTAGTCCCATATCCCCCTCTTACTAATCTGATTAAAATACAAACTCTCTTTTCCATTATCAATAAAATGAGAGTGATAACCCTGTCTAGCTCACAAGGTTATTGTGAGAATTCATGTGGAAAGGAGACAAATAATTTTATAACTTTAAATGCTATACATATGAGTGATAAATATTACATAAAATCTTGAACTATCAACTCTGCCTGTATATTTATTTTTCAGAATTGTTACTTTGACCATTTGCATGCATATAAGTTATTTTTGGTATAATGGAAATCAAAGGAAAGATTGTAGTTGATTTATAATGCTCTAAATTACACTCTTCAAAAGTTCTAGATAATAGAGAGAAGTAAATGAAAGAGAGGCAGAAAAAGACATACAGAGAAAGGCAAGGACAGAAACAGAGAAACACAGAGAAAGATAGAAATGATTTCTTTCTGTCTTCATAACTTCTCTTCCCTTTATCTATTTCATCTTTATCTTTCTTTTTGTTTCTCTCTGTTCCTAACATTCTCATTTATGCCTTCATCATCTATGTTATCAAAAACCGATCTGGTAACTTTTGCTGTGCGTGGTGTAGCATAAAACAGTGGGAAGAACTATGCCTCTAGTGTCAGAGACCCTTAGTTCACATATAGCTTCTATGTTTAATGTTTTGGATAATTGTAGCAAAATTTCAATGTCTCTAGGTTTTAATTTCTTTATCTGTAAAATAAGAGGGTTGAGTGGTTGGAAATCTTTGCAACTCTAGGTCTTCTAGTCCATTTATAAATTATTATAGAGTTTAATTTGTCGCATTTATAATTCTCTAAGCCAACATTGATCTTTTTCCTTTGCCTCAGAGCTAGTCTTTATTTTACTATTAAATTGACTGTACAATCTCAAGCAAATCACTCTGGGCCTTAGTGTAAATCTACAAGGTCATGATTCAAAAAGGATTTTTTTTTTTGGTTTTGTCATTGGTAAAAACACTTGTGTAAATCTGAACAACCTTTGAATGAAATCTCTCAAATTGCTTTTAAGGTACTTTATTTTGATTTTTGTTTCCATACTTTTCAGTTTATTATGCCACAAGCAGGTGTTTGGACAAGTTAAGAATTTGACAAAGGTCACACAGTTCATAAATGAAGAATTTGGAATGAAAAAAAAAAACAAACAAAACCTACAAAAACTGCTATTTCTTGACTGCCACAGTTGAGTAGTTAAATCTACAAGAAAGCATTACCTAACCAAAATATATTCACTCCTGTACTATTCTTTTTAATAATCTCAAAGCACTGTGCCTTGAATGTTTGAATGAATTCGTCCTTGCTTTCTAAACTTCATCTGCTCACAACAGATAATTAATTGATAGAATTAACAGTCTAGTGTGTGAGTTTATTTGTAATACCTCAGCTATTTTGACTGTGTTAGAGATGAGGAGGTCTTTATAAATGTTGCTATATCCCACAGAGACTGCATTTATTTAACTATTTTTTATGCATTAGTGGAGTTTGTGTTAGTGCTTATAATTTTTAAACACCCGCTGTTTGTATTTACTTTACTCATAGTTTTGAGCATTAGAAATAACAATAAACCCATCCTAAATTCCCATATGCTTGTGACTGATAATCAGTAAGTGGGAAGGATTATCACAGGGGAGAGTTTGGCCTAACAACAGGCTGTCCCAGATAACACAACCCTCTTTGAGGATAAAGGATGATCAGAATAGTTTCTCTTTAGTTTAAGGGAATTTTCACCTGAAGAGGACTTTGGTGTAGTTTGTTCATTCATTCATTCTTTTATTTATTCATACATTCATTCATTCTATCATTCCTATCTTTCTCTGTCCCTGCATCTCTGTCTCTCCATATCTCTTTCTACATATCATTTATATATTAATACACACTATTTATTCTTGTTCAAATGGGTTAGAAATTTGAATTTCTAGAATTCAAATCTATATCTCACTGTGCATTTTAAGTCCATCACCTTTCTGGCAAGAAATGGGTAGTAATTTCATCTTTGGTGTTCTTTATTATGCTATTGAGCAGAGATCTCAAGTTTCTCTAAATGCTGCTTTTCTTTATGTAAATTGTTCTAATCCTGCTCATTTGATACTGCATTAATTCATCAAGGTCTTTCTAGTTTCCTTAAAATTGATCATTTTGTCATTTTTAATAGTCCAAGAATAGTCCATTTCATCCATATAACATAATTTGGTCATATTCAAAAAGATGAGTACTCCTTTGACTCCTATGCTTTTGTTTTATTTTGTTTTGTTTTGCTTCCCATATTCATCTCTACAGTTAAAATTTAAGATCTTTAAAAATAATATTTCTCACATTTTTCTTTTGGTCATTTTAATCCAACTAAACTTCTGTTGTTCAAGTGTTTTTAATCATGTTCAACTCATTATGGCTGCCTTTGGAGTTTGGCAGAGATACATTTCTCACTATAATATACCTCCCACATATTTATTTTCATTTTTAAGACAGCAATGCTGACATGCTAAACTAAATGAATTATTTCAAAATTCATTAAAGTATTTGAAGTCATATGTAAAATTCACCTCTCATGACATTGACTATTAGATGACTGGTGGGTATAGAAACTGATAAGATTTTGATTTTCATGAGAGTAAGGCTCAAGTCAAGTTTTGATTTTTAAAAAGTGCTAAACAAACAGTATGAAAATAATAAATATTTAAGTAAGGGAGTTACCAATTAGGGGAATATCAGGAAGCTGGAAGTAGAATTGAATGACATGCTTTGGGGAATAAAGATGAAAAAATGTTATAGTGTGATTATATTGTCTAGATTGCTATAGCTGGAATCATGAAGATCTAGGTTCCAAGCTTATCTCAGACATGTTGTTGGTATGTGATTATGGACAGTTAACTTCTCTGAGTCTTAGTGTTCTCATCTGTAAAATGGAGATAATAATACTTTTAGTACCAACCTCATAGGGGTTGTGAGGCACAAATGAGGTAATGTATGTAAAAATATCTTGCTAACTCAAAGGTATTTTGTAATCATAATTATTGTTTCATCTGATACTTCGATACTTCGGTCTTAGGGGATGGTTATAGGAAAACGAGAAAAGGAAAGTAGATCAGGGAAGAGAAGGGTGCTCTGGAAAGAGAACCATAAAGTTTCTCCTCAAGACTTTGTATCCCCTGTATTCTGATGGAAGTGGATCTGTTCGATAAAGAGAGCTAATTCAGTTTCAATGATCAAGGATGGACTTAAACAGCTACACCCAAATGAAGAACACTGGGAAATGAATATACCTGCTTGCATTTTTGTTTTTCTTCCCGGGTTACTTATACCTTCTGAATCCAATTCTCCCTGTGCAACAAGAGAACTGTTCAATTCTGCACACATATATTGTATCTAGGATATACTGTAACCTATTTAACATGATTGCTTGCCATCTGGGGGAAGGAGTGGAGGGAAGGAGGGGAAAAATCGGAACAGAAGTGAGTGCAAGGGATCATGTTGTAAAAAATTACCCTGGCATGGGTTCTGTCAATAAAAAGTTATTAAAAAAATAAAAAAAAGAGATTAGCATTGCCCAGCACTCAACAAAATCAATGTATTTTTAATTGTGATTACTTTAGAGCCATTAAAAGCTTTTTGTCTTGGAAAAAAAAGACTTTGTATCCCCTTAGAAGGAGGTAACTGGATGGCACAGTAGATAGAATCCTGGGCTGGAGGACTCATGGTTCTGAATTCAAATCTAGCCTTACACATTTGTTAGCTGTGTGACTCTGGACAAGTCATGTATCCCTGTTTGCAACAGTTTTCTCATCTATAAAATGAGCTGGAGAAGGAAAAGGCAAACCTCTCCAGTATCTTTGCCAAGGAAACCCCATATGGGGTTATAAAGAGTTGGACTTGATTGAAAACACTTGAACAACAACAGAAGTGTAGTTGGATTAAAATGACCAAAAGAAAAAACGACTTTTTGAAAAGGGTTTCTCCTATTTCTTTCCCTCCTCACCAGTCAGGCAGAGGATTTATAAATTTTCTACTTCTAAGCATGGGCTTAGGTTAATTAGTTTAGTCTCATTGCCAGGAGAGGTTGTCTGTAGTAAAGTTTTCTCTGCTATGGAAGTTTAATAAACCATTCAGACTTCATCTATCACTCTAAGAACTTTTGGCATTTAAAAAATGTGTGAAGGTGGTTACATCTGTCCAATGGCATAGTTGTTGGGTGTTTTAAGGAATGATGCTGATGATTTGTTTCTGTTATGTCAAATATGATGCAATGTTATTAAATAAAATTAAAAATCTCAAACCGAATAATGGAGGAAATGATAAACTAGTGAATTAAAAAAAAAACAAAACAAAACAAAACTTGAAAACAAACAAAATCCCCAGTGGCTCTCTTGAGAGACTTTTAAGCTACTTAATGTGTATACATGCTAAACAAGAATAAGAGAATCAGATTAATTGTGACTGGGTCTACGGACCTTATTTAGCTTTTATTTTAACATGAAGACTTGGGGTAATTTGCTAGCTAAAATCTATCTATAGAATTATTTTAATAACTATTTCTAGGTCCCTTTGTGAAGTTGATGTAACCTAGGATAAAACATTCAAGGGTGATATTTTACCAGGATATCAAAGTTCCTTGAAATTTCAGGAAGTGTATTGTCATAGAATATTATGTAGGTTTAGGGCCAAGAGGATGAAGATTCCAATCCCACCTTTTATACCTCATTGCTGTGTAATTATAGGCATCTCATGGAAGCTCTGTAAGCCTGTTTCTTCATCTCTGAAATAAAGACAATATTAGTTCTAGTATCTATCTAATCAGGTTAAAAATTAGTTTTGTGTTTGGTACTTTATGAATTCCAGGTATTATTAATAGGATATTAGAATATAAATTCTTTGATGGTAGAAACTAATTTTGGTTTTATCTTTGTATTTCAAACTATTGCCACAGAATTTGGCAGATAGTTGGTGATTTGTGATTGTCCATTGATGGATTCATTGATTAAACTGACAGACAAGTTAGCTTCCTCTGGTATAAGAGAATAAAACATTTTATGAAATTTCTTCCTCTATTTCTTACTCTCCCAATGTATCTTAATGCCCTTGATTATTTTTAGCTTCCAAGCATAGCTGTATGGATTAGTTTTACAAAATGTATTCCTTTTTTGAATATTATCTATTAATATTATAAGTAGTTAAGGGAATATGAAGGAAATACATTGAGGAAGGTAAGAGACAATTAAGGAAGCAGTAGGGAAGAATTCTATTCATTATCATTCATTTTAATAGTACTTTCTCCAAAACTACAACTGAACTTAGCATTTAATTAGCAAAAATAATTAGTTAAAATGAAAAATTACTTAATAGCAAATTCCTCCTTCTTTCTCTCTCTCTCTCTATTCTTTATTCCCATCTCTCTTATTGGGGCCTCCAAGATCTCTGTCCAACTTATGTTTTGATCTCTCTTTTATTTGACTGAATTTGGACCCCAAAAGTTGATTTAAATTTCTTACTTATCCAAGAAGTGTTTGATACCTGAATTGCTAGCTATGACTCTGACTGTAATTGCTTTGGATTCAAGCACAGATGTCTTATGCAGAATTACAACCCCTACATTCTCCTCTTCTTTTTATAATGTTGCAGCAGAGAGGAGATCAATCCTAATGCGTACATTATAATGTGTATATACAATTATGAATCTCAATTCTGTTAGCTCCCTTTTCTGAAAAAAAGGGAAAAATAAAAAAACAAAAAAAATCTAATAATAGCTCATTGCTGGATGATAAACCAGCTAAATCATAGTGATTTTTCTGCTGTAGCTGCTCTCTCTCTCTCTCTCTCTCTCTCTTTTTTAATCTTTGAAGACGTCAGAAACATTGCCCATTCTATTTCATATCATTTTCTTCAGGTTACTCCCTGATTGTTTCCATGATCTGTTGATAATGATCTTTCTTTTTTTTTTTTGACCTCTTTATGCTTAAGCATGATGATTAATCATCATCCAAAACTTTAACTCACCATGCAACACTCCTCTTCCTTTGAATTATCTTATCACTTACAAACACAGTTGTGAGACTGAAGAATTGTTTTAAATACTTTAATGTGTGTGTTTTAGACTTTCTGGGTAGTTTTTAATCTTGTGAGTACTGGCTGAGACTTTCTTTTTTCCCTTTCTTGCTTTTACTGCAATAATGGATACACAATAGGTACTAAGAGAGTGACCGCCATATGAGTTGGCAGGTATATATATATATATATGAAAAAATGTGAGGATATGCAAACCATTACCAGAAAATTGCTCAGTTCATGGAAGGTCAGTTAGAATCCAAGACAAATGATAGTAGCAGAAGATGGCATATTGGTGTTGGTCCCAGATATGAAAAGGAGATGACATTAATACAAAGGTATGTGAAACTATTGTTCTGTGTACTTTGCAGTCCATGGATAATCCTAAATGATACACATGAGTTGGCATGGTGTGCTCAGTCTGATTCCAGGGATCTATCAGACTTATTTAACAATGCTACCCTTAGAACAACATTAACATACTAATCTATATTGCTGGCCATGAACTGCATGCCTTGGTATCATTTAACGAGATGGGTTGTGTCTGTTGGCTTCAGATAACTAACTCTACTCATATTTAGCACAATGGAATATAAAGTCATTGAAGGGATGATGTCAAGGGAAAAATCACAGAATCAAAACCCTTTTTAATATTGTTCTTAATGATCATACACAGTAAAAACCAACTGAAGCTTAAATATTTTGTTTACTTTTCCTTTCTTATGGTCAAGGTACTCCAGCGAGCTTGAAAATTGCTGAAGAAAAAAATAGGAGAAAAAAAAAAACAGCTCCTAAAATACTCTGCTTATAATCATTTGGGCCTCCCTGGTTCTCATGTGATAACACATGCTCTAGTGTTCAGATTACAAACACAGTGGAGGGATGTTTAAATCCTAAAAACAAACTGTTTTCATTGCAATGTGCAAAACAGCATTCCACGAAGACATTTCAATTAATATTAGCCATGTGAAGGAAGACCTTTCTCTATGGCCTGTTCAGTGTTTGGCCTCTCTGCACTCAGACTGCCAACTAGGGTGTTGCCAATTAGTGCCAGCTGTGATCTATTGTTTGCTTCTGACACCTGGGAAGTCCCAGTTCAGTAGAAGCTTGCAAACAACAGCTGGCTTAGTGGAGTCTGCCAGACTTCAGGGATTTCAAGAACTCTCAAGGAAGGTAGGGGGCCACCTTGTTTTATTTAAGAGTGAATAGAATAGTTGGCTTAAAATCTAAGATGACCTACACTTTCACCTTAAACAAAACCAAAATTTGGGAAAAATTAACACATGTCTGCTAAGAACAGATTTAATATTCTAGTCCCCCATATTTTTTAAAAAATAAACAAACATTTCTATGGCCTTCTATAGAGTCCCTATAGCTCTGTTGCTTTACAAAAATTCTGCTGGGACTTCCCATATCATTCGTAGGTTGTCTTCCCAGTCCTGATTTCCACTGATTGAAATTTCATATTGTAAAGAATGTCTTGAACCTATATGATACAAGTAACTTTGTTTTCTGTTACTTTACCCATGTTGACATTTACAAGGGTGACTAAAAGATATCAGCCAATTTAGCACTTATATAAAGGACTAGAAAAGTTGGGCATTTGAAGTTTGATATCAGTATCTCATCCTTTTCACACCCCCACCATTAAAGAAGAATTATTCTCTACATTGAATCTGAGGTTGAAAAACATATCAATAATTAAAGAACCACAATGCCCACAAACTCTCATTAATTAGCCTACTAGTTTTCATCTAGGACAAATGTTTGGGATAAATTCATTTTCTCCAGAAGCCAAAAAAGAGAACATTTGAAAATTTCTTGACTTTACCTTAAATATAGTTTCATTTTTCAAAAGGTAGACATTATGTTTAGTAAAGAAGAATAATTTGCTAAAATAAAAATGTTGGGAAGCTCTGAATGTTAGAATTTTTGATAGAAGAGATGAAGGCTGTGAACAGTGTATACCTGAATTCCCAGAGAATGATTCCAAAGCATTCAGAGTAAAAATAAGTAAGCTGCTGTGGCCTAGGATTCTACATGAAGAAATAGCCCAAGAAGGATAAGAAATCCTCAGAAATGAAATTATTGGGAAACAGAAAATTTTCCCAGAGGAAAAGGGATATTGATATGGATTCACAAGAAATTATTTGACAAAATTTTTAAAAAAGATCTATATGAAAAAAATGGACAGAGAGTAAAAGTAACTTCTGAGGGAAAAAGCTGGTACACATCTATGAATAATGCTTTAAAATGAGACTAGCTACTATTGACTACCAAAATGTCAATGCAACTGTGATCTTATTGATATAATTACTTAGGACACTAAGAACAACATTTTTACTTATGCTTAAGGCAAGAGAAAGCTCAAGAAAGGCCTGGTCCTACCACTAAGCATGAATAGAACAAAGATGGACAATAAAAGACAGAATTCTTTAGTTCAATTAGCTTCTGCTTTCTTCACCCAAAAGAATTATATTCAAACTGTAAACAAAAGAAAAAATTGGTTATCATGTTCTATTGGTATCCAAATCAAGAAATTTAAATGAAGACCTTCAGAATTTTGAATGGAAGTCCTGTAAAGGCATTTTGGAGGATGCAATGAAAGTCCTATGTAATGAGAAGGTATAGATTAGTTTTAATGTGCATTGTTGGAAAGAATACCCACATTTGTGAGATAACAGTTCCATGGACTTACATAGGAACATTGCCTCATGCCAGACTCATCTAATTTTCTTTTGGAATTATAATAAAGGAGGTTTATGTTGGATTCCTGTAGAAGAGCAAGCCACTCATCTCTCTGATTCTTATTTTCCTCACTTGTAAAAGAGATATAATAATATTATCTCATACTATTATTATATGGACTCAAGAAAAAATGTATGGAACTTTGCAAACTTTAAAATACTACATAAATGTCAACTCATTATTAAAGATTGATAAAAAGTTGATAAAAATGAGAGTAATATGGTGCGAAACTACATTATGTCAATGGATCTGTTGACTTGTATTCTACTTTATAATTATTATATTTAGATTACAGCTACATATTTGACTCAAAGTCTGGTATATTTGTGGACAAAATAGAGAAAAGCAAACTAGAGAATGATACTAATGTTAGGTGGATGTTGGAATCTTTACAAACTGCTAACTCATTAGAGTTGATAGATTATTGATCTGATCTTACAAGAAGATGTTTTGGGCCAGAACCCTGAAACAAGGTACTAAGTAGAACTAATTGATACAATGCTTGAGTTCACACTTTTACTCATTGGAGTTCACAAATATGAGAGATTCACAAAGTTAACTGTGTAACTTTGTGAATTCACACCTCCCTTGAAGCTCTTAGGGCCAGAGAGCACTATGGGAGAAAGTCTCTTGTATCCCACAATTCCTCTCTCTCTCGTATAAAAGAGACAGACAGATGCTCTCCCTCAGAATTCAGCCAAATTACATGAAGAGAAGAACGTCAAGTCAGAAGAAGCCAAGAGTTGGAGCTGAACTGAAGACTGAGAAGGCTCTCTCAGAGACGCAACCAGATTCATCTTCATCTCACACCACTGTGGTGGCTGGGCTCCTGCATTTCCCCCATTGAGACCAAGCTGATCTGAAAGACTCTCCAGAAAGCTAGCCAAGCCCCAAGTGAAGGAGACAAGAGATTCATTCCATCTTTGTGCTGGCTGGAGGCTGAAGAAAGCAGAGGCAGAGGCTGAAGGACAGAACCTTTGGATTTGGAGACATTCGAAGGGAGCTCTTGGAACCAAACAGAGAGATAGGCCTTTCAACCAACTGGGCTATTTTGGAAGGAGGAAATAAATATTTGTATTTTTACCAGCTGGCTGCATTTGGGGTAATTATTGATCTGAACTGATACTAAGGCTGCCTCCAAGAAAACCTCCCCCAAGAAACCTGCACCTTCTCCCAGAAAGAACCATTATCTTATTATATTGAAGAAAAAGAACACCTGCTCTCTCCCTCAGAGAGAACTTTTATATTATTTTAAAGAAGAAAAAAAGAATACCTCAGGTGGAGTCAAAATTGGTTGAATTACTATTAAAAATGAAGTCAATACTGGTTCCATGTTAATTTTAAGGGAAGTCATCTAGGAATCTACCATTGTACAGTTTAATATTTCCACTAATGATACTATAAGACAGAAATAGCATGTACATCAACTGTGTAGATATTAGTATGATCCAAAGCCAATGTAATAGTGATAAATTGATTAAATACATCTAATGGGACAACTTATAATAGATAAAAATAAAAGATGCCATGCTGTGTTCAAAGAATTGAGAAGTAGACAATGGGAGGTAAATGATTATATCTGAGAGAACTTGAAATTTTATTGAACTCAGTTTAATAGGAGTCAACATATGGTATGACTTAGTAAAGAACCTGACACATAATAAGTCACATCATCCATCTATCTATCTATTCATCCATCCATCTATCTATCTATCTATTCTGATGATAATAAAAAAATAGTAATATGATCCCAGATTTTATTAGATGAGGGATAGTATTCAGAATGAGGGAACTGATAGCCTTCCTGTATTATGCCTAGATTAGATCACGTCTAAAGTAAGTTGCCAAGTTATGTATACATTTTAGAAAGATCAGCAAACTTTGATGTTTTCAGAGAAAGGCAAACAAGATGATGTAGGGATTGGAAATTATGCCATGTATGGATAGATTGGAAGATATGGAGTTTTTTAGTCTAAAGAAAAAAAGATTGAGGGGGACATGATAGCTATCACTGAGTACTTACTGGATTATAGTGAAACATACTTTCTTATGTTCTTCTTTTATATAGCATAATTTCTTCCATTCTTCTTTTCCCTACCCTCTCTTTCTAGTGAATCTCTCTTTCTCACCCTTCCATTTTTTGAGATTGTTCCAAAATATTTTCATGTCTTCTGTCTATGTAGACTCCTTCTAATTATCCTAACTATGATAATATTTTAGGAGTTACACATATCATTTTCCCATTGATTTCACTTTCATGTTCTTTAATACTTTGCTCTCAGGCTTCTCTTGAATCTTGTGGTTGTCAAATTTTCTATTCAACTCTAGAATTTGTATCAAGAATGCTGGAAAGTCCTTGGTTTCATTAAATATCTATTTTTTTCCTCTGAAAGATTATACTCATTTTTATTGGATAGCTTATTCTTGATTGTAATTATAGTTTCTTTGCCTTCTAGAAGTTCATATTTCAAGTCCTTTGCTTTTCTAATGTAGTAGCTATCAAATCTTGTGTGATCTTGATTGTAGTAGGTTAAAAAAAAAGAATTGGGAGAGAAATCAGGAGCCATTTGGTTCAATATGATGCCAAGGATTAGAAATTCAGAATCTGCACGAGGACCTCAAATGAGGCAGACTATAGTACCTTCTCAAATACCCTCTTCCACTATGGGACAATTTTAAGTGTTAGGAGGGATCTTACTGACATCAAGCTTAAATTTGTCTTTTTATCATATATTAGTTCAGGTTCTAATAGGTGAGGACAAACACAATAAGCCTGATCTTTTATTTTTCTTTCTTATCTGATGGATCATTCTTGAAGACAGATGTCATGTATTTTCTGAGTCTTTTATTCTTTTATTAAATATACTTAATTAAAAATTTTCCCTTTTTATTCTGAAATTGAGAAAAACCAAAAAGAGTAGAATTACTCCACATACAAAGAAAAGAGAATTGAACATGACATTGTGATTCCTATTATTGGCAACTTTTATTTTTATATACACAATAATTTCTAAATACTAATTTCAAAGTTTAGTCTCCCTCTGAATTTCCTTCTGTTTTTTCTATGCATTTTAAAATGCTTCAATGACACCTTTCTTTCTTTTAAATTTTTTTTTGCATCATTATCACTAGATGCCGCTCTCTTAAATCCCTAAATGAAAAAGATACATTTTATTACAAGTGAGCATAGTTTAAATAAAACAAATTAATGTTTTAGTCATACACATATTATATCCACATATATAATATTTGCATTTCTGTATATATTAATCACATATAACATATATTTTTATACCTCTGGTTTATCATCTCTCTGTCGATTCTGTTGGTATGTAGATAAGGTGGACTTATAATCAGGAATACCCAAGATCAAATCTGGCCTGACATTTACTAATTGAACGACCCTGAATAAGCCACTTTGTCTGCCTCAGTTTCCTCAACTGGAAAATTGGATAATAATAACACCTACTTCATAAAGTTGTTGTGAGGATTCAATGAGATTATATTTATAAAATGCTTAGCACAATATCAGCACCACACAATGAGTGCTCAATCAGTGCTTGGTTCTTTCCTTTCCCACTTTTTCAGCTTCTTTTCTGGAATGCAGATGGACAAAATGCTTCATTTTTAATTCTCTGTAGTTGTGTTTGATCAATGCATTTATCACTGTTCTTAAATCTTTCAAAATTATTTTTTAGTGACCTAAATATATAGGTTTTATATAAACCTATTTCTGTTTACTCTGCACTGGTTCTTTAAAATCCTCCTAAGTTTTTTTTTTTAATCCTTTCCATTGTGACATATCATGTTCCATTACCTTCATGTATTATGCTATTTTATTACTATTGTTATACTGTTATACTCCAGAAACAGTACATTGATGTGCCTCTCCTCCATCCTCTCCCAAAATTGTCATTTTCCTTTATGTTATCGTTATCATTTTGATGAGATGAAACCTCGGGGATTTTAAAAATTGTATCTTTCTCTAATTATTAATCATTTGAACAATTTTTTTTTTCAGTTTTTGTCTTTTGTTGTTAGCTTAAATTTCTTCTCTTGAGAACTACTTGTTCATTTCCTTTGACCATTTATCTATTGCATCTCCAGCTTTTTTCTGATTTGTTTATGACATGAACCTTCATCCTTTTGGTTGCCCATTCCTTTTATTCTCTCCAACTTTATAGTATTTTAAAATTAGGTGCTCTGAAGGACAAAACACATCTGAGTTAGTTTGATCTAGGCAGAATATGGATGAACTTGAAAAATTTTGGAAAATATAACTAGATCTCATCTTGGTTGACTTACTCTCTGCTATTTGAAATCCATTTATACTTGTACCCCTCAGTGAGGACTTACAAACCATCTGCTCTTCTAAGGCTTCATTACTTCACATTTGCCAGAGCCTACTAATTGTATGATAAGTACGTGGTGCCAATCAGTGGAGACATGGATGAAGCCAGTTATTGTGATTTATTCAGAACATGAACCCATGCTTGGAAAAGTGAAAATCCAGTGAGCTAATCTTTTGCCCAACTCTTGTTAATCGGTTGATCTAATATTACTTGAAATGCTGATCATCATGGAATCATCACTGGCATGCTCAGCTGATTTATATACTGATGGCATTTAAAAATCCAAGAAAAAAATTCTAGCTCATAATAGTAATAGCTAGCATTTATACATTTATACATTGCTTTGAGGTTGGCAATGTGCTTTCCAAATGATATTTTATCCTCAGCCTCAAACACACAGAAAATATTGGAGACAGAATTTTGACATAGATCTTTCTGATTTTCTGTCTAGTGCAGCAACAATAATATTTAGATATTAAGTTTGCAAAGCATTTTACACATACTTTCATATTTTATCCTCACAAAAACCCTTAGAGGTAGGTGCTTTATTCCCATTATATACATGAAAAAATTGAGTTAAAAGCTAAATTATCTGCTTAACATTACATAGTAGTTTAAATTTTAATTTGGACTTTGTTTCTACATGCCCAGCACATAGGCCAATATCTGGCTATTATAGGAGACACTCACAAAATACTTAGAGATTATTTACTTGATTATTTCACGAGGACAATATTTTTAAAATAACATTGATTGAAAGTAACTGGAAAAAGAGACTTTATTTGGATAACTTTTTAAATTCTTGAAATAAGAGGTCTAGTGACCTAGAAATGAGACAGAAAAAATTATTTAGATTTCTTTCCCCAACTTAATAAAGTTTAGTGAAGTAGTAGTTCCCTTTTCATATGATCTGAAAATCCTTTTCATTTCAATGACTATAATACTTCTATATCCGCTATTAAATCTTGAAGAATTTGAATTCTCTCACTCACACAGAATCAGTAGACTACTCAAGGGGAAGAATATGTGTTGGCAATGCTACTTGATGTAGGTTACATTATTTGGGGCTTGTTCCAAGGCAGAATTGAAATCATGCTTCTTCATATAATCATTCACTACTGGAAGTTGGCTTCTATAAATACAAGATCTTCAGAAATTCTTCTTTTCTTATTCAGTGCTCCCAACTCAGAGTAAACCTACTGAAACATTATGTATCTTTCTTAAACATTAGAGTTCAAATAAAAATCCTGCCATCTCTTAAATATTGTTGCATCCAAAAGTAACAGGAACTTTTGGAACCATCCTATTTACTTTTATTGTAATTGAGCTTAGTGCTTGTTCTAGCTGTTTTTCATCAGTTGTTAAGTGGGAGCAAACTGAATGTTCATATACTTATGTGTATCTTACTAGAATTATATCCATTCAATTGATGAGAGAATTATAACTAGTTCAACATCCCACTCTGGGTGCTAGTTGATTTCAAGGATGTTTGGGGCTTGAATCTAGTTGTCTTGCTATGCTGCCACATCCTTAAAATAAAATGAATTTTTTTTTTGTACTAAAGATGAAACATTGAGCTCTTCTCATGTTATGTTAGAAGAAAAAAAATCATTTTCACTTCTATTCAGAAAAGAGACACTTTGAAAATAGCTAACCATGGAATATGACTTTTTTTTTTTTTTTTTAACAGAAAACGTGCTGACTTTCGTTTCCAGAATGCACACCCAACTTCTGACGCTTGGTGATGAGTGGTGTGTCACAGCCGTTTAAGCTGAGAGGCTATCACATAGTGAAAGGGAATCTTATAAATACAAATCCCAGGACACCAGAACAGCACTTAAACAGCCTTCAGTTTTCTCAGTAAGTTGAAGATAATGAACTAAAAAGCCAGAAGAAAAATTACTGCTGGGACAGTGAGAGAGAGAACTGGGGGGTGATACAGGTCAGAGAGAGAAGCTCCCTGAAATATGGGGAATAATTAAGTGATTAATTTATTTTTCTCTTAATTTCAGAACATTTTGAGAAGGCATATAGAATCATCTGACTCCATATGCTTTTCTTCTTTTTTCTTTTATGTGGTAAGAGAACTGTTTGGGCCATACCTTATGAAACAGAACAGGGTTTATATCTTATTGAGTGAAAATATTACATATTCTGATCGAAAAGAGAAATGGCAGCAACAGGGCCTTTGTTGTTTTTAACTAAGCTTATTTTTGTCTCTTCATTAGACTTAGACATCAGGCAACATATAGTAATGAATAGAGCTAGCCTCAGAATCAGGAAAACCTGAATTCTAGGCCTCACTTTGACTCATATTGGCTATATAACCCAGGATAAGAAGCTTAATCTCTTAGTAACTCTCTAAGAGTATAATAAGAAAGAAATGGCTTGCTTTGGGAGATAGAGTTCCTTGTATCTATAAAATCTTAGTTCTAGTGCTTAGATAAGGATTTTATTAGATCTATTTTTATTTATTCATTAAATAAAATGTACCAAGCATGGGAAAAGGCTCTAAAAATCAAGTCCCTACCCATCATTAATAATTATAATGAAATTTTTTTTATTTCTAGGCAATATCTAGAACCATACCTTGCTCATAGTGTGATCCAACAAATATTTATTGAATGAATGGATTGAATCAGTCAATCAATCCTTTGGCATAAGGAGTACCCACACCAAAAATGTCACACATATTTGAAGATAAAATACTAATAAGGGTTTACAGTTCAGCTATATTGTATAGAGACTATTCTAGCACCTGAATTTTTCTTGCTGACTCATCCCATGATTGCTGAGTCCCCACTTATATGAAGTACTGAACAAAAATCCTGGATGAATGTTAAACAATTACCTGCAACTATAATATTTTAGTGCAAGAATTTTCAATCTGCGGTTGGAAAACTTTTAAGAAAATTCGTAACTGCAATTCAATATAATTTGTTTCCTTTCTGATTTTGTTTATTTATTTCATGCATTTAAGACATAATTCTGAGAAAATATGAGCCAGTAAATGATACACTGCAAGATGAACCTTTGCTTTAGAGACTAGAGATCAGAGAATAGGAATTGAACTATCAGAAATTCAGGCCATGGCCAAACTTAATAGCACTTTTGTTCTTTTTTGCTAACATTATTTTTCCTGAGCCTTATTTCACATATTATAGCTAATCTTGGTTTTTGGGAGAAGTCTATGTATTTCTCAGAGTCCATTCAAGAGCCTAATGAATCTATAAAGTCATCTATGAGGTAAATACTCTCTTCACTTCTTTTTGTCCATCCTTTACTTCCTTAGCCAATTACAATGCCTAATGATCCCAAAGTCCAAATTTGGGGGCAGAATAACTAGTAACATTTTGTTTCCCCACAACTAACTACTAGGGAACCAAGAAATATTATTGGTACTAGCAAAGATGGGATCTTTCGTGGTTTAAGAAAATCAAGGAAGGTTGGGTAGTTACTATTATTGCAGCACACCTTTCTGTAGAGAGCCAGAACTCTGGAGAAGTATACTTGAAAGAAATATACTTGAAACAAGGTGTTAACTCAAAGGAATTGATGAGATAATATCTAGTTTACATATACGTAGTACTTAGTATAGTGATGTAATGGTTCTCTAAGTTCACATATGCATAGTGTGCAGAAATGATGTAATTGTAATACAGTATATAAGGACCAACAAGGACTGGAACTGAAGGTCCCCCAGAAAGCTAGCCTAGCCCAAGGTGAAGGAGACAGACTGTGAAGAAGACAATAAAGACTTTGGATTTTATTCCTGCCTATTCTCGTGATGATTATTCTGCTGAAACCAAGGCTGGTCCCAAGACCTCCTGAAAGCTAACCAGAATATTACACCTTTCTAACACACAATCTATTAGCCCATAAAACTATGGGGAGTTCCACCTAGAGATGAAAATCTGAAGATTTGCAGTATCTCCCATTCTAGCTTTCCTGAGAATTTGGTTAGCTTAAAAGAAAATCTATCAATTAAACCCACTGGAACGCATACTACCCCGCCCCCTCTGCCTTGGATTGTTTTTTTCTTTCCCTCTGTTATTATGAATCTAATTTTCCTCACTGATAAAAACATTTTGAGATTATTTGCTGCTAAGTAATAAAGAAATAGAAACAGGTGGTGTCAATTATCTCCCTTCCAATGACCCTAGAGAGAAATGCAAATTAATTTCTCTCTGATTGATAGCTACCAAATATAGTTAATTGTGAGAGAAAGAATTTGTCTTACACAGAAACTCTCTCATTGGTAAGACTTCCAAGAATTCATCATTAATGAATGCTTTGAAATTGATTTTTGGATCGTCATTTGTTATAGCATGCTTCTGAGGTTGTTCCTCAGAATAGATGGTAAGCTAAAACTGTTCAAACGAACTTTTGATGAAAAGCCTAATCCAAAGAAATGTGGTGCTTGGTCTTCATACACATTTTGGACAAAATAACTACATTTGAGTAGTTGTGACATTTTTGCTATTCTTTCAAGGAAGCTCAAAACGCATGTTAACAAGACTATTGAAATTAATACTCCATTGTTAGAGGACATACAGATGGAGAACTCTTCTGTCTGTTCCCCTTTCTTGAATCAATACAATCTCTCTAATATGAGATATTCTGTTTCCTTAATAATTTCCATCCTTCCAATCAGTGGTGATTGGCATTAGACCACTGCTGCTTCACTTGAACTAATTATGAGACCTTGTCCTGTATTTTGTTTTTATTAGTTCTCACCACTCTTAAGTGTTCTCATTCTTTCATTCATCCCTGATTTAAACCCTTGGTAGTCTTGCAATCTTGCTATTTAAAAAATAAAGAAAACCATGTTGGCTTAAGGGCAGGTTTCCCCCCAAAACTTGTAGCTCTAATTATATGATCACTACTCAAAACTCAGACCAGCAAGTCCAATTTAGTGTACAATATGTATAACTTCTGAGTCTTTGGAACTTTTGAAAGGTCTCTTTTTCTATTTTTTCCCTCTCTTTCTTCTCTTCTCTATTGTTGTTATTGTTGTTGTTTTTACTTAATAGCTGGACTCAGAACAAACTACTATTACTTGTAGGAGGCAGTCAATGTGACCAATTAGCCTTAGATGCCCACATTTTTAACTGCTTCCTGATAATTTCAACTATAGAGCTTTGGCGAAGAAGCCTCATGTGAAAGTTAATGGTTATAAAAAGAACTTACTTACATCTGTTTCAGTGTAGACATGCAGAGTGCAATTAATTAAGAAGTTTCTGGTGTGGTAAGAATAATCATACTGCTGGAATGCAAACACATGATTTCCAAAGAGAATTTTATTCCATATGGAGTTTTTCCTCTAACTAAGAATTAATTGCAACTTTAAAGAAAATTTGATTGTGCCTATGAGAAACATTTTAACTACTGAGGAATTCTAAATGACTTCAATTTCAAATTTTCTTTCTTTACATTGTTTGAGTTTAGAGAGTAGGGCTTTGATCAATCTCTGAGTTATATAATTTATTAGAGTAAAGGGAAGAGGATAACCTTCAGATGTCTTCTGTGGTGAAAGACTGTAGTTAAACATTTTAAATGTTTGCAGACTAAAGACATATTCAACTGAGAGGCCCAAAGGAATAAATATGATATGACTTGTTTTAATTCTTACTTGTCTTTAGTTTTAAAACACACACACACACACACACACACACAGACAACAAAAATGTATGTAAATAATATTTTAATGTTGTTCTCTAACCCTAAAATGACTTTTTAGTGACTATTCTTTCTGTAGTGGTATTACACCATGTAGGTTATAATGTTACATTAGAGTATGAGGAAGAAGCCTTAGGATTGTTGGGATAGAAGAGTCTCAAATCCTTAAAGCCTTATGTCGATACAATATAAGTGCCTGGAAGACACATTAGGAGATTCCTTATGCTTTGAACTACAGTTTCTCTCTTTCTTTTTTGCTTCTTTTCTATGAACAATGCAAATTACTGAGGGAAAAAATAGGCATACTTAGGGAACAGCTTTAATTCAGACAGTTCAAGAATACAGCAGAACACTGGAGGGCTGCCAGTAAGAACAACTAGCAGTAGTTTTCAAACTTTTGTTTTCAGTATCTTTATCCTATTAAAAATTATTGAGGATCTCTCCAAATAGTTTTTGTTTATCTGGATTATATTTATAGACATTAACCATATTGGAAATAAAAACTATTTTTGAATTTGTAGACCCTCTAAAAGGGTTTCAGAGATCCCCAGGATTCTCTAGACCATACTTTGAGAACCACTGAACTAGAGCATAGAATTCATCATGCTTCACTAGATCATAGGAGTTTAATAATTTCAGGGAAAAATAATTTCAGTGAGTAACAAAAAACTCTTATAGCATGAAACTTTAATGATTGGCATGACGTTTCCATTATATTCTAATGAATTACGGATGATAAAAACTGCTATCTTCTTTAGAGTTCAGATGAACATTCATTAATCAGTTACTTAAATTCCAGACCATCTGCAACATTAAGGAAACTTGTTGCTATTTTGGAGATGAAAACAAACAAAATGGAAATTTTGAACTAATTAAGAGAAGGATGCATGTTGATAAGTCATATTTGGCAAGACACTGCTGCTCTCATGGGGGAAGGGATGTTAATACAAGTACACCTTTTTAAATCAATAAATATATGTAGTCAAATTAGCTAAAATAAAATTTCTGTCAGAGAAATCCTCCTATTCTATTGAATCATATTAAAAATACCTTTATGTGGATTTGCTAGAAAAACATTTTAATAATTCCAAATAATGGAACAGATTTTGAAAATTATGTATTTGAAAAAGAAAGAGGACTTCAATTAAAGCAATTGCAGTAATTTTTAAGATATCACACTTAAAGGAATATTATTACTATTGTGTTGTGTTCAAAATGTCACAATAAAAAATATCAAAAGCACAACTGATAGCGTTTCATAAGAAGAAATGTTCTTAAAACTTGAATATGTTTTGCTAAAATTTCCCCAAACTTAAACCATCTTAATATTTAAACTGCATTTAAGGAATCTGTGGCTATCTTAAAACCTTTTTTTTAACACCAACTTTGCCTATTAACAAAGTTACACTAATTTATGCTAATGTGAATATTTCATTAAATTAATGCTAGTAGTAAATATTATATTATCAATAAATAAAAGGAAAACCCAAAAGCCAGGAAGATCTTGGTTCAAGTGCTGCCTCCAATATTTATCAACTATGTGTCTAAGAAAATCACTTAACCTCTGATTGTTCTAGGAAGCATTACAAGATACAGAGAAGATAGCCTATATTTATTTACCTTGGAATTGCAGATTCCATCCCTATTATAAACAAAACATTTTTTTTTTTACTAATACTCTTAGTAATATTATTTCAATTATTTGAGGCAAACATATTATTTACATATACTTTTGTTGTCTGTATTTGTGTGTGTGTGTGTGTGTGTGTGTGTGTGTGTGTGTGTGTGTGTGTTTTAAAACTAAGGATTGTTATTTAGAAAAGCTACATGCTTGGCCCTAATCATCACAATAATTACAAAGTAGAATGGGTTGTCTTGGGATGTAATGCTTCAGGCAAATGCCAAATGACCACACATTGACTATCTCGATGGACTTTGAGGTCTCTTTCAACTCTGAGGGTCTGTAATTCTGTGACTATTTTGAATAGGAAGAAAAATAGTCATAATAGTTTTCTCTTAAATATCAAACTTTGTGGCTTTTCTTCTGTTTCTGTTCCATAGGATGTTTATTCAATTAATGATTGATGTCTTTATCATGGGTTGTTATATAAGATCAGAAAACAAACACATTTAAATAACTTGTTTATCCTATTTCTATTAATATAACCCTTCTCATCTTGTAAGATTCTTGCTTATGTCTTGCCATAAATCCACTATAAATGGTTTGCCAAAGAAGGTTTTCATGGAGGATAGCAGTACAATGTTTAGGCCATCCATTTTTGATCTCTTGCTGGTTATGTGATAGACTTAATTCATTTTCTAGGAAAAAAGTCTTGAGTACATGTCAAAACTTTAGGGTCCAAATTGTGGCATGGGTCTTCTAATTCAGTAAGTCTGTAGTTTGCATTTAAAAAAAAAAACACAGTTATTTTGGTGATTTTTTTTTTTTTGTAAAATTCTTCATAGTCTAGATTTCAGAATCAATCAGTTAATAGACATTGATTGATATTAGGCAACTATGTGATTCAATAGATAGAAAACTGGGCTCTGTTCTTTGAGGTTTACTAGCTGTGTCAGCCTGCGGGAGTCACCTAATCCTATTTGTCTCAGTTCCTCTTCTGGAAAAATAAACTGGACAAGGAAATGAAAAACTTCTTTAGTATCATTGTCAAGGAAAAACCAAACAGAGTCACAAAGAGTCAGATATGACTGAAATAATTAAACAATAACAACAACAGCAATAGCAAAGACATTAAAGTCCTTATGGCTGTGAGAACACAAAGACAAAAAGAAATTTTCCCTGACTTTAGTGAGTCCATATTATGTAGAGTTAGGTCTGTAACTCGGGGTCTATGGAGAGATTTCAGGAATTCTGTGAACTTGATCAGAAAAAAGTACCCTTTTCCTACAACCTTTAATTGAAATTTAGTATTTCCTTCAATTAATTAAATTTTTTTATTTTGATAGGCTTTATCAGACTGCCACAGGTCTTGGCACAGAAGAAAGATTAATGTAAGGACAAATAAAACTGAATAGATCTAAGTAAATTCAGAGTAAATAGATACAAAAAATATACAAAGCTGCTATATGCAATATTCTCAAGGATTGGAGCCTAGCAGCTGGGGAAATCAGAAAAGCCACTTGAGTTAAACTTAGATAACCTTTTAGAATACATACATGCACACACACACACACACACACACACACACACATATATATATATATACACACATACATATATATGTATATTTACTATGTATAAATTTTTTATATGTATACACATATATAGTTTTATATGTATATATACTCTTATATGTAATATTATTATGTTATCTAATTATGTATCTATTCATCATCTATATCTATCTAGACCTGTGGTTTCAATAGTATATGGAATTCTCCTATCATTGATAACAGGAGAAGAAAGGAAAATCTTTCTACCAATGCAAATCCACAAATACTCTGCAGAACTTATAGTTTTAGGGAGTTTTCTGAGAAGTTAAATGATTTGCCTAGAATTATAGCCAGTGTGTGTCAGATTTGTTTCTCTGTCTAGAATTCCAGGTTGATTCTTTTGAGAAAAAAAATCATTTTATTTTTTACATGACTGACAACAATAGTTAATTTTGTTTTCATTAGACAAGTATTAGACTGAAAAGGCTAATCATTCTCATGCAATTATAGCAAAGGTTATCCCAAACTTTTAATTGAATCTGTTCATGGCACTCTCTTACTTTATTGCATTATCTTTTTGCATTTTTTTACCCAATATTTATGTGTGTGTTGTCTCCTCTGTTCTAGATTTTAAACTCCACTAGCACAGTATATTGCATATTAGTTAGCTTTGTATAACATAGGACTTAGTGCAGTGTTTGGCACATAGTAGGTTATATAAACATAATAGAATTCGGTTTACTTTTACTGCTGAGCACAGCACAGTTTGGTCACCTAAGAGTTATACTTTTTTGAAATATTTTCATTGATGGAATTTTATACTAGGAAAAGGTTGATGATGATCTTTACAGAGTGTTTTTGTTTATAGATGAGTCCATAGCTACAAGGTCTAATTCCATTCCCCTACTAACTAGGTTAGGTTCTTTCCATAAGAGACATAGAAACTGTCTTTAATATTTAAAGCCCTTTAGTTGATGCAACTTTGGACTTTGCTGAAAGGCTTCCTGGCTACCTAAGGGCATACAAATGTCTACACATGTGAAGTTGGAGAACTCTTCAGAATTAACTAAAATTGTAGGAATCACCACACTCTGCCTTCCTGACCTCTCTCTCCAAATCCTTGTTGATATAATTTTTATGCTATGACTAAATAAACCTCATTTTGTTAAACAAAAAGTGACTAACAAGTATCTCAGTTTAAACTACTGGGCTAAATAAATTTAAGCCCATGATAAATAGCATACTTATCAAATTTTAGATGGAAAAATAATAAATAAGAAAACTGTTGTTTGACTGGAGCAGAATTTTAAATAAAAAATAATGGTATTGTTAATTAAAAGAAAATTTATTCAAATTATTAATTAAAATTAAAAATTTTAAATCAACAAGCTAGAAAATTAAAATGGGTATAATTAGATGTTACTAAAGATGAATGCAAAATATTATTTGTGGGTCAAGAAATTAATTCACAATTACAAAATGAGGAAGACATGGCTTTAGTGCAACATATCATAGTAGAAAAAGATTCTGAATTAAATCATAGCTTACTGACATGTGACTTCAGAAATTTATAGAAATTAAATGTATTAAATTAATATAAATTATATTAAGTTAAATTTATGTAAATTAAATGAGACTATTTGTAAAGCATGTAATAAAGTGCCTGACATATAATAGAATCTACATAAATATTTGCTTCTAGTTATGATGATGATAATGATGTCAAGTGAAGAAGTATTTATTAAGCTGTGATTACATGCCCGGTACTATGATAATTGCTGGGGATACAAATAGGAATAAATATTTAATTTTTTTTCTTCCTTCAAGAAGTTTGTATTCTAATAGGGAAAGATAACATAAGAGATTGCTGAAAAGGTGTGCAGAGAAAAAGTATCATAGAGATAGATGACAAAATTTGGTGAATGAAAGAACCTGATTTTGGTCTTTCATTAACATTGAAGAAATCACCAATAGTAGAAAAAGGCCCCAGGATGGCAAAGTAGCTTTAGGTATGGTGGCAAAGTTTAGAGAATACAGAGTATTATGTTAATTTCTGGGTGCCTGAATTGGAATTTGGGAGCTTGAGTAATTTTCCCCATCACTTAGAAGTGAAGGCTTTCTAAGTGACTGCCTTTTGTGGCAATTTGGCAGTCAACTAGAAAATGAAAACAACCCAAGCACAAAACTTGCATATGCACAAAACGTGCATATCTGAAAACAGATTATTTGGGATTAAATTTTGGGCTTAAATTCAAGTCCACTATCCTATTCTCTACCTATATATTTCCCCTGGTTCCTAGATATGCACCATATAGAATTCATGAAGTCAAAGTACAAATAACAGTCTCTGGACTTGGATCTGTGAAAAGCCATTCTTTTATATTCAGGTGTAAAATGGGTATAGGAGAGGCATTTACATTTTGATCATATACATGATGAGAAAGAGAAAATTTTTGACTCAGGCCCCCGAATGGAAATATTTATGCTTGTGCTTAATTTGTGAGCTCATAATTTTTGTTCAAAAAAGAAAAATAAAACATTTGCAACAAATAGAATTTTCCTTCCATATTGTAGAGGTTAGGGACATAGTGCCTCTACAATCTGGAAAATCTACATAAATTTTTTTTGATACTTTTCTGTACCAGAGAAGTTTGACTTTTTTTTCCTTTTATAGGATGTTTACAGTTTCTTATTATAAAATTTCTGATAAATATTTTATCACATACTCCATGCCATCTGTTTGCCTTTGTGTATCATCTATGGCTTCTTCACAATTACCCCCAAATTCCCATTTAATTTCTAATACCGACCTGCAATATACTGAAACCCCTATGGGAAAAGTTGTGATGTGGGAAGAGTAAATGTAAATATAATGAAGTAGAAAAAATTCTCATATTGACCATTCCCCAAAATGTGTGTCTTATTCTGCATTTTGGCATCACTTCTCTCTTCAAAAGTGAATATGATATTTTGTTATTCATTCATCTATGCATCAATAGCATTCTTGTCTGTTTTAAGACTTTCTTTAAAATGTAATCATTGTATAAACTGTTTCCCTTGTTTTATTCACTTTGAATACATAATCAATTCATAGAATCCTCCTCCCAGGTTTCTCTAAAACCATCCATTTCATATTTTCTTTATAGCATCATATATTCCATTATATTCCATTACAGTCACATGACTGTTTATTTAATCATTCCCTAATAGATGAGCATCCCCTGAATTCCTAACTTTTGCTTCTACAAAACCAGCTACTATTTAGTACTTTGAACTTATGGGCCCTTTTACAATTTCTTTTTCTCTTTAGGAATATAGAGGTAGTCATCGCTTCTCTAGGTCAACGTTTAATGACTTTTGGTCACACTTCCAAATTGCTTTCCAGAATGGTTAAAAAAATTTTCATGCCTCCACCAATGGTGCATTAGTATGCCTGTTTTCCTAAAACCTTTCCAACATTTGTCATTTTTCTTCTTTTGATGTTTGAATATTTAAAGAAAAGGTAAGGGAAAAAACACAAAAAACAAAACAAAGTAACCTTTTCTTTTTCCCACACTCCCAAAACAATGAAGGCAAAGAGATTTTCAGCCTTTTTCTCAGTAAGGAAGTCTATTTTCTACTCTTGCATTGCTCAGCAAAGGAAAAAAGGATTCTCAACCAGAAGTAATGTTGTGTATATTTACACATGTAGGAATGTATGTATACATAGACATATATTATGTATTAGATGTACATATAGGTATTTATATACATATACTCATATACCTATCTACTTACTTACTTACTTACACTACTTATAGTTGTAGTACCATTACTGAATTTTAAATGTTAGAATCATTCAAATATCCAATGATTCATGTTCAACAAATATCCTGAACAGGTTAATTATCAGGAGAAGCATCTCATTAGTCCCTTCATCTTGGTGATTCTTTTGTCTTAGAAAGGAGGGGAAAACTATTGTCGACCTCCTGATGACTCTCTAAACAACTGTAACATTTAATATGATGGGAAGAAAAGAAAGCCTGTACAAGAAGCAGATGCTTTTGAAAAAAAAAGTTTTTCAGAACTGGAATGCCAGGGGAGGTAGTTACTTTGAGAGATGATAGAGGTAGAATGCCCAGAGGAACAATTCCTTACTTGTTAACAAATTTACACAGGGCTTATTTTTATTGCTTCTTATTATTGAGTATTTGGAATCCGTGACATGGATTGGTGAACAAGTTTAAAAATAAGAAGATCAGACTAATACAGTGTCCCAATTTAGGAACTAAATTTAGTATTATAAGAGAAGGGTAACTAGAGTGGCAATAAGAGAATAAGATGAAAGAACTGTAAATATATTTTAGGGGAAATATGGAAGCTATTTTCAAATGTTTGAAGGGATCTCATATGGAAGAGGGCTTAGACATATGCTTGACTACAGAGGACATAAATAGCAGCATTTGATAGAAGCTGTAGAGGGGCAGATGTAAGGAAAAGTTTTTTATTGGTATAATTATCCTAGAGAAAAGGTCACTACCATAAGATGCAGTAGATTCCATCTCAATGGGATTCTTCAGTCAAAAGCTGATTGGCCATCTTTCTTGTGTGGGCTATGATAGGTGTCCTATGAAGCACTTTCCAACTCTGAAGTACTGTGAAAGATGGATCCTTATATTTTCTCTTTCAGGGATTTTAACTGGTATTAAATGGTTTGAAGCTGTAAAATTTACAGATCTATTAAGAGTCAGTGTGGTATAGCAGGGAGAACATTGTATATTGTTCCTGCTCTAACACTTACACTACTTTTTTGGTCAATCATTTAATTCCTCTTAGTCTCTTTTTTCTTATCTGCAAAATGGAAAAATATCAGTTGCATCTATCTTGCAAAGTTGTTTTTAGTTTCAGAGAAGATAATTTATGTAAAACAGTTCTCAAATCTGAAAAGCTATATAAATGCCATCTATTAATTACTGGTTTACATGGGGCAGCTAGTGGATAAGGTATTGGGCTGGGAGTCAGGAAGACTCATCTTCTTGAATTCAAATCTGGCCTCAAAAATGTACTAGTTGTGTGACCTTGGGCAAGTCACTTAACCCTTTTTGCTGCAATTGTTCCCTTAGCTGTAAAATGAGCTGGAGAAGGAAATATCAAATCATTCCAATATCTTTACCATGAAAATCCCAAATATGGTCATGAAGAGTTGGACAAAACATGAAAATGCAATAGCATTGGTTTATAATTATTATTACACATTCTGAAATATATTGCTCAAATATATAATTTGGGTTTATAGAGTGCTTTAAAGTTTGTAAAGTGCTTTACATTGTAAAAATATTGTCTCATTTGATCCTCATGACAAATCTTCGGAAATAAAAACTATTATTAAGGAGATCTTTATGCAAATTTGTTGATCTATTGATTTCCTTTTGTTAATTTAAGTCAAATTATGAATAGTATATTTGATAGAAATATGTTTTTGTATATGATTGGAATGCCTAATAGTTAGGAAGTTTGAGATCATGCTTGTCTAAATCATGTCTAAATCATTTATCGGTTTTTACCTTATCTTGATATGTAGTGTGAGATATTGGTCTATCCTATTGTAAGGTCATTTAAGTCATGTCTCCATTTGGGATTTTTTTGGCAAAAATATTGGAGTGGCTTGCTATTTCCTTCTTCATCTCATTCTACAGATGAGGAAATTGAAATAAACAGGTGAACCAAATCTATACCACTGATCCACCACTCTATTTGTTAGCCAATATCAGATGACTACTGCCTTGTAATAAAGTCTGAAATCTGGTACTGCTAGGTCACCTTACTTCACATTAAAAAAAATGATTTCTTAATATTTTGTATCACCTTTTGTTCTTCTGGATAATTTTATTATTATTTTTCTACTTCTATAAAATAATTATTGGCTGGTGTGATATTAGTAAATTAATTCATATATTAAATTTGTTTTTTATTTGTGTGAAAAGTATTTTAAAAATTGTATTCATATAGTTTCTAGATTTACTTAAAGGCAGATTTCCAAGTGTTTAATAATATCTGAAGTTATTTAAAGTATTTTTCTATATTTTATTACTGAGTTTTGTTGGTAGTTTATAGAAACAATGATTCTTTTATGGGTTGATTTTATATCCTGCAAGTTTGCTAAAGTTGTTAATTGTTTCACATAGCTTATTGATATAATAGTTTATTCACATATTTATAAGGACTCTGTCAAATAATTTGAAATGAGTGAGAATTTTGTTTTTATATTGCCTACTTTTATTCAATTCCTTTTTCTTATTTTATTGCTACAGCTAGTGTCTCTAATGCAATATTGAATAATATCAGAGAAAAGTCAGGGACTCATCTGAAATCTCCCTCAAATCCCTCTAAATACCTTTAAATAATGCCCTCAAACAAATTCTGGAACAACGAAATTCACAAAAAAAGAGTAAAACAATTTTTCCAGCTCAAGACAACTTAGAATTTTGGTAGGAAAGTTCTACTGCACTAGTTTGAGAGTGGAGCTCAGTCCAGTGCAGGCCATGCCAGTGCAGCCTGGGGCCCAGGAAATCACTTGATAATCACAAAATCAGCTGTGACAGCAACTGCTTTTAGAACTCTCAGCCACCACACACAGTAGGATGTGTGTATATGTGATTGTCTAATCACAAGGAGAATACAGGGTCCTGCCACTAGGGGCAGGACTCTTACTTTGTTCATACTCAGATTTGGGTTATAGTCCCAGGGTGAGGAAGAGAAGCAGCATACCAGAGTTTGCAGCTATAGTAGTGTAGGGACCTTCTTCACAATTTTAGGGTGGAAAAAGATTGCTTGTGGTAACTCATAGACCAGATCACAGGCCAGGAGAGTAGTAAACATATCTCTCCTTGGATCATACTACCTCAGAAAATTTATAGTCCTTAGAATTATTTCTAAAAATAACTTCACAAACTCCCTGAAACTTTTTCTCCAATCTTAGAAGCAAAGCTCCACTTTAGCAAAAAGTTAAAAATCAAGAAAGAGACGTGAAAAATGGGCAAACTGGGAAAAATTGACTATAGAAAGTTACTCTAGACTAGTGAGACTTACATGAACTGAAGCTAAGTGAAACGAGCAGAACCAGGAGATCATTATATACCTCAATAATGATACTGTTTGAGGATGTATTCTGATAGAAGTGGATCTCTTCGATAAAGAGAGCTTTAATTGATCAAAGATGGACAGAAGCAGCTACATCCAAAGAAAGAACACTGGGAAATGAATATAAACTGCTTGCATTTTTGTTTTTCTTCCCGGGTTATTTATACCTTCTGAATTCAATTCTCCCTGTGCAACAAGAAAACTGTTCGGTTCCGCACACATATATTGTATCTAGGACATACTGTAACCCATTCAACATGTAAAGGACTGCTTGCCATCTGGGGGAGGGGGCAAAGGGAGGGAGGGGAAAAACCGGAACAGAAGTGAATGCAAGGGATAATGCTGTAAAAAATTACCCTGGCATGGGTTCTATCAATAAAAAGTTATTAAAAAAAAAGAAAGTTACTCTAATAACAAGCTCCAAACACACATTGTTAGGCCATGGAAGAGATCAACAAGGATACTGAAAATCAAGTAAATGAGGTAGAGGAAAAATTGGGAAGAGAAATGAAAATGTTACAAGAAATAGAACCAATAGTTTCATAAAAGAAAATAATAATTTAAGTAGAATAGGCAAATGATAAAAGACATAAAAATCCAATGGGGAGAAGAATGTCTTGAAAAGCAAAATTGACCAAATAGAAAAGGTTGTCAAAGACTCATCGAAGAAAATAATTCCTTAAAAATTAGAACTGAGCATGTGGAAGCCAATGACTTGATGAAACATCAAAAAACAATAAAACAAAACCAAAAGAATGAAAAAAAATAGAAGGCAATGTGAAATATCTCATTGGAAATGCAATCAACCTAGAAAATATATCTAGGAGAGGTAATTTAAAATTATTATACTTCCTGAAAGCTATGATAAAAAACCTACACATCATTTTTTCAAGCAATAATAAAGGAAAACTGCTCTGATATTATAGAACCAGAAGATAAAATAGACATTGAAAGAATCCAGTAATCACCTTCTGAAAGAGAGCTCCAGATTAAAACTCATAGGAATATTTTTTTTGGCAAAATTCTAGCACTTCCAAGTCAAGGAGAAAAGAAACAATAGCATGCACTGTAGTTAGTTCCTATATATCCAATGATTTTCTCAGTCCAGATCTAGTGCATAGTTATTGAATTATATTTTATAGAGACACCAACACAATTCATCTGATTACATTACAAACTATTCTGAGTCATTTGCAGGATATAAAAATTAAAAGTCATGCTCTAGAAATGTAAAATTCAATGTAATTAAAATAAAAATCTATCTGTTAAGCACCTATTATGTGCCAGGGACTATGCAATAAGTTACCCTTAAGGGTAACCTTAAGGAGCTTAGATACTACTACACAAAGTGGGAAGAGGAAAAACTTTATGTACAATAATAAATACATACAGAGAGCTATAAACTCAAAACTTAGTTTTGGTATGTAGAGGACAGGTATGTAGAGGTTATCAATAGCGAGCATTAGCAGAGGTCTTGGGTGGCAGATCTAAGCTGAGGGCTGAATGCAGCAAGGAATCTGGGAATGGGAGTGAGAAAAGAGAAAGAAAAGAGATTCTAACTGAATCTAAGTGTTCACAGGATTTAAACATGATTAGTACTCTAATGGTTTTCTCAATTCTTAATATTACTTATTTAATTGAAATGCCATTATTAATTTTGATTCAATTAATCAGTCCCTTATTGAATGCCATTATATATAGAAGACATGGTACAAAGTGTTTTTTTGGGAGGAGTTAGACTATGAATATAAATAACATGTGTTTTTAGTCTTCAAGAAAATTAAAATCAATTCATAACACTTGAGTGAAAAGATTTAGCTCTTAGAATAGAGGTCATTGATTCCAAATTAAGAAAATAAAATGTTGAAAAGCATTGAATTGAGAGTCAGAGTAGTCAAGAGAATGAACCTTTCTAGAGTTCAATTTTATCATGCATAAGATGATCAGATTGCACTAGAGCAGGGATCCTAAACTTGAGGTCCATGTACCCCTAATGGGTCTGTGGATAGATTTTTGAGGGAGTTCATAAACATTGTAAAACATTTTAATATTTGTATTTCAATATAATTGATTTCCTTTGAATTTTATTTTATGCATTAAAAATATTCTGATAAGGATTCATAGACTTTACCAGAGTGCTACAGGAATACATGACATACTTAACAAAATATATTTTTATTCTATGTATTTTGTGTGTACATTCTTGTTTGCATATTATCCCCTCATTAGCTTCTTAAAAACAAGGATTGTTTTTGCTTTTTTTTTTGTACTGCTTGTACATAGAAAAGTCCTCACAAATAATAAGAGCTTGATAAACACTTGTTGATTGATTGAGTAACTTATGTATTAGAGGACATCAAAAATCTCTTCTTGCTCTAAATGTTATGATCATAGTAAGAGTCTCTTCTTAAAAAAAAGAAAGATGGCTTATAAGCCATCATCCATAAGCTCTTTCCACTCAAAAAGCCTCTGTATCTTTGTCCATCCTCTCACTTCTTTCTTGTTGCTGACAAAAGTCTCTTTTTTTTCTCTCAGTATAAAACTATCATTTATTTCTGAATTTCATCTTTTCTCTCTTTTAGAAAATCTTGTACCATTATCCCACTCTTTTAGGTCCTCAGTACCTCCAATTCCCTACCTTCTGCCTATAAACATTCTTAGGTTTACTCTGCTTGCTCTCCTCCACCAACAACAAAATAACAAAAACTTTTATGTCTGCTTTTCAGCTGCAATTTTTTCTTCTTCCTTTTTTCGAAACCAAGTTTGTAGAGTAGTCTCATAAATGTAACCTCTGTTTTTTCACTACCTGTTTGTTCTTTCAACTATTTACACTCTGACTTTTGACCCTACCACATCATTAAAATTGCATTCTCCAAGGTCACAAATAACTTTTTTTTCTTTTTTTTTGCTGAGGCAATTGGGGTTAAGTGACTTGGGTCACACAGCTAGGAAGTATTAAGTGTTTGAGACTTGAACACAGGTCCTCCTGACTTCAGGGCTGGTGCTCCATCCACTGTGGACCTAGGCTGCCCCCACCAATGACTTCTTAATTATCAAAATCCAACTACCTTTTCTCAGTCATTCTCTTTGACCTCTGTGCTACATCATCCTTCATCAAAATAAAATTATTCTCATCATTATCTTGGAAGACCTCGATGGAAACTTCTCTTTGATGAAATAGCCAAATGTAACAGAGGGAAAATAGTTGATGTTTTCTGTTGTGGGGTCAGTTCAATTTCCAAGACTCTTCATCAACTGAGTAACCAGAACAATACTTATAGGACAAGATTTGAATACCTTCCATTCTTCCAAGATAACATCAGTGGGAGTTAAATAATCAAATTAAATATAAAATAAAATTTCCCCTACAGACTACATAGTTATATTTATTATATTAATTAATTATAGTTTAAGAATATATATATATATGTGTATATATATATATATATATATATATAAACTTTAAGAAAATAATGACAAAAATAATAGCAAAATAGTAAAAGAAACAAGTAATTGTTTTTGTTTTTTTTTCTGATGAGATAATTATCTGAGTGACTATTATAGTTCTGTGAATCATTGATCACTCATGAAATAAGAAATCTATAGAATGTTAGCAGCATGTTTATTGTGGGTGGAGCCTCGGAGCTAGAGTCAAATCCTATAGGATTGAATATCAGTTTTGTCTTTTACTATCTGAGTGATCTAGGGAAAGTCATATAAAATCTTTAAACCTCAATTTTCTTCTCTGTAGGAGGAGAAGGTAAGAATCCTAAAGATTTCTTTAGAAAATACTAAAGATCCTAAAGATTTCTTTGACA
Source organism: Antechinus flavipes (assembly GCF_016432865.1). Taxonomy (NCBI): domain Eukaryota; kingdom Metazoa; phylum Chordata; class Mammalia; order Dasyuromorphia; family Dasyuridae; genus Antechinus; species Antechinus flavipes. The sequence continues at coordinate 132,109,587 of NC_067403.1, read as the reverse complement.
TTACCATGTGTATATATGGAACATTGTTTTCTATATAATGTTTTTGGACTTGTGATTTCATTATCATAGGGAACTTTCAATGAGGGCATTCCCTCTACCAATTCAGGTTGGCACTTCCTCTGCCATAGTTTTGATTGCATGATTACATTATGACATCTAGGTCATCTATGTGTCAAAGTTAAGATGAATGCTTAGAACTTGGGTAGCCCTGAACAATTCACTTCACCTGCTTAATTTCTTTGTAAATGTGAAGGTTATCCTGAATGGTCTCTGAGATCCATTTAAATCTTTTATTCTTATGATTCAAGAGTTATATGAATTTATTTTTAAAGGTGCTATTATGATGTAGTGATACAAATATGTAAACAAAGTTTTTAAAAATATGATGATATTGGAGTTCAGGGGCAGGGTTAAGATGGCAGAATGAAGCCGGAAAGCTGCTTGAGTTTTCCCAGATTCTTTAAAAAAAACCACATGAAAGCAAGTCTCTGAATGGAGTCTGACAAAATGAAACTATTCTCTAGTTCAAGACAGATTAGAAGAACTTTAAAAAAAGATCATTTTTTTCATTGGAGTGAAAGAGGGATTCAGCCCAGCTCAGATAGTATCCAGGAAAGTCAGTGGTCTTAATCATAGCAGATCATCAACTGAGACTCTCATTAGTTGAATAAAGTAGTAGGACTGTCCCCAATCCTGTCTTAGAAGGCAAATTGCTAGTTAGGGAAACCAGGCTGTTTCCTGGAGAGAGCAGGTAGGGCTACCCTATGCTGTGAGCAAGACACCAAACACAAGGAGTGCCTATGTTCAAACCCAAAGTTCAGAGCTGCATGAAAAGTTTGGAATAGCACCTTTTTATCCCAGGAGCAGAGCTTAATCATAAAAGGCACAAGAGGAGAAAAAAAGAGAAGGAAAGAAAATAAATAATAAATAGAAAGGCTACTATGGTGACAGGGTAGACCAAAACATCAATTCAGATGAGGATAAAATGTTCACATGGAAAATCTGAAAGAGTGATATGAATTGGTCTCAAGTCCAGAGAGGCTTCTTGTAAATGCTCATAAACTACTTTAAGAAACAAATAAGAGAGGTAGAAGAAATAATGAGAAAAGAAATGAGAGGTTGGAAAGACAAAGTCAACAGCTTGGAAAAGAAAGGAAAAAAATTGACTAAAGAAAGCAATTCTTTTAAAAACACATTAGGCCAAATGCAAAAAAAAAATCCACTGAAGGAAACCCCTTGAAAAGTAGAATTGATCAAACGGAAAAAGCAATATAAAAGCTAACTGAAGAAAATCACACATTAAAAACTAGAACTGGACAAATGAAAGTTATTGACTCTATGATACATCAAGAATTTATCAAACAAATTAAACAGAATGAAAAAATGGAAGAAATTTTTTTTCTTTTTTTTTCCTTTTTTTCTTTTAAATTTTTATTTAGTAATTACTTTATATTGACAGAATCCATGCCAGGGTAATTTTTTTTTTTACAACATTATCCTTTGCACTCGTTTCTGTTCCAAAAAAATGGAAGAAAATTAAAGGACCTCATTGGAAAAAATAGGTGATCTGGAAAATAGATCTAGGAGAGACAATTTAAAAATTATTGGTTTGTTTGAAGACTATGACCAAAAAAAAAAGAGCCTAGATAGTATTCTTCAGGAAATTGTCAAGGGGAAATAGTTATTAAAAGAATCCATCTATCATTTCTGGAAAGAGATTCCATAAGGAAAACTCTAAGGAACATTGTTGCAAACTTCAGAACTATAATCTTAAGGAAAAATTATTACAAGCTACCAGACAAAAGCAATTCAAGTATTGAGGGCAACAGATAGCATTATCTAGCATCTGGCAGCTTCCACAATAAAGAATCAGAGGGCATGGAATACCCTATTTCCAGAAGACAAAGGACATTGGATTGCAACCAAGAATTAACTACCCAGCAAAACTGAACATCATCTTTCAGGGAAGGATATAGATCTTCAATGAAATAAGAAACTTTTAATCATTTCTATTGGAAAAAAACCCAGGACTAAATAGAAACTTTGATCTTCAAATACAGTTCTCAGGAGAAACGTAGAAAGGTAAAAAGGAAAATCTCTATGTCTATGTCTATGTCTATGTTTATCTCTCTCTCTCTCTCTCTCTCTCTCTCTCTCTATATATATATATATATACATATATATATATATATGTATATCTGATATTGAAGCAGTTAGAGAGGGTACACATGACCAGAGGATATGGATGTGAATGGTTTTTGATGTGATAATATCAAGGAAAAAGATATTAAAGGGTGGACAAAGGATTGTATTGGGAGAAAAGGAAAGGACAAATTTGAAGAAGTACAAAAGACCTGTTACAACAAAGGGAAAGAAGGGAAGGGGAGGAGAATTATCTGAAGTTTAATTTCATTCATTTTGGTTCAAAGAGGGAATAACATCATTATTGAGTTGGGTATAGAAATTTACCTTCTCCTATAGGGAAGTAAGAGGAGAAAGAGGAAAGAAAAGGGAGGAGCTGGATAGAAGGGAGAGCAGAAACGCTAGGAAAAATGGGCAAGAGAAGGGAGGAAAGGTGATAGAAGAGAGTGAAAATTGAAGGTGGGGTGGGTTAGAAACATATTAAGAAGGTACAGGATGGAAAGAGAGAACAAAAGTATATTACAGAAGAAAAAATAGGATGGAGGGAAATACAGAGCTGGTAATCATAATTGTGAATGTGAATGGGATGAACTCTCCCATAAAATAGCAGGAAATAGCAGAGTGGATTAAAAAAAAACAGAATAATACAATATATTGTTTACAAGCAAAATATTTTTGACAGAGAGATACATAAAGAATAAGGGCAGAAGGCTGGAGCAGAATTTTTATGCTTCAGCTGAAAAAAAAAGCAAGGATAGCAATTCTGATCTCAGATATCCTAAAGGGTATCCTAAATAATGAAACGGTATCTATACTAAATATATATGCACCAAGTGATAGAACATCCAAGTTGTCAGAGAACAAGTTAAATCAGTTACAGGAAGAAACAGACAGCAAAATTATGCTAACTCCACCCTCTCAGAATCAAATAAATTTTAACCACAAAATAATAAAGAAATCAGGAAAGTTAATAGAATACTTGAAAACTTAGATATGATAGACCTTTGGAGAAAATTGAATAGGAACAGAAAGGAACATTATTTTTTCTCAGCTACCTATACAAAAATCGATCATGTATTGAGCATAAAAACCTCACAATGAAATTCAGAAAAGCAGAAATAGTAAATGCTTCCATATTAGACCTCAATGTAATAAAAATTATATTCAATAAAGGGCCAGGGAAAGATAGACTAAAAATCAATTGGAAATTAAATAATCTAATTCTAAAGAATGAGTGGGTCAAAAAATAAGTTATAGAAACAATTACTAATTTCATCCAAGAGAATGATAATAATGAAATGTATTAAAGGATGCAGCCAAAGCAGTTGTTAGGGGAAATTTTATATCTCTAAATAGTTATGTGAATAAAATAGAGAAAGAAGAGATCAATGAATTGGACATGCAACTAAAAAGCTAGAAAAAAAGAACAAATTAAACTATGATGATATTTAAGGAAATGAAAAAATTGTAAAGTCTCAGGACCAATAGGGAACCTTGAGTATAACCCATATCTGAATAAGAATCTTCTCCAGGACATCTCATGAAGTACCCATCCAGTCTTTGTTCAAAGACCTTTAATTAGAAGGAAAACACTGCTTCATTCTATTGTTGGACAACTAAATCATTAGAAAGATTTTTTTTAAATCAAGGCTCAATTTTCACCATTGTATCATTTAACCAGTGTTTTCATTTTTATACCTTGAGGTTACGCAAAAAAAGTGTTACTCGTCAGTTGATCAATCAAGGTAGAAGTATTAAGTGTTGCCTATTATACATTAATCATTGTACCAGGAACTGTGAATAAAAAGATAAAAATGAAAACAAGATCTGCATTGAAGGTGCTTACAATATAAATGGAAGAAAAATGTATCTGTCTATCTACCTTATCTCTCACCTTTCTCTCTTCTATCCAAGTTTATATCAAATACAAGGTGATTTTGAAGAGCAGGAAGAAGGCATTAGCAACTAAGGTTACTAGAAAAGACTTTATCTTGAAGATGGCACCTGAGTTGAACTTTGAAGGTAAACAGAGACCCAGAGAGCTAGTGATGAAAAGAAAGTGCAAATGAAATAATATGTGTATACTGCAGCATTTTGCAAATTGCAAAACACTATATAAATGCTAGTGATTAGTTATTATTCCAGACAAAAAGGAGCAGTTTGTAATCTATGGTGCACAGTTTGAATGTCAATTTTACCGATTCATTGTCTGTATTGATGGGAATAAAATATGTAATAAGGCTGTGAGGGTTGTTTGGGGACAAATTGTAAAAGAGTTTTATTTGCTAATATAGCAGTTTGTAGTTGATTATAGAATTAAGACAGGACCACTACAATTCATTTTGTGGGTAGAAGTAGTAGGATAGTGTGTATATGTGTGTGTGTGTGTGTGTGTGTGTGTGTGTGTGTGTGTTGAAGGGGAGAGAGAGAAAGAGAGAGAGAGACAGAGACAGAGAGAGACAAAGAGAGACAGAGAGAGATTATTGGACTAATGCTGAGTGGAAAGAAGGAAACATTAAAAAAAATAAAGATGTTATGGAGATATAAACAACAAAATTTGAAACCTGGATGTGTAAGATTGAAGAATTGAGGACGACACTGTGCTTGTGAACCTGGCTAACTGAAAGAATTGGGTTGCCTTTTGTCAGCAGTAAGGAAAGTCATCAAAGTAGTAATTTGGGGCCATAGGTAGTGCATGGGAAAAGTCATTTAAACCATCTGATTATGAGTTTTCTTTTTGTACAAAAAAACTATTTCTAGAAATCAGTGAGTCACTTTTTCTTCTAGATGGTAAAAACTAGTGTAAAGTTAGGCTAGGATGTCCTTTTCTTTGTGATAATTGTGTTCTTGTAGAGCAGCTTATAAATTAAAATTTTGAAAATGATCTCATATTTCAAATGCTTTAGGGGATAGTACCATTTAAAGGAATGCTGCTATGAGTTATGTTTCAAAACAAAGAATCCTATTATAATGTAAATATAATTTCCATTTATCTATTTTAAATGTTTAGATTTTCTTTCCTGCTGAGCTCTAAAAATTGTCTAATTCATATTTTTTTCTCTCTCTACCATGGCCCATTTAGAACAGCAATTTTTTCTTCTTTCTTTTCTTTTTGTAACTAAACCATTTTTTAAGCCATAGTTATGTTTTGTAAAGTTTTAATCATGACTGTATTTATCAAATCCACCTTTATTTAAATATTTATTTCTCTCTGCTTATGTTAAAATGGAAAAGACTGTTTTAATTAGCAGCAGTTCTTTCTTTTTGCTAGATGTGTTGCCTTGGCACTTGATCAAAAGTAAACCATAATCAGCACTAAGAATAGTCCTCTAGAAGGGAAATGCTAATACTGTTCCACAGCCTGATATCAGTTATCATTGAAGGAATTACCTTTCTAGCAAAGGCTCTATCATGGTCTTATAAGTCTTTATAATCATAAAATAGGAATTTAAATTTTTAAGAAAAAAATTTCTTTCTTATGCCTAGAGGAGTCTACAAAGAGTTGAGACCTGGAAAAAGTGAGCTTGGGTTAGGGCAGGGGAATTGTTTAAGGGGAAGGAAAGCCAGAAAGTACTTCTTTTATACATTATTTAAGGAAAATATCAAGGTCTGTAGTTTTATGGAGTGAGAGAGTGTAGCATGCTTGTTTTGGTCAAGTTCAAGGTTCACAACTAACATAGATTGGGGCTCAGGTTCATCTATAATACAGGGCAAATTCTTACATATAATTAAAGAGAAAAGACAAAAGTTAGAAGATTCTCTCAGGAGGAGGTTGTACTGAACCAGACATAGTTGCCAGAAGTAAAGAATAGGGACCAGAGGCAGGAAATAGTGTCTGGATCAGCAACAGTGACCACTATAGCAACATTGGTCCATGAAAAGAATGAACAGAGTCAGGCTCAAGGATATGATATAGAGATAGCTCAGAGCATAGCTTTAGTTAGGGAAAGTTGACTGGAACGGTGTCATGGGTTGTCAGATTTAGAGAGTGCCATGAATATTTGAATCATCTAGCAGAGAAAAAAAATAGAACGGAATTAGCAAGAAGAATTAATTAAAAAATAAAATATTAAGACAGTGGATGACAGCTTCTTATTAACCAGAGGTCACTATCTGCATTCCATGAAATGGTTATGACTTTCCCTGCTAAAAGGGGTGTATTGTTAGATGTATTTGCAGTTTACACAGTCTGCAACTGTCCCTCTTCCATGTTAACCTTTTTTTTTTTTTTTTTTTTTTTTTTTTTTTTTTTTACTGGTGAGTTTATTCAGGTTCCAGCCAAAAGGCTTTGGACTGTCTAAGAAAGAAGCTCAGTCCAGTCTTGTTTTCATTTCTCACCAGCTAAATTCTTTTCTGGGTTTCCCAACATGTCCTCCCCAAAAGTATGTCCATCTCTTTTCCACTATGCTTTTCAATTTCTTATTGCATTATCTTCCTCAATTAGATTGTTAAGTTTCTTGAGGGCAAAAGACTGATTAAAAAAATGCATTCCTAGTGCTAAGTACAGTACCTGGTGTGTAATATGCACTTAATAAATGTTAATTGACTGACTAATTTTATTCTCTTCCTACCTCCTGTCCCTAACTGGACTGTGCTTTTGACTCTTGGATCCTCACCATCCTGCCTTCACAAAGATATCTTCCTATCTCTCTCCACTTTTATGTGTTTTCTTTCCCATTAGAATGGAAGCTCCTTGAGGACAGGTGCTGTCTTTCTTTTTGCTAGAATTTACATCCCCAGCACTTAACATGTACTTCTTGGCATAGCAAAAACTCTTATAAATATTTGTTGCTACTTGCTAGCCTAATTTATGAGAAACCTCATCTTCCAGCTTCCTTTAAAGTAATTGTAGTTAGGTAGTATCTCATCATCATCAGAATAATTATCTAAACCAAGCAGCCATATCTAAGTAATAATCAACACTAAGAACTTTTGAAAACTCTTCAGAATGCATGAACAAAGTTGTAAAGGGTTAAATGGCAAAGAAGTTAAACAAAGGGAATATTGGCAATATCTTACATTTTGTGAAAGTCTGTAGGTAGTTTTAATAAATCTTTGTGTGGAGAGTCAATATAGATTAAATCATAAGGTAGTGCTTAATGTTTTATAGAGTTGTGCTTTGTGGAACCTTTTCTAACAATCATCTTCATAACATAACTATAAAGCTGATTAAGTATATAATGCTTTTCTTTGGGGAGCACTAAGTATTCACAATAATTTTCAGTATATCATTATGAAATTAATATTTTACTTTTAGATATGGAATAGCCAGGATTTGATCTTTGATTGTTTCAGTATTGTCTAACTCTTTTTGACCTTGTTTGGGTTTTTTGGGCAAAGATAATCAAGTGGTTTGTCATTTCCTTCTTCGGTTCACTTTTCAGGAAAGGAATCGAGAGTCAAATAGAATGAAGTGACTTGTCCAGGGACACATGGCTAATAAATGTGTGAAGCTGGCTTTGAACTCAGGAAAATGTCTATATGACTACTAGGTCCAGCACTCTATCTACTGTGACACCTAATTGCTCAGTGCCCAAGATAGAATAAAGTTGTTCCTATTTAACTATCTACCAAAACCCTCTGTTCACATCTTGGTTTTTTCTCTCCTAGAGTCATTTAATCTCCACAATTGTCAGTTTCCTTATCTGTCACATAGACCACCTCCATGGGTCTCCGTTTCTTCATCTGTAAAGTGAGAAAATTGGATTAGATGATTCCAGAGGTTCCCTTTCTAAGTCTAGGATTCTGTGATCCTAAATAAAGTACTATATATATTACTATACGTTATTATAAATGAAAAAACTAAATCTCAAACAAGTTAAATTATAAGGCTAGTATCCTATCGATAAAGCGGAAAATCAACCCAAGATCTCTTGAATACAAGTTTACCTCTTTTGTATATAGTTTATTCTCTTTTGACTTCTTTATGCATATTTGTTTCAAATGTTTTTTTTTTTTCTTTTTAAATTTTATGTATAGATATGTGGAAAGAGTTTGATGAGGGATGTGTGGGAAGTGTCAGAGAAAGAAAATAAATTTTTGTTAATTGAAAAATAAAAATAAAAAAGCTGACATATATAATTATGTTTTATGATTACAGAACACTTTATATAGCTTATCTCATTTGCTGCTTCAAACAAATTAATAGTGCTGGTATTTACAGATGAGCAAATTGTGATATAGGAGGTTTTGCTTCTTCCTTAAGGCTGCAAACCAATATATGCCAGAACTGGGACATAAATTCAGGCCTAGTTTTCAGTTTTCTCATCTGTAAAATGAGATGATAATAGCACTTACTCTCTCAGAGGTTTTGTGAGGACCAAATGAGTTAATTACATAGTGATTAATGCTTGCCACATAATAAAGTTTAATAAAGCTCTCCTCCTCCTCCTCCTTCTCCTCATCCTCCTCCTTCTCCTCCTCTTCCTCCTTCTCTATTTTATTCTTTTTCTTCTCCTTCCCTGAAGCCATTGAAGTTAAGTGACTTTCCCAGGGTCACACAGAGAGGAAGTGTTATATGTCTGACGTCAAATTTGAACTTAGTTTCTCCTGACTTTAGAGCTGGTGCACTGCACCATCTATTCCCCTACCCCCACTCATAACTTCTTTAACAAACTTTCTACATTTATGTCCCTGATTTACTTACATTCAGACAACATGATATAAGCAAGGTCTATTGTAAAGTTATTTGCAAATGTGAAAAGACATGGATTTTTACCATGGATTGGGAAAAGGAAGGTTATCCTAGGTTTTTCAGGAAGAGATATCATCATATTTAGGGTGGGAGGGAGAAGGAAACCAGAATCAAAAGCCTACAAAGTACTATCTTGTAAGAGATAAGACCCAAGGAATGAAATTGTTACTACAGAAGTATCCCAAGAGCTTAAAGGCAAGGTCAACTAAATTTTTTTTCTTTCCTATCATGTCTCTGTCACACAGTGGTGGCAATTGTAACTTTCTATTGAGATGAAAACAAGAAGCACCCTGCCCCCCAAAAAGAGTTAAAGTAATTGAAAAACATTGCAGGACAATTTATTACTTATTACTCATTTACAATTGAATTACACTATAAGTTTATAAACTTTCAGTTTGGAAAATGTCAGTTGGATCTAATCTAGTGAATTTGAAAAACCACAAAATCCTTGGCTTCATAACACATGCACAGTGACAGCGAGCCTAAGCTATGGCTTAGTGTACAGCTTTATAACGTGTGCATAAAAAAGGAAAAAATGAGCCTTAGGGATCTTCCTGAAATGAATTCTGTAAGCTAAATTTTTATGAAGATGATACACACAATTATATGTATATCCATATATAATATAAATACACCTATAAACATGTATATATGTACATATATAAAAACATTTTACTCCATCCCAATTCTGACAAAAGCAATTGGTGCTGAATCTCTGGATTTTAGCAATAAAAAAGATCAAGTTTGAAGTCATTGAAAAAATTTTTGGTTTCTGTCTTGGGGTGGCTGATTAATATAGTGACTATATTTTATCCTTTTTATTATTATGTGTTTTATTGAGGACGAGTGATGAAGTGGAAAAAACATTGGCTTTCTCTTCAGAAGGCTTGAATTCAAATACTGATTAATATGTATCATTAAGTCATTCAGACACTTTGAGCCACATATGTATGTATATACTACATATATATACTACCTACCTTATAGCAATTATTATGAAGGAAGTGCATTTAAAGTGCTATATAAGTAGGAATTATTTTATTGCTCAATATTTTCCTCTAGATCTGACTTTATACTCACCAGGCATCCTTGGCTTGCATCTTAATATAACTCAATCTCCATCTCAGTGACATTGCCAATTTAAGTTTTTACTAACTAACTAGCGATTTTGATTGCATTTAAAACATCATTCACAACTGATCCCCTGCATTTAGAAAAGACATAGTTGCTCTGAAGACATCTCTAGCAATTTTCCTTTTGTGGTTGTGCATATAACCCCTAGGACATCAGATCTTTGGAAGGTGGCCCAAGGAGAATTGTATATTAACTGGGTTTTCTATTCTTTCACTGTCTTGAGTTTGTAGCTATATCTCTGACATATCTCCTGTCTCAGACTATACCAACAATTTTGGGGCTGACTCGAGCATCCTAGATATAATGTAGCACTTTTAAATTTACTTTATATTACTTTGACAAGTTCTTGTTTAATTGTATGCTAATGAATTTTGCTGATCATGTGTTGCCTTAGGTTTATTTTTAGCCATTTGCACAAAATGCTGCAAAGTATCATATGTCTATACATATATAACAAACACGTCTTAAAGCTGGTCCCATGTCTTTCATGCCCCAGTGCTGATTTATATTGAGTTTGAAGTAAAATCAAATTCACAGATCTTGTTATATGAACTTATGTCTAGCCATACATCTCCCATCTTGGATTTGAAAAGTAGATTTTTAAATCCATATAAGACTTTTTTATTTTTCCCATTAAATTCCACCTCATTTGATTCAGCTCATCATTCTAGCCTTTAGCAATCTTTTCTCATAGTGACTCTATATTCTAGCATATTAATTTTCCTTTTCAGCTTTGTGTTATCTAATGATTTGACAAGTACTCCTTCCATCTTCATCTGAGATACCCACCAAAAAAGCTGAACATGAGACCAGAGACAAGGTTAGATCATGAGACCTCCTATTACAGTCTCCTCTCTCAGTCAACTCCACCTGTTGGAATAATTTTCAATGTTATCTGGACCAGATAAATATAAAATTCTTACTGTATAACAAGGAAAGCTAGAGAAAAGATTATGAGCTTGAATCTAGAGGTCACATGAATAGAAGAAAGCATTATCTATAGATATTATAAATCAATTAATGAAAGCAATACTTCACAGATACTTTGCTCTTTTGCAGACAGAATGCATGAACCATAAAGATCTTAAAGAGAAGATAGTGATTGAAATCATTGAGACACATTAGCATCCTGGAATCAAGTAATTGGATAAAGTGTTGGAACTGGGATCAAGATCTGAGTTGAAATCCAGGATTAGACAATCGTTTATTGTGTGACCCCGGGCAAGTCATTTAATCTCTGCCTCCTTCACTTTCCTCATAGTAAAATGGGGATAATTATAACATCTCTGTCAGGAATGTCATTAGGATGAAATTAAATAAAATTTTTAAGGTATTTCACAAAACTTAATGTGCTTTATAATTACTATTTAACTTCTATATAAAATGAACAATAATAGATTTGAAAAATATCTTAAAATCTATTTAATACTAACTACTCAGAAACCATTACCCTAAGTCAGATATAGAAATATTATAATACCATCACAAAAAAGGAAGAGAATGGATAGAAAATTTTAGATCATGTAATAGATGAGCCAGAATTTAAATACTTTAAAAATAAGCACAAATAAGTTTGCTAAGTGAGAATCAAGACTACGATAGGTATATGTCATTTGGATAATCTCAAATAGATCCCAAAAGGTTTTGTCTTTATCCAGATGTAGTTTATGAAATGACAAAGAAAACAAGGATAGTATCAAAAGTATCAACCTTCATGCCAATTTATCCAGTGACATATTGACATGAATTATTAACTAAACAGCTGAATCATATTTATTTATTTATTTTTACATAGAAACTTATTATGGTAATGTAGGTCATTGCCACCAGAAATTATAGAAGGGTTATCCTTAAAAAACACTGGATTTAATATTCAATATAGATTATGACTTGGTGTTTGAATTGGAATATAATCCATGGAAGACATACTAAGCGATTATGGCTGATTTTGACTAATCACTTGTGTCTCAGAACTAAAGCATTTTCTTGATTTAATAAAACAATTCCCTCACTTTATCTTGTGATGGCAACAAATACTGTTTGCCTTAAGTGAATTAGAGACTAAAAACTAGGAGGAAGTGCAAATTTTTTAAAATTAAAGCTTTTTATTTGCAAAACATATGTAAGGATAATTTCCAACATTCACCCTTTTTTTGTATTTTATTTTATTTTGTAACTTTTAACAAATGTTTTATTTAATTAATAAATTCTAGTCATTGATAGTTGTAACTCACATTTAAGAGCCATTATTAAAACCAAATTTCTTTTCTTTTCAATAAGCCTACTTTAAAGAAGCTTTGAAAACACTTTTTTTTTAAATGAAAGTTTTTTATTTACAAAGCACATGCATGGGTAATTTTTCCAACATTGACACTTGGATAACCTTTTGTTCCATATTTTCCCCTTTTTCCCTCTCCCCCCCCCAACTGGCAGGTAGTCCAATACATGTTAAATATGGTGAAATGTACATTAGATCCAATATATGTATACATATTTATACAATTATCTTTCACCCTTGCAAAACCTTGTGTTTCAAATTTTTTCCCTCCCTTTCCACCACCCTCTCCCCTATACAGCAAATAATCCAATATATATTAAACACGTGCACATTTCCACAATTATCATGCTGCACAAGAAACATGAGAACAAAAAGGAAAAAAATGAGAAAGAAAACAAAGTGCAAGCACAATAACAAAAATAACAAAAATGCTATGTTGTGATCCACACTCAGTCCCCACCATCCTCTGTCTGGGTGCAAATGACTTTTCATCACAAGATCATTGGACCTGGCCTTAATCATCTCATTGTTGAAAAGAACCATGTCCATCAGAATTGATCATTGTATAATCTTGCCGTTACCGTGGACAGTGATTTCCTGTTTTTGCTCACTTCACTTAACATCAATTCATATAAGTTTCTCCAGGCCTCTCTGAAATGATGCTATTCATCATTTCTAATAGAACAATAATATTCCAAAATAATCACATACATTTATTCAGCCATTCTCCAACTGATGGACATCCATTCGGTTTCCAGTTTTTTGCCACTACAAAAAGGACTGCCACAAACATTTTTATACATGGGGGTCCCTTTTGGAGGAAGTGTATCTTAAAAGAAATCAAGAGAATGACTTACTCTTTTCTCTTGTCATCTGCTGAGCATGTCAGGATTCCTTGAATTTCTCTATAGAGAGGAGAAGGGCCAGGGCATCCTTCCTTCCAGGTGAAAGGATATGATTGCTAATGTAGGGTGGATCTGGGCCTTGGGTTCTGGTGTTTTTTTTTCCCTTTGCCTTTTTCTCATGAATATGGGTAATTGATTAATGATACTGAAATGGAAGTTTCCTACTTTGGAGGAAAACTTGTTGAGAGATTGGTCATTTTTAAGATTTCAGGAGGTAGTGGCTACATTTTATGAAAGACTACCAGCTACTGGTAGTGCTTTTTAGAGAAGATGAATACTAGTGAGAGTATGAATACTCCCTCCTGATCTGACTTTCAAAAAGAAATGGATCTAGGAAGAATTCTTTAATTGGTAAAGAGCCAAGAAGAAAGTACATTGGCAACTTAGCAGTTCTGAACAAGGGCTCAAATTTTGATACATTAAGTCTCAAAAATGTGACAATAATTATGTTATTATTGATTTTTGTTTAATTCTTAGTTCAGGATACAAATTGTTGAATCTATTTCATAAAGATAATATATTTTAAGTTTATTGTATTCCATGAACTGACAAATGGGAAATAATCAGACAAAAAAAAAAGATTATCAAATATCCTGGAAAATTCCACCAATAAATGAACCCATTAACTTAATTCAAATTGTTGTCTATAATCATTTGTGCATAGCATTGATTTATAAAAACTTAAGAAAAATGTTTTGAATAAATTGTCATAACAAATCATCAATATCTAAGCTTTCAAAATATAAATGTCTAGGGAAGGAGATCAAAATCATATAAATATGGGATTTGTAAATATGGGACAGCACACATTGTTGTGCTGTCTACTGCTGAATCTGTAATAACTATACTTTCAATAAGTCTTCAGAACTAATATTTATTTTTATTCAATTACAAAAATTTAAAAAAAATTATTTTATTTTCAACTCAGAACAAAACAAGCACTTCCATAACAATATAATAAAAAAGATGATTTCCCAAGAAATTGCACATCTATCATGTACAACTAGCTATTCCCTTTAAATATGCACAAAATTATTGTTATTTCCCCTCTTTTTTTCTCTTGTAATCAGGAGAGATAACCATCTTTAAACACGAATACATGAATGTACATCCATACATATATAAGCCTGTTTTATACATGCTTCTTTTTGTGTTTTAATATTTTTATTTTTTCCAGTTACACATTTTTTAAAAAAATATTTTTATTTTCTCCCAATTACATTTAAATATTTTTACTTTTGTTTTTAAAACTTTGAATTCCAAATTTTCTCCCTTACCCTCACCCCTCAATCCCAATAAGATAGCTCAGATAAACTTATAGAAAACTTTTCCATGTCATGTTGTGAAATAAAATATAGATCTCCCTAATAATAATAAAAAAAAACCCTCAAGAAAAATAAAGTCTAAAGAGAGAGAGAGAGTATGTTTCAATCTGGATTCAGACACAACATCAGTTTTTTTTTCTGGGTATGGATAAATTTTTTTTAATCATTTGGTCTTTAGAGTAGTACTAAGTATAGCAAAGTAGTACTAAGTATAGCAAAGAATAGCAAATTAATGCACAGCTGACCATCCTACAACATTGCTTGAGTTCATGGGAAACTTTTTTTTTCTCAATTGATAATCAAAGGATATAAAACAAAAAGATTTTAGATGAAAAAAATAAAAACAATCTATAGGTAAATAAAGAAGTGCTCCAAATCATTTTTTATTAGAAAAATCCAAATTAAAACAACTTTGATATACTAGTTCACATCTATCAGATTGGCCAATATGACAAAGAAAGAAAAGTGATAAATATTGGAAAAGGTATAGAAAGACATTAATGCTCTCTGAGTTGAGTTGTGAAGTGATCCAATCATTTTGGAGAGCAATCTGGAACTATGCCCAAAGGGCAACCAAATTGTGTATACCCTTTGATCCAACAATATTGCTACTATATCTGTATTCCTAAAAAAATCATAAAAATGTGCATGTGCAGAAATATTTATAGCAGCCTTTTTTTGTGGTGGCATAATATTGGAAACTGAAGAGATGCTCATCAGTTGGGGAATGGCTGAACAAGTTGTGGTATATGAATATAATGAGATACTATTGTGCAATAAAAAAATGACAGATAGATTTCAGAAAAATTGAGAAAGACTTATATGAATTAATATGAAGTAAAATGAGCAGAACCAGGAGAATATTGCACATAGTAGTAGAACATTGTGTAATGATCAATTATGATTGACTTCGCTCTTCTCACCAACACAGTGATCCAAGATAAGCACAAAGGACTCATGAAGGAAAATGCTATTCATAACCAGAAAAATAACTGATGGACTCTAAATACATATCCAAACATTGTTTTCATTTATGTTGTTCTTTGTTTTTAATCCGTTCATGAGCAAACAAGTGAGAGAGAGCATTACAAAATGCAAAATAGATAATTTTGATAATATTAAAGTAAAATGCTTTTATACAGCACAGTCACAGTCAATGAAAGCAAGATTTTTTTATTTTGATCTATTTCTTCTTTTGCAACTATAATAGCACATATAGGAAAAGAGGAGGGGAAGGAGGGAGAAAATCAAAACTCAAAATCTATTCTATACTATCTGAAGAATGAAAGTTGAGGATTTCTGCTCTCTAAAATGGGAAAAGAAACAGGCTTCAATATGTTATAAACAAGAAATTGTGAAGGAAAAATAGTTTAAAGGGAGTTGTCAAAATACATATGAGAATAAAAAAAGATGACTGCTCACAAAATAAGAGACATTTCTCATAATCTATGGGCATTCTTGAAAAGTCAGAGAATATATGAGAAATCTTAAGCTTGTTTGTTGGATCACCTATGTCAAATGTGGATAAAGGTCATAAAGCATACTCATTCGTGGAGACTGATCTATATCTATGGCTGAAATATCACATTGCTGAGATCACATCCTTACATCCCATCCCTACATCCTATACTTTGGTTCAGTAATACCCAGTAATGACTTAATAATGCCACAAAATGTATTTCTCAGCTTATCTGAGTGAGGACTATTTGTCCATGTATCTCAGTCATCATCATAGCCCATGACAAGCTTGAGTATCCACTGCATGTTTGGTACTATTCTCAGGGCTAAAGAGTACTTGGGTTTCCAAGTTGAAATTTGCCTATATAGTCTGAGTAATAATATCAACATCTTTCTCTGGGTCATAGCCTGCCTCTGAATCTGCCTGGAGAATTAATTTACTGTGAAAAATGATGTCTCCAAATCCATAAATCGCCAACATTAGAATGAGTAGCTTTTAGGGATATCCTTTACATGCTAAAAAGTACTCAGGCCTGTTGACAAAGTAGAGAAATGGTGTCAAAAATAATTTTAAAACCTTTTGACCTGCAAGGTTTAAAAGAATTAGGCACAGATTCTTTGCTTTAAGCCTCTTGGTGACAAGAAATATGGTCCTTTGCCAGCTACAGTGACTGACAGTGGCGTTTGTAGGCTCAGCTGCTAATACAGTATGCTCCATGTATATTCAGAGTGAGTAAATATAGAAGAATATTTGTCACCTGGGCTGATGGATTATGGAGAAGTGAGACACTATGGGGAAGATTTTGAAACATAAATGAAAATGTACAAACTTGACATAGACCACAAATCAATGATTGAAATCCAAAATGAAGTGTTCGTTCCTCCTGTTTCTTTAGTGGAAATTGTTTGAATTTGGAACTGAATTCTTATCCTTCTTTTATCACCTTCATTCATTCAACAGTTATTTGATACAAGTATGTATCAATTAAATATCTTGAAAATTTGATTAGAATAAAGAATTTAATATAGATCATGGCATTTATTTTTAGAGACTATGATTCAGTCATCTTAAATTTCTTGACTGCCTAGAACCTTGAAGAGACAAGAAACTTCCCCATGAGCATAAAAATTCATGGCTTTCACTACCTAATTAATGTTTAGACTTGTTAAATGCTCTTGTGCTTGGAACAGTGTTGTTTTAGGCAAATCTTCAATGGTCAATAGTTTTCTAATATTTGTTTCTCTTGCTATAAAGTTTTTAATTTGTCAAATAAAGGGTTATGAATAATGTAGTATAATTTCAGAGTAATGTTGTAAATGGATCAGTAATTAATATTTTCTAAGAAATCATTCCATTCAGAGTGATAAGATTCTTAAGGTCATAGCATTACTCAGTTGTTGGATTTCAAAAAGGAAGTTTACTTTAAACAGCTTTTTCACCATGCTCCTCTTATCTTTATTTGCTGACAAAGAAAGAATCCAGAGTGGTTTTTTTTTTTTTAAATTTAAGGGAAAGAATATGGCAAGGGTCATATTACCTAATCTTGCAGAAAAAGTTCAGATATAAAAGGATAAGAATATAATTGCCCACAGTGAATATGGCATTTAAAAATACATACATATATATTTATATATTTTGTTTTAATAGATGCTTAAAACACAATATATATGCTTTAATAAATAGTTTCCCCCCCAATGTAGATAATATTTTTTTAAATAATTTTTTATTGATAGAACGCATGTCAGGGTAATTTTTTACAGCATTATCCCTTGCATTCATTTCTGTTCCGATTTTTCCCCTCCCTCCCTCCACCTCTTCCCCCAGATAGCAAGAGTCCTTTACATGTTAAATGGGTTGCAGTATATCCTAGATACAATATATGTGTGCAGAACCAAACAGTTTTCTTGTTGCACAGGGAGAATTGAATTCAGAAGGTATAAATAACCCGGGAGGAAAAACATAAATGCAAGCAGTTTATATTCATTTCCAGTGTTCTTTCTCTGGGTGTAGCTGCTTCTGTCCATCTTTGATCAATTAAGGCTCTCTTTATCAAAGAGGTCCACTTCCATCAGAATACATCCTCAAACAGTATCCCAATGTAGATAATATTTAATGGAATATTTTTAAGGATCTTGAGACTATATACTATAACTGATGACATTTTGATTTTTCTCAGTTGTATTGTTCTTTCTGAATATTGCCATTTCACAATTGGGTTTCAACTGGAATCCAAAAGCAGTAGATTTCTTTTGGACTCCATTTAGATTTTTATTTTTATTTTGTTGGTTTGAACTTGTGATTTCAATAGTACAAGGAACTCTTAGTGATAAAATTCCTTCATTTCAAATGAGATACTATTTACAAAGCACTTAGTATAGTGCCTAATACATAGTAAGTGACATATAAATGCTTATTCCCTTCAGCCACTCTTCACAACTCATAGTTTTAGAGAATTGCCTTAAGTGACTTATCAAGGATCACATAGCCAGAATATGTATGAGGCTGGCCTTCTAGTCACTATTCCTTATGTTGTCTTCCATTTAGATGAAATTAGACACCATAACTAATTTTGTTTTCCCAATTTTAGAGGCAGTTTCTGGAAACTATATGAAGCAAAGTACTCTATATAGTTATGATGGCACTCCAAACATAACTAACTCTATAATTAAGCAGTCACATGTAACTTCAGAATAATGGGAAAAAACCGGGGCTCAAAATTTTAGGCCACAGGATATAACTCTTTTAACATGATTTTAAAATATGTAGTATTTTGTTTTTCTCTATTAATTAGTGTCTAAGGTAGAAATGACAAAAATAGTTCCAGAGAACAAAGTATTATTTAGCTGTGTTCTTTTCTTCCCCAAATTCCCTTACATGGATTATTTTCATTTGCAATACGAGATTCTTTCACACATTTGGCCCACAAATATAGCATTGTAATCAAGACAGGAATAGTAGATTATTGCATTACTAAAGTTTTGACTTTAGCTTTCTCACCTGTTCTGAAAAATTCTAATCATTCAGAATGTCTAAAGATGTTTGAAACTAGAGATAGAAATAAAAAAATATAATAGTTATATAACATATTATTATACATATATACATGGATTCAGAATCCATTTTTAACACTAGGATTTAGAGGGAGGAAAGGATTTGTCTCATACATCATTGCATTTTGACTATTTCTACCTTCCAAATAATGTATCAATAAGTGATTTTTTAAGCCTAAATAATATACTTGCTTGTGAATTGCTCATTAACCAGCATAATCTGTAAGGTCTGATTTAAAAAGCACTAAGCTATCTCATAATACAAAGCTCTGATGATAGTTGCTACTATTATTTTACTATCATTATTTCTTTCCTAAATAAGAGGAATTTATGTTGGACAGAATATAAATCAACAGGTGCTTGGAAGTATATTTATCTTATAATGTAATTAAAACACTACATGAGCTATAAGCTATCTTTCTAGTCTCACTGCCCATTATTGCCCAATTGGTCTTCTCTCTGTTTCTTGTGTATAAACATTCAACTCTCATTTTCATGCCTTTGCAATAGCCCCACATACCCAGAATGCACTCATTCATTCCTTCTGCCTCATAAAATCCCTCTTTTTCTTTAATACTGAAATAAAGCATCATCTTTTTTTTTTCATTTTTTTGCATGAAGCTTTTCCTGTTTTCTCAAATTTCTGAATGCTGATACTTCCAAACTAATTTGTATTTAATTATTTGTACATGTTTTTATTTATTCATTTCATTTCATATTGTATAACTTTATATATGTGCTTCTTATGTTTCCCCTTAAAATGCATATTTTCCTTTAACTTATATCCTCAATACATAGTATTAGTTGGGGGCTTAATAAATACTGATTGATTGATCACAATCTAAATTCTATTATGAGGCAGCCACCAAGGAAGGCAACTCAAATTCTGCTCCTTGAACATTAAATTGAACAGTAGGGGTGAGTGTAAGAGAATAGATGAAACTTTTTCAGTTATATTTTAATCTTCATGGAGATTGCATTAGGACACCTTCCACAATTAATTAGTTTGTTATATATGTGGGGAATGTGTTTGCCTGTAAATGTGATTGAGGTTGATGACAGATGGAAATATCATTTGTCTATATAAAACTATTTGTGAACTTTTGAAAGTCCCTCTATTATACATCTGGTACAACAACTTCAAGTAGTATGGTACATCTCTCCTGGAAATAGCACAGTATATGTGCTCTAAGGTGGAAATGATAAAAATAATACCAGTGAAAAAAGTTAGGAATGGCAAAATTCTTCATACCAAGAATTCTGGTTAAATAAGAATCAAAGAAATGGTTATACCCAATACTAGGCCCCGGGACCCTAAATCAATGGATTTATACCCAGTGTAGAAAATTATGTTGTTGATATATTTCTCATAGATTTGTCCCTCGAAGAGGTTTACTTACCTATGAAGAAACTGAGGCTCAGAGAAGTAAAGTTGCCCAGTATCATATAGCTAATAATTGTCAGAGATAGAATTTGAACCCATATCTTTTTGAATTCAAAGCTAGAACTAATTGGAAAAGTACAACTAGAATGTAGGACTACTGATACCAGCTTATTTTCCTTACTAAATGCTAATATCACTCCTTTAGAAATCAAGTCAGATCCATAGGCCTAGGAACTGATGGAAGGGAAGAGTAATTTAAGCAATAGGCAAAGATGTGACTTGAAAACTAAAAATAAAAAACAACAGAACTGGTGTAAAATTCATTTTGGCCAGTAACATTAACTGTCATCAGATAAAGCATAATGTTTTATATGTAGGAAGAATTTTTAAAAACAACTTTAGAGGATAGATTATTTTAACTTTTTAGTTTGAGCCCACTGCATTACATAATTTAAAGTATACTGGAATTCTGACTTCTTCACTTATTAGTAATGTGACTTTATACATATCAAAACCTTTCTAAGTTTTCTTATTTGTGAGGAGGAGATGACACTTGTAACATTCCCTTCATTAAGTTTACTGTGACTATTATCAGATGGGACAACATAGACAAAATACATTGTAACCACCAACTGTTACATTAAAACTAACATTTAGTTGGTTCTTCCTGACTTTTCTGTAAGGAGTATGCTATGGGGACTTTATTATACAACATGTTTGGGATTGAGAATCTTCAGTGAGCTATGTATGATCCTCATTAAATAAGGAATTTGATACTAAGCAGACTATAGAAGATGGAGATTTTAAAAAGCAGTGTTTAAAGGATTCTGGAAGCAAGCAGATATGAGATTCATGTTACTTTTGTTAACATGCTGTTATTGGGGTAAAAAGGAAAAAAGCAAATACATGAGACAAAGGTTATGGTATTTTTAATGCCAGTTTAGAACATGGTGATAATTACAGAGTCTAGTACAGAATCTGACCATTCAGATATCCTAAATCCAAGAGATTCCTGAGAAAGACTATCAAAAAAAGCCACACAATGCTTCCACCACTTAGATGAGGTGACTATCATCCCATTATACTATGGAGATGGAGGGATTCAAAAGAGAGTTATATTACACACTTTTCTTGAAGTTTGTACCAATTTTCTATGAGTACAGATAATATTTTACAATTTGAGTCCTTATTTATTGTTTAAATTATTTCATGTTTTAATTAAATGTTCTGCTATTGGATATATGGGTTTTTGAAGTACCTCACTAAAGAGTAACACTGAGTAAGAGTTCAAGCCAAGAATAATCATCATTCTTAAGTACCGTTGCCTAATCTCAGAGTAGTTAATAGGTACTACATTTCATTTTTATTTTTTTCTGTGTTATTTTTCAAAAGAATATTAGACTATTTACTTATAAGATCAGTAGATTGTTATTTGAAGCTTTGGTGTTATTCAGAATGTTTGGTAGAAAAGTCAAACCATGGAAATGGATTCATTCCTATATCTGATGCAGATGACTAAAATTTAGTGGGTTACTTTGAGAAGAGCAATAAGAATTTGCCAAAAAGTTAAATCTATCACAGTAAGATTTTGCTTTTCATTTTTTACAGGTGTAATTTAGTAAAATGATTTATGGTAATAAATCATGGTGCCCAAATAATTTGAGCCCCACTCTGTATCTCCTTGCTAGGAAATCTCAGCTAGTAATGGTGGTTAAGGTTCCAGCTTTTATATGAGAAGTCCAGACTTCTGTGGATTAGCAAGGTGTGAATTATCAAAATCTTATTACAATAAAACTTCTGTGGGAAATATTTATTATACCATAGAGAATCCATGATAATCATGAAGTAGCAAGCAGTTCTCAAGCTTGTAGTTTTTGCACATTTTCTGTCATATAGACTCACCACACCTGTATTCATTATATTTGTTATTATGTAAAAACATGGGACAGAAATTGCATTTGCAACCAAAACAAACATAAAGGGTCATAAACAGCTTAGTTTGGTAAGAGAATATGTTGAGAGCCAAGCAAAGGGAAAGGAGTTTATAGAAAACTCATCTCAGGGTTCTGGAACATCTAATAGAGGAAGCAATTTCACCACAAAGGACAATGACAGTCACTATCAAAAAACAAGAAAATGAATCATGACAGAGAAAATTATTAGATGATGAGAGAAAGAGAACTTCCAGGGCCATTGTAACATTATATTCTGTGCATATTTAAGTTTCTTTCAAATATGCCTATTTATATCTTTAGACTATCAGTTGGGGAATGACTCCTATTATTTTATCCAATCAGCTGCCAAATCTTTGGCAAATATTTCTATCTCCATGGTATCTCAAGAATCTAACTCCTTCTCTCAATAATAATAATAATAATAATAATAATAATAATAATTATTATTATAGCTTTTTATTTATAAAACATATGCATGGGAAATCTTTCAACATTGACCCCTGCAAAACCTTCCATTCCAACTTTTCCCCTCTTTCCCTACACCCTCTCCCCTAAATAGCAGGCAGTCCAATACATGTTAAATATGTTAAAGTATATGTTAAATCCAATATATGTATACACATTCACACAGTTATCTTGCTATACTAAAAACAATTGTATTTAGAAAGAAAGAAAAAAAAATCTGAGAAGGAAAACAAGAATGTAAGCAAACAATAACAGAAAGAGTGGAAATGATATGTTCACACTCATTTCCCATAGTTCTCTCTCTGGGTGTAGCTGATTCTCTTCATTACTGAACAATTGGAACTGGTTTGAATCGTCTCATTATTAAAGAGAGCCACATCCATTAGAGTTGATCATTGTATAATCTTGTGGTTGTATAATGATCTTCTGGTTCTGCTTACTTCACTTAGCATCAATTCATTCAAGTCTCTCCAAGCCTCTCTGAAATTATCCTTCTGGTCATTTCTTACAGAACAATAATATTCCATAACATTCATATACCACAATTTATTCAGCCATTCTCTAATTGATGGGCATCCATTCAGTTTCCAGTTTCTAGCCACTACAAAAAGGACTGCCACAAACATTTTTGTACATGTGGGTCCCTTTCCCTTCTTTAAGATCTCTTTGGGATATAAACCCAGTAGTAACACTGCTGGATCAAAGGGTATGCACAGTTTGATAACTTTTTGAGCACAGTTCCAAATTGCTCTCCAGAATGGTTAGATTCATTCACAATTCCATTAATAATGTATCAGTGTACACACCTGTCAGATTGGCTAAGATGACAGGAAAAAATAATGATGAATGTTGGAGGGGATGCGGGAAAACGGGGACACTGATGCATTGTTGGTGGAGTTGTGAACGAATCCAGCCATTCTGGAGAGCGATCTGGAATTATGCCCAAAAAGTTATCAAACTGTGCATACCCTTTGATCCAGCAGTGTTTCTATTGGGCTTATACCCCCAAGAGATACTAAAAAAGGGAAGGGGACCTGTATGTGCCAAAATGTTTGTAGCAGCCCTGTTTGTAGTGGCTAGAAACTGGAAACTGAATGGATGCCCATCAATTGGAGAATGGCTGGGTAAATTGTGGTATATGAATGTTATGGAATATTATTGCTCTGTAAGGAATGACCAGCAGGATGAATACAGAGAGGCTTGGAGAGACCTACATGGACTGATGCTGAGTGAGATGAGCAGAACCAGGAGATCATTATTCGACACTTCGACAACGATATTGTGTGAGGATGTATTCTGATGGAAGTGGATTTCTCTGACAAAGAGACTTAACTGAGTTTCATTGTAGAAATGATGGACAGAAACAGCTACACCCAAAGAAGGAATACTGGGAAATGAATGTGAACTATTTGCATTTTTGATTTTCTTCCCGAGTTATTTTTACCTTCTGAATCCAATTCTCCCTGTGCAACAAGAGAACTGTTCGGTTCTGCAAATATGTATTGTATCTAGATATACTGCAACATATTTAACATATCTAGGACTGCTTGCCATCCTGGGGGGGGGGAGGGAGGGAGGGGAAAAAACGAAACATAAGTGATTGCAAGGGATAATGTCGTGTAAAAATTATCCTGGCATGGATTCTGTCAATACAAAGTTATTATTAAATAAAATAAAATTAAAAAAAAATAATGTATCAGTGTCCCAGTTTTCCCACATCCCCTCCAACATTCTTCATTTTCTTTTCCTGTCATCTTAGTCAATTTGTGAGTTGTGTAGTGGTATCTCAGAGTTGTCTTAATTTGCATTTCTCTGATCAATAATGATTTGGAGCATCTTTTCATGTGACTGGAAATAATTTCAATTTCTTCATCTGAAAACTGTTCATATCCTTTGACCATTTATCAATTGGAGAATGGCTTGATTTCTTATAAATTTGAGTCAATTCTCTATGTATTTTGGATATGAGGCCTTTACCAGAACCTTTGACTGTAAAAATGGTTTCCCAGTTTATTCCTTCTAATCTTATCTGCATTAGTTTTGTTTGTACAAAAACTTTTTAACAATATAATCAACATTTTCTATCTTGGTCAATGCCTAATTTCTGCCATACTAGTTTCTAATTTTCCCAGAAGTTTTTGTCAAATAGTGAATTCTTATCCCAAAAGCTTTGGGTTTGTCAAACACTAGATTGCTATAGTTATTGACTATTTTGTCCTATGAACCTAACCTATTCCAGTGAGACCCTTCAGAAACCTGCTAATCTGATTTGATTCCCCATTTCCTTTGATGTTTTCATCTCCTTTCCTGAGACATCAAGGGGTGCATGAGCAGCTCCTTTTATGGTGTTTTCACCCCTTTTTTGACGAGTCAGGGAAGGCATGATCACCTCCTTTTTTGGCGTTCTCACCTCCTCGAGAAGTCAGGGAGAATGACCACCTTATGTTGTAAAACAAAAGAAAGCAGGAGATGTTATGGGCTAGAACTTTGAACTTGAAATAAGGATTTTTACAAGGTACTAACTAAATGGAATTGATGAGACAATGGTTATCTAGTTTATCATGGTGCTTAATAGTTCTCTAAGTTCAGTATGATTGATTTAATCTTACAACAAATAATGTTTTCCTAGTGATAAAATGATTGGTTTATACTCAGTGTAGAGTATATAAGCTAGGAGCCTCAGCTAGGTTGATGGAGAAGCAGAGAAGACAAGAGAATTGGAGGCAGGAGTTTAAACTCTCAGAGAGATTCAGAGAGAGTTAGAGAAGGCAAGCAGACTGGTGGCTGAAGCACAAGCCCTTAGACTCAGACAGATTCATCCCATCTCACACCCTGTGGTGGCAGACTGTCTTCCTTAGTTTCTCCACTGAAACCAAGACTCCAGAAGGCCTTTAAGAAAGCTAACTGGGCCCTAGGAAAGGAGACAAGACTTTGAAAGAGATAATAAAGACTTTTGGACTTTAACACTTGGCTGTTCTTGTGGTGATTGCTCTAACTAAAATGAAGGCTGCTCTCAGAGACTCCAAAGAAAACCAAACCAGACATTACAGGAAAAGAAAAAACATAATATCTAGTTTCTAGGGCTTTTGCATTTATGGTCAAGGCTAGGGGACCGGGTTAAGACCTCTGTTGAATTGTTAACTTTAGTTTGTTTTTTTAAGCCATATGCACCTACTCCTGTCTCATTATAGCTAGAAAGTGACCCTGTTTCTTTGAGACACTGCTATGGAGAAAACTCTCTGGAAAGTGCTGCTAAGCAGGAAAAACTTTAAGAACTCACATTGGTGAAATCTTAACTCTTGGAATTAATGTTGAGGGATAAAATCATTATATTGTCTAAATATATTTGTGTCATTTTCAAGGTGCTGGCTATGAAGGAAATATCAACATTTCCTTTCAAACACTAATTCAGAAGATACGATCCAGTTCTAAAGAAGAGACAATTTTTCCTTACTAGAAAAATTAATTGGACTATGGAGCCCGCTTGTGGTTTCTAGGGACCGTAATCATATCATTGTTACTTTTACCAGTTTTCTTGAAATAAGAGTGTTGGACTTGGAGTTGGGAATACCTGAGTTTAAATACTCTCTGAGATACTAACTAGCTATGTGACTCTGTGTAAGTCACTTATCCTGTCTCAGCCTCAGTTAACTCACGTATGTTCTTGATGTTTTTGCTAAGTCATTTCAATCATGTCTGACTCTCTATGATCCCATTTGGGATTTTGTAGGCAAAGATACTAATATAGTTTGGCATTTCCTTCTCTAGCTCATTTGACAGATAGGGAACTGAGGCAAATAGGACTAAATGACTTGCCCAGGATCACACAATTACTAAGTGTCTGAAGCCAGATTTGAACCCAAGGTCTCCTAACTCCAGAGACAGTATTCTATCCATTGTGCCACCTAGCTATCCTTCCTTATGTATAAAAGAAATAATTCTCAGGAATATTGTAAGGCTTAATTAAAATAATATGTAAAGAATTTTCAAAACCTCAAAGTACTATATAAAATTAATGATAATATTATTATTAAGTCATGTAGAAAGAAATGAACTAAGACAAATGCATCTTCATAAATCATTTGAAGTAAAGCTCATACAATCACAACTGGGCATGGAAAGAAAATAACTTAGCATGACAAAAATAACATGTAACTGGGCACAACAAAAATAACTCCCAACACAGCTTCCAGTCATCTCCTCATGGAAGAATGAAAATAGTGCCAACTCTAAGCAAAACTGCAAAGTCTGAAGTTTGGCTTCTTTTTTCTCAGCTACTAGTAGTAAAAAACCCTTTGCCCATATTTTTATCATGCTGTAAAATCAACAAAATGAATGAGCAAGTAAATAATTAAACAAACAAATAATAAAAATCTGATTCTAGACCTTTTTATTGGTTAATCACCCCTTAGTATAATTGAGTTTCAATGAATTGCTCCACAAAAACTTTGCATTTTAAGTCTTTTACTTCTATGTAATGTAAGATTCTGTCCATTTTAAAGGAACACTACAATTTTATAGATTGTGGATTGGAGAGGAGAGACCATTTTGTCCACCCTCCTTGTTTTCCTATAATCACTAAGAAGTCTTAATAAGCAGGAAAATAATTTGACTACAGACTTGAGATTATATTTGCTTCATCTGATGAATGCACAGATGTGTCTGGAGAGACATATAACCAGAAACTTTTTTGGTCAAAGCAACTCATGAAATCATTTATTCAACCACCATAGGAGTGTAATCCAGACTCAGTGAAAGAAGTACATTCACTGATAAAATCACAAATCCTTGAAGCATTTAAATTAAAAAACCATTAAATATCAGGAAATATATGGTTAGAGATTTTAAGGATTTTGGAAGCCTTGAAATCATCCTTTCATGGTCTTTTTCTCCTACGCAACCTCCTACTAGTCCTTAGTTATAAGACATGGGTTGGGAGAATTCTAATTGTTAGGGATCTGTTCCCTGAAGCTATTTGTTTCTTACCTGCTTCTATAATTGGCAGGTCTTTCCCAACCATCTAACCATTATCCAGTCTGCTATGCTTCCTCCCATAGGCTTAGTAACAGTCCCTCTGTGTTAGGATTCTCTGCTGTGTTCTTCTTGATCACATCAGGCCTGTTCCCTACAATTCCTAAATATTCAGAATGGACAGGATTTGGTCACGATATAGAGTGTGACCTGGGAACTCTCCCAACTGGAGTAGGGGCATATAAGGTCAAGTTGGCAGATGCTATGAGAAAGTAGTGTTACATATATGTCATAATTGGGCCAGTAAGCCACAGAGACTCTGTGCACAGGATAGCACAGGAGAGATACAATAACAAAGAGAAAAATACCAGAAAAGACACCACAGTAGCCCTAAGAGACTGTTATACTGTGTCTTATACTTGGAGGATTAAATACAAAGTTGTATAGTGAAACACTTATCCAAAAGGTCTAATGGGTGACTAAAGTTTTGTTTTATTTGTTTGTATTTATTTGTCTTATTTATTTGGGGAGAAATGAATAAGTAAAACATTTATTTAATAAATACTATGTACAAATAACAATGTTAAATACTGGGGATACCATTAAAAAAGTAAGATGGGGTTGTTGAGAAAGTTTGGGTTACATTTAGCCAACTGGGAAAGGATAGCATTTATAACTTTATAAAGTGGTAGGGATAGGACCTAAATCCTCTTATCAGGAGTCAGATGTCTGTTATAAACAAATGGAAAGAGTGACTATCCTTGGATGAAGTAGAGCAGGGGGGCATGCAAATGACTCATTCTTTCATAGTGACCAGAAAAACAAAGTCCATTGCTACTGCCCTTGGTTTGCTATCACATTACTGGACTTCAGTCTCATGTATGTTTTATGCTTCTTATGTTGTATCACATCTACTTCTAAAACAATGATTTGTTTTCCCTTAAATACCCCTATTTCCAACTCAACTTCTCTTAGTCTTCTTTCAGGAAACAAATATAGGGCATTTGTTTATTCATTTGTTTTTAACCATTAAGAAATAGTATAAGGGGGCAGCTAGGTGGCACAGTAGATTCAGGATGATCTGAGTTCAGATCTGACACTTAACACTTCCTTGTTGTGTGACCCTGGGCAAGTCACTTAACCCCAATTGCTTCAGTGAAAAAAAAAAAGAAGTAGACTAAAAACAAGGTATTTCTGATGACTGGAATGAATGAACAAAATGACATGTGGCTAGAAAATATTAAATTCATCATTTGAGATTAATGTTAAACTTAAGTATGCAAAGTGAATGTTTCTATTATTCTTACATAAATAGATTAGAATTAGGCATGAGTAAAGCTCAAAAGGATTGGAATTTGAGTTCATTTTCTATAAACATCCAGGAATTCAAATGCTTATTTAGAACTTATCTGAACTAACTGAACAGAATTTCAGAATCCTGGGATTTCAATAGAGGTTGCTAACATTGGTACTGTCAGCCCCAGGTTCAGAAAGGCATGTGATGTAATTTCTAGAGGTGATTGTTAGTAACAAACTGGGAATGAAAAAAAAAATCCTTCATGCACACATTGCAGAAGCTGAGAAAGGCTGCTTATTTACAGTTCTCTAAGTTCATGGTATTTGATTAAGTTCTTACGTATTTGATTCACTTGTTACTTAGACTTAAGCAGTTCCCTGAGAAATATATCGTGCTCTAGTTTTATGTGCTGAGTACATAAAGTGTGGGGACTTTAGGGCCTAGAACTAGCTGGGATTACTGGTGTGTATACTTTCCATTTTGAAAAGCTGCTCTTGTGTCAAAACTTCCAGGGATTCCATTCAGTTCAGTATTTTAAGGCAGTAGAAGTACAAAGACAAAAACAAATCAATTTTCAACCTCAAATAGCCTCCATTCTACTGGGAGGGTAGGGATAATATTGTATCTATTATTTTACTCATCTAGGGGTCTTCTAGATAAGGAAAGCATATCTATCATCTTCACGACTCATTAGAAAGTTGCCTTGAACACTGAGAAGTTAAGAGAATGGTCTACAGTACTACAACTAGAAAGTATCAGGGATAAGACTTGAAGTCAGCCACCATGCCTCTTATCAAGGCTATACAAACATACACGAAGTATCCACTTTGAGTTTGGTGATGTGCTGAGATTTAATTGGTGTGTGTCCTCTCCTAACTGGTCAATGACCTTCATGAATTTGTATGTCCCCAGAAGTTCATCTGTTGAGGATCAGTCATGTAGGAATGCACCTCTCTGAATTTACTAGGTTGCAGTTTAGAGAACAGACACATTTCATTGCCAGGTCTGGGCTCCAATCCTTTCTACATTGGTAAGACTTGTCAGAGATTTCATTCCTCTCTCATAGCCATTGGGAAGGCAGTCACCTCCATAGTGGAAGAAAGATTCAATAGAGTACTCTGTGAAAGAGAAAGGTTAATGGAAAAGATTAAATTAATTTTGATGAATTTTATCTTGGATATTGTCAAAATAGATGTGATGTTTAATACCAGTCAGAATTTTTACAGTTTTAAAAGCAGTAAAGCATTTTATATATGTTATCTCATTTGAGCCTCATGGCAACCTTATAAAGTAGGTGTAATCCTTATCCACATTTCACAAAGGAAGTTAGAATCATTTACCCAGTGAGTCCCTGAGTCAGTGACTCCAAGCTCCATCCTTTAGGCATTCTATCAGCTAGTTACCCTTTAGTTTCTGGAGATCTCCTTTGCAAAATAACAGTCAAGATATGGCAGATTTCTTCAGTAGGGAATCACTTACTACCTTTGCAAGACATGAAGATGGTCACACTTCTCTTTTCAGAATGTAACCAAATAGTCTGTATGAAGGTTTCAGACCATAAATGAAACTCAAAAAGAAATTAAATTATCAATATATGAAATAATCCCTGAAAAATGTTCTATCTTCCACCCTGATTATGATTTTGTGAGTTTTCATGACTTATTTTTGGTGAATCCAGGAGCATAGGATTTCAAAAATGACAATATCTTTTGGAATAGAGAACCATTCTTGGTTGTAGCCAGAGATTTGACTAAGTCCAAAGGTTGAACTAGAGCCTGCAGAGGGGGAAGGGAACTGGAATTGGAGATTTGTGTTTGAGAATTCCCAGAGGATCCTAATGGCATGGAAATAATTCTTGTTGTTGGTTTTAATGTTTATTTGCCAGGAACTACAGGGGGTCTGAGCTGAGGTAGATGTGAACAACAAACAGTATTGGTCAGAGAAAGAAAGCCTGACTCTTATGAGTAGATCTAATTAGTGTTAGGTTTAAAGTTTGTGGTTAATGCATATTTGTTGTTGTATCTTTTAATGTTTTCCTTGTATAATGTTTCCATCTCTTTTTATTTGTATATCCTCAAGTAAATAAATCATCTTTGTTTATGTTATCCAATAAGTATACTTCTTAAAAGGAAAAACATATCAAAAGGTACACACACCATTTATTATGCCTTTCTTTGGTAGAAAGCTAAAAATACTTGGTTTTTGTGTTTTTAGTCAGAAAGAAATAGATTGGATCAGTGTTATTAGGGAACTTTTCTTCAAAAAAATTTAATTTCTTCATTTAAATTTATAGTTATTCATTCATCCAAGAATCTCACAGAATTTTGTAAATCATTCCAATTTTGACAGTGGTTATTACTAGATTTATGGAGAGGTCTGGGCATAGTTGGGTCAGAAATCAGATATGAGATCATTACATAAAAAACCCCTGAAACTGCACCGATCCATACTTTGTGGCTAGCACCATTGGTCAGAATATAACATTAATGAGGCTAGAGTCAGAGGTTTGATGGCTGGAAAAAGCAGTTCGCTTCTGCTTCATGGTCACAGACCACAAGTTTTACCCTGACTGAGCATCTTATAAACATGAGTTATGTAAGTAATTAATAGAAAGATTGGAAGAGAAATTAGTGGACAATTCCCAGAAACCCATTACCACTAACATATAACCCCTAATGAGAATTAAATTACTATCTACTTAATTTTGGGCAAATCTCCTAACCTCATTGAGCCCAAACAGAGGCCATGGGCGAATTACTTAATTTGGCTCACTGGGGACTCTCCAAAAGTATATACCAGAAAGACGTTTAACATATTATATTATAGAATAGAATATTAAATTATATAGAAAGGATATGACAGCTTTTATATGCATATTACTCGTATAGAATGTATGACTGGTTTTTAAAAATAAACATTTAGTAAGCACTTACTATATGCTGAGCACTATGCTAAGTGTTTTACAAATACCATTCCTTTTTTCTCACAACAACCCTACAAAGTATAGGCTATTATTAACTCCATTTTACAGATAAGGAAATTGAGGCAGATAGCAGTTACCCAGACTTTCCCAGAAACACAACTAAGTGTCTGAAGTCAAATTTGAACTCAGATTTTCTATTTTACAGCCCAAGACTCTAGCCATTGTACCATCTTGCTGATGCAGTTAGTTGGTCATATCTTTCCTTCATGCACAAGTGAGCACTGATAGATATTTAAAACAAGGCATAGTAATTTGCTACTGTTATCCTGTTCAAGGAGATTGAGACTTAAAACATAAAGGCATAAAACAATTTGTGGTACTGATAAATCATAGCATTTTACATTTCTTCCAGGTCCATATTTTCTGGCAGTACAAGCAAATGTTACCTCTCCTAGTAGTCATCTGCTGAATTTTCCCCTTGCTATCAAATATCTCTGACCGAAAAATCATCTCCGGATTTCTCTTTAATTACCTGTGTTCTGGAACAGAAATGGTGTTCAATGTTTTGATATCCAGTCTCTGACTTCCCTTAGCCAATATATGTGTTTTAGCTGCCATGTACTTGCAGTCTGCAATATCCTAGTTAGGTCTATGGGTTAACCTTTCCTCATCCAGGGAGAAAGAACTACTTATCATATGTACAAAGAGAGCAAGGAAGAGAGCCAAAAATTATTATTTTTTTTAAAGTAATGCAATTCTTTTTCTATCATAGTTATGGGGAAAAGAGACTTTGTTATCCTAAAAGATTAGTTAACATTTTAAAACATAATGTCAAATTCTCAAGGATAGAGAACTAGCATTTCAATATTATAATCTTTGGATTAATAATAACCTGTAACATCCACTAATTGCTTGTTCTGTTTTTACCTGAAGAGAGTTTCATTAACTTTTCCACATCTTTTCCACACAAGTTATTGTCTAACCATCTTTCACCTTATCATGTACTCCAAATAATGGAGTGCTCAGGAAAATCTTTTCCTAAGAAATATGGAGGAAGTCATTCCCTTAATCCAGAGATATGGTTGCTAGTGAAGTAAGTGAATTGAATAAACAAGATAGCTTTTTGTTTTTGTTTGTTCGTTTCTGATGATTTGTTTTGATGATTTGTTTTTATATTGTTTTGTTTTTGGCTGGCAGTGTATTTAGAGCTCTTTTCATATGTGACTCATGGAATCACAAAATTTGAGAACTAGCGGAAACTTCAGTAGCTTTCTAGTCTAATTCATATGTGAAAGGAATCCCCGGAATAATGTGCATGACTAATGGTTACTTCTTGACAAACTGCTGACAAGACTCTGCTTGAAGAATTCCATAGAGAAGAAATCTGCAATGTCTTGAAGCAGTCCATTCCTTGTTAGGACATCACAAATTATTAGAACTTTTCTGACATTAAATTAAATGAGGAATAATTTCAATCTGACTGAGCATAATCTCTAATATTTGTTCAAAAGAAACAGACCATTCCATCTATACTAGAGTTGGTATTCCAGGAATACAACTCTCTTTGCAACCTTTACCTATAATATTGGTTCTACCAGATTCTTATCAGAACTTCCAAAGAAATACTGTCAAGGCTGGGGGAAAAACTGAAATATAACCTTGGGTCCTAGAGGATAGACATGTCCAAATATGTGTGACCTATTACAACCAAGTCATAGTCAGGATTTCTAGAGCCTGGATTTTAACCTATCTTTATTTTTCTTCTTTCTCCAGGCTGGCAGTAAGAGTGGGGATGGTCTGCTATTGCCCTCTTCTCTTGGGAATCTAAAGTCTCATAACTATCCTGTAGCCTTACTTGTTTCCTTAAGCTTTACTTTAACAGCAGAAGCCTAATTTTGCTTCTTCCATGTTGGATCTTTCTTCTCTTCTGGCTAGAAATCAGAACAGTCTTCTCGAGGTACTGTTCTTATTTTTCCAATTACCTTGTAGGGTGGCAATCACTTGATTGGGATTTGGACCTCTATCTCTCCCAGCCTTGTTTGTTTGTCCTTAATCTGCTTTAAAGGGGGTTTGCCAAATAGTAGCAAAGTACTGATTTCTGTGCTGAGAATTCCTTATTAGCCCATGTACTGGTAATCCCCATTAAATATATCTGTCTGAGAAAAATTATTTACTTATTTGTGGGGTTCAGCTTAGAAGGTACAATATGATTCAGGCTTAAAAAGATCCCAGGAGTCTTGGCACCTTCAACAGATTTAAGGATGCAGCAGACACAACAGCTGGTGGTAGCTGGGATGTTCTCTCCAAGTAGGCTGCTTAACATGGCATGGATTGGACATTTCACATGGCATATCCCATTGTAAACAGCTGTTCTCAGAACAGCATATGCTGAAACTGAATGGACTTGTAACCCTAGGATACCACTCCCACACACTCCTGTTCATGTTAATGATACTAAGGCTTCTGATGTCTAAAACTAAACCTATTTGCATTTTTTAATGTCATGGTTTACTTTTTATTTTTTTAACTTGTCAAGATTAAAAAGTAGTTTAAAAAAGTAAGATGCATGAAGCATTACAAATTTGTCTACAGAGTTGATTTCTTAAGGATGAGGCAAAGTTTAATTTTCAGAGTTGAGTCATGTCTGAAATAAAATCTGAGAACAATGTTTTGTGTAAATCATGAATTGTCCATAAGGAATCTGTTAATAAAAGGAGATGATATTTATAAAACAGGCAGCTAACATTAAAATGGTTTAATTCTAGGCATGTTAAGAGATCTATGATTTCATTAGCGTGAATGCTCCCTCCAGTGATGCATATCACAACCCACATCTTTTCATCTTTTATGACTGTTGCCAATATCCTTCCATAAATTCTACACACAAAGAATCCTCCTAATGTGTTGGGAGCCCTCAAAAATGAAAGGATATGGATTATCTGTGAGTTATTCTTTGTTCTCGCTGGCTGAATGGCCCATTTAATTTCTAGTCATGCCTTTCACTAAAAATGTTGGTGCTATATAAATACAAACTATTCTTCTTCTTATATAATATAACTTATAAATAAATATATATAAATTATATAGTATAAATTCTTTGGTAATATGTGATTCTGACTCATGATCATTCTATAATTTTCTTTTGTTGTTTAGTTTCCTTAATGTGAATTCTTCAAAAACTATCGTTCATAACTCATAGCCACATAACAGCATGGGAAAAACATTGAAGTTAAAATATAAAAATCTTTGTTTCAGGTAGAAATTTGGAGTTATTTGTATCATTTCACAATTTTCTGAAGGGAATGTAGCTTTTTCAATTTTCCTATTTCAATCCCTTCTATTCAATTTTGAGGCTCAACTCACAATCTGATGGACCAAATCTATGGGGTTTCCATTTAGGCAAATTTCTTATTCCAAACAATAGGATTTTCTAGGGACATATATCAGAATATTATCTAAGCTACAGATAAACTAGGCTTCTGTCCTTTGTCAGCACTCATTATCATATACCACCATTTGATATTTTGGTGAATTCAGGGCCTTTGAATGATAAGATAGCCATGACTGCCAAGTTTACACCTTGTTTGGGTATACCAAAAATAAACTCTGCCCCTACCAGGGAAAGTCTCATTTGGAAGACAGGATATGTACTCTTGTCAGTACATTCCCCTGACAGTACATTCTGAATAGTTGTCCAAATCCTTTTTACCTGATTTTTGTATCTTAAAGGTCACATTAATGACAGAAAAGTCTTTTACAATAAAAACAGTAGTAAGATAAGCAGTCATTTAACAAGTCAGGAAAAAAGAAAAGGTAAAGAAAGATATAAACACACACACATACACACACACACACATACACACACACACACACACACACACACACACACACACACGCACATACAGAGTGTGGAGAACCATGATTTCAAGAAGCTTACATTCTATTCAAGGAGACAACATGAACATAAATTAGAATATCCCCCCAAAATACAAGGAAGATATTGAGAAGAGGGTAGGGTAGAACACTCATAATGAGGGACTCAAAAAAGATAACTAGATTGTACAGTATATAAAATATTGAATTTGTAATCAGAGGCATCTGAGTTCAAGTTTTTCCTTAGACACTAGCTATGTGAAAACTGGACAAATCATTTAAGCTCTTTCAGCTTCAGTTTTTTCATCTATCAAATAAGGAAGATGGTCTCTATAGACTCTTAAGATTCTTTTGACTTCTAAATCTATGATTCAATGAAAGACCAATAGAAGATGGTGCTTGAACAGATTTTAAAGAAAACCAGATATTCTAAGGGAGAGTTCTATCATTTACTCTTTGCTCTATTTGATCTATTTGATTCAATTCAAAATATTTTTATCCTTTGAGAAGACAAATGTTGTGTCTGACTGAATGACCTTAAGGGGTTCATTCATGTTTTATGACTTGATGGATGCTCCAGTTGAATTGGATTATTCATTTAACCAATTAGACAATTTTAAGACATTGATTTATTTTTGAATTAATCCACAGATTAACCATTCAGCTACTGATTGCTTTTATCACAGATCTACACTCTAGTTTGGTAAGGGGTCTTCTAAAATTTCCATAAATGCAAAATTTTCCTAGAAAGCACAGGATGAGTTAGTTAAAATGAAACTCAACGAATTCAGAAGAAAGGTAAAATTTCAAAAGAAATGTATATATCTTATTGGAGAAATAACATTTCTGGGCTAGCTAGCTCCATAAAGTAACACACCATATGATGAATAGATCAAAAGAGGTAAAGGGGGCTATTTTAAAGAATTGGAATGGTCAAGAAAACCAAGAGCTGATGTAGCTGGTAAAATATCTCCTACAAAGTAGGGGATCATTTCTTACATACTGAGAAGATCAACTCAACTGTGTGAAGTGCTTTGAATTTACACAATCAGTACTTTGGTTTTCATACCATCACAAGATTTTTCATCTGGTTGAAGCTGGTCTAGGTATGAAATTGACTCATTAATGCTCTTTCTTAGGTCTAGTCATTCATCCAGTTCTAATTCTAGCTACTAGAATTTAACTCACATCTCTCCATATAATCCACATAGATAATATCATACTCAAGTAAATTTGACAAAAACAGAGATGAAATTCAAATAGTATGAATTTGTTTTTGAGGGAGTCATGCAAAATCTCAGTCATAACCATTTTTTTTGGGAGGAGGGGAGCAGTTGGCTGAAGCATAGCAGTCATTTATGTGTCTTATTCCCCTACTAACTGGCACAAGATACTTGACCTACTCTTTTTTTTGACCTAAGCTAGTTCATTCCTTCTTAGGCAATATGGTAGCCTTCCAGGACTTAGCATTTTGTACCTAAGATTGTCTGAGCTCAAGTGAGCTACTAGTCTCAGCTTTCTTAATGAAAAGGGATTACAGGTATGTCCTACCATACCTGTGTCCAATTCCTTTTGTAAATCATCTCTTCAATTATATATATTTGCCAATGATTGGGAAGATTTGGATTAATTATAATTATCTTAGATAAATTGGAATTCTTGGAATGAATAGAACAAAAGAGAAGCATCAAGGACCACATGATTCACTGGAGGGAGATCTATAGTACAGTATTCCAAAGATTTGTCTTTGACTCTGTTCTATGTCACATACTTATCAATAATGCTTGTCAAAATTTAGGTAATTTGAAATTGGAAGAGATAGCTAACATGGTATAAGAAAGATTTAAAATCTTAAGATTCTATTCCTGACAGATTAGAATGATGGGCTGCAACTAGGATGAAATTTAACAGAAATAAATGTAAAGTTTTAGATTTTAATTTAAGGAATCCACACACATATGATGGGGTTTACTGTTATTGGACAATGATATATATCAAAAAAATCTTAAACTTGATTTTGGACTAAAGATTCTATGTCTGAATATAGATTGACTAAGGGAAATGAGAGTCAGGGCCCAGCTCCAGGGCCTCAGGCCAAAACAGGTGGAGCATGATGGCAGCCGAGGTTATACCCAGAGAGTCTTTAGAAGTTCAATATTAAGACATGATCAATTAGGCAAAAAGCAATCTGATGGAAGAAAGGGATTGCATGATCTATCAGTCAAGAAGCAATCCGATGGGAAAAAGGAATTGCAATTAGGGAAAAATACAGTTTTATGCAGCTGGGACTACTGAGATATCCCCTGGAGAAGTAAAATCTGTCTAGTCTATGGATTCTTTGCCTCCAGGCACAGTAGGCTTGTCCATTTCACCTCCTGAAAGTACTTACAAAACAGTGTTTATCTATATACTGATGTGGGAAACTGGGGAATGTGTAGCTAATATCCCAGTCACTAATACAGGTAGACAATGTGTGACTTATCAACTAGGAGAAGTAGTAGCATCAAGTTTACTGATACAGACTCCTAATAGGCAATCTGGTGATAGTTGCCCAGATTCTGATTCCCAACAGCAGAATCTAGGAATACTCTAGACTGCAACTGGTACAGCTGACCATCTTATGCTCACTATTTTTATAAATGGCATACCATTGGAAGGGTTGGTAGACACAGATGCAGATCATACAGTCATTAGAAGTGCCAATTGGCCCAGTCATTGGCCAAAGATTAAGGCAGACCCCTATATGTCTGGCACAGAAAGATCAATGGCAACTGAAGTTAATGTTTTTGAGATGACATTTGAAGGAAAAACAGGAGTTTTTACTCCTTTTGCAGTTGAAAAAATCCCCATCAATCTATGAGGAAGAAACATTTTACAGCAGCTAGTATTACAATTGAATATTTCGATTTTTTAGGCAGGGCTGCTGTTCAAGGCCTGCCTGCACTCTCACCTGTTTTTATTCAATGGAAAACTGATACACCAGTGTGGGTAGAACAGTGGCCCTTAACAAGTGATAAAATTCAGGCTTTATTAGATATAGTACAAAAGCAACTTGACCAAGGACACTTGCAATCTCCTTTAAGTCCTTGGAATTCCCCTGTATTTGTTGTAAAAAAGAAATCAGGAAGATAGAGGATGTTGACTGATTTTAAAAAAAGTAAATGAACAGATGGAAACTATGAGAACTCTTCAGCCTGGACTTCCATCTCCTACTGAATTGCCTAGAGAATGGCCTCTTTGGATTATAGACATTAAAAATTGTTTCTATTCTATCTCTCTAGATAAGGGGGATATGAAAAGACTTGCCTTTTCAGTGTCCAGTGTTAACTTAACTGAGCCTTATAAAAGATATGAATGGACAGTTTTGCCACAGGGAATGAAAAATAGCCCTACTATGTGTCAAATGTATGTTGCTGCTGCTCTTACTTCAGTAAGAAAAGCATTTCCAAAAGTTATGTTATTATATTACATGGATGATCTCTTGGGATGTGCACCTGAGGAGCAAATGTTAGAAGCATATCTACAAAAGATCATAGAAACACTAAGGAACTACAAATTGCATATAGCTCCAGAAAAAATTCAAAGACATGCTCCTTTTCAAGATTTAGGATATGAAGTATATCCTAAGGTACAAAAGCTTTCTTTAAGAACAGAGAAGTTGAACACCTTAAATGACTTTCCAAAATTAATAGGAGATATCTAATGGATCCATCCAGTGTTAGGCTTAACTCCCAATCAATTACAACCATTATATGGCATTTTAAGGGGAGACAGTGCTTTAAACTCATCATGCCAATTTACAAATGAAACTGAAGAGGCTTTGAAGTTGAGTTGGTTGAACTGTTTTTATCCAATGTGGTTGAAAGTTACTCAAAAACCCTTGGAAATATCAGTTTTTGCTACAAAAGAGGCACCCACAGTAGTCCTTTATCAAGGAGACAGTGTGATAGAGTGGGTGAACCTCCCAGCACAACCAGAACAAAGCCTTACTCCTTATCCAGTGCTTGTGGCTAGAATTTTATTAAAGGCCATTAAGTAAGTAGTACAATTATCTAGGATAGAACGTGACAAGATATACACCTATTATACCAATGCACAAAAAAATGTATGTTGTGAAACATCTTAGAGTGGCACATTTTATTGGCCACAGCTTCAAATTTTATATAGGGGTCCCCATTAAAGATAACCTGGCTATTCCATAATTGGCAATGGATTTTTGAAGAAAAGTTTTTAAGGTTCTTCTTAAAGGACCGACTAACTTTACAGATGATCCAAACTTAACATTTGTGCTGTATATTCTCATGACTTAACTATAAAAGGGAGTAGTCAGAACTCCTTTTCAGTCCACTCAGCAAAATGAATTGTATGCTCTTACTTATTATCCAGGAGATGTAAATATAATATCTGATTTGGCCTATTCAGTAGGTATGGTACA
Source organism: Antechinus flavipes (assembly GCF_016432865.1). Taxonomy (NCBI): domain Eukaryota; kingdom Metazoa; phylum Chordata; class Mammalia; order Dasyuromorphia; family Dasyuridae; genus Antechinus; species Antechinus flavipes. Next base: position 132,069,297 of record NC_067403.1, on the reverse strand, counting down.
AAGAATCACTACAGCCCACATAAAATTTGTAGCTTCTAATATATCTCAGCTGTTTAAGGAATTTCAAGAGTAAGTAAGAGAACCACCAGGCAAGATTTTATCTTTCATGTCCACTCTCATAGTGGACTTCCATATTTTTCATGGAAATTCAAAGGCAGATTGACTTTTAACCATGTTAGCCAATACTCCTTTATTTCAGGCAGCCTAAGAATCTCATTCTAAATATCATCAGGCTGCTTGAACTTTACATTTACAATTTGGGATAACAAAAGAGGAAGCTAGGAGCATAGTAAAAGGCTATACAAATTGCCTTCCTTTCCATGCTTCTACACTCCCTCCAGTAAAAAACCCCCGTGGTTTGAGACTCAATGAAATTTGGCAAATGGATGTGACCCATTATAAATCTTTTGGTCGTCTATCTTTTATCCATGTTGTAGTAGAAACATTTTCATGATTTACATTTGCAATACCAGCAGCAAAAGAGACAGCTCAAGTGGTCATTGAATTCTTTATATAAACTTTTGTAATTATTGTGCCACAAGCAATAAAAACAGATAATGGACCTGCATATACTTCTAAACATTTTGCACACTGTTATGCATAGTATCAGATTTTACACACTACTGGCATATCTTTTAATCCTCAAGGACAGGTAATAATAGAGAGGAGAAACAGAGACATTAAGATGCTCCTCCAAACACAAAAGAATGGGGGAGCCACAGGTAGCCCTAGAGAAGTTCTAAATTTAGCTCTTTATACCATTAATTTTTAAATTTTTGATAAAGATGCATTGGCTCCAGCAGACAGGTTTTATAACTCAATGGAAGGGCGGTGTCCAGTGTGCGCAGTTCCACTATTTTTAGATAATCACCAGGTGATGTGGAGAGATCCAGAAAGTGGTGAATGGAAGGGACCAGATAGGTTAACTGCTTGGGGGAGAAGATTTACTTGTATTTCTACACAGGGAGAAGGAATCAGATGGGTGCCAACGAGCCATATTCACCTTGTCCATCGGAGAGGGACAGAGAAAGAGAAAAACTTTGAAACAAAGGAGAAAACTCAAGAAACATTGGGTGGTTCCATCTCTGACTACATGGGCCACTGAAAAAGCATTACTGTTAACCTAATGTGTGTGACAATTGAATCATGAACATCAAAAATTGTTGAATCATTGGATTCTGTAAAGTATGGGCTAGCTCCCTGGAGGCCTAAGGATCAGTCAGAGTCAGGATAAATAAAAGTCCTTGGTCTTTATGGGAAGAAGCAGGCAAACTGCCAGGAGTTTAGCCAAAAATCTCTTCTCAGTTCTGGAGTCCAGAATCTCCACCTTTCTCCTTCTTGTCCTGCTGCCAAGTGAGCTCTCACCTCTCTCACCCCACCCTCTAATCCTTACCTATGAGTATCTTAACCTGAAACAGTGAGCCAGCACCAAACAATAAGAAGGGCCATTTTCCCAAACATATGCTAATTGAGTCATTGTCTTATATTGAATAGGTAATTAGCCTTAAGTGCTTGGTTGTCTGATGCAAGTTTTTGGAGTTTCAGATTTTTACAGATTCCCTGAGATGAAAAATTGTTGCTAAGACTATTACAGAACTTCAAAACCAGCAGTAATCATTGGATTCCCTGAGACATGATAAGACTGATACAGGACTTCAAAATCTGCAGGAATCATTGGATTCCCTGACACATGAAGTAATGGACAATAGATTGGTTTTGGACTATTTCTAGAACTTATGGACATTCCTCATGTTGATTGAGGTTGTTTGTTACATTACTACTACCTTGTGTTATATTACTATGTGCTTGTGTAATACCTCCTGTGTTGATGGATTTATGTATACCTGTTTCAAGTGAGACCCTTCAGAAACCCACTAATCTGGTTTGACTCCCCATTTCCCTTTGTTGTTTTCATCTCCCTTTCTGAGACGTCAGGGAGGGTGTGATACCTCCTTTTTTGGTGTTTTCACTCCCCTTTTCTGAGAAGTCAGGGAGGATGTTATCACCTCCTTTTTGGTGTTCTTACCTCCCTGAGAAGTCAGGGAGGGTGTGACTACCTATGTTCTAAAAGAAGAGAAAGCCGGGAGATGTAAAGGCAGGAACTGTATGATTGATTTAATCCTACAACAAGGTGTTAACTTAGTGGAATTGATAATACAATGGTTATCTAGTTTAGCAGGTGAGTTCTCTAGTTCAGTATGATTGATTTAATCCTAAAACAAGGTGTTAACTCAGTAGAATTAAGATAATGATTCTCTAGTACTTAGTATAGTTCTACAAGTTTGACACCTACGATGATATAAGTGATTTGGGTGACTCGAGAGACTTCAAGATAGAGACCCTCTTGGTGGCTCTCCTGTTTCCTGCATTGAAACCAAGACCCATTCCGGAGAACCTCCAAAAAACAAAAAACTGGGCCCCAGGTGAAGGAGAGAGACTGTGAAGGACATAATAAAGACTTTGGACTTTATCCATGACTATTCTTGTGGTGATTACTCTGGTAAAACAAAGGCTGGTCCCAAGACCTCCAGAAAGCTAACCAGAACCTTATAGATATCCTCTAAGGCATGGCTTCTTAAACTTTTTCCATGCGTGACTCCTTTGTGCCCAATAATTTTTATGTGACTCTGGATTTATAAATATAAAATAGGTATACAAATCAAACTTTCACTGACAATAAATCATAATTTCATGACCCTTCACATTCAGTTATGAAACTCCATATGGGGTTTATGAAGGTGAGCTCTAAGGTACCATGGATCTATGATCATACAATCCTTCCTTTGAGATTCTAAATGAGGCCTGGCTTCAGTTGCACCCCTGGTTAAATTTTGGAGCCTCTTATTCCAAATTGCAATGGCTTGATGCCAGCTCTTGGGCTGTGTGAACCTTTTCCTACTTGTCTTGTATAATGCAATGACTATCTACTTCCTATCTGTTGTTGCCATTTTCTTCAGTCATTTTCTCTGCTCTCCTGTGAGGCAAATGCACTTCTGGATCTTGCTTATCCCTGGACCAGTCCATATCATACTCTTTATGACACTGATGCTATGTGTGTGTGTGTGTATGTGTGTGTGTGTGTGTATACATATGTAATATAATATGTTATCTTTTGTTATATGGAAACAACATTCAGTGGCATTATTTTGTTTTTTAGTTTCTCATAATAAAGAAAATAATAAAAAACTAAAACACATTCAGTATTTCATTTTTCCACCTCATTTTAGCTTTATCTCTCTGTCTGTCTGTCTCTCTTTTTTTCTTTTAAATTTGAGCTCTGCTCTCTGGGTAGAAGGAGTACTGTTTCAGGCTTCTTGTAACAATGGCTCCAACTGTGGCTGCACTGATATTTCCCCAAGGTCCATGAGGGGACCCTCATGTCTGGGGTTATGATGAAGGGGATTTGGGGAATGGTGGCTGATGCTACTGGAGGATGTCAAGGTCTGGCAGCTTAACTAGTGTTGAATTGGAGTCCTATTGGTGGTGCCTGGAATGTTGAGGCCAGGTGAGATGTTTTTGTGTTTCTCTGGGGCTGACACTGTTTCACTGAAGTGTATGGTGGTTTGGTCTCTGGAGATAGCTGTTTGGCCTCGGATATCTATCTATCTATCTAACAAAGCCTGTGGTAATTCTCAGAGCTGGAGTCAGCTGACTCCCCTGATTTTGCCAAGACATGTGAGAGGTCCTGGTGTTAGTGTTCACTCATTGCACCACACTGGAGCTTAGGATCTCCTGTTGGTTTGCTCAGATGGAGTTTGCTGCCAACTTACCTAGAGCATCCTGCCTTGTACTGCCCCCTGTCCCTTGCCAAATAAGATGGATCCCTCCTGTCAAATCTCCAAGTTTCCTAGGCTAAAAGATTGTTTCACTTTTATCTTGCCTCCTTGCTGGTTCTGCCTTTCCAGGACCTGTCTTGTGGGTGCTATTTTATGGTTGCATGGAGATGAACATGGGAGGGTTAGAAAGATTCTCTATCATCTTGACTCTCAGAAGTAGAATCATACATTCAGTATTTCAAATTGTTTATAGAACTGCATTCTTAAAGACAAAATAAAGCTTCATGTTTAGGACTTCAAATCTGGTCTATTCTTAAAAATAATAATTATTATAGCTAATTTGTACATACCTTTAAGGTTTGCAAAACACTTTACAAGTATTATCTCATGTCATTTCTAGGGAATAGGTTTGATTAGGATCCCTATTTTATAAATGATAAAACTGAGCTAAGTGGAAATTAAGTGACTTGACTAGAGTCACACTGCTATTAAGTATCTAAGATCAATTTTGAACTCAAATCTTCCTCCCTCCAAATCTAACATTGTAACTCTTGTACCACTTTGCTGCTTCAAACCATCTAATCCCATCCCTTCCCACATCTTCTAGGAGTTTCCCTTTACTTCATTCTATACTGAGTAGTTCAACCCTTTGTTAGGATTAATCTACTTCTCTTTTGCTGTGTTTCTTCTGCACTCTCATCCAAGGATTCATTTCCCAGATTACTTACTGTTCCAATAGAATTTCTATTTCTAATAGAAATGAATTACATTCTTGGCAACTGATAAAACTGTTTCTACATGATAAACACCATTCCCAGGTTTAAATCTTGCCTCTATTACTTATTACCTGTGTGATTTGGGACAGGTCATTTGACCTCTCTAAGCTTCAGTTTCCTCATGTATGAAATGGTATTTGGACTTGTCATTTCCAATCCTATGATACTCTCTGCCATAGCTCCCCATTTCTTTATCCAGTGCCTTCATTATCACAGAATTCCAGTATTGGATACAATTCTCTAGTTTAATAATCTTGACAGATTGTTATTCAATCTTCCCTTGAAGACTAGTGATAGGGAATTTGTTAACCCCAAAGAAATTCATCCTATTTTTGTTTAACTTTAATTTTTGAAAATACTTCTTATATAGAACCAAAACTTCTCTCCATTACCTTCTGGAATAAGTGAGATAGAAGTTTAATTGTTCTTCTACATAACTACCCTGCAAGTACCTAAAGACAACTACCATGATCTCTCCTCTCCTATCTACTTTTTTTAATACTAGGTATCCCTAGCTTTCTTAAACAGTCCATGGTTAAGTATTACAGGTCTAATGTCTTTAGATCATATCATACACTCTGAAAATTCACACCTGGAAGACAGGCATCTTCTGCTAATCAAGGAAGGAACCACTATGACTTCTGATCCCAGTACTCCAAAGATTTGCCATTGAGAGTTATTTCTTGAAGTATCTCAATTAGAGTGATCTGAAAGCATCTAGAAGGTGACAAAAGGAATGAATGGTGCAACAGCTTAAGATGATCCAAATAGTTTTAAGAAAGAAAGGGAGAAAAATATAGAGCATAGAAACATCCTGAATTAGAATAGTATTTAATTTTTTTTAATACTCATTACCAATGCAAGTATCCAAGAACAATCTATATGCAGCAAAATAGTGTTTACTGTGAGACATAAAGACAGATAGATAGATATACACAGAAAGAGACATACAGACACATTGACACAGATATATTTGGCCTAAGTCTATGAGATCTGACAATCTCATTTGTGTTTTCCTGGAAAATGACATCAGAAAAGCTCCTCTCTCATAGTGATTAAATGCTTCTTTAATTCACTTATATTGAACATGTTCTTACAACTGAAAAAACCTATAAACAATCACAGAACTCGTGGCATCCACAGCTTGGGAGTAATTTATTCAAATTAGAGTTTTTCATTTCACACTCATTGCTATGGTTGCTTTCTAATATCTCTCGAGATATTCCAGGTGGATAAACTTTGAATATACTAATCACACCGTAAGTTTTATGAACTAGAAGCCATGCATACTGCCACTGCACCACTGAGATACTATTGGGACTAACATTCAAGGTTAGTTCTGTGAGCTTGTGAAACAAATGAAAACTGGCTCTATTGAAGCCTCCCTTATAAGGAGAAAAGGACTGCTGACTGTTCCAGAGCAGAAGGTTCAGAAACCCCTGCATGGGAGGGCTGGACTCTCACATTTTCAAAGCAAGGCTACAAAGTTCAAAGCAAGTGAACACGTGGAAAGGGAGGGAGCAGAGTGGCCTGGGCAGAGCAGTGTGTTGTAAAGGCAGCATAGAGGGAAAGGCAGAGATCTCTGCCAATATCAGCAGCAGGATTGCAGCTGCCAGCTTTGAAAAGTACCTGGCTGAGTTTTAAAGGACATGAACACAATACTCTTACTGAGAAGCCCTTTGCAGACCTTCATTCACAGCCAAGGAAAACAACTTTTGGAGTTTTTAGGTGTCCATAAACAGCTAGATGAATACAGGGAAACCAAACTCAGGATTGAGTGAGGGTATTTAAATGCTCAGTTTGTTTAGTGGCCAGGGGCTACTTTTCCAATATCAAACTGCTGGTACATTCATGAATATCCAGATTCCCTACATGTTTGAAAATTCCAGATAAATATGGGACAGATGGCAGAGTCCTGGGAACTTGGAGATATATGTAGTTGCCATGTTGTGAAATCAGAGGAGGAATATGGAGTTTTACTTTCCTCTAAGAATCCAGACATGTCCCATAACATTCTTGAGAACAGGCAAAATAGATTGAAATGTAAATTGTGAAACAACAAATATACAAAAATACAATAAAGCATAAAGTCAAAATGCTGTTTTGTAAGTCAATATGTGTCCACAGAAATTGTTATGCATGGTTTAGTGGCCCCCTCATTTTTAGTTTGAAACAACTAGTCTATACCACATGAGAAAATTGGGTGGTTAGTCTTAGCAATGAACAAGAATTATGTTAGTAAATAGATCTGGATAATTCCAGTTCCAGAAAATCCCTGTAATTCAGCCTCAGCACTTTGTTAACCAGTGAGCCTAAAACTTTCCTAATGAGGAGAGCATGAGGCAATAAGTTGAAGAGTGATACAAAACAGACATTCATGGAAAAAATGTTTTTATCAAGAAAGATAAAATATGGAAATTATATGAATCTGATAATAGCACAATAAAGGCTATTTTACAGGGGAAAGACTCCTGTAGGGTTGCCAACTGTTAAAGCAAAATGAATGAAGAGCAAATGGGTTGTATTTCAAACACATACCATTACACTGAGCAACAGTAACATTTTACTACTGGAGTCACATTTTTTGACTGATGCAATAAAATTTGTAAAATACAAAGAAAACATAGGATTTATATCTTTTTAACTTCAAATTCAAAACGGATTTTATAGTTACCAGTGCTATTAAGGAAAAAAAAAAGTTTGAGAGGGATCTTAAAAGGCCCAGCAGTTCTAAGAGAACTCATGCACTGTTTACAAGAAGAGTAGAGATACGGTTTTTCCTATGGCAGGAGTTGTGTAATTCTACTGTATTTTTAAGAGAGACATTTCATGCTTTGTTATTTTCGGTAATTATTAAATTTGAGAGGTTCCAATTATTAGATTGGAATAGTCTGGCCTGGTTTCATGGGTCATAAATGGAAACATTGTTTATGATTTATAGAATCTTGGAGATAATTTTGACTTTTAGTTATTTTGTCATAATATTATTTGGAGGGACCCAAATTTAGATGGTGAGTTGATAAATGCAAAGCAAGAATAATGTATTCTATACTATCTTTCTTATATTCGTTTAGGGTTTGCTTTTTCTTAGGGTGGAACAGAGAAATTGTTTGGAACTTCTCAGTGAGCCTTGGTCATTTTCCTCAAGCAATAGTTAACTAAAAGTTATTGTTAGCTGCTAACATATGAGAATCACATAAACTTGACTGCACTTGTACATTTTGTTTTGACAGATATTGAAAAATAGGATTGACTTTTGAAATATAATCCATGTGTTAAGCAGAAATAAATGACTTCCCCCCATCCCTTTTTTGTGTTCAGAGGAAAGAAGAGATAAGCAGCATCAATTTCTTTTCTTTTCTTTTTTTTTTTTTTGAAACAAAGTACTTATTTTTTTTTTCTTTTCATAGTAATCACATGGAAATTTCCTCTGACCCAACAGTTTTCCATTTGTTTATCTTATTATTTTGCACTTTATTCTAAGCAACAGCCATATATCAAAGCAAAACTTTTAGAAATATAATTGGGCCAGCTGACTGGCTTTTTAGAGCTTCGTGTATATATTTGGTATATATATTATGTGTATATATTAGGTATATATTTGTTGTGCAAAGCTGTTTTGAAACAAAGACCTTGGTATAGAGAAGGCTGAATGATTTGTATATTTATTTTAAACATGGTTCATTTTGATTCAAGTAATTCTTTAAATATTGTTTTTCTAGAGATCTTAGAGGAATAATATAAACTTGAAGTATGAAAAGGTCCAAAATAGTCCTAGTTATAATTTTAAAATTACTGGATTTTACTAAATGTGAAATTGATAGGCTGCAGAAGGAAAATCTGGAAAGTATGCCCTCGGCTGAGTTGGAAGAAAAGGATTTTGGAACCTTTTACTTACTTTAAATAAATACTCAGATGGTGAAATCCATACATAACAGAGTCAGGGATATAGAGAAAAAGATCCTAGGACAAAGGTAAAAACTCCTACCAGTCTTTTTGCTCCAACCTGATTTGCATACAAATAGGCTCATTATGAGATTTGAAAGTTTTGCTACATTAACATATACTGCCTACATATATATTTCATAATACATTTTCTGGTTATCTGTGTTCTACCTGTAAGTCCTTTCGAATACTAGTGATATGGACCTCTTGGAAAGTATACCTTTTTGAATATGGTAAAAATCTTATCAATTGTTTATTTTAATATCGTTTATTTTCATTGAATATAAATTCCAACTGCCAAAGGAAACATATCAATGGAGTTCTCATAAACTTTGGTTTTAAATGGAAACTGACTGACATTCCCAACATTCTTTAAAAGTGATATGATATTCAGGAAGGTCGTTTATAAAAGTGTCCTTGTGTGCTGCAAAGAACAAAAAGCCAGATCCAGAATCAGAAATCTGGTCTTGGGACTGCTGTTTTATACCTTTGACATATTACTTTTTAAAGTATACATCTAATGAATTCAATCACATTTATTTTGGATTTCAGAGATTGACATATGAGTGATCTCTTGCTAGACTGTAAGCTTTATGAAGGCAAAGGTCATATTTTATGAATTTTTGAGTGTTGTGTCTAGGACTGCATTTTGAGCAGAGTATAAGTTGATCGGATATTTGTAGAATATCATTGATCTCTGATACATTTAATTATTTGTCTATCATTACTATCTAATAATTATTTTGGAATTAGGCACAAAAATGATCAAACTGGTCATTGACAAAATTCTGAATTCTTGTTTCCAGTTGCAGCATACAGATATGTGGAACTAATATAATCAAGATTTTATAAGTGGAATAAAATAAGGAACTGGGACCAGGGCTTAGCTAGTTGAATTTTTGAGATATTTTGTTATTCACAATTTCGTTTTGCTAACTCTTCAGTAGTAGTAAATTTTTAATGATCTGAAAGATGACTTTAACATGGTATTGTTCTCTATGGTTAGCTGAATCTGCTCTTTCTTTGAAGGCAAATTAAGTCTTCTTACCTCACTCCAAATAACAATTTCTCCACTTTCAAAACTAATAGATCTTATGTTTAATATACATATTTATCAATCTATCTCATTCATTCTTGGGTAATTTTTTCAACTTTCCCTGGTACTCCACATTTAGATGGTAAGCTCCTGTGTAATATTTCATACTTTTTCCCAGCCCCATAACACCTAACACTATAAACTTTTAAGAAACTTCCATTGACTGGGTTTATTTGTTAGCCTAGTACACTTTTTATTAAATGGAACTCTTGTTCAGAATAATAACTATAGATTTATTGAGATAAAATGACTTTCCCAAAGAACACATGACTAATTACAACCGCATTCTAATTACAAAACTAGGAACAGAATTCAAATCCTCTGATATATAATTCTGATTTTTCAATTCTACTCACATTTTTTAAATACTTTAATACGCATATCATTTATTTTGTATTATGCTTCTTTGGGGTAATACTCTTATTTGATTATAAGTTCCATGAGAACAAAGAACACATTTTATTTCTCTTTGTCTACCCTGATGACTAGTAGAGTGTCCCCCATAGGTGAACACACAAATATGCAAAAGATAAGTAATTTTATCAGTATAGGAAACTTTCAGTGTAAAAATATTCTCAAACAAGCTAAGACTTCTAAACGTGTCTTTGATTTAAGATGTCTTAGCAAGTTTTAGGAAACACATAAAGGTCTCTACAGTTAGTAACTTACATCAAAGATGAGATATGAACCCAAAGATTCTGGCTTAGAATTCTTTTTCCTAGGCATACTCTCTGCTCTCTCCACACAGTGAATGATTTAATCTGAAATTAGAAATTTCTGCTTTTCACTCACCACATTCCCCATTAAAGAAGTTTAAACTAAGTGGTGTTATCCTCACTTTAGATGAGAAACCTCTGATGCTGGACGGTTGAAGGACAATTCATTCAAACCTGTGCATTCTGTTTTCTATTATTGATCTATTGACCTTTTGGTATACCCAAAATGAAATTGGACTTTGCCAAGAAAAGAAATTCCTCAATACAAGGAGGACTTATTTGGGTTTATATATTGCTCTGATTATCTAGTCATACATGAATTCAAAGCTAATTTGTAGGTGATAGTATATTTTCATCTCAGGGTTTATATGCAACCTCTATCCATGTTAATGGGATACTTTTGTGCTTACACTAGGGAAAATTGATTCCAATTATTGAGCATAATTTATTCTAGCCCCTTGATGGAATAATTTATACTCTTGAGATACTCTTGAAATGAGAAACCAACAGGGAACTCTATTTATACATAAGTTTTTGGCACATCTTCCAATTAAAAAAGAAATCCAGGTACAAAATCCATCACTCAAGAAAAGCATATAAATTTGTGACACTCCCAAGAGGTTTTTTTGGTCCATAAACCAATAAATGGTTTACATTTACAGGACACATTTCTGTTCTCAGATCCCATATGAAACTCCTATTGACTTATCTGGGAGGCTCGCTCACTAGGGATGAGAGATATTTAGGCAATAAGGGGGGAATAATCTTTTTTTAAAATGTGATCAATTTTAGGCTTCCAATCTTGATTGGAATTGAAAATATATTTGTGGGAGTGCAATCTATTCAAAAGGTTATATCTTTAAATACATACCAACTCAAGTGTGAATGCTATTGACTGGATTTTCCAGTAAAGGAAACAAAATAATTATTACAATCTATTTTAAAATTCTTATTAAATGTACACAGATTTAAAATTGGAGGACATTTGCTAGGAAAATGAGTATTATTTTGCTCTGAAAATTTAAAAAATAATTTATGATCATATTATCCTATGTAAACATAACACAAGGAGAGATGATATAATACTCACTATCTGAGTTGTATGGAAATTTCTTATAAAAACTGTTAATGTACATACTTTGAAGGTGGACTTTCAGATAGATTATGAGATTAATTCCAAGGTACTTGTTTTATAGTTGTTTTCATAAACTTGTTTTGCTTTTATATTAAACTGTTAATATACATACTTACATGAACCTTAAGATAATATTAATGATTTCATTTAAGTGATCTTTCAATATTGAAAGAAAACAAAGATGTTAAATTAGTTGTTAGCCTAAATTGCATTAGTTTAAAAATTATAAATGAAATAAGAAAATTGGGCCCAATATGTTTGGTTTATTTAAAAGACTAATTTTAAGTGGACTATTTTGCTATGAGGCATACTTACAATCACATTAAATCATAGTAAAATTATGTAATGTGTTCAGACAAAAAGATCATATCCAACTTAGTGTATATCTCTTACAAATGCACTTAAGATCCCAGCACAAATTCATGTGACTGAATTTTGAAATGTCTAAAGCAATTTACAAATATTATTATTATTATTTTTATCACAATATTCTTTAAACTTCTGTGCATGAATTTGAGACTTCAGTCTTATCAGATACTAAATAAAATGTTTTTTTTATGAAACTGATTATTTAAGTTGTAAATTGCTTTGTAAATATCCTCCCTGGGAGCAGCAGTCACCATATTGTGTTGTGTTCTGATAATGACAATATGGATTTAATGGTGCTTTTAAAATTAGAAGACTTTTTTTTATAATATCCTTATAATTAAGGTGGTTGAAGAGTCCTCATTTTGCAAATGAAGAACAGAAAAGTCACATGCTTATTGTATAGCTATCGAAATAGGTGTTAGCCAAATATGAACTTATGTTTCACTGAACTCACTGTTTCTCTGAAGACAAATGCATGCAAATAACTAATAATACTATGAATCAAATGCTTTTGATGTATGTAGCTGTGAATCTGACTATAGCCCAAAAAAACTTGGAAAAAGTTTAGGTCCTGGCTTAGAGGCTATGTTTCTTGCCTCCTAACTTGCAATTAAATTGTTTGAAAATTCATTCAGGAATGTTTGCAGTGTTGTCAAAACTCTCTGGATTTCAATCAAATACTGAATGCATATGTAACAGTTATTTCAGTTAAGCTGTCTAAATTTATAGGAGGAACACAGTTAACTAACGATGAGTTACTTAGTATGTGGAAAATTAATCACTCGATTTTTGTTTACAATTAGAAAATAGAATTTTTCCCCACCCTTCCTCCATTTACACACATAAATATTTCCCAAATAGTCATTGTAGGGAGGAGTAAAGAAAGACACTTAGCTGAAAGTTGAAAAAAAGCACTTTCTTGATATATATTGTTGGGGATGGGGGGAGGCATAAGGGAGGTTTAGTTATATCTTTGATTCTAAAGATATCATTTCTTGAGAAAAGTAAAACTTGTTCAACTATTACTCCTTTTAAGAGACTTTGGCCAAGGCAGAATCCCAGTAAATACACTTTTTCTCTCAATAAAGAGAGCATCATGGTAATACAATGGTATATATAGTCAGAAGTAGTTATAAGTCTAATTGAATTTGTTTTAATATTTTCCTTTATTATAAACAAAAGTCTGTCTCTGAGGAGGTCTAAGGAAATAATGACTACAGATTTTTTAAAAAAGCAATAATAAACCTTTAAAATACATTTCAATTATCCATAATACAATATGTAACAACATTAATTTAAACTTAAAAAAAACTAAACTTTTGATTTCAACAGCCTGATGAGAAAAACTCTACAAATGCAGACCAGCATTCCTGTGTGTTAAACTTTCTTATTATATGGAAGAATGAAGTGACTTTTTTAGAGTCATATAAATAACATGTTTCAAAGGCAGAATTAGAACCCAGATCTTCTTGAATGTAAGGGTAGCTCCCTAATTATTATACTATGCTGCCTTAATTTAATGCTAGATGATAATATATTTTTTTAAAAGTTTTTTGCTTACAAAACATATACATGGGCAATTTTTCAACATTGACTCTTGCAAAACTTTCTGTTCCAAATTTTTCCTTCCTTCTCCCCAAATCATACCCTAGACAGCAGGTAGTCCAATAGATGTTAAATGTTAAAATATATGTTAAATCCAATATATGTATTGGGATATAAGCTCAGTAAAATCACTGCTGGGTCAAAGGGTATTCATAGTTTGATAAATTTTTGAGCATAGTTCTAAATTGCTCTCCAGAAATTGGATCCTTTCATAGTTCCACCAACTGGAGTCATGTCCCAGTTTTCCCACACCTCCTCTAACATTCATAATTATCTTTTCCTGCATTTTAGCCAAGTTGACAGGTATGTAGTGATATCTCAGAGTTGTCTTAATTTGTATTTCTCTGATCAATAATGATTTAGAGCATCATTTTACATGACCAAAAATGGTTTCAATTTCTTCATCTGAGCATTGTCTGTTCATATCTTTTGACCATTGATCAATTGGAGAATGGCTTAATTCCTCATAAATTTGAATCAATTCTCTATATATTTTGGAAATGGGGCCTTTATCAGAATCCTTGAATGTAAAACTGTTTCCCCAGTTTCTTGCTTCCCTTCTAATCTTGTATGCATTAGTTTTGTTTGTACAAAAACTTTTTAACTTAATATAATCAAAATTATCTATTTTGTGATCGATAATGACTTCTGGTTCTTTTCTGGTCATAAATTCCTTCCTCCTCCATAGATCTGAGAGATAAACTATCCTATGTTTTTCTAATTTATTTATAATCTCATTCTTTATGTCTAGATCATGAACCCATTTTGGTCTTATCTTGGTAAACAATGTTAAGTGTGGGTCACTGCCTAATTTCTGCCATAGTAGTTTCCAATTTTCTCAGCAGTTTTTGTCAAATAGTGAGTTCTTATCCCCAAAGCTGGGGTCTTTGGATTTGTCAAACATTAGATTACTATAGTCATTGACTATTTTGTCCTGTGAATTTAACCTATTTACGGATCAACTACTCTGTTTCTTAGCCAGTACCATATGGTTTTGATGGCCACTGTTTTACAATATTGTTTTAGACCTGGTACAGCTAGGCTACCTTCATTTGCTTTTTTCTCCCCATTAATTCCCTTGAAATTCTTGACCTTTTGTTCTTCCAGATGAATTTTGTTATTATTTTTTCTAGCTTGGAAAAAATAATTTCTTGAAAGTTTGACTGTATAGCACTAAATAAAAAGATTAGTTTAGGTAGTATTATTATCTTTATTATATTTGCTCAATCCATCCAAGAGTACTTGATATTTTTCCAATTGTTTAGATCTGACTTTATTTGTATGGAAAGTGTTTTGTAGTTTTGCTCATATGGTTCCTGACTTTTCTTTGCAGATAGATTCCCAAATATATTATCAACAGTTATTTTAAATGGAGTTTCTCTTTGTATCTCTTGCTGTTGGATTTTCTTAGTGATGTATAAAAATGCTAATAATTTATGTGGATTGATTTTGTATCCTGCAACTTTGCTAAAGTTTTGGATTATTTCTAATAGTTTTTTATTTTATTCTCTAAGGTTCTCTAAGTATACCATCATATCATATGCAAAGAGTAATAATTTGATTTCCTCATTACCTACTCTAATTCCTTTAATATATATTTTTCTTCTCTTATTGCCAAAACTGGCATTTCTAATACAATATTGAATAGTAATGGTGATAGAGGGCAACCTTGTTTCATCCCTGATCTTTTTGGGAATGGGTTAAAGTTTATCTATTACATATGATGCTTGCTAATGGTTTTAAATAGATGCTACTGACTATTTTAAGGAAAAGTCCATTTATCCTATATTTTCTAATGTTTTTTTTAATAGGAATGGATGTTGGATTTTATCAAATGCTTTTTTTGCATCTATTGAGATAATAATAGGTTTTTTTGTTAATTTCATTATTGATATAGTCAATTATGCTAATAGTTTTTCTTATATTGAACAGCCCTGCATTCCTGGTAAAAATACTACTTTGTCATGGTGTATTTTCCTGGGGATGATTTTCTGTAATCTCTTTGCCAATATTTTATTTAAGATTTTTGCATCAATATTCATTAGGGAAATAAGTCTATAATTTTCTTTCTGTGTTTTCATCCTACCTGGTTTAGGTATTAGCACCATGTCTGTGTCATAAAAGGAATTCGGTAAGAGTCCTTCATTCCCACATGTAAATTCATCTGGTCTTGGGGATTTTTACTTAGGGAGCTGATTAATAGCTTGTTCTATTTCTTTTTCTAAAATGGGACTATTTAATAAATTTATTTCTTCTTCTGTTAATCTGGACAATCTATATTTTTGGTATTCTTCCATTTCACTTAGGTTATCAAAGTTGGGCAAAGTAACTCCTAATTATTGCTCTAATTTCCTTTTCATTGGTGTAAAATCCTCCCTTTTCATTTTTGAGACTTATAATTTGATTTTCCTTTTTCCTTTTTCTAAGCAAATTAAATAAAATTTTGTCTATTTTGTTGCTTTTTCATAAAACCAACTATTAGTTTTATTTATTAACTCAATAATTTTTTTTACTTTCAATTTTATTAATCTCTCCTTTTATTTTTAGAATGTCAAATTTGGTATTTGATTAGTGCTTTTAATTTGTACTTTTTCTAGCTTTTTTAGTTGCAAGCCCAATTCATTGATCTTCTCTTTCTCTATTTTATTCAAGTAAGCCTCTAGAGATATAAAATTTCCCCTTATTACCAATTTTGCTCCATCCCACAAATTTTGATATGTTGTCTCATTATTGTCATTCTCTTGGATTAAATTATTGTGTTTCACCCATTCATTCTTTAGGATGAGATTATTTAGTTTCCAACTATTTTTTGGCATATTTTCTCCTGGCCTTATATTGCATGTGCTTTTTATTGCATCATGATCTGAAAAAAATGCATTTACTATTTCTGCTTTTCTACATTCAATTTGAGGATTTTGTGTGCTAAAACATAGTCAATTTTTGTATAAGTTCCATAAAGCGCTAAAAAAAAGTAAATTTCTTTCTGTCTCTATTTAATTTTCTCCAAAGATCTATCATACCTTATTTTTCTAACATTTTGTTTACCTCCTTAACTCCTTTCTTATTTATTTTGTGGTTCAATTTATCTAATTCTGAGAGAACAAGGCTGAGATCCCCCACTAGTAGAGTTTTGCTGTCTTATTTCTTCTTGCATCTCTCTTAACTTCTCTTCTTGGAATTTCCATGCTATACCACTTGGTACATATAAGTTTAGTATTGATATTGCTTATTATCTATGGTAGTTTTTAGTAAGATATTGTTTCCTTCCTCATTTCTTTTAATTAGATCTATCTTTGCTAGATAGACCTGCTCTGAGATCAGGATTGTTACCCCTGCTTTTTTTTTTCTTCACCTGAAGCATAATATATTCTCCAGCCCTTCATTCTGTATGTATCACTATGCTTTAAATGTGTTTCTTGTAAACAACATATTGTAGGATTTTGGCTTTTAATCCAGTTTGCTATCTGCTTCAGTTTTATGGGGAAATTCATCCCATTTACATTCACAGTTAAAATAACTAAATCTGTATTTACCCTATGTTATGCTTTTCTCTTTTTTATACTTCTTCCCTTCTCCTTAGTATTTTGCTTTTGATGACTACTTCCCTCAAACTGTCCTCTGCCTTTTTAATCCCTTTCCTTTTTACACCTTTTCTCCAATTCTTCTGTTTTCCCTTCTATTATTTCCCTTTCTTTTCCTTCTACTTCACTATAAGGTGAGAAAAGTTTCTTTGTGATACCAAATATATCGATATTTTCTCCTAGAGCCAAATCTGATGACAGTAAGATTCACACAATACTTATCCCTTTCCCTTCTTTCCCTCAATTATAATAGGTTTCTTTGCCTTTTTGTAAGATGTAATTTCCCTTATTTTTTCCTCTTCTTCTCCTTTTTCCTCTTCTTCCAGTATGTTCCCCTTTCTACCTCTAGTTTCTTCTTCATATTATCATAATAAAATTACATTATGCCTGCATTCCCACAAGTAAACACATAACAGAAATAAAGTTCTCAAGAGTGCTTTCTTTTTTATTTTTATGCTTCTCTTGAGTTCTGTGTTTGGAGATCAAACTTTTTGTTCAATTTTGGTCTTTTCATTAGAAATAAGTGAAATTCACCTATATCATTAGATGTCCATCTTCTTCCCTGAAAGATAATGTTCATTTTATTTTATTTTTTCAGAGAAGCTCTTTTATTCAGTTAGTTATATAGGCTTCTAGATACATTCCAGTAATTCAAATTAATCTGACTGTGATTAGTCAGACAAAGATTAATGAGAGACTTTGCTTGGATTAACTGAAAACAGGAATATCTTTAACTCAGACAACAGAAAAATATATAATTGATTAAAATCCTCTGAAAAGTCTTGTGATTGGTAAGCATCTTAAGATTAACCTTTATTTTTTAAATTTATTTTATTTTATTTTATTTTTTATTATTATATATTTTTTATTTAAAAAACATATGCATAGGTAATTTTTCAACATTGACCGTTGCAAAACTTTCTGTTCCAAATTTTCCCCTTTCCCCCCCACCCCTTGCCCTAGAAGGCAGATGGTCCAATAAATGTTAAATATGTTAAAATATATGTTAAATCCAATTTATGTATACATATTTAGACAGTTATCTTGCTGCATAAGAAAAATCAGATCTAGAAAGAAAGAAAAACACCTGAGAAAGAAAAAAATAATGCAAGCAAACAATAACAGAAAGAGTGAAAATGCTATGTTGTGGGCCACACTCAGTTCCCATAGTCCTCCCTCTGGGTATAGATGGTTTTCTTCATTACTAAACAATTGGAACTGGTTTGAATCATCTCTTTGTTGAAGAGAGCCACGTCCATCAGAACTGATCATCATATAGTCTTGTTGTTGCTGTATATAATGATCTTTTGGTTCTGCTCATTTCACTTAGCATCATTTCATATAAGTCTCTCCAGGCCTCTCTGAAATCATCCTGTTGGTCACTTCTTACAGAACAATAATATTCCATAACATTCATATACCACAATTTATTCAGCCATTTTCCAATTGATGGGCATTCATTCAATTTCTAGTTTCTAGCCACTACAAAAAGGGCTGCCGCAAACTTTTTTTGCATATGTGGGTCCCTTTACCTCCTTTAAGATCTTTTTGGAATAGAAGCCAATTTGATAAGTTTTTGAGCATAGTTCCAAATTGCTCTCCAGAATGTTTGGATTTGTTCACAGTTCCACCAACAATGTATAAGTGTCTCAGTTTTCCCACACCCCCTCCAACAATCATCATTATCTTTTCCTTTCATCTTTGCCAATCTGAGAGGTATGTAGTGGTATCTCATAGTTGTCTTAATTTGATCTGATTAATAGTGATTTGGAGCACTTTTTCATATGACTAGAAATAGTTTCAATTTCTTCATCTGAAAATTGTCTGTTCATATCCTTTGACCATTTATCAATCGGAGAATGGCTTGATTCCTTATAAATTTGAGTCGATTCTCTATATATTTTGAAAATGGGGACTTTATCAGAATCCTTAAATGTAAAACTGTTTTCCCAGTTTCTTGCTTCCCTTCTAATCTTGTCTGCATTAGTTTCATGTGTACAAAAACTTTTAAACTTAATATAATCAAAATTGTCTATTTTATGATCAATAATAATCTCTAGTTCTTTTTTGGTCAAAAATTCCTTCCTCCTTTATAATGCTCATTTTAGCTGGATAGCTTATTTTTATCTGTAATCTCAGTTCTTTTGTTTTTCAGAATATTGGATTCCAGGCCCTTTGATCCTTAAAGTGGAATCTGCTAGGTCCTGTATAATCCTAATTGTGCCTCCTCAGTATTTAAATTGTTTTTTTTTTTCCTTGCTGTTTGTAATATCTTTTCCTTAGTATTTAATTCTAAAACTTAGCAGTGATATTCCTTGGAGATTTAATTTTTTGGGTCTCTTTCAGGAAGTGATCAGTGGATTCTTTTGATGGCTATTTTACCTTGTGATTTCAAAATATCAGGGCAGTTTTATTTTATGATTTCCTGCAAGATAATGTTTAGATTCTTTTTAAAATCATGGCTTTCAGGAAGCCCAATAATCCTTAGATTGTTTCTCCTAGATCTATCTTCCAGGTCAGTTGTTTTTCCTAGGAGACATTTCATATTTTCTTCTATTTTTTCATTTTTTTTGTTTTTGTTTGACTAATTCTTTAAGTCTTATTGACTCATTCACTTCCACTTGTTCAATTCTAATTTTTAGTGTATTATTTTCTTCAGTTATTTCTCCCCCCCCTCTTTTTTTAGCTCGTTTTGCAATTGGCCAGTTAATTTTTTTTTTTGTTCATTGCATTCTTTTGCCATTTTTTTCCATTTCCTCCTTCAATGATCTCATTTCATTTCTCCATTTTTCTTCTAACTCTCTTTTAAGATCCTTTATACCATTTTTAAAGAAAGCCTTGTGAAATGGGGACCAGCTCATATCTCTTTTTGGGGCTTCTTCTGAAGTTGCTTTGCCTTTAGGAACTTCAGGATTTGAGACCTGTCTTTTTCTCATTATGTAAGAGCTATTTATGGTGAGAGTTCTTTTTTGTTTTTTATTCAGTTTTTAAAGGCTTGCGGTCTGTTCAATGCAAAGGAGCAACAGGTCCTTTAATTTGCTCTGGGGTAGTTTTGCTGATTGATTTCCAGTGCTGGGTAATGGAGGCTAGGTCTGGCATTCTTCCATGGCTCAGTGGTTTACAATTTGTCTTTTACAAGAAGCAAATCTGCCAAGCCATTTGCTTGCAACCAGGACAGAGTGGCCTAAGAGGCTCACAGAAGATTCCCAGGTACGTGGAAGCTATTGACTCTCTGGAAGTATATGACTCTCCAGTCCAACTTCTCACCTCATTCTCCCTATGCTGTGGTCTGAGTTCAGTAGACTGTCCCCCTGCCCAATTGAAGCAGACATGTTCTGAAATTCTTCCAAGGTATCTTCTAGAAATATATTTCACTCCAAATATTTGTGGATTCTTTGACTTCAAAATAAGTTTAGAGGTTTAATCTGCTGTTGATTTGAGAGAAGGTTAGAGGAGATTACAGAGTTGGGTCTGCTCTCTGCCATCTTGGCTCCACCCTGACTATAAGTTTAAATGAAATGAATTTACATATAAATTATTCTAGATTCAACATAATGTACCATCTGCTGTCTACTTATCAAATGATACAGCAATAAAAAATGATGATTGGGTTAGCAGAATCAATCACTTAATTGGCAAGCATTTATTAAGTACCTGCTATATATCAGACACTATGTAATATGAAGAGATTGTAAACAGAGAAGATTACATTCTTAAGGGAGGCAAAATGTACACATATAAATATATCTATACAATATATAATCTATATCTATACATACATATGGAGAAAGAAATGGCAAGCTACTCCAGGATACAGAAAGAAAACTATACAGTCACAAAAAATTGGATATAACTGAAAAATGACTAAAAAACAACAATGATGCATAAATACAATAAAGTTAAATTTTTAGGCAATACTAGGAGATGAAGGAATCAAAGAAAATTCTCATGTAAGAGGTGGAATTTGTATTGATTCCAAGCAAACTAGAAATTTTAGAAGATGGAGGTGAGGAAGGAAGTTATTCCAGATGTAGAGGATAGTCCTATGCAAATATGATTATATTCCAGGAAAAAACTCATAAAATATTTGATTTGTGAAAAGTAATTTTAATATATAGGAAAAATATAGAGGCAGCCTGACAATGGATTCAGCAGACCTGAGTTCAAATAATGATCCTTACATCATGGTGCTATGAAAATACCTTTGTACTTCAAATAACTCTTTTGGAGACAGCAATTTATACTGGTAAAGAAACTCCCATACAAGTAGTTACCAGTACTGATAAATTCACAAAATTTATGTGCTCAGGTATAATAGATGTTTTCACAAATGGAAATGAAACTTGAAATGCATTTCAAAATAGATACATAACGCTGCCAAAAAGGCACCAAACCTAATATATGTGTGTATGTATGTGTGTGTGTATATGTATATCATCAGTCTTTACTGCCAAAAAAGAAAAAAAATGAATGGATGAATATTTAATATAGGAACAATAATTTAGTTTATTTTGTCTATGATTAAAGTCTTACTCCAGAGACACTCGGTTTAGGAACAGGTATTAAAGTCTACAAGCTTTTTTGCTGCTATTAAAACAATACTATCTAATTAGTTAATAAGTCACTTTTATTCGATGGGATGACTATTTTCATTTTAGATCTTTAAGTGTAAACATATTTCATTATATAAAGTCAATTATAAGCTTTCAGCACATTTGTCCTTGGCCTTTTGAAGTCGGTTGAGTCTATGTGTACAAATCTTGTAAATAGATATATTCAGATAATTTGTTTGGGTATGTTTTTCCTCAGCTGACTTGATCTCTCCCAGACTATTCCTTATTCTGGCAAAGAGTCTCAATGAACTCTCTGTTTGTCATCAAGTTTTTTTAAATATAAAAATGATTCCAACATTTGATAAATGAAATATGACTCTAAAGGTTAAATCAACAAGAGATGTAAAAGGGTGGATAAGCATATGTGTACATAAAAATATACTCAGTGAAGTGGTGTAGCATCCTCATTTCTTTTTACACCCTGGGGATATGTGTTACTTTTGGTTGTGCTGAGTCACTGGAGGTACAATGAAGTTGTATTTCTTTGACTGGAACATGGAAAGGGAGTGATGAAAAGGAGCAGTGAAGTGATGACATTCCCCACCATCCAAGTGAAGTTCTTTCTTCTCTTCTCCCTATGCTCTCATGAGGCTGTCTATTCTGTGACTCAGCAAAGGGGTAGAAGATTGAAACATCCCATTACTATTCACTGCCTGGCTTCTATTCTGTTCTCACAGCATATGGTTATTACTACTATTCTGGATCAGACAGCTATTTGAGGAGGAAAAGGAGAAGTGGTGCTATTTTAGCTAGGAAACATGCAAGATGTGTATGAATGAATTGCATAAATGTAAATGGGCATTGTTTGTATTTATTTTGAAATGCATTTTAAGTTTCATTTTTATTTATAAGAACAACTATTAATTGAATTTTTCCAGTAAGCAAAAATAATTATATGGTTTGCCTAGTACTGTTAATATTGAAGAAAAATGTTTAATTAGGTACATAAAGTAAAATAATAAAATTAATTAAATAATAAAAATTAATAAAGATGACCTTTTCAAATACTTTTTCCTTAATTTTTTCTTATACATTAGTAACATTTTGTCATTTATTTTTCTATAAATTTTATTGACAATTTTAAAATAACAGTCACTTTTAGTTCCTTAAAACTAAAAGAGCCATCAAACTAATATACCTGCCAACTCAGACATATGTCTTGTTCAATATTTATTGCTCATCAGCTTTCCATGGAGCTAAAGGAAATGTTACACCATTAATCCTTTTGAACCAAATTAGTCCTTGTACTGTTTTGAGTCCTGGTGTTATATGTTGTCTACTTCATTAGAATGTGAGCTCCTTGAGATCAAGGTCTATATTACTTTTCTACTTGTATTCCCAGTGCTTAACAGACTTCTTAGAACATAGTAAATGCTTAACAAATGCTTCATTCATTTATACATTATGTATTTGTTTGTTCATTTATGTCTTTTAGCTATCTCTTCTTTTAAACTATCATGTTCACAATGTCAACTCATATATGTTTTGCTGAGTTTCTCAGAATCTTCATATTTGTTATTTTTTTTTTAAATACTGGTCAGCTAGATGGCACATTGAATAGAGTCCTGTGTCTTATAACAGGAAGACTAACCTTCTTGAGTCCAAATATGGCCTCAGATACTTGCTAGCTGTGGGACTCTGGGTAACTCACTTATTCCTGTTTGCCTCAGTTTCCTCATCTATAAAATGGGTTGGAGAAGGAAATGACAAACCACTATGTATTTTCATTAAGAGCCCAAATGGAGTCACAAAAAGTCATACATGACTGAAAATGATTGAATAACATACTGAAAAAATATTCCATTACATTTATATACTCCCAATTATCTCTACATTATCCCAAATATGTATGTATGTATGTATGTATCAATCTATCTATCTATATCACAATTATTCAGTTAAAAATGTAATGGAATATTTTCTGGTTATCACAAAAAATTTTCTGATTACCACAAAAAAATGCTTCTATAAATATTTTTGTATTATGAGGCTCTTTTACCTGTCACCTTCTTTGACCTTTGTTGACTTTATACCCAGTAGTTGTTTTGTTGACTTAAAAATATAACCAATTAAGTTATTTTTCTATCACAGTTCAAAATTATTTTCCAAAATAGTTGAACTAATCTATATGGATATTTGTTTGCTCACATTCGCCAACACTGACTATCCATGTTTAAGAATTTAGTAAATTTTTATTTCTGACAAATATACTATTGTTCCAGGCAAAATATTTATTGTATCTGTTCAATGTGTGTTAAATCACTGAAACTCTGGCTACTTGATTGAATTATCTTGGGAAAGTAACACTTTCCTCATCTGTAAAATGATAATAATAATAATAATATATGCTTTGTCCAAAAGGTTCTCAGTAATACTAGAATGAAAATCTTTTGAATATTCTAAATTACCATATAAATGTAAAACATAATTATTAATGGGATTTATTTATTTATTTTGGTGAAGCAATAGAGGTTAAGTGATTTGCCCAGGTCACACTACTAAGAAGTATTAGGTGTCTGAGGTTGAATTTGAACTTAGATCCTCCTGACTCCAGGGCTAGTTAGTGCTCTATCCACTGCTCCACCTAGCTGCCCCAAGAAATAATTTTTATGAATAGTAAAGCAAATCATATCCAACAACAATGACATACAAATATTTATGTTATGCAACATGAACTAGTGATCTAGAGAAAGCTGCAAAGTCAGGAATACCAAGGTTCAAATTTTACCTCTGCTATTTGTGTGACTCTAGGCAAGTCAAACTTTGTGCTCTAGGCAATTATCTAAGATTATAAATTGCAGCCAATGGGCCAATCTGTAAAATGGAGGGACTTTTCTTACCTATGAGTTTCATATTTATGAAATCACAGTCATATCTTATTCCTGTGTCTAGCTCTACAATTTCTTTAAGAAGAAATCAAGTATTTGTTGCTACTACATACACAATTTATTTATTATATCAAGGGAGAATATTGGCTCAAGAAAAAAATGGAAAAATACTATTTAATAACTTGTTTTATTGAATCATATTGTTCTTTAGAACTTTAAGAAACTTTGGAGGCCAATATTAGAAAAGCCTTTCAAAAAGTGCTCTTCATTGAACAGAATAAAGTGAAAATGGAAAAAAGTCGAGAAACAGGATTTAGACAATCTTGGTTTGAATTTGCTTTGCAACTTACTGTGTGACTTTGAACAAATTATTTAGTTTTTGTAGCCCTCAGTTCTCTCATCTATGGAAAATAAAGGAATTGTACTTGATTTTTGAGGTTCTTTCCCACTTATGAACTACTTACAGCTAAGAATCTTGTGCAAGAAATAACATTCTAGATTTATGCTTCTGAAATTAAATTATTGGAGGAATAATTTGTGCTTTGCCAATTACAAAATGCTTTCTTCTACGAGATAAATAGTACAAATATAATTTTATGAATGACATAATTGTATAAAATATTTGTCTTATAAATGAGAAAACAAGATGAACCAGTCAAAACACATCTATTACAAGTACCTATTGTGTGCCAAGCATTTTGCCAAGAGCTGCATACAGAAAGAAAGAAAAACATATAGCCCCTACTCTAAGTGAGTTCACAGACTAATGGGTAAGATCATACATACACAATTATTCACAAAAAAGTTATATATGGGGTAAATTTAAGACAATTAACATATAGAAGTCACTACAATAAAGGAATTGAGAAAGGTCTATTATAGAAAGTGGAATTTACTTTGGACTTGAAGTAATCCAGAGAAGCCAGGAGTTAAAGATAAGGAGAAAGTGAATTAATTCCAGGCATGGAGAGTAGCCAGAGGAAATGCCCAGAATCAGGACACTTACACATGATTAAGCTATTTGCTAATAAATATTCAAGTAGTACATACTTTAGTTAGAACTCAAACTTAGAATTTCTGACTTCAGGTGGACTCTGCTTCCTGAAACTCTAGTCAATACCCTTATATTAAATATAGTGAAAGTTTGATATGGTAAATTCTGGCAGTCTGATGATATTGTTGGGAGGGGATGCAACTAGGATTTTCCAATGATTAGAAAGAAATATGTAAACAGATGTAAGACTTTATAAATATATTTTCCCTCTTATCATCTTTTAACCCTCTAGTGCTTACTGCAGTAAGGAATGATAATATCCTAAGGAAGACCAAAGTTATGCATGATGAATTTATACCAAGGAAACCATATGTGGTGATGATGAGCCTTATCAGGGTCATGGTGTAGAAAACTAACATTGACTCATATATGCTCTTTGGGCAGACATTGAAATATGCTATATGGGACAAATGAAGGATTACAAAACCATTTCAATAAGGCCTGCACATCATTTGAAAGATTAACAGAGCACGTATAGCATCATCAAATATTAGGTTTAAGGTCAAGTTAAAGATCCATGTGACAGTGGTCATGTCCAATCTATCATATTATTGTGAGACCTAGACCAGTCACAAATGATACATGATATTTTCCTGAATATTTCCTCTAGTTCTTCTATCAGTTTCAAAGATAATCACACTTTGGCTTATACTTCCCCAATTTATAGTTGGTTGAATTAGTAGCAGGTAATACTGACCTACAGCAAAATAGTTCTTCCACCTTTCTTCCTCTTCTAACATCACATCCTTCCCATACATGAAGATTTATAATTTAATGCTATTACTTGAAATTAAAAAAAATTAAAATAAAAAAGAATATTTAGAGCTGAAAATACACTGATATTTATAGCTAAATGGATAGATAGATAGACATGATTGTTGTCCTTCTTTCTTGACAAGGACCAAAATGATCACTAAATTAGAGTCAAGGTACAGTACATATGATTGTAGTTGATCAGATAATAAAAGCCTACCACAGATTAGGCCCAAATAGTCAGTATGAACATTTGGAGTGGAGATATCTCTAAATTGTGAATCTTACATTTTTTAAGTCATTGTAATCTGGTTTTGTTCATTGAGGACAGCATCTTCTTTGATATGGGTACTTCATGCTGTGTAGTCCAGCATCTTTCATGTCACAAGGTCTCCAGAGAGATCTTGAAAGTGTCCTTATATTGCTTTTTCTGATCACTATGTTAGCACCTGTAAATTCTCTTTTAAATAATAGTTAAGCACATATTTGACATTCAAATAATGTGGCCAGCCCATTGGAGTTGCATTCTGCAACACGTTCTGAATGCTTGCTAATTTAACTCAAGAAAGGACCTCAGTGTCCAGTATCTTATCTTGCTGGTAATTTTCAAACTCTTCTTATGACAATTCAAATGGAAGCAATTTGGTTTCCTGGCATAGGGTTATCAGATTGACTAGTTTTAGTAGGGCTGCAACAATGAGGCTAGCACAGTGCCTCTGTAGACCTTCAGTTTGGTAGGCAATCTAATTTCTTCTTTTCCACATTTTTCTTTGGAACCTCCCAAACACTGAGCTAGCCCTGGAAATATGTACATCAGTGTCATCATCTATATGTTCATCTTTGGGAAGTAAATTGACAAGTTAAATGAGTTTATTTACAATATTCAAAATTTCTCCTATAACTTATGGTTCAATATATGGATGATGTGGTGCTCATTGGTGGAGAACCTCTGTTTTCTTCATGTTTAATTGTTAGGTCAAACTTGGGACAAACAGAATATCCACACTTTGTTGCATTCCAGTTTCAGAGGTTGCATTGAATACACAATCATCTATGAATAAAAAGTCATGCACCAACTCTTCCTCCACTTGAGTCCTGGATTATAGCCTTTTCAAGTTTAATAATTCATTTACCATCAATGTGGTGATTGAGCTTGATGCTGTTTATTTTCATTGAAGGCATATGACAATATTATTGAAAATATCATGCTAAAAAGCAGGGGAGCAAGCACACAATCTTGCTTCTTTTCCTTGGTGACTGAGAAAGCTTTAGAGCATCATTCATTAACCCAGTTCAATCCAGAACCCAGGCAAGCACATCAATGTGAAATTGACATATAATACTTAAAAATTTCCTTGGACAATCATAATTTTGACATAATTTTCCACAAATCCTTACAACTGACAGTATCAAAGATCTTGATCAGATCAATTAAAAGTTTTGTATAGACCCTCTTCTGCTCCTGGCATTTCTCTTGAAGTTGTTTGGTATTAAACACCATATCAGCTTCCTTTGCCCTTTCTGAACCCACAATGGCTCTCATCTATGAGGTGAAAGATATCTCTATCAATGAGGATTCTAATAAGAATCTTGCCAATGATGACTAAGAGAGAAGATACTCCCTGCCCCCTACCCTGAGATTGTCACAGGACAATCTGTTTGCTTTAACTTAGAGAAATGGACAATGAAGGCATTCTTGAACTCCAGGGGGATAAACTCTTCTGGTCATATAAACTGGAAAATTTTCATCATTTTCCATCAGCAGTGGACCCCCTGCCCATTGTAAATCTCATCTGGAATAGAATCAACCTCAGTTACTTCTACTCCTGTGACAAATTGGAAAAGAACATTAGTTGAGTTGTAATAATAGTTCACAAAGCACTTTTTGCACATTATCTCTTTTTATCCTTATATGGGAAGCAGATAGCTCAAGAATTACTATTTCTATTTTGTAGATAAAGAAACTAAAGTTTGGAATTTGACCTAAAGTCATAAAGTTGCTAAATGCAAAAGCTAGAAAATGGAGCCAAAACTTCTTTTTACATGTTCAATGTTTTTCTTTCCTTTCCCCCCACATTTCCACCCACTTTTAAAATTAAACTAATATGCATTTATTGGAATAAGACAAGTGTTACCATAACATAGTACAAATAAAAAGTATTATTGTACATGAAACTATAAGTCTACTATGTGCAACTTGTTATTCCTTTCAAATATATAACAAAATTATATCTTAATTTTTCCACATTCACTCCAACTTTTGTTGTTTTTCACATCATTGATTTTAATCAAACTGGTGGGTGTAAAATGATATTTCAGTGTTGTTTTAATTTACATTTCTCTAATCAATAATGATTTAGAGCATTTTTATAACTATAAATTTCTTTGATTTCTTCACTGGGAGACTGCTTCTTCATATACTTTGACCATTTATCAATATGATGTTATTCTTTATTTTTAAAGATCATTATATTTGCATGATAAAATGAGCAAATTATGACTATTTTATGATTATGCATTATATAATATGTAACTACAAAGTGGCATTGTAATATTATATAATAATATATGCATAGTTATTGCTAACTAATTCTTTTGCTTAGGTTTTTTTAAAGCCATATTTGAAACAAATATTCAAATTTGATAAATCAATAGAATTAGGAGAGTCATTGTAAAAGTCTCAATATCTTATGCTGATGCCCAGTGAAAGATTTAATAAGGAGGACTGTGGTTGAGGTTATATAACCACTTTTAAAAAATCTATTTCAAGTTCCCAAGACCTTATTCTTTTGAACAATTTTCTTGGTCTATCATTTAGTAATAGCTAGCATACACACACATACATATATCACTCATTATATACATTGTTCTAAGTGCTTTGCAAATATTATCTCATTTGATCTTCAAAATAAGCCTGGGTAGTGTTTAGGTGCTAATTTTATTTCCATTTTATAAATGAAGAAATTGAAACAAATAGAGATTCAGTGACTTGTGCAAAGTTGCTTAGCAATGATATGCAAAGTATTTTAGCAGTGACTTTATGACCAGTCATCAGTAACACTTAAGATCAGATTCGAACCTAGTCCTTTATCTACTGTATCAACTAGCTGCCTCATTTTATATTTCGATTAAGGGAAGGTCATAAGAAAATCTTTAATTTGGATCTAATTAAAATAGCATCAATTTTTTCAAGGCAGAATTTGCATTTTCCTAAAAAGGTTTGAACATGATAGAAACATGTAATATATATTTGTTGAATTAAATTCAACAAACATTTATTACTGCCTATTATGTGAAGCAAAGGTTGAATAAATAGATGAATTGATGAATGAAAGAATACATGAATGATTCCTGCATATACCTCAAAGCTGAGATTATACATGAATTACCAGATCTGAGAATGATTTGAACTTATTTGAAAAAATATGGAATTCAACTTTGATCTATGAGATTTTAAAAAGCCCCAGAAAAAGAAATTTCACTGAACTCTCTCTGCTCTCCATGGAATACAATATTTTTCCATCTTTACAATTGGCTTCCATATTTTGAATATCCAAATCAGTGTTAAGCTGAATTGAGTTTCATGCATTTCCTAGACATGGATTTGAAATTTATTTTAAATAACCATTAAATCAACCACCCAGATGTATGCTTGGGAGTCCTCTTTTAAAGTCCAAAACAACATTCCTCTTTCTAAACACCCCATTTTAATAGTTGACAGCGTTTGTCATCACACTGAATACTATACTGCTTTGCTTATTTGGGGCACATGCCTTTCCAAAAAAATCATTAGAAGAAAAAGACTAGTTATATTATACATCTGAATACAGATTATGTACTATGAGTATAAATATTTGTAAACTCGTACTATTGGCTCACATATTGTGTAAATGTGTATTTATAAAGTCATATGTAGACATGATGTGATTTGACATCTGGAAAAAATAACTTTTGAATGTTTTTAACCTTTGACCACTTATATGATTGTAATAATTGACTGATTTTTATATATGATTGTTATGGGAATGTGAAGATATGAAAAAAAAATCTTGGAAGCTAATGTAGGGGTAGAAGTTGGTGTGCATAAAAATGAATGTTCTATGCAGATATATTTCACTAATATTGTATTTTTTGTGTTTTTCTCTTATACATTAGTTACAATTAATTTGAAATTCAGAACTGAGACTAAATTTATATTTGGTATAAAAATTATTTACTTATAAATCCTTCAGTTTAAAATTTCTTGAGTCTAAATCTTCTTGGGCATGAATTACATGTTTACTGATCTAAGTTCTAAGTTATTAAGTACAAACATGCAAGTTTTAAAATGAAAATTAAATCCATTTTATCTAAAGAAGTCTGGGAAATATCAGACAAATGTAACCTACCATATTTTTCGATTCCAACATTCAAGCTGTTGTACATGTTCACATAAATTAGATGTTTTCATATACATGCATATATATATATATATGTACTTCTTGCAAAGCATTGTGTGCCGATTAAAGAATTGCTTTTATTTTTATTTTTTAAGGCATTTGCTCAGGAAGAATAACTTACAGTTCTCACTACAAGTCCTACTTCTTTGAGGAATGTCCAGTAACTATTTTAAAATTTCAAAAGCAGTGAAGCAGCAAGCAATAGAATCTGTACCTCCAAATTAAGACAGCCTGTCAGAATTGTTTGCTTTTTTGTATCTTTAATGCTATTTGTTATCATTTTCTCTTAAAACAAATTAAGCAAGTCATCTGATACTTTTATTAACAAACCTTAATCTAATGAAATAAATTAATAAAGTCACATCTATTTTCAGTATCTTTGTTGTTGTTGTTGTTGTTTTTTTTTTAAAAAGCTCTATACAATTTGTGACTCATTGCTGCTTCTCCAAATGAAAACATTCTATTGCAAATAGATTCTTAGGAACCTGGTGCCAGTGTCTCTATTGTGAAGCCTGGGGTTGGGAAAACTGACAGCTGGGGAAGCATAGTGTTTTGAAGGTTATGATCACAGCAATTTCATAAGTGCTTTATTTCAGTGCTCTTCTGACTGCAGGAGGGACAGGTGCGGTCTGGTTCTGATTTCACTGGTTTTAATTTCTTATCTGACCTGGTAGTCAATCAAGGGCAAAAGAAAGGGAAAGAGTGAGGGAGAGGGAGGTTGGAGTTGGGGGAGAGACAGAAACAAATATAGAAATACAGAAAAAAGAAAGAGAGAGACAGAGAGAGATAGAGATACAGACACACACAGATAGATGAGTGAGTGGATGAGGGAGAGTTTGAGCTTAACTAGAAAGGGTATGTGTACATGTATAAGAGAAAGTGGGTGCCTACACGTGTGTGTGTGTGTGTGTGTGTGTGTGTGTGTGTGTATGTGTAAAACGCTAAGCACCTGACTTTTCTCATCCAGGAGCTGGCAGATCTGCCTGTCATTCACCACTTTTCTGTGTACTAACGCTGCCCTGTGCAAAATGGATTTCTGAGTGTTAACCATCATGTTCTTTTTTTCCAAAGGGTCTTCTGTAGGATTTCATTTGCAGAGCAGAGAGGGCAATATCTAGGGTAATTCCAGGGCTTAGTGGCCGTGATCTTTTGTCAACTCTGCTTGTGAGAGAAATTAAACTTGGTATGAGCATCTACAACTGGAGCTTGTGCAACACCATTCCTGGGCCAATGAGTGGAAAATTATAAACCTGACAAGTATTTATGAGAGAGAAAAAAATGAGATGTTATAATATAACAGGAATATATTCATTAAATCTTTCAGTTTCTCAGAAACATAGAATTCCCACTTCAGTAAAAGGCTTTGAGAGATTTATCAAGTCTGAAATTCTTACTTTTATGAGATTTGACTCTCTGCTAAAATGAGATATATTTAAAATAAGGTCAGTATTGTCAAAATTGTAAAACTAACAAAATTTTGAGTTAATATAATATAATATGATATAATATAATAATAGTATTCTTTTATGTAGAATAATGCAGATGGTGTATACCAAACAATCAATACAAACTTCTATTACTGGAAATAATTTGTGTCTCTGAAAATACAAAAGAAAGATCTTGTCCTTTTTAGGGTTGGTCTGTTAAAGAAGGGAATAAAGTCTTTCAATCCCAATCATGAAACAATAATGGCATGATGATCCCATATTATGATTTTTGACAGAAATGTAGTTTGTTTAACAGCATACTATGTGATTGTATAGTGGTTTTCTCTAGAGAATATATCATCATAATGACACATTTGATGATAATGCTGATGAATATTGCTGATTTAATATGTGCAGGAAATCAGAAGGCTAGAGGCATTCTTAAACATACTGACTTGGGCTTATTCCTGTTCCCACATACATACTTAAGATCTTAGCCTTCAGCAAGATATGTGGGTTCACAGGGGGAAAGGCATGGAAATAATAGGTGCTCAATAAATATTTGTTGATTGTTTTACAAATCCTGGGTCTTGGTTTGGTGCTAAGTTGCTAAGTGATTTCAGTTTCAGGTCAGGGTTAAGTTGTGGAAAAACGGATGTGAGGAGATGGACTAAACACTCTATCTTATTGTTGATAATAAGAATTTTAACCTCAAAAGAATATTTTGAATGAATTCACCTCCTTGAGCATTTTCTGACTTCATAAAGATGGAATGGGTCACTGTATCAAACTCATGATTTTTACTTAACAAGAGTCCTTGAGATACCAGAAGCTACTTAAAAGTTTTACCTTGTTGTCATCCCACTTTTAGAGTGTATAAGTTCAGAATTTGGCAGACGCAGGACATATTACATATGTTATTTTGATAACAATGGAAAAGTGAATATATTTTAAATGCTTGGTGGGAACTGTAAGTGAGAGGCAAATTATCCCCCTTAACTCTAGCTCAGATTTTAATGAAAAACAACAAGAAATTGTACTTGTTTTTTGACTTATCACAGAAAATAACAGTGAGTTTAAGATTAGTGATATAGTAGCTATAATTTTGTTTGAAAAATAACATTTATTTGACATTCACTTAATAAATATTTATAGGGTTTGTATTATCTATATAACATTTTAAGAAATATAAATTTCTCAGATAGATCATTCAGGCATACTCAGGAGCATGTCAATTGCCTCAAAAAGAACATCTTCCCTATTACCCAAATAAAAGTGTCTAAATAAAGATATCCAAAATTATGTCTTTTCAGAGCTTATATTT
Organism: Antechinus flavipes; assembly: GCF_016432865.1. NCBI lineage: Eukaryota > Metazoa > Chordata > Mammalia > Dasyuromorphia > Dasyuridae > Antechinus > Antechinus flavipes. The sequence goes on along the minus strand of NC_067403.1, from coordinate 132,035,860 downwards.
TCTAAGTTATATAAATTTCATAATAAGGTTACACATCTTTATATCAAAAAAGTATTAGACCAAAAATAAACTCAAAAAATAAGCAATATTTAGATGGATGTGGGAAGATTCATCACCTTTTCTCCATTAATTGATTGAACCAGGAAGCCTAATTAGTGTTACAATTACTTTATACTGGAGAGCTTTCATTCTACATTAAAATAATCTGATATTAACCAACACTGTACATTAAACTTTGGTTGTGTTTGTTAACAACAAAATCATTTTAATGGAAATAACTCAGTTTTAATGCTCTGTAATGGACCATTTATATGAGGGTCACAGGAAATCTGAATAAGTGTAAGTAACATCATTATTCCAGGCTCTAAATTGGGATGCCAAATCTCAAATGAACAGTTGGACAAAAATCTATTAACTGGTTTTGCTTGCCTGTGAGATTGATTGTTTCAAAGGAGTGGCTATAATTTTTTTTTTTAAAAATTTGAATCTTGTTAGAATAAAAATAATGCAATTTATGTATCATCTTTTAAAAGGATATTTTCCATTGCTTATGAAATTTAATACACATCACCAACATATCTAGAAAGCTTATCATAATTGAGCCTCATAAATTCTTTTCTTTGTGACTTTGAAGTAACAGGTACCAAAAGAACAAATAGTAAAGAAATATCTAAAAGAGTATGTACTATACCTTTTCCATTTTCTCAAATTACTAGAGTACTATTTATTTAAAATATATTTTTATTGAAGTTTTTTCTTTTGAATTACGCAGATTTCTGTCTGCATCCTTCTTCTTGTCCCCTCTCAGAGAACTGTCTTATAATACTTCAAAACATGAAAAAAGAAGAGAAAGAAGAAAAATTCAGCAAAATTAATTAATATATAAAATAATTGACAACATATGAAATGATCCCAACTAAACAAATTGACCAGAATAGGATGAGGACAATATGTTCTCAAGTTTCTTTTTTTAGGGTCAAACTTTATGTTTTGGCAATGCTCATTTAAAAAATTTTTTTTCTTTTTGATGTTCTTTACATTTACATTATTGTAGTCATTGTTTTCTTATCTCTGTTTACTTCACCTTACATTAGCTCATCTGTCTCATCTGTCTTCCCACACCTTTCTATATTCATTATTATCATTATTATATTTTTTTATGCTGAGGCAATTGGGCTTAAGTTATTTGCCATGGTCACACAGCCAGAAAGTATTAAGTATCTGAGGCCAGATTTGAACTTAGGTCCTCCTGACTTTAGAGCTGGTGCTCTACCACTACATCAATTAGCTGCCTCTGTATTTATTATTTTCATAATTTCTTAGACTATACTATTCTTTCATTACATTTATATACTATTATTTGTTTGGTAATTCTATTGTTGCTGAAATCTACTTTATTATTGTTTCTTTCCCACTACAAAAAATACTGCTATAAATATTTTGTTGTAAAATTTCCTTTCAATCAATGATCTCCTTGGGGACCTCCACTTAGTCATGGAATCTCTGGGTTATAGGTATGGATATTTTAATAATTTTATTTGCATGATTACAAATTACTTTCTAGAATAGCTGTTGTCAATTCACAACTCTACTCATAACACATTAATCTGTTTATATTTCCACATCTCCTCCAATACTGACTGATCCTTTTTTGTGAAATTTGCCAATTTGCTGAGTATAAAGTAAAATTTCTAAATTGTTTTTCTCATATTAGTGATTTGAAACATTATTTCAAATATTAATAGTTGGTAATGTTTCTTTTGAGAATTTTTGAACATTATCAATTAATAGCAACACTATTACAATAGTATTGAATATACTATACAAATTGTATAATACAAATAATAGCAAACTACTTCACCAACAAAAATTATAAAGGTGAAAGAATATATATCTTGTTCTAAATCTCACATTTTAAAAATTCCCTCTCCTCTTTTTTGAAAGGATAGAGGAAATTATAGTTCAAATAGAGTATTGAACTTGGAATCAGAAATACCTTACTTCAAATCCTGCTTCAGAGACTTGCTGGTTTTGGAGCAAAGAAAATTTATAATCTTTGTTAGTCTGATTGTTCATCTATAAAATATGGGTAACAATGGCACCGTCCTTATAAAGTTGTAAAGATCATACATAGAGGGTGGGGGAGTTGGTAGCAAGAAAAAATAAACTGGGAAAAATCTGTTTCAGTTCACAAAATTAAGAAGTTTATTTTCATTAAAAATTGGCACAGGTAAAATTTATATATATATATATATATATATACCTTTAAAAATCACATTTTGATATGTATATATACCTAGGGGCAGCTAAATAATACAGTGGAGATACCCAATCTGGGTAAGAAAGACATGCAAATCTATCTTTGAATATAAAAACTTTTTTAAAAGGATGAAGTAGCTTGAAGTAACTTAGTACTTTGTAGTAGTTCTGACAGCTGGTAATACAGTGAGTTGGCTGTGGTGGACAGATAAATCATCTGTCTCATTTAATTAACAGAATGATTGGCTGCATATTGAAAATTATAAAAATCTGTAAAGCTTAGGAAGAACTTATCTGTCTATGATATTTTAGAATTCCGTTACTTGTTTATGAGCCTGTGACCTAATGATTTCCAAGTAAATATAATTCTCTACATATTCTTTGGCATAGATTTAGTTTAGAGAAGATATTCTAATTACCTCTCTGGGTGACATCAAGCTTGCCTGAGTTTTTTTTTTTTTTCTCTGTTCTAGTAGCAAGATGGAAAATTAGAAGGAGTTAGAAAAGGAGTAGTTCCCTCTTTTTTTCTGACATTAATTATCAAAGATGGAATGAAATTATTTATCTTTACTATTGTGGTACTTCTTTTATTTTAGTCCCTCCTTTTGTCTTTCCCCTCTTCTTTTCCCACATGCCTGCCAACTACACACACACACACACACACACACACACACACACACACACCAACTTTGATCACCAACAGTGTTGGTTAAGCATATTGACCTCTTCAAGGAGAGAAGCTATGGAATATATTGCTAGGGAAGTAAGACATAAGATTGGAAAATACCCTTTAAGGAAAATTTATCACATGTGACTAATTTATATGCACTTAACTTATATTTTGTTAAGTGAACTATTTAAGAAATTATTTAAACTTTTCTCCATGAAAGAATCTCAGGTCAAGAATAATAATTCTTGTTATTGGCCGATTATTAACTAATTTGGTGACCATCTGACAATTCTTGAATACATACCATTATTGATAATGATTATATAAGGAATCTTTGTAATTTTCAATTTATCTCTAATCCTTACTCAAGTTCAAAAAGTTTTTTTAAATGTTCCCCAAAGAAACATTTAAAATTAAATTTTTTCCCATTGATTCCTTCCTATATATGTGCTTACCATTTAAATGAATTAATTTAATTTAATAAACATTTATAAATTCTCTATTATATACAAGGCACTATACCAAATCCTAGGAATAGCAAAACAAAAATGAAAGTACTTCTTTCCCTCATGGACTATATTCTGCTAGGAGTGTCAGGCTAGAGAAAATAAAATAATTTTGGGGGAATATGTTGAAAGCTCAGAAAATCAAATCAGAAAACCAAAAAAGGAGGAAGTGACTTTTAAACTAAAAGTTGATATGAATATAGAGAACATTTTAGTCATAAACGACATTCTATACAAAGACTCAAAGATGAGAGATGAAAGATCATATATGGGATTAATAATGACAATAAAATGATAGTTATTATCATTATAATTAACATTTTTTGTGGAAGAGCACTTATAAATTTACAAAGTGCTTTGCATATATTAATCTTTTGTGATCCTCACAATAACCTCTTGGAGTAGTTGCTTTTATTGTCTCTGTTTTTCAGAGGAAACTAAGACTGAGAGAGGTTAAGTAATATGCTGGAGTTTTATAAGTGAGTGTCTGAAGTTGGATTGAAACTCATATTTTCCTGATTCCAAGTTCAGCACCCCATTGGCTGTGCCACTTAGATGCCTAAATAGGAAAGTTTGGCTCAATTATGAAATGTATAAGGGGTAGTCATGTGAAATAAAGGCTTACATTTTATCCTAGAGGCAATGGAGGAAACTACTAAAACTTGTTGAAAATTACTATCAATTTGTCGGCTATTGACAAAGAGGGACAAAGTAGACCTAGGGAGACCAATTCAGGAGACATTACAGACACATAGTAGATCTTATATAAATGCTAGTTTTTGTTATTGTTATTGTTAGTCTAGGTGGCAGATTATGAGAATCTGATCTCAGGCAATTGTAGTATAAATGAAGAAGAGAAGGGACAAATATGAGACATGTTGAAAAGTAGATTTAATAAAACTTGGAAACTTACTGGACATGGGGGGTATGTGAAAATGAAGTTAAATATACTTCTTAGGTTCTGTCCCAATAGGCTAGATGAAAGATGATATCCTTCATAGAAACAAGGAAATTAAAAGGAAGGATTTTTTTTTTCCTTAGAGGAAAATGAGTTCTATTTTGGACTTGTTAAGTTTGAAATATCTCTTGGATATCCAGGTAAGATTATTCAATAAGAAGTCAATAACACAGGACTGGAATTCAAGACAGAGCTTAGAGATGAGAGATAGAAATTTGGATTTGGCAATCATAGGCATATAAATGAGAATTAGATGAGTGAAAGTGGATAAGATTCTCAAGAAAAAAGTATATGGAGAAAAAAGGATAGAAGCATGACATATATCTGTATGTTGGACATGTGTTCATGACCTAGCAAAGAAGTCTAAAGATTGGTCAGCAGTTGGGAATTAGGGGAAAAACATGACAGAAAAAATCTTGGAAAGGGAGAGAATCTATAAAGATGGTGTGGGAAGCTCTTTTACATAGATCAAAAAGGATGAAGGCTGAGAAAAGGACATTTGTTTTAGCACTTAAGACATCATTCCTAATATGAAAACAAGTATTTTGAATTGTGGGTTGTAAAACAGATTGGAAAGAGTTGAAAAATGAATGAGAATTGATGAAGATGAGACAAAGCATAAAGATGACTTTTTCTAGTTTGGATGTGAAAGAGAAGACTTCATCACTTAAAGGGCTGGCAAGATCAAGTAAATATTGTAAGATTTGCTCATTTGTATACAGCAGGGAAAAGGAGTAGATACAAAGAGAGTGAAGATTCTCGAAAAAGAGGGAATGTATAAAGAGGTAAAATTTCTGAAAGAGATGAGAAATGAATGGATCAAAGGCATAACTAGAGAGCTTTACCTTGACAAAGGGAAAGGCTAGCTTTTAATCAGAGACTAGAAGAAGAGAATAGGATATGAAGTCATGGGCAGTTGAGAAGAGAGAGTTTATGACAAGTGGCTACAGTTTGTAGGTAAACTATAAAACAAAACTTTTCTCCTTATAAAGAGGAAAGAGAAGATAGTGAGAGAAGAGATTATTTGAAACCAACTATAGGAAATATAAAAAGGTAATCAGAAAGTAGAATGATCAATAGCAGTGAGGGTATACTTGAAATTAAATAAAATACATTTGTACTGGACTTGCCATATATTTAGCATATCTTTTGTATGTACTTCATTACTTATATGTTTTCTTTTTTTATAAACTCCAATTTCTTTGAGGGCAAGGACTGTTTCTGCCTTTCTTTATTTACCTCCCCCAATCTTAGCAGAGTGCCTATGCATAGTAAGAACTTCACAAATGCTTATTGACTGACTGATCTAGACAGTAGTATAGCTGTGATTTCTATTAGATGAGGACAGCAGCATGCATATAGGGAAGGAGAAAGTAGACGGTGGTGGGTTATCCAGTCTTGAAGTTTGAAAAGGTATGAGGTATATCACAAAGGGGGGGGGGGGAGAGCAAAGAATTCAAGGTTAGAGAGTAGCATGACACTGAACTATTCAATTTTTCTAGATTGTTTTGCTGAGTAAGGGTGAGTTTCCGACCCATCTATAAATTGTTTATAAACTTCCATTCTTAGCATTTCTCATGGATTAAACCAAAGTATTCCACATAGTGGGCAAATGTTGGTTATTGAATGACTTCTATGACTGAAACTAGGTTTCTTTTGGACAATGAACAAATATTCTCTCTCCTTGTACCCTAGAGATCAAGGAAAGTAATGATGCTTCTATAAGAGTCAAGATTAGTTACAAGATCTGCTGGTACCATCAGGGTCAAGGTTCCATGAAAGAATGTCAGGCCAGTATGGAAACTTAATCATAGAAACTATGCCCCCATTAAATGGGAAAACAATATCCAGGAATCTAAAAGCTTATTCCCCAAAGGTACTAGAATCAGAAAGCATACTTGATGACCTTAAGATTCCATTCACATTAGCTGACTTATTATTATGTTTTTATCTTTAGAATTAGGAAATAAAATTGATTGATCTAATGCCATCACAGTCAAGGTAATTTTATTCCAGGTCACTTTAGCCTCTTCCATAGCTAGGTGCAACACATCTTTCTCTTAAAACTAGACAGATGTAGAAAAGAGCTTTGCTATATGGGAAAAAAAGATTTGCTTGTGATCGAAGTTGTTATTTGAGCATAGAGGCATGATTTTGTGATAATAGTATGCAGAACCTATGCAGAACATGAGGTCCTAGAACAACTTCTGGCTCCCTTGAAGCTTAAAAATGGGAATAATTCCTGGTCGCTACTTCTTTGTTTATACATTGCTGTCTTCTACATTCCTGTGTGTCATAATCATCGGGCAGTTATATTATTGTGAAAATTTTCATAACATCTCTTCTGGGCCAATTCTCACTGGTACTCTTGGAATTGGTTGGCAGAAAGTGACTGATGTCTCAACTTCTGTGAAACCCAGTGGAGATCTGAACTAACAATAGAGTGGAAGATGCTGGGGGTCTGCACTGCAATATAGTTCACAAGCTTCCACTGGTATGCTTTCTATTAACAAACATTCAATAGACTTAAGTAGATCTTTACAAAGACTTTATTTAAGTGATATAATAAACCAGTACCTTCTAAACATTTTCCTCATAAACTTAGGACACTGCACCATAAATATGCACAGTATCTATGGGAATAATGTGTTCATACTTAGAACATATGGCAAAGGCAAGTTACAGTTCCTGGCACTCTGGAATATCAAGTTATGGGAACCCTTTCTAGCTTCATAAGGTCTTCATACAATTCTTCTTGCATGCAGTTTCTGCTGGAGCCCTTGTCAATGAGTTATCAGGATCAACCTCTCTAGACAGCTTAACTCTTAATCAGCAGGGTTAAATTTCTCTTAGATTTCTAGCTTAATTTCTTCTCTGGTTTCTGGAATTCAATTCCATGAAGCTACTTCCTCCTAAAGTAACTGACTTTCTTTGTCTTTGCTTATCTAGAATGTGTCTCTGACCCTTCAATTTTGTCTAGAATTCTCTCACACTGACAAATTGTTGGATAAGTTGTATTTCCCTTGCAAGTCACTGCTTAATGTCATGGTCTGTGAAGAAAGTTATGTCCCTTCCTTGGTGTCTTCCAAAAAGTGTTCCTTAACCTATATTCTTCTGAACTCACAAACTGAATATCTTTCAAATATTACCATGGGCATGTCCATCATTTATTAGCTAATGGAATTGCCCCTTATGGTTCTGAGTAAAGTGTTTACATCTCATAAAGGGATCATGACATAAAGACACGATTGCAATTAGTTTCATATCTAAATAAAACCTTTTTGTTTATATTAGTTTTTTTTCTGAGTTAGGCAGTTAATCTAGAATCAAGTCTCCTTCACTTAAATTTGAACATCTGAGGAACTCATTACCCCCAATAGTTCTTTCTTTATATTTTAAACTTCTAACTAATAACCAACAATCAATTCCAGTAGAATCTGAACAGCAGCCATGATGTTTATGTGTAGGTTCATTTGGCTTCTCTTTAAGCAAGCATAATACTTAAATATTAGGAAAGATTTATCTTGGATGAGATCTTATGTATTCCTCTATTCTAAGAATGGTGTATAGTATTTAATCTCTGGGAGAATATTGAGAAGTGGAATTCTATTCATTTATTCATCCATTCTTTCTTAACACTGCTAGTACATCTCCTACTAGTTTTGTTCATTAGTATTTTGTTACAATAACTCAGTCAGTACACAACCCAAATACTATCTTTCTTTGTGAAATATGGTTTACTTTTTTCATGCATTATAGCCCCACAGTCCATTTCTTCCTTCAATTAGTAAGCATTTATTAAATATCTGCTGTGAACTTGGCATTATCCTATGTCCTGGGCTTATAAAGCAAAGCACAAATGGCTCATAATCTATGTAATGTTCAGTCCTATAGGGGGAAACAAGGATGTGGGTGAAGGAAAAATACAAACAGAAGAAGTAGAAATTAATTTCTGTGGTGGGGTGGAGAGGGGAATGCAAGTTAAAAGCAGCTGAGGAGATCAGGATAGACTTTAATTAGGATTCAATATATGAGCAGAACCTTGGAGGAACTAGGGATTCTATTGGGGAATAAAAAAGGAGCACATTCCAGGAGTATGAAGCAGCAGATGACTTCAAGGGGCTTGGAAGCTGACAGTCAGTGCTTTTCATAAACTTCCAGGGAGCCACTGAAGATAGGAAATCAAGTCTTTTTTCTGTAGTCTCAGGAAAAGATTATACTTCCTCACTTGGCTTTTCTCCCAAACATTGTTTTTGCCAGGAAGGGCAGGTGAAGCCTAGAGTACTAATATGCTGGTTCCCTCCTGATTTTCTCTCCCCCCTAAACTAAGAAATTTTACTTACTTTTTTGTGTGTGTCCAGAACTGTGATTTTACCATTTAAACTCTTCTTGAAATTCCATATTCTCCTTGAAGGCTTACTAGATTAATGAGACCTAGCATCCTGTCTAGTCTAGAAACTAGAAATTGGATAGGATAGATATTTTCCTTGATCTGTAATCAATTTTGTGCCCATGGTTTGCCTTCATCTTCTAAAATGTACTTAACTTTGACCTAGATTTTCTGTGTCTAATTATGCTTTTAGGGATATTTGCTTTAATATTATATTTTTGTCATTTATAATTATGATATATTAAGTTTTATTATACAAATATATTTGCTTATATTTTACATTATATAAATATATAATATATATTGTATTTTAATTATAATATATTTTATTATTATTTTATGTTATAATTATTATTTTGTTTTCTTATGTGTATTTTTATGTCCAATAATTATAATAATTGCTAATATAGAGAGAGTTTTGGGGAATTTGTGTATTGTTTCTCAAAGATTATTCCATTTGATCTTTGAAAAAAGTATTTTTGTCCTCACTTTATGTAAAGGAAATTGAAATAGAATTGAAATGGCTCACTCAGGGTCTCACAATCTGGAAGTGTTGAGATAGAGAGATAGATAGATGATAGATAGAAAGATGGATAAGGATAGGATAGGATAGCATAGGATAGATAGGGCATTTATTAAGTGCCAGAGACTGCAAAATTCTCCCCAAAACAGTAATTGAATTCAGATTTTCTCAAGTCCAAGTTAAGGACTCTGTTAACAACTCTACTCAGCTGCCTAACTAAGTTATCATTGTATATTCCAGGGCTTCTTAAAGCTTGAGGTTGGTGAAGTTATTTTTTAAAAATAGACTGATAACTATATTTTGATATAACTAATTTCATTTTTAATCCTTCCTACTTATATTCATTTAAAAATATTATCCTAAGAATGGACCCAGAGGCTTTACCAGACTGCCAGAATTCCCATGGCAAAAAATGGTTAAAAGTTCCTTGCTCTAGATTAGACTATAAGTTATGATAGGGTAGTATCTGATTTCAAGTTTCCCTTTGTATATAGACACATATGACACACTGAATAAGTGCTTTTGATAATGATAATGTTTTTAGAATCTATGATTTGGTGAAACTGGAAAAAGTAGGGAAATTTCCATCTGGCATTATAAACCAAAATAAAATATAAACATAAAATTATTATTTTGGAGGAAAATAAAAGATTGTGCATGACATGTTTATTAACACAATCTGTTTGCTTAATAACATATAGCTATAATAGTCAGCAATGAAGCACATTCATTCTTTCACAAGTATGCCTTTGGATCATGAGTGGAAATCAGTGACATGTTCCATCATCACCTACAAATCTTAAGAATTATTCTGTGTTGATAGGTTTTGAAATATAACTATTAGTTAACAAAGGAAGCTGGAAAACTGAGATAAAGTGTTAATGGTCATTAGAAACAAAGGTGAAAATAAAAGGCCCACATATAGATAGATACTCAGAGAACCTAGTATTCGTTGCCTAAGCATTCTATTTAGTTTATATTCTGCATGTTTATTACTGTTAATTTTTAAAAACTCTTACTTTTACTTATATCTTTTGCTTTGCAAGCTCTCCAATTCTGAATTTATCTTTCCTCCCTTATGTAGTAAGCTGTCTTGTTATTTTCAAGAATTTAAAAGAAAGGGAAATCACTTCAGCAAAACAAACAAAAAAAACAACAACCCCCTATCATGTCTGACCATATAGGCAATATTCTATACTCATCATCTTTCCTCAGCTCTTCTGTTTGGTTATTATAACTACATGAAATTCAGTTTTTGTTACTACAGGGGTATAGTCATTCTGTATATTGTTCCTCTTTCTCCCCTTTCATCTCTTCAAAGAGCTGGCCTCTTTCTACTTTTCCACTTTTCTTACACATTACTTCCTTCTACATGCTTTGTAATTTAATCACCATAGCATGTTGGTTATCTGGTATAATAGTCCATCTTCCCAGTTCAGTACTTTTGTACAATCTATTCCCCCATATCTGGTAAGCATTCTCTCCTCACCTTTGTCGTTTGAAATCCCTGAATTGAAAATTCAGTTCAAAGTTTACCTTCTTAAGTCAAGTCCTTCCTGATTCTTCTAGCTACTAGAGCATTTCCTTCCCAAACTGCGTTCCCAGTCTAGGTATGCATCTACCTGTACTTATAAACACATGCACATGCACACACATTCATGTACACATACCATATGTACATACACATATACATTTACACATGTATGCATGCATGTGTCAATCCTGCAATGTAATTACCCTGAAGGAAAACTATTTTGTTTTTGCCTTTGTATCTCAAAGTGAGATAGCTAGGTGGTATATTTGCCATTTCCTTCTCTAGCTCACTTTACAGATTAAGAAATTGAAGCAAACAGAGTGAAGTGACTTGCTCAGGGTCACACAGCCAATAAGTGTCTGAGACCAGATTAGTCTTCCTGATCTAGGCCTGATACTTTATCCTATGCACCACCTTTAGTCTAGATAGTAAATAAAATAATAAATCAAGTCCTGATGTTTGATGATTACCAAGATATAAATGTTCACACTGAAAAAATTAACAATCAGGTCTTGTGATGCAGTACTAGTTAGAATCAGCACACTAATAGACATCCACTGAAGAGATTAAAGATAGAAAGTCTGATTATCTTTGGTATGGAGGGAAAAATGTATCATACCCCGCTTCTTTTCAAATCCAGAAAGATCATGGCTGAGGAATAGTCAAACTTTTTTTTTTTAAAATGTGGGTTATATTTGCTGAATTACTTTCTCTCTCTCTCTCACTTTCTCTCTCTATTTCTTCCCCTCTGACTGTCTCTCTTTGTCTCTGCCTCTCTCTTTGTTTTTCTTTTTCTGTTTCTCTATCTTTTACCCCTCTCAATTACATCTAATAACTCTCAGGAAGAAGGAGCAAAGGAGACAAGGGGAGTATATATGAACTGAATACAATATTTTCTAAAAAATTAATAATTAAAAAATCCTTACATTTTTTATTCTGTTCTTCTCCACACTGATTCCATGAGATGTTCAGCTGTCTTCTATCTCATGGTTGTTCAAATATACCTAATTTGTCCTTCTATCCCTTTATAACCATAGCACTGCTGGGGAAGCATTATCTTCTAGTTTCTGGGTACATAAATTTAAATGGTGACTATAAGGTGAAATTGTAGAATGTAGAAAATCACAACGTTTAAAAGAGTGATATCTAATGTAGAAAATCTATAATTTAGAACTGACAGAGATAATGCCATTACATAATCTGCATTGCCATCTTCTTTGCCATCCCACCCTGAAACTTCTTATATGCTTTGACTTTTCTTTTTCAAATGTAAGCTCTTTGAAAATTGGAACTATTCCTATTTTTCTATCTTTATTTGCCCAGTATTTTGTCTAAAGCATTTAGCAATTTTTTTCACATATACATACATATATTCAAGTTACTGAAACCCAAGGAGGACATACAGTATTTTTCTCTCAATAAGTTCCAATCAATAGGCACAAGAAGATTGGTACAAAACCTGCTTCAATTTTTTTATACCATTTGTGTGATACTGGGCAAAGTATTTAACCTTTGAGACCTTTAGGCAACTCCTTAATACTTTAAAAGTTGCAGAAAACATTCTGATCTAAAGTAGAAGAGATTTCCTTACCTGAAAATTCCTTATACTAGCAAAATACTTGTCCTTATATATTAATTTACAAATACACAAAAAGTATACAAATCAGTAAAAGGGAAAAGAATCAGTAAAAGGGAAAAGAATCAGTAGTTATTTGTGAAGTATAGTGTATCCTCTGATACCATTTTTCTATTCTTTGATTTCCATTGGAGGAATCTCCGGGAGGGTGACTAGAATAGTTATGTTAGTGGTTAAGGACAAAAACAATTTTGCTTGGAAAATTATCTTCCAAGAATTTAAAATGTAACATTAAGAGGAGGCCAGGTTATTTTCTGTGCACTGGTATTTTTATGCCAACTCATTATTCATGAATCAATTAGGTTCTCTCATTTGCCATGGTTAATATTAATATTAGGTAAAATTGGCCCAACAACAGCCAGCTAATCTCTTGGCAGCCTTATGAAAAGTATTTAAGAAGTTCCATGTGTCCATGCTCTAATCTTACAGTCAGCTTAACTTTACAGCTTAACCTTAAAGCCAGTCTGACAAGAGGCAAGATTCCCTGGCCATTGGTCTTTTATTGTGTAGTGGTGAATTTCTAGCACGAGATTAGTTGAAATTACTTGACTGCATTTACCAGTCAAGGGACCCAGAAGTGGTTTGCAAATCCTGCCATTCCATTTACTTTTGAAAGTATGATCTAGTTCTTTAAAAAATTCTTAAAAAACTTCTTTAAAAAATTCCTTCTCTAGGTCTCAAGTTAAGAAAGAAGGAAAGTAAGGAAATAAAGAAAGGAAAAAAGGAAGAAAGAAAGAACAAAGGAAGGAAGAAAGAAAAAATAAATGAAGAAGGAAAAGAAGGAATAAAGAAAAATGAAAGAAGGAAGATACACCAATACAAAAATGAAGCAGTATCTTCTGATCTGAAATCTTCAGTAGAAGGTAACTTATAAAAGCAGAAATTAAATCTATGTATGAATTCTTTTTGATTTCTTTTAAACAAAGTTAAATCCATGAAACTGAGAGTCCCACTGTCCTAAGAAACATTTGGAATTTTTTTTATTAAAAAATTCTAGGTCCCTCAATAAGTTTTTAGCAAACAATTTAACTCTTCCTGCTCCCAGGAAGTTTTGAAAAAATGTGACTTTTGGAGGTTTTATAATTTCAGCTATGAAGAACAGATTATGACGTTCTTAATGTTCTGATTGAGCTCATTGCTTTCAATTCTTCCTTCCCACACTAGAGGTTCAGCTGTCTTTGAGCTCTCAAAGACATTGAGGTTGTCCTGATATCTCCTTGGGCAGTGAAACTTTGGACAAGATGGGAGAGAGTGTCTTTATTACTATAGGCCAGGTTTTCTGATCTTTCTTTTTTTTTTTTTTTCCTAATTCATTTTCTTTTCTTTTTTTTTTCTTTCTTTTTTTTTATTATAACTTTTTATTGACAGAGTCCATGCCTGGGTAATTTTTTAACAACATTATCCCTTGCATTCAATTCTGTTCCTACTTTTCCCCTCCCTCCATTTGCCCCCTCCCCAAGATGGTAAGCAGTCCTATTCAAGTTAAATATGTCACAGTGTATCCTAGATACAACATATGTGTGCAGAACCTAACAGTTTTCTTTTTGCACAGGAAGAATTGGATTTAGAAGGTAAAAATAACCTGGGAAGAAAAACAAAAATGCAAGCAGTTTACATTCATTTCCCAGTGTTTTTTCTTTGGGTGTAGCTGCTTCTGTCTATCCTTGATCAATTGAAACTGAGTTAGATCTCTTTGTTGAAGAAATCCACTTCCATCAGAATACATCCTCATACAGTATCATTGTTTAGGTATGTAATGATCCCCTGATTCTGCTCATTTCACTTAGCATCAGTTCATATAAGTTTTGCCAATCCTCTCTGTATTCATCCTGCTGGTCATTTCTTACAGAACAATAATATTCCATAACATTCATATACCACAATTTACTCAACCATTCTCCAATTGATAGGCATCCATTCATTTTCCAGTTTCTAGCCACTACAAACAGGGCTGCCACAAACATTTTGGCACATACAGGTCCCTTTCCCTTCTTTAGTATCTTTTTGGGGTATAAGCCCAGTAGAAACACTGCTGAGTCAAAGAGTATGCACGATTTGATAACTTTTTGAGCATAGTTCCAAATTGCTCTCCAGATTGGCTGGATGTGTTCACAATTCCAACAATGTATCAGTGTCCCTATTTTCCCACATCCCCTTCAACATTCCACATTATCTTTCCCTGTCATTCTAACCAATCTGACAGGTGTGTAGTGGTATCTCAGAGTTGTCTTAATTTGCATTTCTCTGATTAATAATGGCTTGGAGCATATTTTCATATGGCTAGAAATAGTTTCAATTTCTTCATCTGAAAATTGTCCATATCTTTTGACCATTTATCAATTAGAGAATGGCTTGATTTCTTATAAATTAGAGCTAATTCTCTATATATTTTGGAAACGAGGCCTTTATCAAAAACCTTTGATTGTAAAAATGTTCTCCCAGTTTATTGTTTCCCTTCTAATCTTGTCTGCATTAGTTTTGTTTGTACAAAAACTTTTCAATTTGATATAATCAAGATTTTCTATTTTGTAGTCAATAGCAATCTCTAGTTCTTCTTTGGTCACAAATTCCTTCCTCTTCCACAGGTCTGAGAGGTAAACTATCCTATGCTCTTCCAATTTATTTATAATCTCATTCTTTATGCCTAGGTCATGAACCCATTTTGACCTTATCTTGGTATATGGTATTAAGTATGGATCAATGCCTAGTTTCTGCCATACTAATTTCCAATTTTCCCAGCAATTTTTGTCAAATAATGCATTTTTATCCCAAAAACTGGGGTCTTTGGGTTTGTCAAACACTAGATTATTAAAGTTATTGGCTGTTTTGTCCTTTGGACTTAACCTATTCCATTGATCAACTAGTCTATTTCTTAGCCAATACCAGATGGTTTTGGTAACTGCTGCTTTATAATATAATTTTGATCTGGTACAGCTAGGCCACCTTCATTTAATTTTTTTTCATTAATTCCCTTAAAATTCTTGACCTTTTGTTTTTCCATATGAACTTTGTTGTTATTTTTTCTAGGTCATTAAAATAGTTTTTTGGGAGTCTAATTGGTATAGCACAATAAATAGATTAGGTAGTATTGTCATCTTTATTATATTTGCTCACCCAATCCAAGAGCATTTAATATTTTTCCAGTTGGTTAGATCAGACTTAATTTGTGTGGAAAGTGTTTTGTAGTTTTGCTCATAAAGTTTCTGATTTTCCCTGGGCAGATAGATTCCTAAATATTTTATACAAGCAGTAGTTACTTTAAATGGAATTTCTCTTTGTAACTCTAACTGTTGGGTTTTGTTAGTGATATATAAGAATGCTGATGACTTATGTGGGTTTATTTTGTATCCTGCAACTTTGCTAAAGGTGTGGATTGTTTCTAATAACTTTTTAGTACAATCTCTGGGGTTCTTTAAGTATACCATCATATCATCAGCAAAGAGTGATAATTTGGTTTCCTCATTGCCTATTCTTATTCCTTTAATCTCTTTCTCAAATCTTATTGCCAAAGCTAGCATTTCTAATACAATATTAAATAGTAATGGTGATAGTGGGCTGTGATGACCGCATATTTAAAATCAGCCGGAGTCAGGAATTCAGGTTAAGGGGAAAATCTTCAATCTTTATTGAAATGAAGAGGTAAAAAAGGATTGTGATAGCAATATGGGCAAGAAGGATTGCGATAGCAATATGGGCAGCTGCGACAGGAAGCCAGCTAGCAGAGAGAGGTCTGAGCTGAAGGGCTGTCACAATGGCAATGTGAGCAGCTGTGACAAGACGCCAGCCAGCAATCTTTCCTTCCCCTTCCTTTTCCACTCCCCTGCCTCCACCCACCAAAATCGTCATTTCCTATACAACACATCAGGACTTGCACAAAGAGTGGGCGGGGGCCATTCTTTCTCCAAGCTTATATATTAATAGAGTATGGTCCAATTACTATTTAGCCTCATGTGTTTGGGACCTCAGTGCATCAACTCGAACCTCAGCCCATTACAGTGGGCAACCTTGTTTTATTCCTGATCTTATTGGGAATGGTTGCAGTTTGTCCCCATTACATATGATGTCATACATATGAAACCATCAGTGAGATGGCTTCAAATAGTTGCTACTGATTATTTTAAGGAAAAAATCCATGTATTCCTATATTCTCAAGTGTTTTTAAATAAGAATGGATGTTGGATTTTATACCTGGTTTTATTTATTAGTTCAATAGTTTTTTTTTTTTACTTTCAATATTATTAATTTCTCCTTTTAATTTTAGAATTTCAAGTTTAGTAATTGATTGGGGATTTTTAATTTGGTCTTTTTTCTAGCTTTTTTAAATTGCAAGCCCAATTCATTGATCTTCTCTTTCTCTATTTTATTCAAGTAAGCCTCTAAGGATATAATTTCCCCCTATTACCACTTTGGCTGCATCCCACAAATTTTGGTATGATGTCTCATCATTGTCATTATCTTGAGTGAAGTTATTAATTGTGTCTATAATTTGCTGTTTCACCCAATCATTCTTTAAGATGAGATTATTTAGTTTCCAATTACTTTTTGGTCTATTTACAACTAATTTTTCATTGAATGTCATTTTTATTGCATCATGATCTGAAAAGAAAGCATTTACTATTTCTGCCTTCCTGCATTTAATTTTGTAGTCTTTATGTCTAATATATGGTCAATTTTTATATAGGTTCCATGAACTGCTGAGAAGAAAGTATACTCCTTTCTGTCACCATTCAGTTTTCTCCAGAGATCTATCATCCCTAATTTTTCTAATATTCAGTTTACCTCTTTAATTTCTTTCTTATTTGTTTTGTGATTTGATTTATGTAAATCTGAGAGTGCAAGATTGAGATCTCCCGCTACATATAGTTATACTCTCTATATAGTATATAATTAATATTATATATTATAGTTTCTTCCTGCAACTCTCTTAACTTCTCCTTTAGGAAGTACCACTTGGTGCATATATGTTTAATATTGATATTGCTTCATTGTGTATATTAGCCTTTAGCAAGATATAGTTTCCTTCCTTATCTCTTTTAATTAGATCAATTTTTGCTTTTGCTTGATCTGAGATAAGGGTGGCTACTCCTGCTTTTTTGGCTTCACCTGAAGCATAATAGATTCTGCTCTAGCCTTTACCTTTTCTCTGTATGTATCTTCCTGTGTTTCCTGTAAACAATATATCGTAGGATTCTGACTTTTGATCCAGTCTGCTATCCACCTCCTTTTTATGGGAGAGTTCATCCCATTCACATTTATGGTTAAAATGACTAATTCTGTATTTCCTGCCATCCTAATATGCCAGATTATGCTTTTCTTTTTCTTGCCCCCTTTTCCCCCTTCCCTAGTATTAAATTTATTGGTCTACTTTCATCTCACAGCTCTCCCTTTTTAGGATCCCTCTCTCCTCCCTTTGAATCCTTTCCCCTTTCTTGAACCCTTCCCTTATTACTCTTTTTCCTTTTCCCTTTTCTTCTCCCACTTTTTAATGAGGTGAGAGAAGATTCTCTGTCAAACAAATATGTCAATTATTTCCTCTTTGAGCCAACTCTGATAGAATAGGATTCACACAATGTTCCTCCCCTCTCTAAGTTCCCTCAGATATGATAGGTTTCCTTTGCCTCATTGTCACATGTAGTTTCCCTCTTTTTATCTCCCCTTTTCCCTTTTTTTTGACACTATCCCCTTTCCATTTCTATTTCCCTTTTGTATGTTATATCAGTAAAATCAAATCATACATGTTGATTTTATGTAGATCCACAACAGAAATACAGTTCTCAAGAGTTCCTTTTACTTTTTTCTATTTCTCTTGAGTCCTGTTATTGGAGATCAAAATTTTTGTTTAAGTCTGGTTTTTTCCTTAGAAACAAATGGAATTCCTCTGTTTCATTAAATGTCCACTTTCTTCTATGGAAAAAAATGCTCAGCTTAGTTGGGTAGTTTATTCTTGGCAGCATTCCAAGTTCTTTTCCCTTTTGGAATATCAGATTCCAGGTCCTTCAATCCTTTAATGTTGAGGCAGCCAGATCTTGTGTGACCCTTATTGTAGCACCTCGGTATTTGACTTGTTTTTTCCTGGCTGCTTGTAATATTTTTTCTTTAGTCTGAAAATTGTGAAGTTTGGCCACAATATTCCTTGGAATCTTTATTTTAGGGTCTTTTTCAGAAGGTGTTCAATGAATTCTTTCAACGCCTATTTTACCTTCCAGTTATATTACTTCTGAGCAGTTCTTTTTGATGATTTCCTGTAAAGTACTATCTAGGCTCTATTTTTTTCATCTTAATTTTTGGGTAGTCCAATGATCCTCAGGTTATCTCTCCTAGATCTATTTTCCAGGTCTGTTGTTTTTTCCAAGTAAATATTTGACATTTTTCCTAATCTTTCATTTTTTTGGTTTTGCTTGACTGATTCTTGATGTCTCAATGAATCAGTTATTTCTATTTGTTCAATTCTGATTTTTAGTAAGTTATTTTCTTCATTAGCTTTTTTTTACTTCTTTTTGTATATGTCCAATTGAGTTTTTTAAATGAGTTGTTTTGCTCTATGGAATTTTTTTCCATTTCACTATTTTTTTTTTTTTTTTAGTGAGTTATTTTCTTTTTCCAATTCACAAATTCTGTTTCCCTGCACTTCTTGGGAGTTTTTTACCTTTTCCAATTCACATTTCAGGAAGTTGTTGCTCTCTTGCATAGCTTCTCTTTCCTTTCCGCATTTTTCTTCTTGTTTTCTTTTAAGGTTTTTAATAGTCTTTTCTAGGAGAGCCCTTTATATTGGGGACCAACAATTGTCTGGAGACTGTCTGTTAATAGTCACTTCAGGGTTGAAAACCTGCTTTCTTTCTGCATAGAAACTATCAATTGTCTTTTTGATTTTTTTACTCATTTTGTTAAAGCCTGTAAGGTCTGCCTTCAGAGCCTGGAAGTTACCAGCTTCCTCTGCAGAGCAGTGATAGATATATGAACAGGTAGCTGTCCTGGCAGCGGGCTACAAAAAGCAGTGAGGTACTGGAGTGCTCTGGAAAAGAGTTCCCCACCCGGAAATAATTCAGGCCTGCAGAATCGAGCTGGGAAAGTGTCCTGCAAAGAACTCCCCTGCTGTGTAGGATAATGACTGCCCTGGGGCTAGACACTGAGCAATGAAAGTTTCACTACCCCAAGCCAAAGCCCACCCTGGGGCTGTGGGTATTAGCAGCTGAGCAGGGAATGACCCTGTAGGGACCAGAAGTGTCTCTGCCCTGGGAAGCACAGTCTGCAGGGGAAGTTCTATTGCCCCACGCTGAGCCCCACTCTGTGCAGACTAGAGGCTTCTCAAGGCTGTGCCCTCCTGCCCTGCAGATTTGTAACTGTCCTCACAAAAGCCCCGAACTGCAGGATGTGGCTGCAGGGCTGTATTACGGATCTGCCTGAGTCACTTCTGGTTTAAGTGGTTACAGCCAGATCTTGTTAGATTCTGGCATTTTTTAGAGTACCCTCTGTTTTAGGCTTTATTTTTTCTGCCAGTTTACTGCTTTGTAATCAAGGCAGGGCAGTTAGCCTATAGCAGAGTCCTCTCCATAACTTCTCTAGCCACAGAGATCACCCCCACCCCTGGTCTGCTCAGGACCCTACTCTCTCCCTGCCTGTGCTGGTCTGTTCCTGGCCCCTGAGGACAAACCTTTCCTGGCGATCTTCCAGATTATCTTCAGCTGGTAAATTGTAATGTTTCTAATCTTCATGAATTTAAGCAGTGAAGAGCTATTTTTAAGGCTGATGGTTGTGAGGGGAATGAGAGGAGCTTAGAAAGTCATGTGTGCCTTTTCAGCCATCTTGGCTCCCTTTTCTGATCTTTCTGTGTGCAAATTGAAAACCTTACTCAAAATTACAAATCTTTTTGAAACTGGGAATTAATGACACAAAGGTATATATAGATTGACAAAATATGTACTTACAAAATATTTCTTTGATATATTTAATAAAAGCTTGTTTATAGTCTACCTGCAATCCAATGTCATATTATACCTTTATTTGGTCTTGAATTATTAATAGTTTAAAATATGGAATTTCTATGAATTATATATAATAATTATAATCATATATAATGAAAGGGCAAGAAATCTATGATTTTGTTATAAACATTGGAGGTTAGGGACATGTAATTCTGACAGAACTTTCTTTATCAATACAGATCACAAGCTATCTATAACTTAGTAGGTAAATCTGAAAGAGTTGCCCAAGATTCAGAGTTTAAAATGCTTGCCCAGCTTCACATTTCTAGTTACGTTTCTGAAGCTAAAAGAATGTCATATTCTTTCTCTTTATAAGCACACAAAATATCAATCACTAAGAATTTATTAAGCACCTACTATGTGCTGAGTTCTAGGGATAAGAAAACTCAATTAAAAATACTTCCTGTGGTCAATGAGTTTATATTTGATTGAGGGCAGACCATTTTAAAAAAATTTCTCCATTCGCAAATTTCTCATTTTATCTGGATTTCCCTCCAAAATTTATCATATTTTATCTTGTATTTCACTTAATTATATACATGATGATGATTATTAATAATATCTGGCATAACTGGTATTTATGTAGTATTTTAAGAATTATGAAGGATAATACAAATACCTCATTTAATGCTTACTTCTGCCCTTGAACATAGGTGTTATTACTAAGAGTGCCATTTTACAGTGAGTAAATTGAGGCAGACAGAAGTAGTGATTTACTCAGAATCATACAATTAGTATCTGACATAGGAGCTGAACTCAGGTGTTCCTGATTCCACTCAATATACTGTGCCCCCTCAATATCAGTATTTGTTTCAATTTTGTATCAATAAATGTTAAATTGAACTGAATTTTTAAAACAACATATTTTAACCTTATAACAGTCTTAATTATTGATTATGTTTGTTCAGGATGGAGCAAAGCTGTTCACATGTGAAAGAAATTGACTAGATATATCATGTTATTACAAATGATAAGAGCTAACATTTAGGAAACATCTTTCATTTGATAAAACTGATACCTGATAAAACTGATGAAGATGTGGCTTTCTGACTTTTAAGTCAATTGTTATTTCCTATACACTAACTTAAATCAATAAGAATCCATGGCAGATTTTTAATCAAGTCAATTTTTGAGTAGAGAAGTGACAAGATCAGGGAAATATGTCAGGTGGTGATGATTATTAAGGTTGGATTTGAGAAGTGGCAGGTTGAATGGAAGAAGATTAGTTGGAAGACTGGTATAATGAGCACGAATAAAGGTAATTAAGGTCTATTTCAGACTTTGGGTTTACTCTCTCAACTCACACTTGAATCAGCAAGTTAGGTTCTTGAATCTGTAGTAACTTAGTCCTTAGAATTCAGGGAATCTTTTTGAGGGATTGGAGGAAGTGGGGTTGGGGGTGAGAGAAGTGGTTTTACTACTATCATTCATGAACCCCATTCCAGTGGATTCCCCTCCCCAATGTCAGCAAATTAGTTAACATGTCCATAACATTAATCAACCAATTAATATTAACTTTTACAAAATGATATTTAGTGTAAAGTGTAAAATCACATCCCAAACCTGGAAAATATTCTCCCCTTGACATATCTTAGTCTCTGGGGAGAGTAACCTCAAACTTGAAGTGACTGACATCCAAAACTCACTTTATTTCTCCTACCACTCCCTTGCTTGGACAAGGTAGTATCTTTGCTGTTGTGTCAATTTACTTTTGGGTCAGCTTTTTGATGGTCTTTATTACAGTTGCCTTCATCTGGCTCATTAAATATTTCAAAGAAACAAATAAAATGCTTGGGCTGTCCAATTATCCTCTTTATTCTTGTTTCTTGATAGAAGCCAGAGAAGGCAGGAGGGAGAGAATTCAGGTCATGGAGGATAATATGAGAAAAGGTACAGCAAAGAAATAGCTTGCTGGATAGTATAGTTGACAGAACATTGGCCCTGAAGTGAGAGAGAGTGAGTTCAAATCAGGCCTCAGACACTTGCCAGCTGTGGTAAGACACTTAACCTCTGTTTGCCCCTGTTTCTTCTGTAAAATGTAGATAATAACGACCCCTACCTCTTGGGGTTGTTGTGAGGATAAAATAATATTTATAAAGTACTTTGCAAATATTACAATGTTGCACATACACAGTTATGTATGGCTAGGTCTTTTCAGATTATATGGGCCCTTGATGGTACTCTTATGCCATTTCTCTCACATTATTTTCATGCATTTCTCTTTATTGGTAATATGTGGTCCAGCCTACTCACACCTACTATTGTTCTTTCCATTGCTCTGTAAAATATTTATTCTCCTTAGATCTCAATATTCCATACTTTACTTTAGCGTAATTAGTAGAATATTGGTATTAAGTGTGCATACATATATACATGCACATATACATACATACACACATCAAAAATCTTATTGTAGCTTTAAGCTATTAAATTTTCAACACAGATACGTATGTATGTATATATATATATATATATATATATCAGTTAATTAGCATTTAATTGTCTATATGTAAAGTACAAATATGTTTATGTATATACAATGTATATGTGGTATGCATAATATATAACATACACATGTGTGTTGTTTTATATAATATTACATATTTGTAATTATCTTCTTGGCATAAATGTAAGCACTGTATAGTTTTTCTTATGTGATCCAATTAAATTTTCTATTCTATTTAGTTCCTTGATAAATTCATAGCCCTTTTTTAATACTTGTTCAAAGAATAGATGCTAATGAAATAACTCAAGACATTGTCCATCTAAATGTATACTATGATGTAAGTAACATGTATTCTTAATCATCTTCTTTTTTCTTATGTTGATGGATAATTTGGGGGTTTGTCACAATCAATACAATAGCTTGTAAACAATACCAGAGAGGTATCCAGAGAACCTCATTATCTGTTTGTAGGGAATAACTTTTAAAGTTATTTTTAAGTTGGATTTTGTCCAATTTTGTCCAGGACTATTTCCTAGAATGCTTATTAAGTACTTAAGGGGTAAATTTTGAATATAGTCATTCTGTTCTCTTTGATGACAAGACTGTATCTTTGGGAAACACTCTGATCTATTTCAAACCTATTGCTATTTTGTTTTCAGTTTTATCTATAATCTTCCACAATGTAGATATCAAGGTAACAGTGATAAATATCTATTAGAGTTTTATTAGCTATACAATTAAAATTATATTGTATATAGAAGAAAAAGAGTATTTTGAAAATAGAGCAAAATGCAGATACCTTTTATAAGAAGAAAATTAATTTCCTACTCAGTATCTCATTTTACTTTTAATTTTTTGTTAAAATGATTATGGAATTAAATAAATTCTGTATTTTTATGATTATAATGATCCATTCTAATCTAATTTTTAAAACTTCTTTATTTTGGGCACTTAACCATTGACATCTATTTAAAGTCTTATGGAAACATTTGAAATATTTAACCAACTTGAAAACATTTATATGTTTTTTTTAATAACTTTTTATTGACAGAATCCATGCCAGGGTAATTTTTTACAGCATTATCCCTTGCACTCACTTCTGTTCTGATTTTTCCCTTCTCTCCCTCCACCCCCTCCCCCAGATGGCAAGCAGTCCTTTACATGTTAAATAGGTTACAGTATATCCTAGTGTATGTCTTTTAAGATAAAAGTTTAGTGACAACTAATGCTTTTTTCTTTAGAGAAATATATACTTTAATTGCTCTATTGCCCTTTTAATTCCCCTTTACTTTTCCCAAAGTGCTCTATTGCCTTTATTGCATGCTAATTAAATTAAGATATCACTATCTTAATAAACTATCACTAAAATGGTGATAAATTAAATTTTAATGGAAATTAAAAATTGCTATATTAGCTTTCCCAACTTTGTAAAAGAATCTATAACTATAACATTTAAAGATTGTTGGAAAAAACCAAGAATTAATCAATTCTCTGATGATTAGAATTTTGGATTATAAACTGAACAAATTAAATTAGGATTATTTACAGTTTTTACACATACATAATGAAAACTAAATTTTAAAAAGGAATTGCAATCTTCTTTCTTGTGAAGTATAATACAATATAGCAAAAATATCTTTTAGTTAGATGACAAAAAAGGTAGAGGGATGTTTGTATTCCTTCAAATATTGTTTATTTTTAAAAATATTTTACAGAGCAATGGGAAGAACAATAGTAGATGTGAATAGGCTGGACCACATGTTAACAATAAAGAAAAATGCATGAAAATAATGTAAGAGAAATGGCATAAGAGTGCCATCAAGGGCCCATATAATCTGAAAAGACCTAGCCATATATGAATATGTATATGCAGCATTATAAGGTTTGCAAAATACTTTATTTAAAAATAATAATTAAAAATTTTTTAAATCAATATTTAAAAAATAATAATCTTAAAAATCAAGCTTCTCTGATAATTTTCTAGAAGTTCTTAATTCTTCTTCATGATGGTTTCAAAGTTTTCAAATCAAAAATGAATTTTCATAGTAAAGTGATGAAAATTATTCATATGGAATTTAAGATTTAAAAGCACATTAAATGCAGAATTTCATTTAAAAATGCTCTGTTATTATCTCAAAAAGATGTGTAATAAAATAAAATGAATATAAATTGCTCATTATGAGAATTAGAAATGGAAAAATAATGGCAATAATCATGATATTATTATCAATTAATAATGAAACTGCAACTCTTTATTTGGGAATATAGCTTCCATTTGAGCAGTTACATAGTACTGCTATGAATTCCAACTTCTCTTATCTCATATAATTTAATTAATTTTCATTCAAATCAAAATCTACCAGTGGTATAAATGAAAATGATTTACTCTAGAAATCCTGGTTGTGTTACTATTGATCAATTTTCATAATCTTTTGCATAGTTTGCATAGGTTAGACACCAGTCTCCATTCTATTTGTATATTAAGGTATTTTGCTATCTTTGGAGATACTACAATCAAAGTGGGGTAACAGAAAAAGCAATTACAATGGAAGGAATTAGAGAAAGCAATAATATGGAAAATCTGAGTTTTTGTATATTGTTATCTTAGGAGAATTTAAAAAAAATGTTATCAAAGTTTATAATAATGATCTGCTTTATTCTCATTTCTCCAAATCCTGTTTTTGCCTATTTCCTCTGTCAGTCAGTCAACAAACATCTATTAAATACCTACTATGTGTCAGGTATTATGCTAAGCACTTTTTCTGCAAATAGCCTTCAAGATCCTTGAGCAAGCTCATGTGGTAAGGGAGGCAAACCATCAGGGTGAAATTATCTTCTTCAAACTTGCTTTTATAGAACATCAGTAGCATACAAGAGTTCTGTATTAATGAAGATTCAGGAATAGTAATGCAACCCATATAAATGTGTGACTATTTAAAGTAGCACAATAGAAGCCAAGAAGAATTGAGTTCAAAAACAGTTTTTAGAAAGGCAGATATTTGACAATTCTAGATTTAAAAACACGAGTTACATCTGGTCTCAGACAGTTACTAATTGTGTATCCTTGAACAACTCACTAAGCCTTGTTTGCTTTAGTTTCCTTATCTACAAAATGAGCCTGGAGAAAGAAATGGCAAACCACTTCAGTACCTTTGTCAAGAAAATCCCAGAAAGGTCAGAAAGATTTGAATATGATTGAAAATGACTAACCAACAAAACAACCAGTCTTAGAAACTTGGCTATGTGATTCTCTGGTAAAGTCATTTAATCCATTTCCCTTAGTAATAAAAATGGAGCCTTTTCTCTGCAAATTTTGGAGTAGATATCTCACTTATGTACAAATGATCTGAAGAGGTTGGCCGGTGTTTTTGCTGACCTCTTTAACATGTTTCACTTTTCCTAAAGGCATTATTATTGTTGAACATTGGCTATTTTTCATCTTCTTAAGTTATGTTCTTATGTTTGGACAACATAAGATTGATTGATTTGATTTTTCTGGCCATGAGTGTTAAAGGAAATTGATTTAACCATCATATTAAGGGAAACCATGTTCTCTGGTCGTTCTTGACCTGAGTTTATAATGGAGAGGCTACATAAAGAAATCATGTGGATAAAGTATAACACTACATTTGGTAATCACTGGCACCCATACTTGGAAAAATCAATAGGACATTCTTTATTTCAAGACACAATTAATACAATTTCACTGAAGATACTGATGCTGGACTTTTTACTAAATCTAAATTAGTCATTCAACAATCATTCATTAAGTATTTACTATGTTCCAAACATTATGCTAAGCACTGGAGATAAAAAGAAGAGCAAAAAATGTTCCCTATTCTCAGAGAACACCTAGCCTAAGTGGAGGATATAAGGTGCAAACAATGATATACAAAAAAAGATGTGGACAGGATAAAAAGTAAGGTGTTAGTATAAATAAAAGAAATCAAGGAAGTCTTTGTGGAGATGGGATCTTAAGTGACTTGAAAGAAACTGAGAAAACTAGTAAGTAGAGATGAGGAGGGAGAGTATTTCAGGCATGGGTAAGAACCAGTTGGGAGATGGAAGTTCTTATTTGAGGAACAGCCAGTGTCATTGAATTGTAAAGTGTAAGAAGACTGGAAAGTTAAGAGGTAGTCAGATTAAATAAGGCCCTGAACAACAAATGGAGGATTTTACAGTTGATCATGCTTCCATGATCTACTTTCAGTAGAGAGTTACTGGAATTCATTGAATTGAGTGGTGTGATATGATCAGATTTACATTTACAGAAAATCATTTTGCCTATGAAGTGGAGTGGGATAAGTCTTGAGGAAAGAAAGCCAAATAGCAGGCTATTGCATCAGTCCAGACATGAGATAACAAGGGTCTATATTATCGTAGTGATAGTGTGAGAGGAGACAAGAAGGTGTACGTGAGAAATTTACCCTAATTTTAATGTATAAATTGATAAGATGGCATCACTCAAGTTCACATCGGCCGAAATCTCAAAATGAGGTCATGCAGAGTTAGTTGAGCTGATATAATTGAACAACATTTTGTATTTTGGCAAGTGCACAAAAGGGAAACCAACTTTTTTCCTTAAAGTCTTTTTTTTTTTTTTTTTTTGCAAGTGGTAGAAGCATCTAGAATCCAAGATACTTTCATGTTAGGAAGGATTTTCAGAATCTCTGGCTTTGAGAGACATCATTCAGATCAAACAATGGGTCCAACCTAGAGATACCTGAATCATGTTATTTAATACATTCATTGAGGTAATTTCCTATTAGACTGATCTTTACTAGATACTAAACACATCTATGTAAGGTTCTGGTTAACTTTAATTACCACTAAAATAGTCAGGGAAAGTCCAAAGTCTTTATTATCTCCTTCACAGTCTGTTTCCTCCACCTGGGGCCGGGCTAACTTTCTGGAGACCTTCCTGAATGGGGCTTGGTTTCAATACAGGAGGCAGGAGAGCCACCACAAGAGTCTCTATCTTGAAGTCTGTCTCTGGCTGAATTTGTCTCCAGTTTATATACTCTATTACAATTACATCATTACAATATACTGAATATAAATCAATCATTATATCACTAGGGAACCATTATTTGTTTTAAGATTAAATCAATCATACTGAACTAGAGAACTCACATGCTAAACTAGATAACCATTGTCTTATCAATTCCATTGAGTTAACACTTTGTTGTAGGTTTAAATCAGTCATACCTAGTTCCTGCCCTTTACACAACCAAATAATAAAGAGGATATAGAACCCAATTGGAATATGCATCATGTTGTGAATGGGTTGCAATCCAAATTTTATGATTCTGTGTCTGTGGCATACTTTAAGATTCCTGTGCGAGAATAATATCTAAGCTTTACAAAATGTTTTAAGGTTTGCAAAATGCTTTTGATTTGTTTTCTCATTTCATTTCCATAACAACCCTGAGAAGTGGGTGCTATTATTATATCCATTTTACACAAGAGGGAACTGAGGTTAGGAATTCTGTGATTTGCTCAGGATTACACAATTATTAAGTCTGAGACAAGGTTTGTTCTTTCTTATTCAAAATTACCATATAATTTCCTAGGTATATTTTAGACATGATCTACTGTTATATATTTTCTAAAAGAGAATTGTGGTTTTTTTCATCTCCTCTTCCCCATCCTCCTTCTTCCTTTTCTCCTCTACTTTCTTTCCCTCTTCCTCTCCAGCTTCCTTCTCCTTTCCTTCCTCCTCCTCCCTTTCTTTCTTTTCCTCTTTCCCTCCTTCCTGTCTTTTCTCTTCCTCTTCCTTCTCCTCTTTCTTTTCCTCTTCCTTCTCCTCCTCCTCCTCCTCTTCCTCCTCCTCCTCCTCCTTCTCCTTCTCTTCCTCCTCCTCCTTCCCTTCTTTCTCCTCCTCCTTCTCCTTCTCTCTCTGTTTCTCTTTCTCCCTCTTTTTCCTCCCTCCCTCCTTTTCTCCCTTCCTTCTTTCTTTGTTTCTCTTCTCCCTCCCTCCTTCTCTTCCTTCCATCAAAAGGCAGCCCAACTTCTTTGTGTAATTGTTTTTACAAGATATTTTCTGTTTTCAGAAGATAGTTTCTACAAGCTTTGGCACAAATTACTTGCTTGGGAGTGATTTGTAGAAACAAGGCTTGCACCTTATACCTAGGGACACTTCAGTTATCTTTGTAATATCCAATCTCTTACCACTTTTAAAGAGTTCATCTCATATCTTACACCTGAACAATTTGAATATCATGAGGACAATTGTTTGAAGTTGATTTTTTTTAACCAAAGTTTTATTTTTTATTGCATTATATTCTTATTGTATATCTTAGATTTCCAGTAGCATAGAATCAGTTTGAATATGTTGCTACATATATAATACTGGTTGCCTCTTCAAACTTTTCCCCTATCTCAAGAAGAAAATGCAATGCATATGATATTGTTCTATTTTCATTTGAACAAATATACATATACAATGAATACGCTTTGACTCTCTCTGAGTCAGACAGGCTTTAGTGCCTACTGACTATATTATAGCTATTGTTATGTAGCTGGACCAGCTAACATCAATTTGCCATTAAGGATATTTATTTCAAAGTTATAGCAAGAAATGTATAAACTTTTCCCCCATAACCTCATAGGAATACTTTTTTAACTGAATGATGTTAGTTCCCTCCCAGTTCAACCAGAAGGCATCAGTGCTACTGATTGATTCATTGTCAAACACTTTGTTGTTTGACCATGGACAAGTCATTTATCCTGTTTTAGTTTAAGTTTCATCATCTGTAAAAAGGGTATAAAAATAATCTCTCTCTCTCAGAGTTGTGAGGGTAAAATGAGATAACATGTAAAATATTTTGCAAATCTTAATGTATTTAAAACATGCTAGATATTATATTTTTAAGGTTAGTGAACTAGGAACATAACAAAATGCTGAAATAGATTCTCCAAGGTATTTCTTTTTCTAACTCGACATAACTTTCTTGGAAGCAGGATCCTCAAAATTTCCACCTGAAGATATGACATCCTAGGCACTCTGCAAGTTCCCTGTTATATATATATAAGCCCTTAAATTGCATTTTCTCTCAAATATGTGTGGAGGTCATATGCTTTGCCTGTGACTTTTTTTTTCTCCTTGGAAACTATAAAAGATTTGGGCCTTTGTAAGTGAATCTAAAAAATATTCAAGAGTAGACCTAAGTCATTATTATGAGTTATGTTAAGTAGAGAAATTGAAAATGATTTGCTTTCTGTTTTTTTAAAAAGAAAGTCAGCACTATAACAAAAGCTTGCTTCATTTATATAACATTATAATTTGTATTTGCTATTTATACAATTCATTCTATTAAAATGACACAGATTCTAACCTATTGGTCCTACTACCATTATTGGATATATCTTCATTGAAGCTATACAAGGAAGTGGCTTACATGGTGGATTTGATGGTCCTTTCCCATTAAGAATGTAGGCAAGCTCAGGAAAAACATTTGAAAGTGAAATCAGGCCATTTAGCTCTTTGTTACTATTTTAGTGCTGTGAGCAAGTTTATCATTTCCCTAATTTTTAGCACTATGTTTTTTTATTTATTTTATTTATTTATTTTTTTAAATTTGAGCAGAGGAACAGCAAGGCTTTCCAATGTAAGAGGCTCAAGACTATTTTTTCATTGTACTTTACCTTTCTAGGGTGGAATGAAAATTGGGAAGAAGTAAGTATATTGAAAGATAAGAAAAACTCCCTGGCAGTTAAGCAAACTATAGAAAAATGAGTCTTTTTATTTTCCCACCCTTATGAGGTTTTTTTTTTTCAGTAGTGGAAAATACAATTTTGCTGACTAACAAATTTGGATTGTGATAGGTAAGTGGTAGAGTAAATAGATCATGGGCCCCTCAAGAAGACCTGAATTGAAATGTATACTCAATCACTTACCAGTTATGTGATCCTAAGCAAAGTATCTAACCTCTCCTTACCTCAGTTTTGTCAGTTACAAAATAGGGAATAACAATAATATTTATATTCCAGGATTGCTATAATGATAAAATGAAATAGTATTTGTAAAGTGCTATGCAAATCTTGTGGTTGATACTGGTGTAGGTTTTCTTGGAAACATGTATTCATGTATATGTACATATACACATATATATGTGTTTATATATGTAGTTATTCCTTCCACATTATTGATTATGGGTGTAGTAGCCATGTGATCCATAAAACTTATGTAAAATCTTTTAACCCTCCTTTCATACCAGACAAGTCTGAATTTTTTTCTTTTTCCTTTACAAAGTGCTTATAGTACCTTATTTTAAAATTTGGCTATTTGGTCATAAGTTCTGTGTCATGTGCTGGCTATTGTGTCCCATCTGCAGCTTCTGCAAAACTCTCCCCAAATTGTCATTTAATTTCATTTGCCTGCTGGCAATATATCAAAATCAAAATGGGAAAAATTGTGATGTCGAAGGGATAATGTGTATATGTATACATGTGCATGTGTGTTTCTTAATCTGCTATACCAAGAATTATACTTAAAGTTTTAATCAAATCTATTCTAAGTGTAGGGCACATTAATTATGCTCATCATTTCCTTATTTTATGTTTATGAAATATAACATAGGATTTTAGGAACATAGATTAAAAGATGGAGCAAACCTAAAGGATATTGAATCTAATCCTTTTATTATATGGATACCTACAAATAAAATTTTAGAGAGGTAACTTTCCTATGGTCATCTAGCTAATAGGAATGTTATGCATAAGTCTTCTTCAATCCAAGACTGGTACTCCCAAAACTAAGCCATGTTGTTACTCCCCCCCTCCGCAATTTCCTATTCTACTTCACATATCAGGCCTTTACTGGTTAAAATTGAGTTTAGAGTAATCTTCCTTTTTATCTCCTCATATCTGAGATATGAAATTGTCAGCAAGGAAATCAAGAATGCTGTAAAAAAAAACACTAACATCTACTAGATGAGTACAAATTAATAAAACAGCAACAGATATCAATGAGAAGGAAAATTCCCAACAATAGAGTTATTTCCCTTTAACCTAGAATATGAAATATAATCATTAAAATTAGACATATGGGTTTTCTATGTGTTTTGATTAAAAGAGAGCAGAGAGATCTGTTTTCCCTTACAGATATATTCATAGACATAGATAGAATTGACTTTAGAAATAATTTTGTCTAACTCCTTCATTTTATAGATTTAGCACCTCTATACAATTTCTCTCTCCCTCCCCCCCCATTACCCTTTCTTTGTCAGAAGTAATAACTTAAACATGCTGGGGTAGCAGATAGAAAAAGAAGGAAATTACGGAGAATGAAATGAGCAAGTGCAGGAAAACTATATATCAAGACTCTATTGAGGAGTGTACACAGAAATAGCCAGTAAGTCTTGGGCAGACTTGATCTCAAAGCAGGGTTGCTCAAGGATGAGATATAGAAATAGTAGGTATGAGAAAAATCTTTCTCTGTGCCTAAACCAGATCTAGAGTTGATTATCTACTGTCCCATTAGCAATGAGCAAATACAAAAGTTTAATTAGGATCTTTTTCTTACTAATTAATAGTGAAATTATGCAGGAAACAGAAAAAAGGGCAAGGTCAAAGGTCTCTGCTAGCAACAATGATGATCAAAGAAAAGCTGCTGCAAGATCTTTGGATTCCCAGTTATACATGACAACTAGATATTGACTTCCTAGAAACCTATAAGAAGAAGAGCATTGAGATTATACTGTAAAATACACACACACACACACACACACACACACACACATACACACACATACATATATGTATGTATATATACATATAATTTCTTTCTTCTTTTTTTTTTTTTTTTTGGCTGTTTAACAATTGTGTTAAACATTATGCTTTCTTAAAATTCTTTTTGAGTTTAGAACTGAGATTCTCAGTAATTTGTCTCATTAAATGAAGAATACCTTACTGGAAGAGTAAGCTTCTTCCCATTTCAGCAAGTTCAAGCAAGCAAAGCTGTTTCAACTCCTCAAATTGCTCTTAATACAATTATTTAATGCTTTAAACAATGGGAGTACAAAAACGAGTGAGAAAAGTTTTAAGAACACTTTTTTTTGTTAACCAGAAGTTAAACACTTCATAAAAATGTTATACAAGCTAATATATAGTCACAGAGAGCAATAAATATCATCAAATGAACATATAAGAAACTAAAGAAATAAGCTACCAAGTTTTAGTTAAAGCACTCTTTGTTATGTCTACTTACTATCATATTGGCTTGAGTTATTTTTTTAAATTAAAGCTTTTCATTTTCAAAATATATACATGGATAATTTTCAACATTTACCCTTACAAAAGCTTAAGTTTTATTTTTCTCTTTCTCCACCCTTCTCCCCTAGATGGTAAGTGATCCAATATATGTTAAACATGTGCAATTCTTCTATACATGTTTCCACAAATATCATACTTCACAAGAAAAATTAGGGCATTAAAAATGAGAAAAAAAATAAAATTCTAGTAAACAACAACAAAAGAAGTGAAAATGCTATGTCATGATCCACACACAGTTCCCACAGACCTCTCTCTGGGTGCAGATGACTCTCTTCATCACAAGAATATTGGGACTGGCCTCAGTCATCTCATTGTTGAAAAGAGCCACATCCATCAGAATTGATTATCATATAATCTTGTTGTTGCCATGTACAATGATCTACTGGCTCTGCTCATTTCACTCAGCATCAGTTCAGGTAAGTCTCTCCAGGCATCTCTGAAATCTTCCTGCTGATAGTTTCTTATAGAATAATAATATTTCATAACATTCATATACCATAACTTATTCAGCCATTATCCAACTGATAGGCATCCACTCAATTTCCAGTTTCTTGACATTTCAAAAAGGGTTCCATAAAAACTTTTGTATATGTCAGTCCCTTTCCTTCTTATATGACTTCTTTAGAAGAGCCCAGTATTCACTGCTAGATCAAAGGGTATGCACAGTTTGATAGCCCTTTAGGCAAAATTCTATTTGCTTGTTGCTATTGAGCTTGTATCCCAAAGCGATCTTAAAGGCGAGAAAGGGACCTACATGTGCAAAAATGTTTGTGGTGACTCTTTTCATAGTGGCAAGAAACTGGAAACTGAGTGGATGTCCATCAGTTGGAGAATGGCTGAATAAGTTATGGTAAATGAATGTTATGGAATCTTATTGTTCTATAAGAAACAATCAGGAGGATGATTTTAGAGAAGCCTGGAGAGACTTACATGAACTGATTCTGGGTGAAATGAGCATAGCCAAGAGATCTTTATACATGGTAACATCAATGTTATACGACGATCAACTCTGGTGAATGTGACTCTTCAATGAGATGACTGAAGCCAATTCCAAAGACCTTATGATGAAGAGAGCCATCTACACTCAGAGAGAGGACTGTGGGAACTGAATGTGGATCACAACATAACATTCCCACTCTTTTTGATGTTCATTTGCATTTCATTTTCTTTCCTTTTTGATCTGATTTTTCTTGTGCAACAATAGAATTGTATAAATATGTTTACACATATTGGGTTCAACATATATTTTAACATGTATGACATATATTGGATTGATTGCCATCTAGGGGAGGAAGCAGGGGGAAAGAGAGGAAAATCTGAAACACAAGGCTATGCAAGGGTCAATGCTGAAAAATTATCTGTGCATATGTTTTGAAAATAACAAGCTTTTTTAAAAAATGTGGTGGCTGGTCCTTTGATATCCTGTCTCAGGTTCCTTTAGGTCAGCATATGTGTTTAATGTCATCTATAAACAACTATTATGGTAACTAGAGGACAGGAAAGGAGTAAGAAAATTTCCTCCCTTCACTCCTCACTTCCCCACTCCCACAGAAAGCCCAGAGATAGTTGTTAGAATCTCAGACCTGGAAAAGAGTGAAAAGAGCGTGAAAGGGCATTGGGGACTTCCGGTTAAGATGGCGGAGAGGAGGCTCACAGTTGCATAAGCTCCGCGCTTTCTCTCACTATCCACTTCATTACAAGCCTCTGAATCAATGCTTGACTGAAAAAAACCCACAAATAGTTACCAAGAGAAGCCATCCTTGAGATCCGCCAAGAAAGGTCTGTCTTTACTGGAGGGCTGGGGCGGTTTTAGATCGGGCGCAGGCGGCGGGCAGCAGCAGTGAGAGCACGGGAGCAGACTGGAGAGGGGGTGGAGAGTGATCGTAGCCGTTTCTGCGGGGAGAGCTTCGCTACAGGTTTGGATAATTTCCTCCGGCAGCAAGTCAACAGCCCAGCAGAGAAGCTAAAAACACCGGGGCTGAAGAATACAACCGCAAACAGCTGGAGTCTCTCAGGCCCTGGCCCCCCCCCCCCTTCCCCCCCCTCAGTGACTCAGCACGCTTTGGGATCTCAGAGCGCAGGCGCAGCACAGTCCTGCTAGTGCCTCACTGCTGCCACCTGCAGTCTGTAGAGGAAGCTCGATAACACACCCAGCCCCCCCCCCCCAAAGAAAGACTCCAGTTTTTTCTGTTTTTCTTTGGTAGTTTATCTCTGATTAATAGACAGAATGAGCAAGAAGCTGAAGAGGACTTTAACCCTTGACAGCTTCTATACAGATAGAGAGCAGACTCTAAATCCTGAGGAGACTAAAAACAGGCAGTCCCCAGGTGATTCCCCAAAGGAGGAAATCATCTGTTCCTCAGCACAGATGAACCTCATAGAAGTGATTAAAAAGGCTCTCACAAGGGAGCTAGAAGAAAAATGGGGAAAGCAGAGTGAGGCTTGGCAAAAGGAGAGGGAGGCTTGGGAAAAGGAGAGGGAGGCTTGGCAAAAGAGCCTGGAGAAAGTTAAAGAGAGAGTGGATAAAGAAGTAAAATCCTTGAAAAATAGGATTAGTGAACTGGAAACAGAAAACAGCTCTCTAAAAAACAAAATTGGCGAAATGGAAAAAAATTCCATAGAACAAAAGAACTCAATTGGACAATTAGAGAAAGATTTTAAAAAAGTGAGTGAAGAGAATACTTCACTGAAAATCAGAATTGAACAAGTGGAATTGAATGACTCGAGGAGACAAGAAGAATCAGTCAAGCAAATCCAAAAAAATCAAACAATGGAGAAAAATGTGAAATACCTTCTGGGGAAGACAACAGACCTGGAAAACAGATCCAGGAGAGACAATCTGAGAATCATTGGACTCCCAGAAAAACATGATGAAAAAAAGAGCCTGGACACTGTCTTCCAGGAAATTATCAAAGAGAACTGCCCAGAAGTCATAGGAACAGAGGAAAAAATAAACATTGAAAGGATTCATCGATCACCCACTGAAAGGGATCCTAAAATCAAAACACCAAGGAATATAGTGGCCAAATGCCAGAACCCTCAGGTGAAAGAAAAAATATTGCAAGCGGCTAGAAAAACCCAATTCAAGTATCAAGGAGCCACAATAAGGATCACCCAGGATCTGGCAGCATCCACATTAAAAGATCGAAGGGCCTGGAATATGATATTCCGAAAGGCTAAGGAACTTGGTATGCAACCAAAAATAACTTACCCAGCGAGAATGAGCATCTTTTTCCAGGGAAGAAGATGGACATTCAACGAAGTAAGCGAATTTCATCTATTTCTGATGAAAAAACCAGAACTTAACAAAAAGTTTGATCTACAAATATAGAACTCAAGAGAAATCTAAAAAGGTAAAGATTAATCTTGGGAACTATATTTTGACTATATAGATGTATAAAGAATACATGTATACCTTGTTCTAGAAATTGATGTGGAAAGGACATTGTACCAGAAAAAGGGTAAAGTGGGGGTAGTACATCTCATGAAGAGGCATAGGAAACCTATTATATCTGAGAGAAAGAATGGAGGGGGATGAATATAGTGGGTATCTTACTGCCTTCAGAATTGGCTTTAAGTGAAAAATCTTAAGACATATTCAATCTATGGTGAAACTTCTCCCATCTCATTGAAAAGTGAGAAGGGAAAAGTGGAAAGGGAAGGAATAAGCTAAGGGGAAGGGAATACGGGAACTGGGAGGGAAAGGGGTAAGATAGGGGGAGGAACTCTAAGGAGGGGGAGGGATACTAAAAAGGGAGGGCTGTGAGAAGCAAGGGTGCTCACAAGCTTAATACTTGGAAGGGGGGAAAGGGGAAAGAAGGGAGGAAAGCATAAACCGGGGTTAACAAGATGGCAAGTAATACAGAATTGGTCATTCTAACCATAAACGTGAACGGGGTAAACTCCCCCATAAAGAGAAAGCGGTTAGCAGAATGGATTAAAAGCCAGAATCCTACAATATGTTGTTTACAGGAAACACACCTGAAGCGGGGAGATACATGCAGGTTAAAGGTAAAAGGTTGGAGCAAAATCTACTATGCTTCAGGTGAAGTCAAAAAAGCAGGGGTAGCCATCCTGATCTCAGATCAAGCTAAAGCAAAAATTGACCTAATTAAAAGAGATAAGGAAGGACACTATATCTTGCTAAAGGGTAGCATGGATAATGAAGCACTATCTATATTAAACATATATGCACCAAGTGGGGTAGCATCTAAATTCTTAAAAGAGAAACTAAGAGAGCTGCAAGAAGAAATAGACAGTAAAACTATAATAGTGGGAGATCTTAACCTTGCACTCTCAGAATTAGATAAATCAAACCAGAAAATAAATAAGAAAGAAGTCAAAGAGGTAAACAGAATACTAGAAAAGCTAGATATGATAGATCTCTGGAGAAAATGTAATGGAGACAGA
Source organism: Antechinus flavipes (assembly GCF_016432865.1). Taxonomy (NCBI): domain Eukaryota; kingdom Metazoa; phylum Chordata; class Mammalia; order Dasyuromorphia; family Dasyuridae; genus Antechinus; species Antechinus flavipes. The sequence continues at coordinate 131,998,271 of NC_067403.1, read as the reverse complement.
AAGGAATACACTTTCTTTTCAGCAGTTCATGGAACCTATACAAAAATTGACCATATATTAGGACATAAAAACCTCAAACTCAAATGTAGTAAGGCAGAAATAGTAAATGCATCCTTTTCAGACCACGATGCAATGAAAATTACATTCAACAAAAAAGCAGGGGGAAGTAGACCAAAAAATAATTGGAAACTAAATAATCTCATACTAAAGAATGATTGGGTGAAACAGCAAATCATAGACATAATTAATAACTTCACCCAAGAAAACGATAATAATGAGACATCATACCAAAATGTATGGGATGCAGCCAAAGCGGTAATAAGGGGAAATTTCATATCTCTAGAGGCCTATTTGTATAAAATAGAGAAAGAGAAGGTCAATGAATTGGGTTTGCAATTAAAAATGCTAGAAAAGGAACAAATTAAAAACCCCCAGTCAAACACTAAACTTGAAATTCTAAAAGTAAAAGGTGAGATCAATAAAATTGAAAGTAAAAAAACTATTGAATTGATTAATAAAACTAAGAGTTGGTTCTATGAAAAAACCAACAAAATAGACAAACCCTTAGTAAATCTGATTAAAAAAAGGAAAGAGGAAAATCAAATTGTTAGTCTTAAAAATGAAAAGGGAGAACTCACCACTAACGAAGAGGAAATTAGAGCAATAATTAGGAGTTACTTTGCCCAACTTTATGCCAATAAATTCGACAACTTAAATGAAATAGAAAAATACCTCCAAAAATACAGCTTGCCCAAACTAACAGAGGAAGAAGTAAATATCCTAAACAGTCCCATCTCAGAAAAAGAAATAGAACAAACTATCAATCAACTCCCTAAAAAAAAATCCCCAGGACCAGATGGATTTACATGTGAATTCTACCAAACATTTAAAGAACAATTAACTCCAATGTTATATAAACTATTTGAAAAAATAGGGATTGAAGGAGTCCTACCAAACTCCTTTTATGACACAGATATGGTACTGATACCTAAACCAGGTAGGCTGAAAACAGAGAAAGAAAATTATAGACCAATCTCCCTAATGAATATTGATGCTAAAATCTTAAATAAAATATTAGCAAAAAGATTACAGAAAATTGTCACCAGGATAATACACTATGACCAAGTAGGATTTATACCAGGAATGCAGGGCTGGTTCAATATTAGGAAAACTATTAACATAATTGACTATATCAATAACCAAACAAACAAAAACCACATGATCATCTCAATAGATGCAGAAAAAGCATTTGATAAAATCCAACATCCATTCCTAATAAAAACACTCGAGAGCATAGGAATAAATGGACTTTTCCTTAAAATAGTCAGGAGCATATATTTAAAACCATCAGTAAGCATCATATGCAATGGGGAAAAACTGGAACCTTTCCCAGTAAGATCTGGAGTGAAGCAAGGTTGCCCACTATCACCATTATTATTTAATATCGTATTAGAAACACTAGCCTCGGCAATAAGAGTCGAGAAAGATATAAAAGGAATTAGAGTAGGCAATGAGGAAACCAAACTATCACTCTTTGCAGATGATATGATGGTATACCTAGAGAACCCCAGAGATTCTACCAAAAAGCTATTGGAAATAATTCATAATTTTAGCAAAGTAGCTGGCTACAAAATAAATCCCCATAAATCCTCAGCATTTTTATACATCACCAACAAAACCCAACAGCAAGAGATACAAAGAGAAATTCCATTCAGAATAACTGTTGATACCATAAAATATTTGGGAATCTATCTACCAAAGGAAAGTCAGGAATTATATGAGCAAAATTATAAAAAAGTCTCCACACAAATAAAGTCAGACTTAAATAATTGGAAAAATATTAAGTGCTCTTGGATCGGCCGAGCGAACATAATAAAGATGACAATACTCCCTAAACTAATCTATTTATTTAGTGCTATACCAATCAGACTTCCAAGAAAATATTTTATTGATCTAGAAAAAATAACAACAAAATTCATATGGAACAATAAAAAGTCGAGAATCTCAAGGGAATTAATGAAAAAAAAATCAAATGAAGGTGGCCTAGCTGTACCTGATCTAAAATTATATTATAAAGCAGCAGTCACCAAAACCATTTGGTATTGGCTAAGAAATAGATTAGTGGATCAGTGGAAAAGGCTAGGCTCACAAGACAGAATAGTCAACTATAGCAATCTAGTGTTTGACAAACCCAAAGCCCCTAACTTCTGGGAAAAGAATTCATTATTTGATAAAAACTGCTGGGATAATTGGAAATTAGTATGGCAGAAATTAGGCATGGACCCACACTTAACACCATATACCAAGATAAGATCAAAATGGGTCTATGACCTAGGCATAAAGAACGAGACTATAAATAAATTAGAGGAACATAGAATAGTTTATCTCTCAGACTTGTGGAGGAGAAAGAAATTTGTGACCAAAGATGAACTAGAGACCATTACTGATCACAGAATAGAAAATTTCGATTACATCAAATTAAAAAGCCTTTGTACAAATAAAACTAATGCAAACAAGATTAGAAGGGAAGCGACAAACTGGGAAAACATTTTCACAGTTAAAGGTTCTGATAAAGGCCTCATTTCCAAAATATATAGAGAACTGACTCAAATTTATAAGAAATCAAGCCATTCTCCAATTGATAAATGGTCAAAGGATATGAACAGACAATTTTCAGAGGATGAGATTGAAACTATTACCACTCATATGAAAGAGTGTTCCAAATCATTATTGATCAGAGAAATGCAAATTAAGACAACTCTGAGATACCACTACACACCTGTCAGATTGGCTAAGATGACAGGAAAAAATAACGATGAATGTTGGAGGGGATGCGGGAAAACTGGGACACTAATGCATTGTTGGTGGAGTTGTGAACGAATCCAACCATTCTGGAGAGCAATCTGGAATTATGCCCAAAAAATTATCAAAATGTGCATATCCTTTGATCCAGCAGTGTTTCTATTGGGCTTATATCCCAAAGAAATACTAAAGAAGGGAAAGGGACCTGTATGTGCCAAAATGTTTGTAGCAGCCCTGTTTGTAGTGGCTAGAAACTGGAAAATGAATGGATGCCCATCAATTGGAGAATGGCTGGGTAAATTGTGGTATATGAATGTTATGGAATATTATTGTTCTGTAAGAAATGACCAGCAGGATGAATACAGAGAGGCTTGGAGAGACCTACATGAACTGATGCTAAGTGAAATGAGCAGAACCAGGAGATCATTATACACTTCGACAACGATATTGTATGAGGACATATTTTGATGGAAGTGGATTTCTTTGACAAAGAGACCTGAGTTTCAATTGATAAATGACGGACAAAAGCAGCTACACCCAAAGAAAGAACACTGGGAAACGAATGTGAACTATCTGCATTTTTGTTTCTCTTCCCGGATTATTTATACCTTCTGAATCCAATTCTCCCTATGCAACAAGAGAACTGTTCGGTTCTGCAAACATATATTGTATCTAGGATATACTGCAACATATCCAACATATAAAGGACTGCTTGCCATCTAGGGGAGGGGGTGGAGGGAGGGAGGGGAAAAAAAATCGGAACAGAAATGAGTGTAAATATAATGTAATTATTAAATAAAAAAAATTAAAAAAAAAAAAAAAAAAAAGAGCGTGAAAGACTTCTTTAAAAAAAAAAAAAATCTTCTATATTACAGAAGCAGCTAACAGCCCTGGAGTCAAATTCTACCTCAGACACTTAACACCCACTAGCTATGTGGCCCTGGGAAAGTCATTTAAAACCAATAGCCACACACACACACACACACACACACACACACACAAACCCTTCTATATTAGGCATTTTTTGCTGTGCAACAGATAGTCCACTTTGATGTCTCCATTACATTTCTGCACTGCCTCCTCACTTAGGCAAATATTTGCTATTCTTAGAAAATTAGCTGGTTTGGTTCATCTTAGTTATGGAAAATTTTTTGGACTCTGTTTTTTTGTTGTTCAGTTGTTCAATCCTATTCAACTTTTTGTGACCCCATTGCTCTATAAGTCCTTCTATTCACTATCTCTCAAAGTTTGTCCTAGTCATGTTTCTTGTTTGCATGATATTACTTATCCATATCATCCTCTAGTTCAAAAATTCTCCTTTAAGTGTATTTTTCAGTGCTTTATACTAAAAACTCTCAAAAAAGTCCATGCAGCCTCGTTACTAATAGCCTTCAATATATAAAGTAGAGAATCCCAAGTAGTCAATTTAACACAATTTTTAGGAATTCTATGAATTAAAAGCATTTTCTGAGGCTCCATACCTACTATAGCCTAAGGGCTTGAAGATTACAATCATATTCAAATAAAAAAATCATATCAATAAACAACATTTTACAAAGTTTAGCATTGGTTATTGTCTGCCTAATAAGTGGTTAATAAAATAAATAAAATAATATCTAATAAATAAAATAAAATAAATTGATTATTGCCTGCCAAATAAATGTTGTCATAATCCAAGCAACTAGTTAAAAAGAAATGAAAATGGAAATAAAACAAGTAACAAAGAAAGAAAGGAAAATAAAGAAAAGGAAAGGAAAAAAAAACTGAGATTCCCTCTTTTAGAGGAGAACTCTGGTTACAAATGAGATCCCAAACCATATGGAGACTGAGAACTTGGGGTTAACTAGAAGTCGCCCCTCACTTTCAGAAAAAAAACAAACTGTGCTTGCCATTGCATAGGTCAATTCATATGGAGGTTTAAATTCACCTGACAATAGGACAAACAGTCTTAACTCACAAAGAAAACAAATAAACTCAGATGAGTCCCAAACATATGTGGGAAACCTCCCCCTCAAAAAAGTTTATACATTTAGAATTGATTGAAATCAAGCTCTTAGATCTTATTCAAGATTGTCCAGTTTAAAAATGACTAAATGACCTAGGAAAGCTACAGCATCCTCTCCCACTAAGGGACTCCAACTCTGGACTCCCATGGACTAGATTCAGTCTTGGACTTTAAAAAGAGGTCAGGTTCTTTTTTCTTTTCTTTTAGAAGCTTGAGCAAAATCTTTAAAAGCATAACCTGAATCTAGATTCTTCTCAATCGGAATCATCAGAGTATCTTCCAGAAAAATATTCTATTTACTAAGAAAATCAGGCATAGCAGAGATATTTATTTTGTTCAACAAAAAAAAGAAATCCTTGTAGTATAAAGCAACAAACACACACTGACAAAGGCTTTATCTAGGCTTCCTATTATCTACTCCTGGAGGGGTCCATCTCTTAGTAAGACAAAAGATGCTTTGGCCTCATTTTTATCCTCTTTCTCCTGTCTCCATATTTATTCTTTTCAATTTAACTAATCCCTACTTATGATCCTTGTTGTTTATGTAAAACTCCTTTCTTTGTTCCTTAATATCTATCTCTCCTTAAAATTTTCTTTCCACATAGACATTCAACCTGAATTGTGCACTATGATAAATATTCAAATAAACATTTTGCCATAATTTGCCACTCAGATTCTATTCAAGAGGCCAGGCAATTTTTAATATTATATACACACACATATATATGTATATACATATATACATATCTATATATACGTACACACATATTACATGGATTCTGGTTAAAATATTTTTATCTATTTGAAAGGAAATAAAAGATCTCCCAGTTAATCATAGTTTACTTTCAAGTGTAATTATCCTTTTCTTATAATAGTGATATGCTTTTTAATCATAAGACGATTTAGTCTCAATTAGTGCTCATTCAAATAATTATTGGAACTTATTTTTAAGGTATGCTCATAATCAAATGATTGAAGCTTTAAAGGAGGAATTTTTTATATATGCATATGTATGTATGTATCTATTTCCCCTTCTCTTTTCATTATATGAGAAATGCTTTGAACAAGTATCTATATTTTTCCAATCAAATTTCTAAGATGTACTCTATATTTATGCTATTTTATCCTACTATTTAGCTATAAAAGATAGAACCTGAAAACAGATCTCTGAACATTTTGAATAAAATCAATGTCAATAAGTATTTATTAAGGATTTCCAAGGAGTAGCCTTGTGCTAGGTATTGGTGATACAATAAATAACTGAATAAAACATTCAAATACATATATATATATATATATATATATATATATATTCATATTGAATTTTATATCTTAGGAATTGGATTGAGAGCCAATATGGTACAGAGTATGGATAATAGTTAGCTAGTGTGAATCAGGAAGACTTGGGTTGAGGTCTTACCTTTGACACATAATAGTTATATAATCCTGAGAAAGTTAATCGGTCTCTCTTGGCCTTACTTTATGTATCTGTAAATGAAGGGATTGAACTCAGTGGCCTCTAAGATCCTTTCTGAATATAAAAATTATGATCTGATGACCACTACTGCTTTGTTACTTTGGACAAGTCATTTAGCCTTTCAGTGCTGCTTACTAGGATTACGAGTTGAATAAGATTTGGTAGTAGTGAGAGAGTTTTCTTATAAAGACTTCCCTGAACTCAACTCACAGGTCTAGATTGATAAAAATAATAATAATGATAATGGAATGTGAGCAACATATGAAGTTTCTGATAGTCTTTATTTTTTGTGTTTGGGGGTCATTTTGTGCGTAGACACTTAGAGGATGATTTTAATTTAGTGCTGGTATACACTTTCCTTTTTTTGAGGCAATTACAAATGACACTCTACAGAAGCATAAGTCAGAGGATTTATAAAATAGATAGATTCTTTAAACCTAATGCTACAAAGGGAAAATAGAGCTTCACACCAGTGCCTGGTTTAATCTCTCTCTAAATTTATGTCAAACTCCAGCCTATAGTCTTTGGCCAAGCAAGCCAATTCTCTAAATTTTCTACTTTTTGCTCATTTCTCTTCCATATTATTCTTGCCAATGTATCAGTAACAACTTTCCCTTTGAGCTTATCTGATTAAAATAATCAGGTTATCAATTTTAGGGAAAGAATTAGTAAAAAATAGCTTTTGCCCATATAATTAGTTTGATACTATTAACAAGAAATTTGCAATTATACCTATTTCATTTTAATTTTACCTACATAGGTAAAATGTCTTTGTAGCTCTGATTTAATTTTTATCTCACTGATGGCTAACAAGGAGGATCATTTCATGTTTTGGAATACAGTCAAGCTAGATCATGGTGTTCTCTCTCTCTCTCTCTCTCTCTCTCTCTCTCTCTCTCTCTCTCATTGAACCAAAATATTACCTTAATATTAGTATGCCATGAATTCAAGTTCTATAAAAGATCTACTCAGTTTAAACTTTGGTTGCACTGTCCAATGCTTAAATTTGAGCTACTAAGAGAAAGAGAGAGATAGAGAAGTTTAAAATAACAGCATGCAGATTTCTTTATAGAATTTAAAGAATGAAAAACACTTGCAAAAATATTATCAGGAAGGAGCAGGAAGAACAAACGGTAACCAAATTGGTTCCTGTGACAAACCATAACATTTACTTTAAACCATCAGCATGCTGCTCTGTAAAAGTCAAGCTACCACTCTTTTAATAGATCCCAGGCCTTCTTAAACTCACTGGTCTGCAAGTGGTACCCAGGTCAAGAGCAGGTCAAAAAGTGAAAACCCATCTGAAAGTAAACTTTTAAATATCTGCTTTTGAAGAGGTATAGCAGACTGTCTCCTTTCTAGTAAATACCCATCTTCTTTATGTATGATATTATTCCATATCTTCTTTTAAAAGCAAGTGCAGGTAAAAAAAAAAGGAGGATCCTCTTATATCCATGGTACCACTTTTCTATTATTGAATTTAGTTACTTTTAAAAGGTTTTTTTGGCCTCCTTTTCTTTTCTTTTTATTTTAAAATAAGCTGTGATTTAAGTTCTTGACTAAAGTCTGTTGCAGACTATTTCAATCTTTTTAAAATTGGAGTTCCTTACTTGTAGGCAGAGTGAACAATCAGTGGGGTAACTCACCTTGTGGAATTTATTTGCCTAATAAACTGGGTATTAATTTGCTCTGTGATGTAAATTTAGACACATTAAAAATATGATTCTTTTCCTTCTTTCCCTGTCCCAAATAAATTGTTTCTTTTGTCTCTTGAGAAAAAAAAATCTTAATGCTAATTGAGAAATTATTTCCTTATGGTAAAAAAAATCAGTGGTATCTATTACCACTGTAGGCAGTTTTTTCGATAAAGACTATAAGATCATGTCCAAAGATGGACTCAGTTTTTGAGAAACTCATACAATTTGTATAAGAGGAATTTTACTTTAAGAAACAGTGTGATTGTCAATGTTGAAAAAATTACCCATGCATATGCTTTGTAAATAAAAATAAGGATGATGCTCCAGGTTTTGTTCAAGTGTAAGGTCTTGCTGTGAAGCTGTTTTCATTTTGTTTTATATGTTCTTAATATAATGTTTTATGAATTACACTCCACTTTTGCTCTGACAGTGAAAAAATCATAATCTTTTTTCCTTTCAAGAGGATTGAAGCAAAGCAATCGACTCTATTTGTGAAACAATTTGTCTAAGACCCATTCTTTTATATCTTGTCCTAATGTTTACAGAAAATATTCTCTGTGTTTTTATTGTAGCTTTGTATCTCTCATATTCTGTCAGTTTCTCAAAAACTGAGTCCATCTTTGGACATGATCTTATAGTCTTTATCGAAAAATCTGCCTACAGTGGTAATAGATACCACTAATTTTTTTTACCATAAGGAAATAATTTCTCAATTAGCATTAAGATGTTTTTTTTCTCAAGAGACAAAAGAAACAATTTATTTGGGACAGGGAAAGAAGGAAAAGAATCATATTTTTAATGTGTCTAAATTTACATATTAATGAGCTCTTCTTATGCGCCACTCATCAGGATTCTAGGTATGAAGAAGTACAAGATGATCGCATCACCATGAAATCTTAGTTTTGAAATCTTAGTTCTATAGCAGAACAATAATCTACTCTAGAATATTTCTGATAACTCACCACCCAACGTTTGTTTGAGGTCTTCCTATAAGATGAATTTTACTTTAAGAAACAGTGTGATTGTCAATGTTGAAAAAATTACCCATGCATATGCTTTGTAAATAAAAAGCTTTAATAATAATAATAATAATAATAAAGAAACAGTGTGACCCTAGACAAGTCACTTAACACCAATTACCTCAGCAAAAAAAAGAAAGAATGAAAAGAATCAGCTAATTTTAATTTTGGGGTAGTTCTAATTATAAGGATGTTGCTTCTTATATTGAACTGAAATTTTTCTTCTTTTAGCTTCTATCTCCTTGTTTTTTTAATGTCATGATGAATAAGTTTAGTTCTTTAATATTTCCCTTAAATTTAATTTAAGAATTTAAGAATACAATCATGTCCCATTAAGTTCTTCAAGACTTTGCCTACACACAAAGTTAATATATAACATAGAAAAGGCATTTTATGATACAATATAATGAATATCAATTCAAGGCCCCAAAACTTTACTTCCCTTCTCTAATGACCACTGGAATTTCTAAACACAAATTGCCTAATTCATTGAGTTCATTCAGTTTTTTTGTCTCTATTTCTCAAAACTCCAAATTATAATTTATATTTTATTCCTCCAGTTACAGAAAAAGAGAGGACTTTTCTACTCATAAATGTTAATCCCCCTCAGTTTATCCAATAAAATAAACAATACAAAAAGGGACATCTACTGTGCTTTTGCCTTTAACATATTGTAACTTGAGGGGGACTATATTTTTTAAAGAGTAGTTAATGAATATATGGGGGAAAGTGTGCTAATTGTTAAAGAAACAAACAAAAAACCCAACTTTCTCTCAAGACTAGGTTATAACATCATAACGCCACTTTCTTTATTAGCTACAATACTAAACTATTGGATCAGAGCGATACTTTAGGTATAGATTTTTTCCCCTGGATTTTAGCAAAGCATTTGATGCATTTGAATTCAGGTCCTCCTGAATTCAGGGCTGGTGCTCCATCTACTGCATCACCTACTGTCTCTACTATTTGATATTTTGATAAATAATTATAATGAAATCATAGTAGCATGATTGTAAAATTTTAAGGAAAAAAAAACTAAAATGGCTTGTTAACATAATTTAACATTACTAACATCAAAGTTGGGAATCCCAAAAGACCTAATCTTGAAAGACTAGAACTTGAGAATGAGTTTAAGAAAAAATTTTAATAAGGATTAATGTAATGCTGTATGATTGGATTCTAAAATTAACTCCAAATATACAAGTTTGATGAATAACTAAAGTATCACTAAAAAATCCTGAGTTTTTACTGTATTAAAAATGTAATATGAGTCAACAGTGTGAAATGACAACCTCAAAAGCTAATATAGTCTTAGGCTGCAAAAACAGAAGAATAGCATTCATGATTAGGGTGATAATAATTGTGCTGTCTCTGTTTATCTCACTTATTCAAGAAAGTGATAATTATCTGGAGGTCATTTAGGAATGATGAAGGCACACCAAATAATTTCTTTTCATAATCAGATAAAGTAACTGATAGAGAAATCTGAGAGAGAAACATCTTAGGGATGATATAATAATTGTTGTCAAGTATCTGAAGTGCCATGATGTGAATGTTGTTGTTTTTGTATTGTTTTTCAGTTGACTCTTTATAATCTCATTTGGGATTTCCTTGATAAAAATACAAGTGGTGAGTCATTTTCTTCTTCAGCACATTTTACAAATGAAGAAAATGCTAAAACAACTAAGTGACTTGCCCAAGGTCACACAGATAATAAGTGTCAGAGGCCTGATTGAGTGTCTGAGGAAGTGTGTCTTTCTGACTCCAGGCTCAGTGCTCCATTCACTGCTTCATTTAGTTGTTCCTAATGAGACTAGGGGATGAGATATTTTTTTCTGTTGATACAACCAAATAGGGTAGTAGATGAAGAGCTTGTAGTAGTCAGAAAGAAATTTCCATTATAGCATAACTAACATCTGGTTATCCAATTTCTGCTGACAAGTTTCTAGTGAGGTCTTTAGAGAAAATATTAGGAAATAGTATGATATTTAAGTGCCTTATTTTCATAGTTTGGAAGATAAATGCCATTCAAGGGTACCATCATGCTCCCAGTCACCCAGGCTTACAACCTATTGTCATCCTTAACAGCTCACTCTCTATCAATGTCTCCCATATCCAATCAGTTGCCAAGTCCTGTTAGTGATACATAAACTTTTGTATACACTCCCTCTTCTCTAACATTGCCACTACCCTGGTACAGGTTCTTATCAACTCATGGCTGCACTAATGCAATTACTTATTATTTGGTCTCAAGTCTTGCCCCACTTCATTCCAAACTCCATTCAGCTATTAAAGCAATCTTCCTAAAGCTAAGGGCTGATCATATCACCTCCCACCTTCTGCTCCATTCAATAAATTCCATTGGTTCCAAATTGCTTCCAGATTCAGATATAAAATCTACCATTTGGATTTTTAAATTTCCTTGTAACTTGGCCCCTTCCAACCTTTCCAAGATTCTCTTCACATATTTCAGTTATTCCTGGCACATGATACTTCTTCATCTCCTGACTTCAGCTATTTTCTCTGACTGTACCCCATGCCTGGAATATTCTGTTTCTTCATCTCTATCTCCAGTTTCCTTCAAAAGTTCTTAGCTAAAACCTCATTTTCTTCAAGAAGTCTTTTTTAGTAGTCTTTAAAGGAAGTACTTTCCCTCTGAGATTATTTCCAGTTTATCCTGAATATATTTTGTTTGCATCTAGTTGGTTTCATATTGTTCCTTCTGTTGAACTGTGAACTCCCTGAGATCAGAATCTGGTTTTATCTTTCTTTATACCCCCTGGGCACAATAAAGTAACTGAAACTTGGTGCTTAATAAATGCTTTGACTTGACTTGATAAATGCAAATATAGTTCAAATCCAGAGTTCCCTTCTATGCCTATAGGGACTAGAGGTTTGGGGAGATGGTTTCAAGGAAAATATAGAATTTGAGTTAAGTCTTAGAAGGCAGCTAGAATTAGGATGGATAAAAAGAAAAGGAAATGCATTTCAGATAGGAACAAAAAAGCATAGAATTGAGGAAAATAAAAGAACCAAAACCCAATGACTGTTTCTCTCTCTGTTTCTGTCTTTATCTGTCTCTGTTTGTTTCTCTGTCTCTCCAGAAACAGAGATAGGGAGAGATGGAGATAGAAAAGCAGAAAAAATAGAGGAAGAAAGTGAAAGGGAATAGGAAGAAGGATTGGAAAGAAGAAGAAAAGGAGGAAGGGTGGAAGGGAAGAAAAAAGGAAAAATGTCTGGGGGAGGAAGGGAGAGAGAAAGAAGAAAGAAAGGGGATAGGGAGGACTAGAAAGGGGAAAAAAAGGGAGAGAAGGAAGAAGACAGGAGGCATAACTCTTTATTTTTCTTGAATTTAAACGACAACATATTGCAGTACATGAAGTATTGCATTGTTTTTATAAACCTGATTACTCAAGTTGATGCACATGAAACTTGACCAGGAAGAATCACTTTCTCAGGAGGCAAAAACATTATTCATATTAGGGGGTCATGTAGTGCTGGATCTCATTTTTAAAGATGTTGGTCTCTTTATCAGTGCATTACATGGAACAAAGTTTATGTTTAAGTGTGTGTTCACTTCAAGCTAATGCCAACTTCAAGCATTATTTTTGCTTTTAGTTGAAAATTAAATCTAATGAACTAAAATAGTCACAGAAAAATGAACTTTTCCAAAATGTTGATTCTACTACAAATATTATACATATTTTTAAAAAAGATATTAATACCTTTTAAAATCAATTTCTAACTCTTATTTTCCTTAAGCTGGAATTTCCTAATGCATTATTTTGATCCCTCAAAGAATAACATGGTTTATAAATATGTAAAAATGCATTTTGATTATTAAAATCAATATGCCTTATTTACACTGACTTAATTTTCCAAAATTTGAAACTAGTTCTTCAGACTAACAACTATGATGCGTGATCTAACAAAGTAACAGGTCTTTGTATAATCATCTTAAAACTACCATTTCTTTTCTTGAAATAAGAATAACACCAGGAGATAGAAGCTGTGTGGTCATCACAGTTTATAGATTAAATTTGGTACATAGAGAATGAAAATAAATATTACTTCTAAAAAAGTTACATGATAAATTTTATACCTTTAAAATACATTTCAAAATATGGCATTTTAATATGTTTTCTTAAAAAATAATTGTAAAGAAATACAATGCTCCCAATTTTTTGTAAGAAGACTAATTTTAGCTTGTACATGTGGAATTAGAACTAGAAGATTCTTATTTTTAGAAATAGAATTTTAAATGTTCTGCAAGCACTTTTCTTTTGCTTTTATTTCTGTAATATTCAAAAATAAAACTTTCTTTTGAATGAATTGGAGATAGCTACTAAGATAGGAGTTGAAGAATAGTAAGTTTGTATCTCTGAATGTGGCAGACCTAATTTAATCCTTGTTTTTAATTATTAATTATTTTGTTTGTTGTTTTACTATGCAGGGGTAGTATAATGTTGTTCACATCTTCATTTTCATTCAGGAATTAGCCATTACTATTTGCTCTATGATTTTTTTATCTGAACACATGATGTCTTCAGCTCAGAGAATGCCATACAAATTTATGACAAGCATATCCCAAATAATGGTTTTTTTTAACCTTTACATTTAAATTCATAATTTAGACAGAGGGAAAAAAACACCTAAGTAGCTTTTTGATTCACATAGTCTAGTTGGTATCTTTTGCACTGAGAATTTATGCATTGCAGCTTTTATTTACAAGAATTTAAACACTTTTTTTATGGCTTTCTCCTGTCATAATGAATTATCAGCTATAAGCTATCCTTTGTTGGTTTGGTTGAAAAAAAATCAAATGAAACCCAGCAGGAGTTCCCAGAATACATTGTCCAATAGTGTAAAAAAAAAGTGTTGATGACAGATCATACTGTTTTTATTAAGGCTGAGAACATTGCCTTTACTTTTCTTTTTGACCCTAGTTCTTCACTGTCAAGGTGATTTTATTTCTACAAATTCTCCTACAGACTACATCAATGATTCACCATAAAACATCAGACAAATTCCTGTCATCTGTGTATGATTAGAACAGGTCCTGTTTTGCTGTTCACCACAACTGAAAGAAGCTTTTTTTTCAGTTTTATCTTCAGAGAAATGCATTTACCAGTTTTTGTTCATGACACAATGTGTCCTTGTTTTAATACTTTTTTTTTAAAAGCTGATATGGACTCAATTGAAACAGTTTTGATGTGTCATTTTTGTGATATTTGATAAAGACTACAGAAAATCTTTATTTTATAACTTTATTACATAAGAAGAAAAAATTTTTCTTCAAATACATTGCTTAAAATTATTTATGATGGGGGATACAGAGGATTATTTGCTCCTTTGGTGACAGGATAGTTTGAAGTGTTATAGCAGGTGTGGTTCTCTCCAATCCTGAGATTTGTTGCTTTTATTATATTTAGATACATCTTCACTAGAAAGACATCAACTAGCTATACAAGAAAAATCAAATGGATGAAGAAAGTTTATTTTCTACATTAGGATGTATATTTGTATAGACAGTCCATATAATTTTATTTTATTAAAGCTTTTTATTTTCAAAGCATATGTAAGGATTTTCAACACAGATCCTTGCAAAACTTTGTGTTTAAATTTCCATTCTCCAACTGATGGGCATCCACTCAGTTTCCAGTTTTATGCCACTACAAAAAGGACTGCCGCAAACATTTTTGCACATGTGGATCCTTTTTCCTCCATTGTGAGGTTCTCTTCTTTAAAATATAATATAAGATGGTCCTCTTTGGGAGCAGGTTTCTCGGGGAGGTTTTCTGGAGGCAGCCTTTCAGTTGACAGTAATAATCACTCCAAACGCAGGCAGGTGATAAAAGTACAGTCTTTTATTGTCTCTTCCAAAATCTTATCTCCTTCACTTGGGACTCCGCTAGTTTTCTGGAGGTCTCAGCTTTCCTTGGTTCTGAGAGCTCTCAGTTGCTAGTCTTTTGCCTCTAGCTCAACACTGAATGTCTCCAGCCAGCACCAAGGTGAAAGTTGGAATGAATCTGTCTTGCCTCCGAGAGAGGGCTTCTCTCTGAACTGACTTGATGCTCCCCTCTCAATCTTTTCAGCTGAACTAACTCTGACTGGCTCACTGAAGCTCTATTTATGCTGAGTGTAAAAGTCGTTGACTCCTCCTCTGAGGGAGGGATTAAGGAAAGTGTGAATTCACAAGGTTACAAAGTTAACTTTGTGAATCTCCCATACCTGTGGACTCCAATGAGTACTTAAATACATTAGTGAGTTAGAGAATTTGCTAAATACCATGCTAAATTAGATAATTATTGTCTCTATCAACTCTAATGAGTTAACACTTTGTAAGGATTCCAATACTCCATTATGATCCCTTTGGGATATAAGCCCAGTAGAAACACTGCTGGATCAAAGAATACACTTATTTTGATAACCCTTTGGGCACATTTCCAAATTGCTCTCCAGAATGGTAGGATCACTTCACAACTTCACCAATAATGTATTAGTGTCTCAGCTTTCCCACATCCCCTCTAATATTCATTATTATCTTTTTCTGTCATGTTAGCCAATCTGAGAGGTGTGTAGTGGTACCCTAGAGTTGTCTTAATTTGCATATGGCTAGAAATGTTTTCGATTTCTTCATCTGAAAATTGTCCTTTGACCATTATCAATTGGAGAATGGTTTGAATTCTTATAAACTTGAGTCAATTCTCTATATATTTTTGAAATGAGACCTTTATCAGTACCCTTGAATGTAAAATTCACCCCCCCTCCCCTTTTTTATTGCTTTCCTTTTAGTCTTGTCTGCATTGGTTTTATTTGTACAAAAACTTTTAAACTTAATTATCTATTTCATGCTCAATAATGATCTCTAGTCCTTCTTTGGTCACAAATTTCTTCTTTCTCCCACAGATCTGAGAGGTTAACTGTCCTTTGTTCTTCTAATTTGCTTATAATATCACTCTTTATGTCTAAATCATGAACCCATTTCAACCTTATCTTGGTATATATGGTGTTAGGTATGGGTCAATGCCTAATTTCTGCCATACTAATTTCAAATTTTCTTAGCAGTTTTTTTCAAATAGTGAGTTCTTATCCCCAAAGCCTGGGTCTTTGGGTTTGTCAAATGCTAGATTACTATAGTCATCAACTATTTTTTTCTATGAACTTAATCTATTCCACTGATTGACTATTCTATTTCTTAGACAGTACCAAATGGTTTTGATGACTACTGCTTTATAACATAGTTTTAGGTCTCATACAACTAAACTACCTTCATTTGCATTTTTTTCATTAATTTCCTTGAGATCCCTAGATCTTTTGTTCTTTGAGATGAACTTTGTTATTTTTTCTACATCTGTATAATAATTTCTTGGAGTTTGATTGATATGGCACTGTATTCAATTAATCTGCCAAAGTAGATTAATTTAGGTAGTATTTTTATTATATTCACTTGGCTTACCCATGAGTATGTGATGTTTTTCCAATTGATTAGCTCTGACTTTATTTGTGTGGGAAGTGTTTTATTAATTGTGTACACGAGGTTCCTGACTTTGCCTTGGCAGGTAGACTTCCTAATATTTTATATTATCGACAGTTAATTTTAAATGGAATTTCTCTTTGTATCTCTTGCTGCTAGATTTTGTTGGTAATATATAAAAATGCTGATGATTTTCATGAATTTATTTTATATCCTGCAACTTTGCTAAATTTTTGCTAAACTTTGCTAAACTAGAATTGTTTCTAGTAGTTTTTTAGTTGATTCTCTAGAATTCTCTACGTACACCATCATATCATCTACAAAGATGGTTTGGTTTCCTCATTACCTACTCTAATCCCTTTAATCTTTTGTTCTTCTCTTATTGCCAAACCTAAACTTTCTAATACAATATTGAATAGTAATGATGATAGAGGGCAACTTTGTTTCTAAGCTTGATCTTACTGAGAATGGTTCTCATTGTTCCCCATTAAATATACTTGCTGATGATTTTAAATAAATGCTATTCATCATTTTATGGAAAATTCCATTTATTCCTATAGTCTCTGGTGTTTGCTAATATTTTATTTAAGATTTTTGCATCAATATTCATTAGGGAAATTGGTCTATAATGTTTTCTCTGTTTTTGACCTATCTGATTTAGTTATCAGCACCCTATCTGTGTCATAAAAGGAATTTGGTAGGTCTCCTTTTCCTATTTTTTCAAATAGTTTGCATAGTATTGGAATTAATCATTCTTTAAGTGTTTGGTGGTATTCACAGTAAATCCATCTGGCCTGGAGACTTTTCTTAGGGAATAGCTTTCTCTACTTTTTTTTTCAAAAATGGGAACCTTTAATTTATTTCCTCCTCAGTTAATCTGGGCAATCTATTTGTAAGTATTCCTTCATTTCACTTAAATTATGAGATTTATTGACATAGTTATGCAAAATAACTTCTAAATACTCTAATTTTCTCTTTATTGTGTAAAGATTTCCCTTTTCATTTTTTAGTACTAACAATTTGATTTTCTACTTTCCTTT
This sequence comes from Antechinus flavipes, assembly GCF_016432865.1. Lineage (NCBI taxonomy): Eukaryota > Metazoa > Chordata > Mammalia > Dasyuromorphia > Dasyuridae > Antechinus > Antechinus flavipes. The sequence goes on along the minus strand of NC_067403.1, from coordinate 131,980,754 downwards.
TTCTAATCAAATTAACTAAAAGTTTATCTTTTTTTTTCAGAAAACCAACTCAGTTTTATTTATTATTAATCAAATTTAATTGATTAAAAAAGCTTTTTCTAGCTTTTTTTTCTAGCCCAATTCATTGATCTTTTTTCTCTATTTTAAGCAAGTAAACATCTAGAGATATAAAATTTCCCCTTATTGCCACTTTGGCTGCATCCCACAAATTTTTGTGTGTTGTCTCATTATTGTCATTCTCTTCAATGAAATTGTGGCTTGTGTGTATAATTTGTTGTTTTACCCACTCATTCTTTAGGATTAGATTATTTAGTTTCCAATTAATTTTTAGTTTATTTTCCCCTGGCTCATGTAATTTTTATTGCATCATGATCTGAAAAAAAATACATTCAATATTTCTGCCTTTCTGCATTGGATTTTTAGGTCTTTATGCCCTAACATATTGGTCAATTCTTGTATAGGTTCCATGAACTGCTGAGAAAAAAGTGTGCTCCTTTCTGTCTCCATTCACTTTTCTCCAAAGATCTATCATGCCCAACTTTTCTAAAATTCTATTTATCTCCTTACTTTCTTTCTTATTTATTTTGTCATTCTATTTATCTAGTTCTGAGAGAGCAACATTGAGATCTCTCATTAGTATAGTTGTATTGCCTATTTCTTCTTTGAAGCACTCTTAACTTCTCTAGGAATTTGACATATGTACTTGGTACATATGTGTTTAGTACTGATATTACTTCATCATCTATGGTACCCTTTAGCAAGATATAGTTTCCTTCTTTATCCCTTTTAATTAGATCTAATTTTGCTTTTGTTTGGATTTGAGATCAGAATTGTTATCCTTTTTTTTTTTTTACTTCAGCTGAAGTATAATAGATTTTGCTCCAGCCTTTTCTCTGAAAATATCATTCTGCTTTAAATTCTGCTGATTTTTGTAAACAACACGTTATACGATTCTGGTTTTTAATCCAGTCTGCTCTCTGCTTTTATTTTATGGGAGAATTCATCCCATTCATATTCACAGTTAAAATTACTAACACTATATTTCCAGCCATCTTGTTTTCTCTCAGTTATACTTTCTCTTTCCTTTCTCCCTTTCCCTCCTCCCCAATATTTTGCTTCTGACCACTCCCTCCCTCAAACAACCCTCCCCTTTAAAAGTCCCTCCCCCTTTCTTATTCCTTTCCTCCCTCTTTCCTTTCCCCTTTCCCCTCCTACTTCTCTATAGGATGAGACAAACTTCTCTGTGAAGCTCAGTGTGTCTGATAATCTCTGTTTGAGCCAAATCTGATGACAGTAATTTTCACACAATGCTCATCTCCTTCCCTTCTTGCCCTCAGTGTAATAGGTCTTTTTTGCCTCTCCCTAAGATGTAATTTACCACAGTCCTTCTTCCTCTTATTCCAGTAGAATCACTTTTTTCCTCTAGTTTTCTTTTTTATATCATCACAATAAAATCAAATTATACCTGTACCCTCTAAGTGTATCCATAATAGAGATACAGATTTCATCTTCTCACATAAGGATATAAGCTTTTTAACTTTTAAAGGAAAGTTTTTTTTTTCTTTTCTTTTTATCTTTTTTATGCTTCTCTTGAATTCTGTATTTGAAGTTCAAATTTTCTATTCAGTCCTTTCATCAGAAATAAATGAATTCACCTTTTTCATTGAATGTCTATCTTTTCTCTGAAAGATAATGCTCAGTTTTTCTGGATGCTTAATTCTAGGCTGTGATCAAAGCTCCTTTGCCTTTTGGAATAGTAGATGCCCTTCAATCTATTGAGGTGAAAGTTGCTATGTCCTGGTAGTCCTGATGGTAGTACCTCAATAAATATTTGAATTGTTTCCTTCTGGTGGCTTGAAATATTTTCTTTTTCATTTGATAATTCTGAAATTTAGCTATAATGTTCCTTGGAGTTTTAATTTTGAGGTCTCTTTCAGGAGGTGATAGATGAATTCTTTCAATGGCTATTTTATCCTCTGGTTCTAGGTTATCAGAGCAGTTTTCCTCGATAATTTCCTGAAACATGAAACATGAAACATGATAAGCATCATGTTTTTCATCATGGCTTTCAGGAAGTCCAATAATTCTTAGATTTTCTCTGAGACCTATTTTCCAGGTTAGTCATTTTTTCAGTGAAGTATTTTACATTTTCTTCATTTTTTTCATTGTTTTTGGTTTTGTTTCCCTGATTCTTGAAGTCTCATTGAGTCAATCATTTCCATTTATTCAATTCTAATTTTTAGTGAATTATTTTGTTTGATTAGCTTTTAAAAAATCTCCTTTTGTGGGAAAGGGACCTGTATGTGCAAGAATGTTTGTGGCAGTGCTCTTTGTAGTGGGCAGAAACTTGAAACTGAGTGGATGCCCATCAATTGGAGAATGGCTGAATAAATTGTGATATATGAATATTATGGAATATTATTCTGTAAGAAATGACCAGCAGGATGATTTCAGAAAGGCCTGGAGAGATTTATATGAACTGATGCTGAGTGAAATGAGCAGGACCAGGAGATCATTATATACTTCAACTATCATGATCAGTTCTGATGGATGTGACCTTTTCAACAATGAGATGAACTAAATCAATTCCAATAGAGCAGTAATGAATTGAACCAGCTACACACAGCAAAAGAACTCTGGGAGATGACTATGAACCACTACATAGAATTCCCAATCCCTCTATTTTTGCCCACGTGCATTTTTGATTTCCTTCACAGGCTAATTGTACACTATTTCAAAGTCCAATTCTTGTATTGGTCAACCTGCCATCTGGGGGAAGTAGTGGAGGGAAGGAGGGGAAAAGTTGGAACAAAAGTTTTGCAATTGTCAATGCTGAAAAATTACTCATGCATATATATCTTGTAAACAAAAAGCTATAAATAAAAAATTAAAAAAAATATTTCCATGTTAGCCATGTTATGACAAAAACAACACGTACTTAAAACAAACAAACAAACAAAAATCTAAAAAGCATCTCTTGATCTATAAGCAGAATCTGTTCTTTCTTGGGAGGTGAATTGCATTTTTCATTATAAAACCTTAAAAAAATCTCCTTTTGCACTTGGCCAATTGAACTTTTAAATGAAGTATTTTGTTCATTGTTTTTTTTTTTTTTTTTTTTTCCATTTCACAAATTCTGCTTTTCAGTGAATTGGTTCCTTTTCCAAATCTATTTTGTAAGGAGTTATATGCTTTTCCCATTTTATCAAATCTATTTTGTAAGGAGTTTTTTTTTTTTTTTTTCAGATAATTTCTATTTTTTTTTTTCCAAATTTTTTTTGCCAATTTCTCATTTCCTTTCCCCATTTTTTTTTCTAACTCTCTCTCCTAGGTCCTTTTTGAATTCTTCCAAGAGAGTCTTGTGAAATGGGGATCAAGCCATAACTCAGTTTAAAGGTTTATCTGGCTATGATTTACCGTTAGGATCCTCAGGTTTGAGGTCTGTTCTTCTCTTTCTCCATAACACTGTCTATGGTCAAAGTTCTTTTTGCTTTTTTGCTCATTTTTAAAAGGTTGACATACGCTGTTAAGACAAAGGGGAAGCACACGCTTTAATTTGCCCTGTGGCTGGTGCTGATAACTGACTTCCACTAATGAGAAAACCTGCATATTTCTGGGGTTCAGAGGCTCATTATTTGCCTTTTGTATTTGCTTTTGATGTCTTACAGATAATCTGCTAATCCACTGGATCATAACCAGGACAGAATAGCCTAAGAGCTTTGTAGTAGATTCTCTGGTGAACAGATGCCATAATGCCCGACTCCTTGCCCTGGCTTCCTTGTGCTGCATCTTGCTGCATCTTCACTTGGCAGAACCAACTAAAAATCTACTAGAAACAATTCACAACTTTAGCAAAATTGTAGGATACAACATAAACCCACAGAAATAATCAACATTTACATATCTTACTAACAAAATACAGGAGCAAGTGATACAAAGAGAAATATTTGTGAGTCTCCCTTCCAAAGCAAAGTCAGGAATTATATGAACACAATTAAAAAACACATTCTATACAAATAAAATTAGATCTAATCAATTGGAAGAATATCAAGTGTTCATGAGTAGGCCAAGCTAATATAATAAAAATGACAATTCTACCTACATCAATCGACTTATTTAGTGTCACACCAATCAAACTTCCAAGAAATTATTTTACAGAGCTAGAAAAATAAAAACAAAGTCCATCTGGAAGAATAAAATATCAAGAATTTCAAGGGAATTAATAAAAAAAAATGCCAATGAAGGTGGCCTCAACTATGTTATAAAGAATTTTTAATCAAAACAATTTGGTACTGGCCGAGAAATAGAGTTACTTGATCAGTGGAACAGATTTTGATAAACCCAAGGACCCTAGCTTCTGGCATAAGAACTCAGTAGCTGACAAAAATTGCTGGGAAATTTGGAATTAGTAGAGCAGAAACTGGGCATTGACCCACACCTAATGCTGTATAACCAAAATAAGGTCAAAATAGGTTCCTGATTTAGACATACTATAAGCAAATTAGAAGAGCAAAGGATAATCTATCTCTTAGATATGTGAAGAAGGAAGGAATTTGTGCCCAAAGAAGATCTAGAGTACATTATGGAATACAAAATGGATAATTTTGATTATATTAAGTTAAAACATTTTTGTATAAACAGAAACCAATGCAGACCAGATAAGAAGGGAAACAGAAAACTGGGAAAACATTTTAACATGTAATCATTCTGATAAAGGCCTCATTTCTAAAATATGTAGAGAATTGACTCAAATTTATAAGAATTCAAGGCATTCTCCAAATAATAAATGATCAAAGGATATGAACACACAATATTCAGATGAAGAAATTAAAACCATTTCTAGTTCCATGAAAAAGATGCTCTAAATCATTATTGATCAGGGAAATGCAAATTAAGACAACTGTGATATACCACTACACACTTCTCAGATTGGTTGAGGTGACAGAAAAAATAATGAAGAATATTGGTGGGGATGTAGGAAAACTGAGACACTAATACATTATTGGTGGAGTCATCAACTGATTCAACCATTCTGGACAGAACTATGTCAAAAGGACTATGAAACTATGCATACCATTTGGTCCAGCAGTGTCTCTATTGGGTCTGTTTCCCAAAGAGAGCATAAAGGAGGGATAGGGATGCACATGTCTAAAAATGTTTGTGGCAGCCCCCCCCCCTTTTTTTTTTGTAGTAGTGAGAAACTGGAAACTGAATATAATTATTCAGGAATTTATAATGAAAAAAACAAGATCAAACTAGAAAAGTAATAAAAAAATTAAGAAAGAAATATTAAAATCAAAGTAGAGGCAAACAAAATTAAGAACACAAATATTGAATTGATAAAGAAGACAAATGTATTTTTAAGCTGATACAATAAATTGCTATTAAACAAACATAGTAGCACAGTATTTAAGAAACCTCAAAATATTAATTCCTATATGTTAGGACAAAAATTACTGAAAAAAATGAAAAACAGTTTAGAAGAAATTAATTTTACAACAGTATTTCATAACACATACCATATAAGTTTCAAATAGTATAAGTTCTATGTGTATGTTTGTATGTATAATATATTTACATACTTTCCTTTTTCAGCTATATTATCTATCTCTTCTTTAGCTCCTTCATAATCGTGATCTTGTTAGCATGATTCTCCTCTACACATAGCCTTCTCCTCTTCGGTACTATTTCTGTTGAGTATCAATTGATATAATAATTGTAAAATACAATTTCTGACATTTCATTAAGAGCTTTGTAAATGTTAGCTATTTTTTATCAATTATTATTCATTTATGAACAATTGAACATGAAGAGGAATAATGTTGAATAAGCCTGGAAATATAGTCTGGAAGCACCTTGTGAATTCTAGTAAGAGAAGCCAAATTTTATTCTACAGACAATAATTTATTATTGAAACTTCTCAAGTAGGGGAGCAATATGTTCAGATTGTGCTTTAGCAAAGATACTTTGAAGGCTGTATATAGAATGGATTGGGATAGGGAGAGACTTGAGATAAAGAACCTATTTAGGAATCTATCAGTAGTTCGGGAGAATTTATGCTGTACTGTAACTGACTAGCTGGGCAGCAACAAAGTTGTGAAATATTCCATTTCATTAGACGATTCTAAGAACTTTGGAAATTTATACCCAACATTTCTAATTAATCTGGTCTGGCTTTTACAATGTAATGATAGTTTGTTGAATAAATTTATAGTTTATACCAAAGTAATGCATATAGTACAGATTGCTTGGCCTTTCAGATCTTAAGTGATCTGACTTCAGCCTTCCTTTCTGATCTTAACTTTTAGTAGTTGGGAAGCTTTCTTGTGCTAAATTTGTTAATGCCTTGACCTCCAACCACAGTCTTGGCTTTTCCCTTAACCTTCTACTCCAACCCATTGATTTACAAAAGACTTTCCATTTTTACCCTTTTAAATCTTAGATGACTCAAACTTCCCATCATTTTATGAAGTTTTATGAAGCTTTTTTAATTATTATAGAATGAAATGTTCTTTTCATTGTCTGAATCACAGACTTAAAGATTTAAAAGGAACTTTGGTAACCATTTAGTCTAACCCTTACTGTAAAGAAAACCTCTGCTATAATATATCAGAAAATTGCTTATCCAACAATTTTCTCAAGATGTAAAAGGAGGGAAAAGCCTCTATTACCCAAGGCATACCATTAACTTTATCTTCTTTACATGTTTTCCACTATTGTTCCTAGTCTGCACCTCTTCTCCCCACACCTTTTGGGGCCCAAAATAACAACTCCATCATTTATTCTTACTGTTTACATTCTAATTTTGCTTACTATCCGAGACACTCATCAGTCATTAATGAAGTACTGGTTCTGTCAATTATATTCTAGTTTTGTGACATGTATTTAATATTATCTTTATTATTGTTCAAGTTGTTTTCTTCTTTAAGTTGTCCCATCTTTATCTCATCTCTCCAGCTGTAATGGGGGGGGTAACTCTTACATATCTTTATATCTCCCATAACCTACCTACCATATCAGTCTTGTATACAGTAGGTGCTCAAGAAATACATGTTAATTTTGGCTTTCTGTAAAGGTATTAGGAAGTTGCTAATTATTTGTTAAGTAGTATAAACATAGAGTAAATAAGATTTAACATTGACTTTTCTGGGTAGATTTGGACAAGTCAGTAAACCTTTCTCAAAATTAATTAGTTACAATGAATGCCTTTTACCTTTTTTTCTGATATAGAAACAACAAAATAAGACAAAATACATATATAACATTCATTTTTTCATGCCTGTCATTTTATTTAGCTTTTTTCAATACTCTTTTATTATCCCTATTTTAATAGCTTAAAATGTTTGAATACTTTTGGGTTACCTTGTGTGTATAATATATTACACATATAAATACACACAAAATACACACATTTTATAGTCTCATATAAACACGTTTGTAAATGCTTTATTTGTATATCATTATAACATATATTATGACATACATACATACATATATGATTATTCTCTATGTGTATGTATATATACAAATGCACACACATATATATACATATATCTATATATCTTTCTAAGGAAAGATAACTGCAATGTACACATACAGACATAAATAATTCTTGTACACACATATATGTTTGCTTTGACTCTTAAAACTCCTGGCAGGGTCTATTTCATGTTTGTCTTTGTCTCCTCAGTCTCTGTCACATAACAGAAGTTTAATACTTATATGTTCAGATTGATAGATTTTTTTTTTTAAACAAAAGGATGTAGAGGTTATAGGTAGCAACAGTAGTAGAGTAACTAGAAGGTGCATGGTGTACTAGATAAATAGCTAAACTCTGAATCAGGAGACCTGTCTGAAACATGGGCTGTGTAACTCTAGGCAAGTCACTTTATCAGGGTAACTCCCTTAGACTATAAATTGTTGAATATTTACTGAATTGTTTTAGTAAAGAGAATTTCCTCTCTAATGACTTTCATTCCCTTATCCAAAGAAATCTGATCAAATCTTTCATTATCCACTGAAAATCCAGACCAAAAGATGAAAACAAACAAATAAGCAAAAAATCTGTCCCTCAGACAACTGTTAAAACTGCATTCAATAGTGAATCAGCCTTCATCAAGCCAGTCATTTGATGAATGACACATGGTGGTAAATAAAATTGTATTAAATGTTTATGTTTTTCAATTTATTCTTTATTGGATTTGTGGAATTCCAGAAGGAATGGAAACTAGTGTTAATATTACAACACAGCCCTTGTTGGGTTATGTGAGGAGAGTGTCAACTGGATTTCTGCGCAGCTACAAGAAAATAATAACTAGGGTAGAAAAGCTGGGACTTTATCCTATGTCAGAAATTTTCAAGGAGACTGAAAGCTATATCACAGGATATGCACTATTTCTCTTTTCTCCTGCTTTCACAAGTTCAAGTTACAATCTTAATGAGGTCCTTCCTTGATTGACCTGTCAAAATGACCTTATATCTCAAGGCTCATTACCATTCCCTAATGTCCACAATACCAGTCCTTTGGAAGTATATAAAAACCTCTTGATATACTTCTTTCCCACAGTGATGTGTCCTAGAATCCAACTTTTAAACTGGTTTGTGAACTGATGTGGGGTCTCCTAATTGAATGTGGAGGTCATGAAAATTATGATTTATTATTATTAAATATTTGATTTGTATGCTTATTTAATCTACCTACAAACCCAAGGTCATGTAAAAATTTCTTGGGTTAAAAGGAGTCACAAATGGAAAGAGTTTAAGAAGTCCTGCTAGAGTAAACTTCACCCTTGCCCAGCAGCAGAAAATTCTAATTATAGCTCTGGCAGCTACCACATAATAAGGTGAAATAGGAATACCATTAACAGAGTGAGCAGAGAACATAATTTTAAAAAAAGTAAAATTGAATCATAAAGTAACATGGCTATTGTATATTAGAAAGCAACCAGCCAAGTGATGTATCAAAATTAAAGATAATTTTTTTCTCATTTGAAAATAAAAATAATTCAAAACAAAGGTATTCGCTAATATATGGGATTAAATGAAGAGCCTGAGGGGCAAACTTTGAAACTCCATGAACAATTATAATCTATCTGTGAAATATAAAGGAAATAACAATTTTTAGTGACATTCATAAAATAGATAATCCCATCAAGATTCATCACACAAATCAATTAACTTAGATCAAAAGGGTTTGTCATAGAATCACAGAATCTTGGAATTAGAAGTGAACATTGTGTCAAGTTTTCTACCTCGACAGAATTCCCTGTTCAATACATAACTCTGGATGATAAATCAAAGGCAGGAAAAGAAGCTAGTGTGGTACTTAATAGTGATCTCATTGAGGGGGAAGAAAAAAGATAATGAAGGAGAGAAATTTCATCAGATATGTACTTTCTCACATTGGTACTACCAAATGACTCTATAGAGAGTATTTCTGAAAAATCCAGTTCTTTCAACATCATCTACAAATGGTGTGTTTGTGTTTCTATTTGTTGTTCTATTGTGTTTCTATTACAGCAACAATTTAATAGAAAGAAGAAAATGAGAAGAGGGTTTAGGGAAGCAGTTAATAGAAATAAAATGTAGTCTCTTCTGTTTTTAATCACCTTAAAATTAGCATAACAAAGAATTTACAAAGCACTTTACATACATTACATACATTACCTTTTATTTTTACAGCAACATAGCAAAGTAGGGAAACAGCATTATTTATATTTTGTATGTGAAAAAATTAATGTCAGAATGATTATATTGCTTTCCCAAAGCACATAATTCATATGTAGCATAAATAGAATTTTGAATTTACATCTTCTGGTTTTAGATTTAGTATATTTCCCCCAATAAAATATCTTTACTGAATAATGAAAGGTTTTTTTTTTTAATAGCAACAGATCTCTAACACTATATGTTGTTATAATTTTCTTTCTAAGGATTCCAAAGTTAAAGCCAGCTGTTCAGCTATATTCAATATAATGAGAACGATATCATTTTCTGAGATTCCCCCAAGCAGATCAAAGCTATAAGTGGGATTTGGAACTCAAATATCTTTCCTGTTTTCTTTAATTACTAGTATTAAAATAATATTGCTTTCTACTGCTTTAATTCCAGACATACAGTATTGCCACTGCCCTTTGAGTAAAAAAAGGTTTTTGCATGGTAGTCTGGGAACCTAACCTTTTTTCCTGTTACATACAACACTGATTTTTTTTGTTGTTGTTTTGGAAAATGTGGCCCAACTTTCAAGTGTCTGCTTCCTTTACTAGTCACACAATCCATTTGTAAATTGAGGTATGCCTGCAATGTGTTATTTGAACACTATATAAATACTACGGTAGAGTCCTGATTCTTTAAGAACACTATTGACATGCTGTTAGATGTTCATTAAGGGAAAGAAAAAAAATAAAAGGAGAAAGTAGGAATTATTTTAATTCTAAATATTCTTAATAAAAGAATATTTTAAAACTCTCCATTGCCATTTAAAAGTTTTGGCTACTTATTTTGTCATTAAATGTCAAAGTAGAAAAAATAGTTTATATTTGAAAAAAGGAACCAGAATATTTGAGAGACAAGATAATCTATACATTGATTATAACTTAAAATGCATGAAATAGTTTGATTGCAAGTTATTGTAACATACATTATCTTACTTGATCCTTAACAGTAATCTTGAGATTATTATTAAGGGAATTGAGATTAAGAAGCCAATGACTTGTCTAATGTCACATGGTAAGTAAGTGATGGAGCTCAGACAAAAAACTCAGATTTTGGCATCCAAATCCAATATTTCTATTATACCACATTGACTCTCTATGAAATAACTATGGGTTTTTAAGGCCCATTTTAATAAATGAACAACATATGTAAATATCCAAAGCCACTCCCAAAATTTTATGAGCTCTCTTCGATAAATAAATAGCATAAATATTTATCTAATCCTATAGGATACATGCATAGTTAATCACTAGAGACACATTTTATATTATCTTTTCAATAATCCGATAAATATGTTTTAACATTCGATGTGCTAATGTTAAGTAAATAGATATCTCATGCTCATCTATTACTATGACAAGCATACTTTTTATAAATTAAAAGAAAACAAACTCATTTTAATCACATATTTTGCTGCTATTAAATTGCACAATACTGTTCTATTTCATATTTTAAACAGTGTTTCTTTATGTCAGGTCAAAAATGTCATTTGGTTGCGCTCATTCTCAACCAGCCAGAATGCTGTAATAGATCTGCCACATTGATAAAAACTAGATAGAAGTCTAGAGGGCCAGCATGAACATTTATTTTCTTGAAGCAGAGGGCAAGAAAGCTCAACATTTAAAATGCATGGTTTGCTCTGATCGTTTGAAACCTATTAGGATAGTAACAGAACACCTTTGCACCCAGGCTGCACCACTGGAACCACCTCCCCCCTTTTCCCAAGTAAGTCGTGATTCTTTTAGGGCTAAGCCAAGATGGCATGCAGGAGGCATTGCTGTTGATCTTTTATACTAATTTTGGATTAATTGTGATCCAAGGCAGTGCGTAAACATGCGAACTGAGTGCTCTAGCTTCTCCACAGCTAAACATTAATCCTTCTTAATGCTGTAAGTCAACTTTTAGTCCTTAGCAGAATTTACCTTAATCTCTGGCTAGGAAGCAAACTGATTTACAAAACATAATCCAAGAGCCCCAGAATTGTATGGCAGTGAATGAATGTTGAGAGCTACAACCTTACCCTGCCTGAATTTATCTGGTCTTGATCCTTTAACAGCAGTGCAGACTAGAGATCTAAGAGTGGAAAGGAGAGGAAGAATTTTATTATTAGGTAGTGAGATCTTTTTAAATTCAGACTGATGAGCCACAGGCATAATGTAAGGCTTTTGAAATTCCTATAGTTCTGTGACCGTTCCTAGCTTTGTAATTACTCTGCATCAGAGCCAATTGTTTTTCTGCTTTGCATATGTAATGAAAACATGCTGATATGGTTTCATTGTTCTAAGTGATGAATTGATTTTTTAAACTCAATTTTCAGGCAATAAACATTTATTAAATACCTACAATGTGTTAAGTACCATGCTAAGTTCTATGAATTATTCCTAGAATCATATAATTTAGAACTGGGACACACCTGAAGCATCATTTCATTTAACTTTCTCATTTTGAAGATGAGAAAAGGTGAATTAGTTTTTTTAAAGCTATTCATTATTATAGAATTATATCTTTTAGCGCTATGAGATATCTTAAATACTATTATCATTTAAGATTCTCATTTTACAGATAGGAAACTGAGGCCAGTTATACCTTAAGTTATCTTTCCCAATTTTTCAGGTCATAAGTGAGATGAAGAGAGGACTGAAAACATGCCATTATTCAAAGATTGGTTAAAGAAAATAGGCATGATTAGCCTGGAGAAAACTTAAAGATTTTAAGAAGAAGAGTGATTAAACTTGATTTGTTTGGATCTGTACCAGGCAAAAGCAAACTATTCTTCCACCATTGATTATGACTGACAGAGAAGGTGTTAAAATTGGATATATTCATCAATATTTATTTAGTAAAATTTACTAGTAATAGGAACTGTCCCAAAGTGGCGTGAACTGTCTTAGTGGGTGAATATTGGATTCTCCAGTAAGGATATCTTTAAGTGGATCATGATTTGTCAAGGTATGGAAAAGATTATATCTCTGTAGGCACAGACCGAACTAAATGATCTCTGAATTCTCTTTCAAGTTTGAGATTCTATGATAAAGTAGCTCCAAAATTTTAACTTGCATCTTTAGAGTCAAAATTCAGTCATTTTCCATTAGTGAAATGTATTTCTTTGTGCTATATTTATACATGATTGGAATGTAGAAAATTCAGATTAGTTGTAGTACCTCAAATTAACAATCATTACATTTTATGTTTCCAGAATTATATTTGATGTTAATTATTTAGGGAGAAAATAAGCTTCAGGAGTAGTGGGAGGGAGACAACCTCCAAGGTTTCTGTGGCATGATTTAATTTGGAAAACCATTTCTTTTTATTTAGTTGGATGTCTGAAATTTGTTTGCCTACCATGTATAATAAATTATCTTTTACCATTTTTGGATGAGCACAAAAACAATTGGTTCTCTATCCATAAGTTCCTCTTATTTCTATTCATGATCCTTTGCTTTTTTGGGCATATTTTTCTCACATTGATTCTTTTCATAATTACTAACCCACCTAACACAACCCTTAATTGACTTTTCATTATTGTCTTTTTGAATTTCTTGTCCTATTCTAAAAGGTAACTGAGCTTTTAAAATAAACCAAAATTATAGGAGTAATTGTTATGAAATTGAAAGAAATAATGAAACATTTTGTGATCAGATAGAAAAAAGATCATCTTTGTCTATCATCTATCTCTTGGATAGTCTTGCTACTCTTAGATTGATTGACTGCTTTCTTCTAGTTCTTCTCTTAGATGTCTACTTTTTTCCCCTGAGTTTTCTCCTGAATCATTATCCATGTCTTGTCAGCTAACCATAGGTTTCCCTAACAACCCTCTCCTAAGCTTTCTGCTCTTAATTCTTGATATTCTTTTTTTTTTTTTTTTTTTGGAGATCACATTAATTCTCATAATTTTATATCTCTATACCTGAAACAATCTGTTCAACTTTCATCCCTTACTTGAGCTCTAATTTTGCTTTATCATGTGACTTTTGGCCATCTCTCAATGATCATTCCATAGAAATATCAAATTAATCACATTCTAATTCATTATCTTACTACTTAAATCTATCTCTCCTCCAAATATCTATTCAGCTTGAAACTATTACAATATTCCTATTAACCCAGGTAGCAAACATGAAATCTTCAACTCTTCCCTCTCTTTCCAAATACACATTCAATTAGTTGCCAGTCTTTATAGATTTTTACTTCCGCATCTCTTGAACAGATCCCACATATTTGAATTCAAAAGGCCATCAATTTAGTTCAGGCTACTGACATTTTTTTGTCTTAGCTATCAAAACAGTTTTGTCACTGATCTCCCTACACTAGTCCACTAAATTCATTTAAAGCATTACTCATATACATGTGAAATAATTTTCATAAGGTGCAAATCATTATTCTGCTTCAAAGATTTCAGGAGATTTACATTGCTATTAATATAAGATACAAACACTTTATCTTAAGTTAGCTCAAGCTCAATATAATTCTGACTTGCCTTTCCAGTTTTATTTCATAGCTAGATAGAATACTAAGAGAAATCTCAAATTAAGCTCATGTTAAACTCTAAAATAGAAATTATCAAACCAATTTTGACTTTTTAAAAAAAGAGATAATGAAAATGACTAGTAAGCATTTAAATTTAATAATTAAATGTTCAACAAACTGGAAAATATAAATTACGTGGGAAATAACTCATTATTTGATATCAATTTCTGATAAAGCAAAAATTTGGCAATTTTTGGATTTATGTCACCAACTTAGATCATATAGCAAAATGATACATGACTTAGAAGTCACACCATACCCTAAATATAGCAATACTTATATGTAAATATATACATATATATAACTACACACACAGATATATACATGAATATAAATACAGAGAGAGAACTAAATAAGGTAACTTCCACAGCTATGACTTAGGGAAAAATTCTTATTATTTTTTTAATAACTTTTTATTGACAGAACCCATGCCAGGGTAATTTTTTACAACATTATCCCTTGCACTCACTTCTGTTCCGATTTTTCCCCTCCCCCAGATGGCAAGCAGTCCTATACATGTTAAATAGGTTACAGTATATCCTAGATACAATATATGTGTACAGAACCAAATAGTTCTCTTCTGCACAGGGAGAATTGGATTCAGAAGGTATAAATAACCCAGAAAGAAAAACAAAAATGCAAGCAGTTTATATTCATTTCTTAGGGAAAAATTCTTAATCAAACTGGGAATTATTACAAAAAATATGAGATATTTTAAATTATATGACATGAAAAAACTTTTGCATCAGTTACAACTTGATTAGGATGAAAAAGGAAATAATTATTTGCAATTGTTTTTTGTATCAAATATTTCTGAGAAGGATCTTTCTTGTTTAATATATAAGATCAAAAGCTATTCCCAAATGGATAAGTGATCAAAGAATTACAAAGTATTAGTAACTGTCTGAAACACTAATAAAATCTATATATCTATATATCTATATCTATATCTATATATATATATATAAATTAAAAATTTTTGAGGTTTTAGTTCACACCTTGTATAATGACAATCATGAGAAAAGATGAGAATATTTAATGTTGGAATGACTCTATCAGGAACAGTCACACAGTGCTGGTGGAGTTGTGAGTTGATCAAACCAGTTTGTAAAGCAATATAGAATTATAAAACAGTAACTAATTTATCTATAACTTTTGATTCAGAAATCTCAGGAATAGCATCATACTTCAATAATGTCAAAAATAAAAATAAAGGTCTCATATACACCAAAATAATTGTAGCAACATATTTGTGATAGGTAGAACTAGCATTTATATAGGATCAGCTATATGCCAGGCACTGTGCTAAATATTTTTTAAATGAATATTATCATTATTTCTCTAAGCTATTTCATAAAGTAGATACTATTACTATTCTCAGTTTATAGTTGAAGAAACTAAGGCATACAGAGGTCAAGTCACTTTCCCAGAATCAAGCAACTAGTTAGTATTATAGTTCAGATTTGAATTCAAGTCTTTGTGGCTAAGTAATACAATGGAGAGAGAGCTAGGCTGAAGTCAGAAGACTTATCTTCCTCTTATCCTGAACAAATCACTTTCTCTATTTGTCTCAGTTTCTTATCTGTAAGATGAACTAGAGAAGGAAATGACAAACCACTTCATAGCTTTGTTTAAAAAAAAAAAAAAAACAACCCAGATGTGGTCACAAGGAATTGAACATGACTGAAAAAACTGAACAATGAATTTTGTTATTCCGGTCTAATGCTCTATCTACTGTGCCACAGCCTTAGCAATATAATTTAATTTAATAAATATTTGTTGTGTCTATTAAGTTTCAGGTACTGTGTGAAGCAATGAAAACACAAAAAGAAAGCAAAAGGCCTCCTGTTTTTCTTTTTTTAAACTGAAGCTTTTTTTATTTTTCAAAACATCCACATGGACAATTCTTCAACATTAACCCCTGCAAAACCTTTTGTTCCAATTTCCCCCCCTTTGCCCATCTCTCCCTTAGATGGCAAGTAGTCCAATATATGTTAAACATGGTAGAAATATATGTTAAATCCAATATGTGCATACATGTTTATACAATTATCTTACTCCACAAGAAAAATTAAATCAAACAAAAAAAGAAAGAAAATAAAATGCAAGCAGACAACAAAAAGAGTGAAAATGCTATGTTGTGAACTACACTCAGTTCCTCTCTCTAGGTGTAGATGACTCTCTTCATCAGAAGACTATTGGAACTGATCTGAATCTTCTCATTGTTTGAAGAGAGCCATGTCCATCAGAATTGATCATCATATAATCTTTTTGCCATTTACAATCATTTCCTGGTTCTGCTGATTTCACTTAGCGTCAGTTCGTGTAAGTTTCTCTAGGCCTCTCTGAAATCATGCTCCTGATTGTTTCTTACAGAACAATAATATCCCATAACATAACATTAACAAAATACCATAATTTATTGGTATATATAAATATACTAAATTTTGGTATCCACTTACTGGGCATCCATTTAGTTTCCAGTTTCTTGCCACTCCAAAATTGGCTGCCACAAATATTTTTTCACATGTGGATCCCTTTCCCTTCTTTAAGATCTCTTTGGGATATAAGTCCAGTAGAAACACTGTTGGATCAAAGGGTAGAACAGATTGATAACTTTTTGGGCATAGTTCTAAAGTGGTCTCCAAAATGGTTGGATCCATTCACAATTCCACCAACAATGTGTTAATGTTCCAGTTTTCCCACATCCCCTCCAACATTCATCATTATGTTTTCCTGTCATTTTAACCAATCTGAGAGTATGTAGTGGTATCTCAGAGTTGTTTTAATTTGCATTTCTCTGATCAATAATGACTTAGAGCTTCATTTTACATGACTAGAAATGGTGTCAATTTCTTCATCTGCAAATTGTTTATATCTTTTGACTATTTATCAATTGGAGAATAGTTTGAATTCTTATAAATTTGAGTCACTTCTCTATGTATTTTAGAAATGAGAAGGCCTCCTGTTTTCAAGGAGCTTACAATATAATTGGGGGAAATATACAAACAAATATATACAAAAGAAACTATATTAAAAATAAATAGGAAATATTTATAAGAGAAAAATCAGTGGAATAAAGAGGAGGTAAGGAAAGCTTCTTATTGAAAGTGGAATTTTAATTGGAACTTAAAGAAAGCCAGGGAAGTCAGGAGTCAGAATAGAGGAGACAGAGCATTCTAAGTATGGCCAGAGAAAATGCCAGGAACAGAGAAACAGAGTATTTTATATATAGAAGATCTCTGAGGCCAGAAATTAAGTAACGCTGATTCTGGGAACAGTAAACAAATTATAGCTCATGACTAGAATAAAACATTTGTCTCCTGTACTCTGTTGTAAGAAATACCAAATATGAACACTACATGGAAAACTTAGATGAACTGATATAAATTGAAGTAAGTAAAACTATACATAATGATTAGAATTATGTAGATAAAAAGAAAAATAACTGAAAACAAGATTTTGACATTATAATACCAAATCTGGTCCCAAAGATGTAATATGAGAAGGTACTTTCTGTACTAGTTTGTAGAATTTGGAGTATTATAGAGTAGTATAAAATCATAGTTAAAGGATATTTTGCTTATTTTAGCTTAACATTTAAAAAAGTCTTTTCTGTATTTTCTAATAAAGTATGTTTCCCTAAGATAAGGAGTATAGAGATCTATATTGGGAAATAACAGTGATATAAAAACAAAAGATATAAATTAAACACTTATTTAAAAAAACTAATCATTGTATGATGAACATAATTTCAGAAAAACCTGTAAATATTTACATGAATTAATGCAAAGTGAAGTGAGCAAAACCAGAACACATATTAACAGTAATATGCAATGATCAACTGTGAATGACTTAGTTCTTCTCAACAATACAATAAACCATGACAATGTCAAATGATTTATGATGAAAAATACTATCCACATCCAGAGAAAGAACCAATGGAGTATGATGCAGACAAAAGCATATTGTTTTTCACTTTTTTGCTTGTGTCTTCTTTTACAACATATCAAATGTGAGACTATCTTTTGCATGATTGTACATGAATAACCTATATCAAATTACTTATTATCTCAGGGAGAGGACAGGGAAAGGAGGGATTAATTTTTTTTTTAAGAATGAATTTTACAAATTGTTTTTCATGTAATTGAGAAAAATAAAATATTATCAAAGAAACAATCATTTTAGAGCCAATTGGTACAAGGTAATTTTTTATAAATATTTTTCTCTGCAAATTCACTTGCTGAAATGGAGTCACTTAGTATTTCTTTGCTGATTGATAATGCTAAAAAGTTAAAATTTATATGAAATTAATTCTTACAAAGCTATTCATATGTAGTATAAGTTTAGCAAAGGCATATTATATGTATATATGTATGCATGTGTATGTATATATGTATAATTCAATTGAATGGTTTTATTCCCTTTTAAATTTTTAGTCTCTTATTCCTTTGGAGTTCCCATCACTATAATGATTTTACACCAACAAAGTACAACAATATTGAAAACTTGCTTATTCTTTGTGTGTAAATTTAACCTAAGAAATATATATATTTCAATACTTCAATATTGAAGAAATTCAATTTTCTTTTTTCATTAATTTCTGCTTATACAATACTCAAATATTTTATAGTATTTTGGCTAGATTACTCTCTTCCCCTACATCACTCACGGTAATAGATAGCATGATCCTTGAAAGTAATAATAAAATTCTCTGTTAAAATATAATCAGAAAATTTCAGTAACCTTCAGTGGCTCAAATATAAAGTCCGTTATGGGAGTATTCAAAATTTATAATCAGTGCTTCTCCTTCCCCATTCCAACTTTTCAGGTTTTTATATCTTAAACTTTTCTATGTACTCTCTGATCTAGTAGCTCTAGCCTCCTCTGGCTATCCTTTGCATAAGACACTTCATCTCCCAACTTCAGACATTTTTTCTGACAGTATAGGCATAGGGATGCCTGAAATTCTTTTCTTCCTCATCTCTACCTTCAGACAGGTTAAAAGGTTGGTTGGAAGTAGGTAGTATTTTAGAAGTGGAACTAGAACCCAGGACTCTCCACTCCTAATTGAGGGCTCTTTCTGGAAAGAAAAGTATACAACCAATTAGGGAGGCTGTAAAAGCAGTCACTTGAATGATTTCTTTAAAGAGCAAATTCCCTAAGTGCTCTTAAATGTTTGACAGATCATTAACTATTTGATAGATACTTGGTAGTGAAGAATGAATGGAAGAGAAAAATCAGCTCTGAGACACTGTCAATTAAAGATGAATTAAAAATGAAAATAGAACATTTATGAAATAATTTTGTAAGTTAGTGCTAAACCAGTTTGATTTAACTATATGTATGTATATATATATATATATAATATATATATATATATATATATATATATATATATATATATATATATATATATATATATATATACACACCCATTGGTTTAAATCCATATGTATGTTTTATATTGGGTATGATGGGTCAAATATCTACTTATGAATAATATGATGGAAATTATAACACCACAAAGCATTATAATCTGCCTACAACATAGTAATTTTTAAAATTATTAAACCAAAGAGGAAAAGAGGGAAAAATGATTTTGAAAAGTTTTGGTAAAATTGTTTTTCTTTACATTCAGCCTACTCCTACTTTCACTCCATGAAATTTGTACTAATAGTATAATTAAACCTTTCTTTTTCACAGGTGGCTCAATGGATAGAGTGTTTTTGAACCTAAATACAGGAAAACCTGAAGTTGGTCTCATGTATTTACTAACTGTGGCCAGTCATCTCTACCTTAGTTTCCTCATCTATAAAATGGGTACAATAATACCACTTATCTCACAGAATTATGAGGTTCAAATGTGATAATATTTATAAGACACTTAGTATAGTACCTAGTTCATTAGTAGTTACTTAATCAACTCTTCCTCTTTTTATCTCTCTCTCCCTTCTTATTTCTTTCCTTTCTTTTCATCCTTCCTTCCAGTCTAGAAAAAAATTGTGGACTCCTCAAATTGATATTTTTGAATTCATAGTATAAAGTTTACAGGATTATAGGAAATCAATTATATTTAAATAAGTATATTTTTTTCATGGTCTCTAACATTCTTCAAGAGACTGTTTTCTAGAGGAAGACTATGAGTTAAAAAGCTTGATAAATTTTCTCATTTTCTGAAATGATTTTCAAAATTCTGGAATCAAAGGACCCAACACATTAAATTGCCTTGTTCTTTGATGCAATGCCCTGCTCCCCTCAACTTTTTACCAAGTGTATAGTCTATGCTTGAAGACAATAGTCTATACTTGAAGACACCTTGATGCATCTGTTTAGGTAGGATGAAAAATGGCAGTTGGCCATTAGCAGGGCTTTTTCTAATAAATCAATGCTTGTTGACATTACTCTTTAGTTAGGAAGAAGGGTAGTTTATTCTTTAATGTTTAGAATATGGAACTACTCCTTGACTTCATCATCTTAATGGCTTCATCACATTTTTGAAGATCTTCACTATTCTATTTGAGATACGTTCTGGTAAGCAAGTTAATGTTTTTTTTTTTTTTTTTTTTTTTTCCTCTCTAGGGGATCAAGGCAGCAAATCTTTTTAGTAAGGAATACATTTTTTTTTTCGAAGTGGAGAAGAGAGTGTATACATAACTACTAAGAGAAACTGACAAGTTTATAATGAGTTTTCTCATATGTAATTTGTTCTTCTCTAAATGGGATCTAATTTCCTCTTAATCACCAGAAAGGAATCTGAATCTCATTCATCCTGAAGTATAAGTAACTGATAGCAGAATAAACTTGTTACCCTTAGAGATATTTGCATTTGAGTCCTTAGATCATTAACTTAATAAACTTCCACCAATTAATTAAACTTAAAATCATCTATCAACAAAACTTTATTAAAATGCTCCTGTGTGCATTTAAATGGCTATGGCATGGTAACTTTTGAGTCAAAGGAAAGATTTGGGTTCAAAATCTGCTCTCATTTAGTATCCATGTGACATTGGACAAATTATTTTGATTCTCAATTTTAATTTCCTCATTTATAAAATGACACATTTGGAGGATTTCTAAATTCCTTTTCTGTTTTCTGATTCAATGATGTTCTGATTCTAAAAATTGGAGAGCATTGTAATGAGGGAAATTAGAAAAAGCTTCAAGGAAAAGACAATGTTTGACCTTAATTTTAAGGGAAATAAGAGATTTTAAGAGGTAGAGGTGGGGAGAGACTTCATTTCAGATATGAAGGACATGCTAGTACAAAGGCATTGAGACAGGAGACTGAATATTATGTGTGAAGAACAGAAAAAAGCCATTTTTGGCTGGATGGCAGAGTTAGGAAGAATATCAATATGTATTAAAAGATTGAAGGCATGTTGTGAAGAGCTCTAAAAGTCAAACAGAAGTTTATATTTGATCCTAGAGACAATATCTTTAGAATTTTCTAATCATTTACATGATCAGATCTGTCTTTTAAGAAAATCATTTTCACAGCTGTGTGGGATGTGAATTGATCATAAGAGTGATATGAAATCAAGAGACATAAAATCATATAGTTTTGAAGTCAGGGATTTGGACAAATGCCCTGTAAGATTCCATCCATCTTTAATTTTAAAGGATTTTAAAAATCCTTATGTTTACAAATAGTGAAACTGTGGTCAGACACTTAAAGGGATTTACTTGAAGTTTCAAGATGGTCAAGGCCAGAACCATCCCTAGTATGGATATGGGTTTCCTTCCCAGTATCCTATTATACTATCTTTGTAAAACAATAGTAGTTATCCCAAGGAGAATGATGAGATACAGAAAGTGATATGGGAAAGTCCAACTCATAAAATTTTTGTGATAAAACTTCTTGAAAAAAATAATTTTTAAATCAAGTGATGGCAATAGTTACAAGTGCATGCTATGTAGCTCAATCTGATTACTATGCATAAGGATAAATACCTGTAAATGAGAAAAGTACGTGTATACTTAGTTGCTATTAGATGACAGCATGAGGTATGATGTGACAGCATATTTAAAAATAGTTGGTAAACATGTAAGTGATGTCATCATTTCATAATGATCTTCATAGGAAATTATTAATAAGATAATCAGTATTTATTGTTATTATCATGCAGTCATTATTGTCATTATTTCTATAAATAATTTTTGAGAAACTATATTGTTAATGAAAATTTTAGGAAAAGGATTCTATTTGTAATTTGGATCATAAACATCTGAATGGTGTGTTTGTGTTTGTTGGGAGATTTTATTCCCTGGCCTAGCTTTTCTCATCATGTCAAGTTTACCTCTTCTTTAGTTTTCTTTTGTTTCATTTCCTTTCCTTGCATTTCCTTTCATTATATTGTGTTTCATTTGATTTCCCTTCATTTCATTTCTTTTTGTTTCATTTTGTCTCCTTTCCTTTTTTCCCTTCCCTATCCTTTTGCTGTGTTTCTTTTCCTTGTGCTGCATTTCATTTCATTTTGTTTCCTTTTCTCTCTTTTTTAGTCCTCCCTGCCTCCTTTCCTTCCTGCCTTCCTTCCTGCCTTCTTTTTTGAACTTTTTGTTCAAGCAACATGCAGATCTACTTAAAATAAAGCAAGTTATTCTGGATGCCAAGTGTCGGAGTGTGTGTGCGTGTGTGTGTGTGTGTGTGTGTATTTGAAGTTTCTTCACAGATATTATGATCAGATGCACTTAATTATGGAGTGCTTTAAATACATTCATCTGCTAAGTGGAACAAAATAGATAGACCCAAAGGGAAAATAAACTAAACTTTTAGAAAATTTAAAATAAATTTAAATTTTTGTGTTCATGGGAGCACATTACCATTATATTGTCCATATGCTTTTATTTTCCCTCAGCTCAAAATAAGCTAGTATTTATCAGAATAGTTGATTTCAAGAAAGGAAATAGTGACACAATTAAAAGAAAAAATAGTTTGTGATGATGTCTGTAATGAATAACAAGACTTGAACCACCCATTTCAAGTTTGAGATTGCCTCTATCTATCCCAAATTGTTATACATCAATCTCCCCTCTGGCCAAGTCTTCACAAATCATGAAAACAAAAGTTTGAGAGGGATCTAAGAGTCTCTCTCAAGTGAAGCCAGTTGTCTAAATAATCTTCCAGGTGATGCTCTTTATGCTTCTGTAAGAAGCAAAACAAGAATCATTATTTCCACAAAATTTAACTGTATTTATAACTCAACTGATTTTGATTGAATTTATGTATCTGAGCCCACACATGATTTTTGAGAACCATCAATTATTCTGTTTTTGTCCAAAACTTAAAAAAAATGGTTATTTTTCAATTAATGACATTTAGTTTTTCTTCATCCCACCTTATCCTTCTAAAAAATAAGAATAGCCCTTGTAGCAAATATGATTATCAATAGACAATAAGTCATGAGTCTGAAAGGATGAAAATGAAATGTGCTACTTACTTCCTGAAAAAGAGGTGATTAATTAAAATGTAAAAAAGAGATCTACATTTTCAGAGATGGATAGTTTGGGTATCTGTCTTTCCAGGCTATGCATCTTTGTATTGAGAGTTTTATCTATGTATATATTTTATTTATTTAAAATGCTCAATGAAGGGGGAGGGGTGGTAATGAGAAGGGCAGATAAGTGAAAAAAAAATTTTTTTTTAGTAGAGGGAGTGAGTTTCTTGGAAAAGGCTAATATACAAAGGGAAAAAAAATGAAGGATATAAAAGCAACATATCAATACAAAATTTTATTTAGAAATGTGTTAATCAGAGCAAATTGTTGCATTGGCTATATTCAGTTTTGTGCTTCATTCTTCATCTTGAGTTCATCAGCTTTCTGTCAGGAAGTAGATAGCATTATTCATCATCAGGTAAAATTTGTAAGTTATTTGTCTTTACAATGTTTGTGTTGTTGTATTGTGTGTTCTTTTGTTTCCACTACTTTTCTTCTCAATTAGTTCATATAAGTATTGGATTTTTCTAAAATTCTTCTTTTCACCAATTCTTATGACATAATTGTGTTGAATTTCATTCATATGCAATAATTTATGCAGTTATTCTTTAATTGAAGGATACTCAGTTAATTGCTTTTATCTCTTAAATAATTTGTGAAATTTGTTTTAAAAAAGGTAATAGTTTGGTGTTGATGTATAGCACACCAACCCTCCAAAAGGAAAGCATGGATTTCACAGAACAAATAATCTCTTCCCTAGGGGAAAAAAAATGTATACTTGATGTAGCAGCAAAAAACTGCAAAAGAAATGAGTGCTTCATATATTGTATCTAGAATATACTGTGACCTATTTAACATGTAAAGGACTGCTTGCCATCTGGGGAAGGGGGTGGAGGGAGGAAATGAAAAAATCAGAACAGAAGTGAGTACAAGGGATAATGTTGTAAAAAATTACTCTGGCATGGGTTCTGTCAATAAAAAGTTATTAAAAAAAGAAATGAGTGCTTATCAATTGAAGAATAATTGAATAAACTAATATATGACTATAATAGAATATTATATAAGATAATAGCAATAGCTAGCATTTATATGTGACTAAGTCTGCAAAATATTTTAAATAAATTGTCCTATTTCATCCTCAGAGCAATCCTGTGCAATAAGAGTTATCATAATTAACATTTGACAAATGAGAAAACAGAAGCAGAGAGGGTTTAAGTAACTTGCCAAGGTTATATGGCTACTAGTAATTATCTGAGAGACTAGATATGAGCGCAGATTTTCTCAGTTTCAGATCTGATACCTTACCTGATGGCTCTTCCCATTTATTTTTTGAAAAGGACAATCATTGTGAATTAGTTTTTGTACTACTGTTGACCCTCCTAACTTTTATTTGCCATAATCCTGAAGTTTTATGTGTGTATGTTTGTAATTTATAATGACAGAGATTCTCTCCCTTCCCCTACCCCACACTTTTTACAAGAGGATTCCTTTCAATGGTACAGAATGTGTTGTATACATTGACTGTGATAAGAACCTGAACTAATCTATGGGGTCATCTCCTCCTACTGCAGTAAAATGGTTTTAACATGTGTAAAGTAGTTTCATTTCAATCTGACAATCATATATATAATACTACACGTTAAATTTGAGCCTCCTGGAAATTGCATCCATGATAAAAGTACATGGGTCTCTTTTCAATAACGTAGATGAAATTTAAGTTTTAAATATGGCCCATGTTCATATTTTGCAAATAATAGTACTTGGTACTAATAACTTAAGAGTAAAGCGGATGAGAGATGGCTTTTATCACTACCTACGTTGAGTGCAAAGGGCTACTTAGGAAGATGGTGATTTAATGAAAGATTCTCAGAGTCTTTAATAAAATAATTATTCTCATAGCTCTTAAGGGAAAATAGCATTTTTGTTCTCATCTTACTTTGATGAATAGGGAAAACATGACAGAAAGAAATAAAGTGACATCTAAATTCTTTTTAATTATTTTGTTTGCTTCGTCAAGACTTGAAGTTTTAATTTTTCAAGTAGCAATTATAGAATAAAAGAATTTTTTTTTGTTGAATCCATTATTTCAATTTCAATAAGTAAAATTTCATGTGTACATTCATATAACATTGAAAACACACAAAAACACAGTCAAAATGATTTCCTTTGTGTATTTTCATGATATTTTATAATCAAAGGAACATAGATTTAGGGCTGGAAGGAAAAGCCAAGGTCATCTAATCCAACTCCTTTATTTTACAATGAATGCCATTCCTGGCACAAAGGATGTGCTTAATTAATGATTATTGATCATGCCATTCATTTTTACTTTTTAATGTGTTTATAAGAGGCTAATTATAATAAAAGTAAAATCTACTGGAAACTTTTGTAAAATAAAACATTTTCACAATATTTTATAACTCCCTCTCATCCCTCTCCCCCAGCCCCCACTAGTAATATATTTGGAAGAGAGAGAGAGAGAGAGAGAGAGAGAGAGAGAGAGAGAGACAGAAGGAGAGAGAGAGAGAGAGAGAGAGAGAGAGAGAGAGAGAGAGAGAGAGAGAAAGAGAGAGAAAGTGGTTCTTTCCTCTTGGACTTCTTAGGGTTAGAGGTGAATGGAAGAGAAATGTGAAAGTGTCAGTTTCAAATTGCTGGCCCCTAGCAGCAGGGCCACCACTCTACTTATTTGCCTAGGCTCAGTGGCTCTAACAGAGAATCTATCTTCAGAGTTTAGGATTCCTGCCTCCCAGACTGGTGCTCTACTGACAGTCCTTCCATCAAATTAAAGTCTCCAAGTTAACTATATGATCAAGGGCAATAAGTAACAAGTACTATACTGTCATGATTATTTATAGTTCATGAAGAAATTAAAGGGAAAAAAGAAAGAACAAATATGAATTAAATTTCCCTCACCCATTATGAGTGTTTTCCTAAGAAAATAAACATTAAATATAAACAATATTAGTCTTTCAAAAATTTCTAAATAATAGTGTTGTGAATAATTTGTTTTCCCTGTAATGTTCCAGTTTGATTTCTTAGCATGGCAATAATAGAATTCATAGTACAGAGTAAAAAATTATATATAGTTCAATTATAAAATCCTTTTAGTTTTTGACATTTCTCTCTCTTTTTCTTTTCACACAGTATTTCAAAAGGTAGTAAACTGAAATGTATTTTGGTTCTCTGTGTTACTGCTCTAACATTATTCTGACTTTAATAGTCTGAGATGATTTCAGCTTATAAATCTTCAACTGGAGGATAAAGTTCAAGTAGATAAAATCAAACAGATGTTGGTGGGAGGATTTCTTCATGACCCATAAAAGTGCTATCATCAAAGCCTACCATCATTTGTTTTGAATTATTACATTGTTATCAAAAGGACTGCAGCAGTCTGTTTGTTGAGAAATTGGATCTGTTTATCTGAAAACAGAACAAAGATGCCAGGCTCAGGCATTCCTGGGAAAGTGTGGTTTGGCTGATGGCTGACACGGTAGGATAGCTACAGACATTTTGATTGACACTTGTCAGCAAATATGGCAGCTCCCAGTACTTTGACAAATGATTTCCTTTTGAAAAATGGCATGAGATAAATACTAGGCTAAGCTAACAAAAACTGGAAGGAAAATAAAACAACTAGCACTCAAAGTATAGGAAAAAATTCTGGGAACTTAATACTTAATTATATGTTTAAAGAAAATACAGTTAATTGATGTGGAATGTAAATAAATGAATAGCAAGTGTTAATGAGAAACTAACTCATAAGTCATTTGTTATGATACATCATAATTACACATTATTAAGTATACAGATGAAAGCATTTAAATAAGAACACCTTTCACCTGTTTTTGTACGTGGAAGTAGATGTGAAGAAGAATTAATTTTTTTTAACTCTTAACAGAGATTATTCTAATTCATGATATATTTTTCTTTAAAAATCGAGTAGAGAAATGATGTGTCATTTCAGCATTGGAAGCAATTGAAAGATGTTTAACCCTTAAGTCGTTACTGTCTACAAACACAAAGAAATAATTCAGATTAATGAATTAAACTGTTTAGATAATAATTTGAAAATAACCTGAGAGTGGTGAGTGGTTGGTTAGTCAGCTGAAAGTTCAACATGATTCAAAAGTGATAGAGGAGCCAAAAATGCTTACACAATTTTGGGTTGTATTAAGAGAAGTATAAAATTGGTATGCATGTGCTTGTGTGTGTGTTCACATATTCATGCAATTTGAGGAGTTGGAAGGGGAATTGTCTTGCTGCTCTATTCTGTCCTAGGTAGTATACATCTAGAGCATTCTACTTTGTTCTGCCTGTCAAATATTGACAAGAACATTGATAAGTCATAGCATGTCTAGCTTAGAAGAACCAGGATGATGATAAGCATACCATTTGAGGACTGTTGGAAGGACCAGTTGATATTTAGGCTGAACAAGGGAAGAATGGAGAAATGAATGGCACTATCTTCAAGTATTTGAAGGGTTTTCATGTAGAAGAGGGGTTAGACTTGTTTTTCTTGACCCCAAAGGGCCAGAAAGAGCAGTTAGCAAATGACATGGAAGGCATATTTAGTTTTAATGAAAGGAAAAACTTCCTAAAAATTAGAGCTCCCCTAAAGGGAAGGGGCTGGATCCAGCAGTGTTCCCTCCCCTTTCACTGAAGATCTTTGGGTGGGTAGTAGAGAGGATGTTTCTGTATAGGTATGGGTGAAATTCTTTCTAACCTGAGTTTTTGTGAAATATGCAAGCACTGTATTAGGCACTGGGGAAGACAAAGATGAATGATAAATTCTCTATTTATGTCAGTCTTTCATGACCCATCTCAAATATCTTTCTCATAGGACCTTTTCTGACTGCCCTGAACCTTGTTGATCTACTTTCTGAAATTGTCACAGAGGCAATGTAATATATTGAAAAAAACAACACTAAACTGAGAGCCAGAGGAACATTCTTATTATGTAAAACTTGTGTGACCCTGACCAAGTTATTTAAAGTCAAGGAAAATAAAGAATGAATTTAATGACATTTAAGTACTTTTCTACATCTAAATCTATGATCTTAGCCCAGAATTTAATGATATATTTTCAAATTGACTGCTCTATCTCATGTATTTGTCTTCTTGAGATTAGGGATCATATTTTATGAATCTTCTCTATTTCCCATAACACTTAGTTCTGAGTACATGATGAATATACTTTACCAGTCAATAAGCAAAGCACCTGAAAATTCAATTGAGTCAACATTTTATTGGTGCAGTACCTATTTAACTGCTTAATCTTTTCTCACATTTTATTCTTCTTTGCCAAAATAATAAGGAGAAATTTGTCTTCAATCCTGCACCAATAGAAGGTTTCTAGAAAATGATATTTCTTTAGGCATTTTGTAGAAGTCTCAGTAATAGACATGCACTGGTACTACTCACAATATCCTTACAAGTTTTCTTGCAATTACAACAACTGATGCTTATATACTACTTACTATATGCCAGGAACTATGCTAAGTGTTTCTCAAATACTGTTGTACTTGATCCTCATAACAACATTGGGAGGTAGGTGTGATTGTTATCCCCATTTTTTACAGATAAAGAAACTGAAGTAAAGTGAGATTAAGTAACTTGCCCAGAGTCACACAGATAATAAATATTTGACGCTGGGTTTGAACTAAGTCTT
This sequence comes from Antechinus flavipes, assembly GCF_016432865.1. Lineage (NCBI taxonomy): Eukaryota > Metazoa > Chordata > Mammalia > Dasyuromorphia > Dasyuridae > Antechinus > Antechinus flavipes. The sequence goes on along the minus strand of NC_067403.1, from coordinate 131,951,408 downwards.
CCTGATTCCAGTGCCAGCATTTTATCCACAAACATGATATAATTACTAGGATAAAGTGCTTTTGTTATTTTTTGAAAGGATAAAAAAATTAAACATTATAAATGGTAATATATCATATGCCAGAAACATTGCTTGAATGGTGATAGTTAGATAGGACTGGGGAGGATTAAAAAAAATCACTTAGTGTATCTGACCCCTTAAGAAGGGATTGTGTTTAGGTATAAAAGCAATGATTGTCTATTAACCTGAAGATTTCCAAGAGAAGAATTTATATTGTCTCCCTCAGAGGTTTGCAATAGGAAGGGCATCTTCTACATTAAAAAAAAAAAAAAAAAAAAAAAAAAAAAAAAAAAAAAACCTCTTTCTCATTTATAATCTTAACCCTTTTCTGAAGCAGCACTTTATTAAATGCTTATTAAGCTTAGTAAAATTTAGCTTCACTAAATAATAATAGATAACTTTTGGGACATTCTGTCTAACAAACATAATATTAGTAACTAATATTTATATTTTAATGTTTGCAAAGCACTTTACATATATTATGCAAATCATTTCATTACATAATGATTTTTATTAAAACAAAATAAAAATTGAGATGATCTTATATTATGTAAATCATCTGATAATTTCACCAAACCTAAATTAAATGATACTGTTATCTCCATTTTATAGAGAAGAAACTTGAGGCTGAGAGGAATTAAATGATTTGTTTAGGGCCATACAGCTAATTAATGTCAGAAGTGGTATTTGAACTCAAGTCTTTGTGATTTGTCATCACCTAGCTTCAGTATGCCATCTAGTGGATCAGTTAATCCCTCAAATTAAATTTTTGTGACTTACTTGAAGAATAATATTTTATAATATCAATAAAACTTTAAAAATATTCTTTACTTCAAAAAAGGACCAATTGGATATAGTGATATTGAGAAATGAAAGATATAATTTTAAAGAATCAATAAGTCTTTATTTAAAATATATTATATCATCATTAAGCCACTCACTACTTTTCCATGCTAAATGATCCTAACACCTCCAAGTCTGATGTTGTTAACTTTTTCTGTCTGAGTTACAGATCCCTTTTACAATCTAGTAAAATCCATTCTTGGAATAATGTTGTTAAATGCATCATACACACACACACATACACACAAAGGGAAAATTTTCAGGGAAATATACTTATCAAAATATTTAAAAAACATATTTCATTCCCTAAAAATCTAGCCATGGACCCAGATGAAGAACTCTAATTTGTCTTCATAGAATCTATTTTCTAATGTTTTATACAATTTTATTTTTTTATTTTTTATTTTTTATTTATTTATTTTATTTTATTTTATTTATTTATTTTTTTTGCAGGGACTTTTCCAAGTTTTAGAATGTGCAGGGTCTTTATCTTTCTCTAATCATCTGAGTATATTTTCCTCTAGAAAATTAAGAAAAAGCCTAGTTAAGATCAATGTTTGCACTATAGAAATTCATTAAGTTTGTTGTTCAGTCATTTCAAAATTTTCATAACCCCTTTTGGGTTTTTTTTTTGGCAGAGGTACTTAAATATTTTGTTATTTGCTTCTCCAGCTCATTTTCCAGATGAAAAAAACAGAGGCAAACAGGATTAAGTGGCTTGTTCAAGAACACCCAGTTATTAAGTATCTGATGTCACATTTGAACTCATGAAAATGAGTCTTATGGACTTCAGGTCCAGCCTTCTAACTACTATGCTCTCTAACTGTCCAATTCATTATTGATACTTAATAACAACCTCTCATTTTAAACTACAGTGATGCAAAGATGTTTCAAGAAATACTTCTTTGACAAAACTAACACATACAAGATTAAAAAAGAAGCAAAAATTGGGGAAATAATTTACATTCAAAGGTTCTGATAAAGGCTTGATTTCTAAAATATATAGAGAATTGACTCAAATTTATAAGAATTCAAGCCATTCTCCAATTGCTAAATGGTCAAAGGATATGAACAGACAATTTTCAGATGAAGAAATTGAAATTATTTGTAGCCCCATGAAAAGGTGCTCTAACTTGCTGTTGATCAGAGAAATGCAAATTAAGACAATTCTAAGACACCACTACACACCTGTCAGATTGGCTAAGATGACAGGAATAGATAACGATGAATGTTGGAGGGAATGTGGGACACTAATGCATTGTTGGTGGAACTGTGAACAAATCCAACCATTCTAGAAAGCAATTTGGAACTATAACCAAAAAGTTATCCAATTGTGCATACCCTTTTACCCTTTCTACTTATCTTAAAGGATCTTAAAGGAGGGAAATGGACCCACATGTGCAAAAATGTTTGTGGCAGCCCTTTTTGTAATGGCAAGAAACTGGAAACTGAATGGATGCCCATCAATTGGAGAATGACTGAATACATTATGGTATATGAGTGTTACGGAATATTATTGTTCTAGAAGAAAGGACCAGCAGGATGATTTCAGAAAGGCCTGGAGAGACTTACACGAACTGATGCTAAATGAAATGAACAGAACCAGGAGATCATTATACAAGGCAAGAACAAGATTATATGATGACCAATTCTGATGAACATGGTTCTCTTCAACAATGAGAAGATTCAAAACAGTTCTAATTTTTCAGTGATGAAGAGAGCCATCTACACCTAGAGAGTGGATTGTGGGAACTGAATGTGATTCACAACATAGCATTTTCACTCTTTTTGTTGTTGTTTGCTTGCATTTTATTTACTTCTCTCTTTTTTTACTGGTTTGATTTGATTTTTCTTGTGCAGCAGTATAAATATGTGTGTATATATTGTATTTAACATATATTCCTACATGGTTAACATATATTAACTATTTGCCATCTAGGGTAAGGCATGGAAGAACGGGAGGGGGAATTGGAACACAAGGTTTTGCAAGAACTAATGTTGAAGAATTGTCCATGCATATATTTTGAAACATAAAAAAGCTTTAATAAAGAAAAAAAAGGAAAAAAAAAAGAAATACTTCTTTGAGTTTCTGATAAGACTGACAGAAATTAATAGCAATCTTTGGTCTGATGCTTTGGTAGATTTTGGGTGGATGCACAATATGGGATATCTCCAAAGTCTTTCAAGATATTATATATATATACTTAAATATTGATTCATCCATTTGCATAATATGTGATACAATCACCCATACATCCATGTAATACTTACATAAATTGTGAAGACAAACTAAATCACCTGAATAGCTATTGCTATTGCACTATTATTTTTTTAAGTATTTGAATTGTTATCAAAATTTTCTAGTAAAATTTGGTGAATATAATTACTGATTCTATTTTCCAATATTTTCAGAAAATAGGGGAAATAAAAGTAGTTAAGTCCAAGAAAATAAAATTAGTCTAAAGTTTAAACTATTTACAAAGGTCCCCTTGATAAGATTTTTCCTTTCAATGGAGGAAGTTATGGATTTGACCTATCTGGTCCTGTCAAATCACCTCCAAATTCTAATCTTCATTCCCTTTTTTTTTTTTTTTTTTACTGTTTCTTATTTGTATAGTCTTGTTCTCTTCACTCACTCAATCGTCACCCTAATTTAGGTTCTAGTTCATTACTACTCTTCTTAGAAGCAAGAGACTTGAATGACTGTAAAATGTCTGCATTCTTATTTTGCACTAGACTTTTCTCCATATTCCCTGTTCAAGATAAACTATACTACTATCTGTATTCTGAACTTTGTATCTCCCACCTCTATATATTTGTGCAAGTTGTTCTACATGGCTGGAATAAATTCCCTTTCATTTCTGTGTTACAAAACCCATCTTCTCTTTTTTTGCAGGGAGGAGGACAATTAGGTCAAGTACCACCTGTTACTCTCTTCTTTTTTAAGTTATCCTGTATCAGTGGTGTCAAAGTAAAATAGAAATGGGGACCATTAAAGGTATACATAAGAGTCTCTGTGAGTTATATGTTGACAGAAAAGTATACTTTAGCATTATCTATATATTTTTACTAGATATTTATCAATTACATTTTAATATGGCTTGGGCAATAGGTTGTTTGATACTTTTTACTTTATGATTATATAATTATATGCTCTATCTACTGAACCTCCCCTCCCCAGTAGACTTGAATGAAGTATTATATGCTTGTTGAAGGCAGATACTGGTTCATTTTTGTCTTTGTTATTTATTCACAATCCATTTTTCCCCTTGAAGGATTATGCTCAGTTTTGTTGGGAAGGTGATTCTTGTTTGTAATACTAGGTCTTCTGTCGTCTAGAATATCATATTCCAAGCCCTCCAATCCTTTATAATAGAAGCTACTAAATCTTGTGTTATTCTGACTATGACTCCACAATATGTAAATTGTGCTTACAGTACTTTCTCTTTGAACTAGGGGTGTAAAAATTAGGTACAATATTCCTTGAAGTTTTCATTTTGGGATCTCTTTTAGGGGGTGATAGTGGAATCTTTTAATTTTTATTTTAATCTCTGATTTTAGAATATCAGGGTAGTTTTCTTGATAATTTCTTGAAAGCTGATATTACACTGTAATATCCTTGAGAGCAGAGAATATGTTTTGCTTTTGCAAATTCTTAACACAGCATCTGGCATATAAAAATGAGAGAAAGGAAAGAAACAAGCATTTATTAACCTTTTGCTCTATGCCAGGCACTGTGCTAAGCATTTTATCAATATTATTTCTTTTTATCCTTATAAAAACCCAGTGAGGTGGGTACTATTAGTATTCTTAGATGAAGAAACTAAGGCAGGCAAAGGTGAATTGAGTTGCCTTGCATCATATGGTCAATAAGTGTCTGAGAACAGATATGGATTCAGTTCTTCTTGACTAGACCACCATTCTAACCGCCTAGGCCATTAAATACTTGTTAATGGTTTGAAAAGCTCAATCAAAAGCAGCAAAAGTTAATGTAATTCATGATTTCATCAATGGATATTTTTCTAATAGCAGTGTAGATCATAACTTTTCATATCCTCTATTCATATGCAATTTTTATTCATATTCTTCCACAGATCCCCTTGAGGTTCCACACTATTCACAAGAGATTTTTCTGTGTGCCTTTGCGTGAAAAGTGATTGAGGCAGTACTCTTATAGTACTTCTTACTTGATAAGTAGGTAGGTATTGCAGTGGACAGAGTACTGTGACTGGAGTCAGGAAGACTTGAGTTTAAAATTGATTTCAGACTTATGATTTGTATGAGCACTTTATCACTGTCTGCTTGTTTCCTCAACTATAAAATGGAGGTGATCATAGTATCTATCTCAGTGGGCTGTTGTGAGATCAAATAAAATAAAATTTGAAAGTGCTTAGCTTAGTAATAAAGCACAACAGGTGCTTAATAAATATTTATTCCATTAAAAAACAACAATTAATTCTGATTATATGTATTTTCAGGATCTGTGGGGATGAACATGTCCACTGACATTACTTAAAGACTCACAACTTATGACTTCTAGGGTGGGGAAAAGAAAGGTCTTCTTATTTATCCTTATTTTTTTGAAGTTTAAGGAGAGAGCTGGAAGACCCCTGGGTATGTACTTAAAAAGAGATATAGGGAGGAAAGTGACTTTCTTCTCTTCCTTCAGAATTGCCTGAATGGGTGACTCTTCCTGGCTTAGTAGCCTATAATCCTTCATAAAATTTCTTCTTCATCTCCAGGCACAAATCCTTTCCCACTGAAGTGGAGTACAAATCCAACTCCTTGGAGCTAAGAACAAACACCTTCCTCCATGGGAGGAGCTCCAGGTCAGACAATCAACTCCCACAATGTTACATATGAAATGCATGTTTAAAAAACCTTTAAAGCAACAAAGCATTCGTAATCATAAAGATTCGATTAAACTTTATTAATCTTGGAATCTTAAAGATTCAAGGAAGCAATTCCATTTTGTTTTTAACCCCCCTTCCATAACAGAGGTAAATTAAATTAAAGTAATCAAATTAATTTATTAATAAATTAACTTATAATTTGTTAACAAATCAATATTTAATATACATTTAAATAAACAATAAATAAAATAAATATATTTAGAAATAAACATAAATAAAAACAAATACAAAATAAATAAATAAAATAAAACAAAACAAAAATAAAATAAATTTAAAATTTATTAATAAATTAAATAATTAAATTCTTTAGTTTATGTATGTGTATTATATAGGTGTAATATATGTATCTATGTGTAATATATGTATATATGTGTGATATGTATTATAAATTATATGATTTATAATTTGTAATATTTTATAAATTTATAATGAATAATTCATAAAATATTGAATAATTAAATTGATTAATTAATTAATTTTCTTGGCCTTATATTTTGGGTGATCAAAATAACATGACAGTAACCAGGACTGGCAGGGAGAAGTAGTACCTCAGGCATCTCAGTGGGTATCAATTCCCTTTCAGAGCTGAGGACAAAGGACAAAAGGAAGGATAAATATACATGTATATATATATATATATGTATATATATATACACACACACACACACATATATATATATAGACACACACACACATATATACACACACACACACACACACACATATATATACACACACACACACATATATATACACACACACACACACAAACAGCAAGACATGTGAAGCAAGGCTGAAACAAGGTACTTTGTTGTTGTTAATGGTCAATATTGTCCACAACTTTCATTTAAAGAGACTTTGCTTTGCTCCTGCCTCTCAGTGTACACTTGTGAGACTAAGGTGTTCTAACTGGATAGCATGTGAGGGAAAGAAGCCTCAAAATGTTGCTTGGTGTAGTTTGATGTCCTATCAGCTCTAGCTTTTTAATAACCACTAAGGCAAGAAGTTATACTTAGTAACAAATTTAATTTAAAATTCCAAGTAAAAAAAATCTGGGAAAGTTTCTCCTTGTCTCCCCCACCCTCATCTGCTAGGTGAAAAAAGATCTTACTTATATAAAGTATGTGAAACAGGAACCTCCTCCCTGCCAAAATGCCTAATCTAAGCAGTACTTACATAAAACTGTCACTCATCTGATAATGTATTATCCAGTTTGAGAATGATCCACAGGCCTTCCTTTTATTTATTTATTTTTGAATGCTATTCATGAAAAGGAATGTCCAAAGGAAGGGAGGGTATGGAACAAAAAATGGTTATTTTAATAAAAAGAAAAACAACAACAACAACAACAACAATAAAACAACAATTATATACATGATAATATTTTCTGCAATTTTAATGAACCATTCTGTTACTGTGACCCATTATCTCCCAATAAGGGAGACTCATCTAGGGAATGGTTTAATGAGGGAATAATACATATGCATACACACACATATGTGTGTCTGTGTATGTGATTACATACATACATAGAGATACACAGACAGACATACATACACATATACATACCAAGAAGGATATAGAACCCTCTAAAATACATAGAGAAATAAAAGCAGGCTGTTAGATGGTACAGTGGCTAGAGCACTGGCCCTGAAGTCAGAAGGATCTTAGTTCAAATCTAGCCTCAAACACTAAACACTTGCTAGCTGTGTGACAAATCATTTTAACCCCAAGAGCTTCCCTCTCAAACAAAAGAAATAAGGGGGAAGAATTAGGATAAGGTGGTATAAAAAAGAATGCATAGATGAACAGGAATGGGATTAGGTGTGGATATTAATGAGAAAGGGATAAAGAGCGAAGGAAAAGCTGGGGGTGAGAAGATAAAAGAAAAACCATTATGTATGTGAGAATGGTGGGGTTTAGTTTAATTTAAAAAAAAAAAAAACAAGGCAGGGTGGAGCCTTTTCTGAGCTCTCCCCATGTCCCTCAAATTTACAGCAAATTCAGCCTCTGAACTAGTTTTGGAGTGACAGAATCCACAACTATTTGGAGTGCAACAAATTTCCAGCAGAAGATATTTTGGAAGATCTCTAGAAAACTGTTAATATACAAATCACCTTTGACCAACTAGCAGGTAAATGTCAGTATGCAGAAACTTTAGCACAGATTAATTACCCCATAACAACATATGAGCAAATTGCTGCTGCTGCTTTAAAAGCATGGGGATCCCTCCCAGGAAAAGATCGAGGAGAAGATTTCATTAAAATAGAGCAAGGTCCAAATGAGCCCTTTGCTGATTTTGTGGGACGTCTGCAAACAGCTGTCATAAGAACAATTGCAGAAAATACAGCTACAGGGAGTATGATAAGACAACTGACTAAGGAAAATTTTAATAAAGTCTGTAGAGGAATTATTCTGGGACTACACAAAGATACTCCTTTAGAGGAGATCATAAGATGCTATGCCACAGTGGGCACAAATACAGCTACAGGGAGTATGATAAGACAACTGACTAAGGAAAATTTTAATAAAGCCTGTAGAGGAATTATTCTGGGACTACACAAAGATACTCCTTTAGAGGAGATCATAAGACGCAGACTATGATGCAAAACATGGGAAGAGACTCCCAGAGAGATTCGTCAATGCTTTCAGTGTGGTAAAGTAGGACACCTGAAAGCTCAATGTAGGCATAGAGATAGAGTGAGAAGACAGGATGAGAGAAGATCCAAAACCCTATGTACAAAATGCAACAAGAGCTTCCACTGGGCCTCAGAATGTAGATTGACCCAGGGAAATAAAAGGGGGGGGCAACTCCAAGACCTCAAAGGAAAAACAGCTGGGGCATGATGGCAGCCAAGTTTACACCCAGAGAGTCTTTAGAAGTTCAATACTCTGATATGATCAATCAGCAGAGAAGCAATCTGATGGAAGAAAGGGATTACATGATTAATCAGCAGAAAAGCAATCAGATGTCAGAAAGGGATTACAATTGGGGAGAATACAGGCTTTTCAACCCAACAGAAGGGCAGTATCCAGTGCAAGCAGTTCCAATGTAATTAGCAGGTGATGATGAGAGCTCTAGAAAGTGGTGAATGGAAGGGACTAGATAGGTTAACTGCTTGGGAGAAAGGGTTTACTTGTCTCTCTACAGATGGAGAAGGAATCAGATGGGTGTCAGTGAGCATCTTGAGAGAGATAGAAAAAGAGAAAAATCTCGAAACAAAAGAGAAGACCTAAGAAACATCTGACATTGAAAAAGCATGGATGATAATAAGACTGTTACAGAACTTCAAAACCCTCAGAAATCATTGGATTCCCTGAGATAAAAAATTGTTGATAAGACTATTGCAGAACTTCAAAAAAAGCAGGAATCATTGGATTCTCAGAGACATGATAAGATTAATACAGGAGTTCAAAACTTGTAGCAATCATTGTATTCTCTGACACAGGAAGTGTCTATTGGATAATAGACTGGTTTTGAACTATTTCTAGGACTTATAGACATGTAAATTTCCTCATGTTTATTTATATTGTTTGTTATGTAATACCTCACATGTTGATGAATTTATGTATACCTGTTTCAAGGGAGACTCTTCAAAAACTGGCTAATCTCATTTGATTCCCCATTTCCTTTGGTGTTTTCATCTCCCTGAGACATCAGGAGGGTGTGATCACCTCCTTTTTTGGTGTTTTCACCCTTTTTTTAGGAGTCAGGGAAAGTGTGATCACCTCCTTTTTGGGGTTCTCACCTCTCTGAGAAGTCAGGAAGGGCATGACAACTGATGTTCTAAAGCAAAAGAAAGTGAGAGATGTTATGGGCCAGAACTCTGAAACAAGGATATTTACAAGATGTTAAGTCAGTAGAATTGATGATACAATGGTTATCTAGTTTAGCATGATAATTAATAGTTCTCCAAGTTCAGTATGATTGATTTAATCTTACAAGAAATAATGGTTTCCTAGTGATATAATGATTGGCTTATACTCAGTGTAGAGCATATAAGCCAGGTGGTATTCAGAGCTAGAAAAGACAGCGTACTAGAGGCAGGAGCTCAAGCTCTTGGAGCCAAAGAGAGAGAAATTCATTTCCATCTTCATCAGCCTTGTGGTGGCTGGCCTGGCTTCCTGAATTTTCTTCACTGAAACCAAGTCCCCTCTGAAGACCATGAGAAAGCTTACTGAGCACCAGGTGAAGGAGACAATAAAGATTTTTGGACTTTAACACCTGCCTATTCTTGTGGAATTACTCTGTGGAAAAGAAGGCTGCCCAAAGACCTTCAGAAAACCCAAACAAGAACATTACAGTAGTCAGAATGAAAAAAAAATTCAAACATCAAGGAGCCACTATCAGAATACCTAGGATCTAACAGCTTCCACTTTAAAGGATTGAAGGGCCTGGAATCTGAAGTTGCAAAATGTTGTTTAGAAAGGAAAAAGCATAATGTTCCAAATATTCCAAAATTCCAGAACTTGGAATGCAGCCAAGAATCAATGATCCAGCTAAACTGAACATTATCTTTCAGGGAAGAAGATAGACATTCAATGATACAGGTGGATTTCAATTATTTATGCTAAAAAGACCAGAGCTGAACAAAAAAAATTGACCTCAAAATACAGAACTCAAGAGAAGCATAAAAAAGGTAAAAAGGAAAAAAAAATTGAGAACTATGTCTCTGTTATGGGTATACTTAGAGAGTGCAAGAATAATTGGATTTTACTGTGATAATATAAAAAAGAAACTAGAGGTGGAAAGGGGATTGTACTGGAAAAAGAGGGAAATGTAGGAAAAATGGGAAAAATTACATCTCATTAAGTGATAAAGAAGATCTATAATAATTGAGGGAAAGAAGGGAGAGGGACAAATACTGTGTGAATCTTATTCTTATCAGACTTGGCTCAAAGAGAGAATATTATACATATTTGGTTTCACAGAACCAAACTTCACAGAATTTTTTTCACAAAAAAACTTGTCTCACCTTTTAGGGAAGGGAGGGGGAAAAGGAGAAAGGGAAGGGGGAAACTAACAGAAGGGAACACAGAAGGAGAAGGGAAAAGGTATAAGAAAGGAGGAGGGTTTATGGGGGAAGGCTGTTTGAGGGAAGTGGTGCTCAGAAGGAAAATACTAGGGAGGAAGGAAAGGGGGAAAGGAAAGAGAAAAGCATAATTTGGTGTAAAAAAGATGGCAAGAAATACAGAATCAATCATTTTAACTGTGAATCTGAATGGGATGAACTTTCCTATAAAGCAAAAGTGGATAGAAGACTGGATTAAAAGCCAGAATTCTACAATATGTTGTTTACAAGAAATACATTTAAAACAGAGTGATACATTTAGAGTGAAGGCAAAGGACTGTAACAGAATCTATTATGCTTCAGGTGAAGTGAAAAAGAAGGGATAGCAATCCTGATTTCACATTAAGCAAAAGCAAAAATAGATCTAATTAAAAATGATAAGGAAGGAAACTATATCTCGCTAAAGGGTACCATAGATAATGAAGTAATATCAATACTAACCATATATGCACCAAGTGGTATACTGTAATGTTCTTTTTGATTTTCTGGAGGTCTTTGGAGCAACTTTCCTTTCAGTAGAGTAATCACCACAAGAATAGCTAGGTTTTAAAGTCCAAAAATTTTTATTGTCGCCTTTGCCTGGTGCACTGCTATCTTTCTCGTGGTCTTCAGAGGGAACTTGGTTTCAGTGGAGAAGTAAAGAAGGCCAGGGCAGCCAACCCAAGGCTGATGAAGATGGAAATGAATCTCTCTTCTTGGCTCCAAAATCTTGAGCTCATGCCTCCAGTCTGCTGTCTTCTCTGTCCTGACTCTGGCTGAAGCTCTCAGCTTATATGCTCTACACTGAGTATAAACCAATCATTATATCACTAGGCAACCATTATTTGTTGTAAGATTAAATCAATCATACTGAACTTAGAGAACTATTAATCACCATGCTAAACTAGATAACCATTGTCTCATCAATTCCACTGACTTAACATCCTGTAAGTATCCTTGTTTTAGAGTTCTGACTCATAACATCTCCTGCTTTCTTTTGTTGTAGAATATAGGTGGTCATATTCTCCCTGGCTTCTCAGGGAGTTGAGAATCTCCCAAAAGGAGGTGATCACACCTTCCCTGGCTCCTCAGAAAAAGGATGAAAACACCAAAAAAGGAGGTGATCATGCCTTCCCTGATGTCTCACCAAAGGAAAATGGGGAATCCTTTGATGTCACCAAAGGAAAATGGGGAATCAAACCAGATTGGCTGGTTTCTGAAAGGTTTCACTTGAAACAGGTATACATAAATTCATCAATATGGGAGGTATTACAAACAAACAACATGAATCAACATAAGGAATTATACATGTCCATAAGTCCTAGACATAGTCCAAAACCAATCTATTGCCCATTACTTCATGTGTCTGAGAATCCAAAGATTCCTGTAAGTTTTGAAGTCCTGTATCAGTTTTATCATGTCTCAGGGAATCCAATGATTCCTGCAGATTTTGAAGTTCTGCAAAAGTCTTATCAACAATTTTTCATCTCATTTTCAGTCTTCTCCTTTCTTTCAAGATTTTTTTTCTTTTTCTGTCTCTCTCAAGGTGCTCATTGGCACCCATCTGATTCCTTCTCCATCTGTAGAAATACAAGCAAACCCTCTCTCCCAAGTAGTTAACCTATCTAGTCCCTTCCATTCACCACTTTCTAAATCTCTCCTCATCACCTGGCATTTACATTGGAGCTGCTCACTCTGGACACAGCCCTTCTGTTGGGTTAAAAAACCTGTATCTTCCCCAATTGTAATCTCTTTCTCCTATCTGATTGCTTCTCTGCTGATTGATCATATCAGAATCCTGAACTTCTAAAGACTCTCTGGGTGTAAAGTTGGCTGCCATCAGGCCTTACCTGTTTTTTTTTGTTTGAGGTCTTGGAGCTGGGGCCCACCTCTCATTTTTCTGGGTCAATCTACATAGCAAGAGCAGCAATTTGCTCATATATTGTTATGGGGTAATTAATCTGTGCTGAAGTGTCTGCCTTTTGTGATCTTGTCATAAGGGGTGGACAAAGCTCCTGTATGGATGGTGCTGATGGTGTCACTGCCCCTCCCCCTCCTCCTTTTCCCTCCTTCCATGAAGGGTTAATTGAGGGGGGTAGGTTAGGGATTGGGGAATGCCCTAATGGCTCCTGCTATGAAGCACTGTACTCTTTAATTTCATCAGAATTGTACTTAACTTCTTTCTTGTCTAATTCTGTTTTCTTTTCACTTAGTTTGTCATATCCTCCCCCTCCTGCACTTTCTTCTCTTTTCTTAGTCTAACATTTATATAATTCCTTAAAGCCAATTATATTAAGTAATATGTACAGAGAGTTTATCTAGGAATTAAATCAGGTCCAATATCTGTCCCATTTCAGCTGAAGCACTAGTTTAGCCCTTTACAAAGTTTCCTTCTTGTCTTTTTTTTTGTACTCACCTTAATTTCTGGCTCACAAATGAAGGTTTTTAGTCCCATGTTTGGACGTAACAAAATGTTATGTTCTTTTTGGTTTTATGGAGGCTTTTGGAGTGCCTTTGTTTCAGTAGAGTAATCACCACAAGAATAGACAGGTGTTAAAGTCCAAAAGTCTTTATTGTCTCCTTTGCCTGGTGCTCAGCTAGCTTTCTCATGGCCTTCAGAGGGGACTTGGTTTCAGTGGAGAAGTGCAGGAGACCAGGCCAGCCACCACAAAGCTAATGAAGATGGAAATGGATCTCTCTCCTTGGTTCCAAGACCTTGAGCTCCCACCTCCAGTCTGCTGTCTTCTCTGCCCTGATTCTGGCTGAGGCTCCCAGTTTATATACTTTACACTGAATATAAACCAATCATTATATCCCTAGGAAACCATTATTTATTGTAAAATTAAATCAATCATTCTGAATTTAGAGAATTATTAACCACCATGCTAAGCTAGATAACCATTGTCTCATCAATTCTACTGACCTAACACCTTGTAAGAATCCTTGTTTCAGAGTACAGTATACATCCAAATTCCTGAAGGAGAAGTTGAGAGCTGCAAGAAGAAATAGAAAGCATAACTATACTAGTGGGGGATCTCAACTTTGCTCCCTCAGAACTAGATAAATTGAAGCACAAAATAAATGAGAAGAGACAAGATATCTTATATTTTACATTATCTTATATCTTATATTTACAGAGATAAATAGAACTTTGGAGAAAATTGAATGGAGAGAGAAAGGAGAACACTTTTTTCTCAGCAATTTATGGAACTTTTAAAAAATTGATTATATATTAGGGCATAAAGACCTAAAAATCAAATGCAGAAAGGCAGAAATAGTCAATGCATTTTTTCAGATGATGATGCAATAACAATTAGATGCAATAAAAGGCCAGAGGAAAATAGGCCAAAAATTAATTGGAAACTAAATAATATAAATCTAAAGAATGAGTGGGTGAAACAACAAATCATAGACACAATGCATAATTTCATCCAAGGGAATGACAATAATGAGACAACATACCAAAATCTGTGGAATGAAGCCAAAGTGGTAATTAGGGGAAATTTTATGTCTCTAGATGCTTACTTGCATAAAATAGAGAAAGAGAAGAACAGTGAACTGGGCTTGCAACTAAAAAAGCTAAAAAAAGAACAAATTAAAAACCCCAAATTTGAAATTCTAAAAATAAAAAGGAACATTAATAAAATTGAAAGTAATGAAATTATTGAATAAATAGTTGAATAAATAAAACTGAGTTAGTTTTATTAAAAAACCAACAAAATAGATAAACATTTTGTTTATTTAATTAGAAAAAGGAAAGAAAAAGATCAAATAGTCTCAAAAATGAAAAGGGAAAACTTTCCACCAATGAAGAAGAAATTGGAGCAATAATTAGGAGTTATCTTGCCCAATGATACATCAATAAATTTGATATTCTAACTGAAATGGAGGAATAACTACAAAATTATAGTTTGCAGGTAAGAGAAGTAGAAAAATTTTTTAAATAGTTTTATTTTAGGAAAAAAAAATAGAACAAGCTATTAATTAACTCCCTAAGAAAAAATCTCCAGGGCCAGATGGATTTACATATGAATTCTACCAAACATTTAAAGAACAAGCAACTTCAATACCATGCAAACTATTTGAAAAAATAAGAAAGAAGGACTCCTACCAAATTCCTTTTATGCCACAGATATGGTGCTGATCCTTAAACCAGGTAGGGTGAAAACAGAGAAAGAAAATTATAGACCAATTTCCCTAATGAATATTGATACAAAAATTTTAGATAAAATATCAGCAAAGAGATTACAGAAAATCATCCCTAGGATAATATATCATGACCAAGTAGAATTTATACCATGAATGCAGGGCTGCTTCAATATTAGAAAAAAATATTGTCATAATTGACTATATACATAACCAAAGTAATCAAAATCATATGATTATCTCAATAGATTCAGAAAAAGCAGTTGATAAAATCTAACACCCATTCCTCTTAACAATACTAAAGAGTATAAGAATAAATGGTTCTCTCTCTGGGTATAGATGGCTTTCATCACTGAACAAGTGAAACTGGTTTGAATCCTCTCATTGTTGAAGAGAGCCACTGTATAGTCTTGTTGTTGCCATGTATAATGATTCCTGGTTTTGCACATTTTTCTTAGCATCAGTTCATGTAGATTTCTCCAAGCCTCTCTGAAATCATCCTGTTGCTCATTTCTTATAGAACAATAGTATTCCATAGCATTCATATACCATAATTTATGATGGGAATCCACTCATTTTCCAGTTTCTTGCCACTACAAAGAGAGCTGCCACAAACATTTTTGCACATGTGGATCTCTTTCCCTCCTTTATGATCTCTTTGGGATATAATCCCAGTAGAAACACTGCTGGATCAAAGGGTACACACAGTTTGATAAATTTTTGAACATAGTTCCAAATTGCTCTCCAGAATGGTTGGATCTGTTTCACCAACAATGTATTAGTGTCCCAGTTTTCTCACATTTGTAATTAACTTTTCTTGTCATCTTAGCCAACATGACATTGTGTAGTGGTGACAATGTGTGGTGGTATCTCAGAATTGTCTTAATTTACATTTCTCTGATTAATACATGACTAGAAATGGTTTCAATTTCTTCATCTGCAAATTGTTCATATCCTTTGGCTATCAATTGGAGAATGGATTGAACTACTATAAATTTGAGGCAATTCTCTGTACATTTTAGAAATGAGGCCTTTATCAGATCCTTTGGATGTAAAAATGTTTTCCTAGTTTATTGCTTCCCTTCTAATCTTGTCTGCATTGTTTGTACAAAAAGTTTTAACCTTAATATAATCAAAACTATTTTATGATCAATAATGGTCTCTAGTTCTTCACAAATTCCTTCCTCCTCCTATGAATTATCCTATGTCCTTCTAATTTGTTTATAATATTATTCTTTATGTCTAGATCATAAACCCATTTTGCCCTTATCTTGGTATACAGTGTTGGGTGTGGGTCTATACCTACTTTTTGCCATACTAATTTCCAATTTTCCCAGAAGTTTTTGTCAAATAATGAATTCTTATCCCCAAAGCTGGAGCCTTTATGTTTGTCAAATACTAGATTGCTATAGTCATTGACTATTTTGTTCTGTGAACCTAGCCTATTCCATTAATCAACTTTTGTATTTCTTAGCCAGTACCAAATGATTATGATGACCACCACTTTTTAACCCAATTTTTAAATCTGGTAGAGCTAGACCACTTTCATTTGCTTTTCTCTTCATTAATTCCTTTGAAATTATTGATCTTTAGTTCTTCCAGATGAATTTTGTTATTTTATTTTATTTTTTTAGTTTGCTAAAATAGTTTCTTGGGAGTTTGATTAGTATGGCATTAAATAAATAGATTAATTCAGGGAGTATTGTTTTCTTTATCATATTCACTTTACCTAATTATGGGCACTTGATATTTTTTCAGTTGCTTAGATCTGACTTTATTTGTGTGGAAAGTATTTTGTAGTTTTGCTCATATAGTTTAGTTCTTGACTTTCCTTTGGCAGATAGATTCCCAAATATTTTATACTACCAACAATTATTTTAAATGGAGTTTCTTTTTGTATCTCTTGCTGCTGGATTTTGTTAGTGATATATAAAAATGCTGATGTGGATTTATTTTATATCCTGCAACTTTGCTAAAGTTGTGGATTATTTCCAACAGTTTTTAGTTGCTTCTCTAGGGTTCTCTAATTGTGCTATCATATCATCTGTAAAGAGTGATAATTTGGTTTCCCCGTTACCTACTCTAATTCCTTTAATCTGGTTTTCTTCTCTTATTGTTAAAGCTATCATTCCTAATACAATATTGAATAGTAATGGTGATAGCGGGCAACCTTGTTTCACCCCTGATCTTACTGGGAATGGTTGCATTTTATCCCCATTACATATGATGCTTACTGATGGTTTTAAATAGATATTACAGACTGTTCTAAGGAAAGGTGTTGGATTTTTATCAAATGCTTTTTCTGCATCTAATGAGATAATAATAGGTTTTTTGTTAATTTGGTTATTGACATAGTCAATTATTCTAATAGTTTTCCTAATATTGAACTAGCCTTGCATTCCTGTTATAAATCTTACTTGGTCATGGTATATTATCCTAGGAATGATTTTCTATAATCTCTTTGCTGATATTTTATTTAAGATTTTTACATCAATATTCATTAGAGAGATTAGTCTATAATTTTCTCTGTGTGTTTTCATTCTACCTGGTTTAGTTATCACTACCATGTCTATGTCATAAAAGGAATTTGGTAGGAGTCCTTCATTCCCTATTTTTAAAAATAGTTTATATAGTATTGGAGTTAATTCTTCTTTAAATGTTTGATAGGATTCACATGGAAATCCATCTGGTCCTGGGGATTTGTTTAAGGAGTTGATTAATAGCTTGTTCTATTTTTTTTTCTAAAGTGGGACTGTTTATGTAATTTATTTTCTCTTCTATTAATCTGGGCAATCTATATTTTTGTAAATATTCCCCCATTTCACTTAAGTTGTCAAATTTATTGGCATAAAGTTGGGCAAAGTAACTCCTAATAATTGCTCTAATTTCTTCTTCATTAGTGGATAGTTCTCCCTTTTCATTTTTGAGACTAACAATTTGATTTTCCTTTTTCCTTTTTCTAACCAAATTCAATAAAAGTTTATCTATTTTGTTGGTTTTTCATAAAACCACTGCTTAATTTTATTTATTAATTCAATAGTTGTTTTTTTTTTTTTACTTTCAATTTTATTGATCTCTCCTTTTATTTTTAGAATTTCAAGTTTGGTTTGTGATTGGGATTTTAAAATTTGTACCTTTTCTAGCTTTTTTAGTTGTAAGTCCAATTCATTGATCTTCTCTTTATTTTATTCAAGTAAGCATCTAGAGATATAAAATTTCTCCTTATTATCACTTTGGTTGTATCCCATAAATTTTCACATGTTTTCTCATTACTGTCATTCTCTTGGATGAAATTATCGATTCTGTCTAAGATTTGCTGTTTTACCCATTCATTCTTTAGGATGAGATTAATTAGTTTTCGGCCTATTTTCCCCTGGCCTTTTATTTAATGTAATTTTTATTCCATTGCGATCTGAAAAAAAATGCATTTACTCTTTTTGCCTTTCTACATTTGATTTTGAGGTCTGTATGTCCTAATATATAGTTAATTTTTGTATAGGTTCCATGAACTGCCATGAAGAAAGTATACTACTTTCTGTCTCCATTCAATTTTTGTCCAGCAATCTATCATGTCTAGCTTTTCTAATATTCTATTTACCTCTTTAACTTTTTTCTTATTAATTTTGTGATTCGATTTATCTAGTTCTGAGAGAGCAAGGTTGAGGTCCCTCAAAGTATAGTTGTGCTATCTATTTCTTCTTATCTTCTTCTTTAGGAATTTAGATGCACCACTTGGTACATATATGTTTAATATTTATTTTGCTTCATTATCTGTGGTACATTTAGCAATATATAGTTTCTTTCCTTATCTCTTTTAATTAGATCAATTTTTGCTTTTTCTTGATCTGAGATCAGGATGGCCATCCCTGTTTATTTTTTTTTAACTTCACCTGAAGCATAATAGATTCTGCCCCAACCTTTTATCTTAACTCTGTGTGTAACATTCTGCTTCAAATGTGTTTCTTGTAAACAAGATATTGTAGGATTCTGTCTTTTAATCCAGTCTGCTATCCGCTCACGTTTTGTGGGAGCGTTCACCCCATTCACATTTAGAGCTAAATCTTCTAATTCTGTATTTCCTGCCATCTTATTAACCCCAAATTATACTTTTCTCTGTCCTTTCCCCCTTTCTCTCCTCCCTTGTATTTTACTTATAAGTACTACTTGCCTCAAGCAGTCCTCCTCCTTTCTTATACCCTTCTCCCACTATTTCTGTTTTTTCTTCTATTTAGTCTACCTTTTCCCTTTTTGCATTTCCCCTCTCATTTTTCCATAAGGTGAGAAAAGTTTCTCCATGAAACTAAATATATCTAATATTCTTTTTTTTTGAGCCAATCTGATGAGCCAATCAATAAGGTGAGAGATATTCACACAATATTCATCATCCTCCCTTCTTTCCCTCAATTTTATTTGTCTCTTCCTGAGATATAATTTCCCTCATTTTACCTTCACTTTCCCCTTTTGTTTCTGTTATTATCCACTTTCCACCTCCAGTTTCTTTTTTATATCATAACTGTCAAATCATATTATACATATATTCTTTATGTATAGCCATAACAGAAATAGTTCTCAAGATTTTCTTTTTCTTTTTATCTTTTTTATGCTTTTCTTGAGTTCTATATTTGGAAATCAATTTTTTTTTTGTTTAGCTCTGTTTTTTTAATAAAAAATAAAATGGAATTCACTAGTTTCATTGAATGTCCATCTTCTTACCTGAATGAAAAGGCTCAGTTTAGCAGGGTAATTTATTTTTAGCTGCATTCCAAGTTCTTTTGTCTTTTGGCATATCAGATTCTAGGCCCTACAATCCTTTGAAGTGGTAGCTGCTAGGCCCTGAAGAATCCTTAGTGTGTTTCCTCAATATTGAATTGTTTCTTTCTGTCTGCTTGTAATATTTTTTCCTTGGAATGATAATTCTGAAATTCAATCACAATATTTCTTGGGGTTTTAATTTTGGGCCTTTCAGGAGGTGTTCAGTGAATTATTTCAATCATCATTTTACCTTCTAATTCTATGACATCTAGGCAGTTCTCTTTGATGATTTCCTGAAAAATAGTGTCTAGGCTCTTTTTTTTTTATCATGGATTTCATCATGGACTCTAATAATCCTTAGATTATCTCTTCTAGATCTATTTTCCGGTCAGTTGTTTTCCCAATTAGGTATTTTACATTTTTTCATTTTTTTTTTCATTTTTTGGTTTTTCTTGCTTGATTCTTGTTGTCTCATTGAGTCACTCCTTTCCATTTGTTCAGTTCTGAATTTTAGGGAATTATTTTCTTGATTTACTTTTTTTTTTTTACTTGTTTTTATATTTGTCCAATTGAATTTTTAAAATAGTTGTTTTGTTCTATGAAATTTTTTCCACTTCACAGATTCTGTTTTTAAGGAGTTATTTTCTTTTTCCATTTCTGAAGAGGGATGGAAGTCTGAAAAGGTGTACTTGAATCCAGAATAGCAGAGTACTTAAGGCTAAGTACCTACTCAATGTGAGATGATGGTTCTATAAACATATACTTATAGATGATATGGTGATATGATGGCTCTCCTTAAGATTGGCATCTGCTGAATGTGGTGTGGTGAGGTAATCATAGGGAAGGATTGGAAGGCTGAGGGACAGAGTCAGAGTTTCTCTGATGCAAGCATTTAGCAGGGAAGACTTCAGGCTCCATACTCCAGAGTCCAGGATCCATTTTTGATGAGGCATGTGGCAGTTTGCTTGCCTCCTTCACTTTCCCTCCTCAGGACCAAAGACTTTGACTAATCTTGACTCTGACTGATCCTGAGGTCCTCCAGAGAGCTGGCCCAAACATTACATATTTCACAAATTCTGTTTTTTAAGGAGTTATTTTCTTTTTCTATTTCACAAATTCTGTTTTTCTGAGTTGTTTTCTTTTTCCATTTTATCAAATCTAACTTTTAATGAGTTATATGCTTTCCAAACCCTCTTGTAAAGTTTTCATTTCCTTTCCCCATTTTTCTTCTAGCTCTTTTTAAAGATCCTTTTTAATTTCTACTAGGAGAGCCTTGTGTGATGGAGACCAGGTTATATCACTTTTTGGAGCTTCATCTAAAGACAATTTGCCTCCTAGAAAGAAAATCTGTTCTTCTCTTTCACCATAGAAGCTGTCTATTATCAGAGTTCTCTTTACTTTTTTTACTCATTATAAAAAAAAAAAAAAGTTAAGGTCTGCTTTTAGGGTGGGGGATTTCTAAGCTTCCTCTACAGTAGCTTATAGATGATATGGTGATATGATGGCTCTCCTTAAGATTGGCATCTGCTGAATGTGGTGTGGTGAGGTAATCATAGGGAAGGATTGGAAGGCTGAGGGACAGAGTCAGAGTTTCTCTGATGCAAGCATTTAGCAGGGAAGACTTCAGGCTCCAGACTCCAGAGTCCAGGATCCATTTTTGATGAGGCATGTGGCAGTTTGCCTGCCTCTTTCACTTTCCCTCCTCAAGACCAAAGACTTTGATTAATCCTGACTCTGACTGATCCTGAGGTCCTCTAGAGAGCTGGCCCAAACATTACATATTTCACAAATTCTGTTTTTTAAGGAGTTATTTTCTCCTGCACTAGGTCAGTGCTGACTCAGTCCCAGTGCTTGATGGCTGTGGTCAGATCCCATGAGACTCAAGCATTTTGGGGTTCACTATTTACCTTTGTGTTTGTGTTAGAAGTTATATAACTTCTCCACTGATCTACTGGCTTGCAGCTCAGGCAGAGTAGCCAACACTGCTGCTGTAGATTCCTCTACGTAGATTCTCCTTAACTTGGAATCTGCACTGCTACAAGGAGTCCACACTGCCCTGGGACTCTGTGCTGTCTGCGCTGGCATTTATGATTAGCAGCTGTTGCTGGTTGCCTCCCTCCTATTTCCAATTGAAACAGACCTTTTCTGTGATCTTCAAAATTATCTTCTGCTGATAATTTGTTGCCCTCCCAATATTTGTGGGTTCTTCCAGTCCAGAGCTAATTCAGAAGCTGGATTTGCTAATTAGTCTGCAGGTTGTAGGAGGTCAGAAAGAAATGTGTCATCTCCTCCATCTTGGCTCTGCCCCCAGAACTCTCCCAATGTTAGAGTTTGATTCTTGTTCACACTTTCTCATCCTGTCAGTTCAAAAATTTTGAAATCATGCATGGCTTGGCCCCAAGTGACAATCTTCATAAAAAGTACAGAATTTTAGTTCAGTAAAACTCTCCCTCTCATTTATTCTTTATTTATTAGATGAGACCATTGATATTTTAATATTTTTATTTTAACATCAATAAAGAACATTGGGATTTTTGTCTAAAAAGTTACCAATGTTCAATGCTGATAGTGATCATTTGTTCACAGTTGTTAATAAATAAGAGAATTTTATTGGAAGGGATCATGAAAAGATTCATACTGGAACCTGAAATGATTGGGTCTGAGCTTTAGGAAAATCACATTGTTGCTGTCTTTTATTCTTTAAAAGGATCAAAATAACACCACTATGCTAGAATCAAGTGTATCTGACTATGGCTGACCAGTCTAATAAAAGTTTGGAATGCTCTGCCATAGGTCAAACACAAATAATCCATATGAACATTTGGGGTGGTTTCTCTCACTTTGCATGTCTTATGTTATTTCTGAGCTAATTCAATTCTGCTTTGCTTACAGAGCATAAGTACTTTCTCTCATGAGGGCACAGTGTCTCCTGTATCATGCAATCAATTCTAAAGTTCTTAAGTGATACCTTGAATATGTCTTATATTGCTTTTTCTGACCACTTTGTGAGTGCTTGCCCACCATAACATAATCTTTCTGGAAATGATATATTTGGCATTTGAATAATGTGAACAGCCCAATCAAATTGAGTTCTCAATTCAAATGGAAGTGATTCAGTTTCCTGGTATGGCACTGGTATACTGTCCAGATTTCACAGGCATACAACAATGAGGTCAGCATAATGACTCTGTAGACTTTCAGTTTGGTAGTTAGTTTTATATTTCTCCTCTCCCACACTTTCCTTTGGAGCCTCCCAAACACTAAGCTAGCTCTAAAATGCATGTATCAATCTCATTATCAAAGTGGACATCACTGGAAAATATATTGCCCCCAAAAGAGCACTTATACACAGCATTAAAAACTTCACTATTTGCTGTACCTAATGGTTCCACGTATGGATGATGTGGTACTGATTGTTGGAGTACCTGCATTTTCTTTTTGTTAATTATTAGGCCAAAATGAGCACAAGCAGCACAGAATTGATCACATTGATGGCTGAATGAAGAATGGATTGGACTGGGGAGATACTTGAGACAGTTAAATCCACCAGAAGGTTATTGCAATAATCCATACATGATGTGATAAGGGCCTGCACTAGGGGCTTTTCAGTATCCTAGGAGAAAAGGAAATATATCGAAGAGGTTGCAATCCAGCTTGGATTTGGCAGGGAAAAGCTGGTGAGGAGTTGAAGATAACTTCTAGTTTTCAATATATTGTCATCATTGATGACCATCTTCACTTTTGCTTGTATATTCTCAGTATTCAGAGCCTGACAAAAATTCATTGCTAAATGAATACTTTTTTGATTAATAATTCATAATGTCCAATTCCTAGTGTGCCCTCTTTCAACTCAAAAACTGAATAAATTTTAATCGAGTTTCAACTTTCTTCAGTGTTATTCCATTCACATTTATATATTTGATTCTTCAGACAAACTAGACTTCTCATATTCAGAAGCAGCTACACCCAGAGGAGGAACACTGGGAAATGAATGTAAACTGTTTGCATTTTTGTTTTTTTTCCCAGTTTCTTTTTACCTTCTGAATCCAATTCTCCCTGTGCAACAAGAAAACTGTTCGGTTCTATACACATATATTGTATCTAGGATATACTATAACATATTTAACATGTATAAGACTGCTTGCCATCTATGGGAGGGAATGGAGGGTGGAAAGGAAAAAATCAGAACAGAACTGAGTGCAAGGGATAATGTAAAAAATTACCCAGGCATATGTTCTGTCAATTAAAAGTTATAATAAAAAAAAAAAAGAAAGTAATATCCAATTTATAAGTAAAATACTCACAAAATATATATTTTCCTCTTAAATCAAGGTAAAAAAGTATGTCCAGCAGGTAGTTTTTAATGTAGCAGTATGACATATTTCATGCTTTGTTGCAGTTGACATTGATCTAGATTACATGAATAGTAAATGGGAATATTCATTCATATATGTAAATGGATTAAATATTATATTTATATATAATAACTCTCAGTGATAGAAAAGTCTTAGAAATCTGAATCTCAAATTTCTATTCCTCTGTTTCATTCCAGATTTTTTTCAAAAAAGTGATTATATATTCAGCAAGCAATTAGTGTGTCAGTGCTTTAAATTTACTACCACAAATACAATTGATATTCCTTTAAAATAATAAGAAGGAAACAAGTTTTTCTGAACTGGTCTCTTTCTATGTCACTCTAACCAAAACATAATAACAGAAATCTTGCTTAGGCATTATTTCAGACTTGCAAATACACAGAAATATTATTCCCTATTAAATGGTAATTCAATTGTTCTATTTCAAAGCTTCAAAGATCTTTAATTTCATTGATGTATCTATTTACTCCACAGATGCTGATTTCAACTCCTCAGTAGCATCATCATCATCATTAATTATTACATGGGTCACTTCATATGATTCTCACAATGTTTAAGATTAGACATACTATTTTTATTTTCATCTTACTATAAAGACACAAAAATGAGAAAGATAAAGTGATTTATCCCAAGTTCATACAGTAAATTCCTCAGGCAGAATTTGAACTCCAGACTTCCCAATAAGCATTCGGTGCTCTGTGTCATCAAATTGGATAGTGCTGGAGAGTTTGTCATCAAAAGATTTACAATGATAGCAATTGGAATTTATATAGCACTTTTAGGTTTGCAAAATGCTTAACTGTCTTATTTTATCCTCATAACAATTCTTAAGTGCAGGTGCCATTATTGTCATTTTACAAATGAAGAAATGGATGTTGAGAAGTTGTGTGTTACCTACGGGTATTTAAAATCAGCAGGAGTCAGGAATTCAGGTTAAGGGAAAAATCTTCAATCTTTATTGAAGTGAAGAGGTGAAAAAGGATTGCGATAGCAATATGGGCAAGAAAGTTTGCGATAGCAATATGGGCAAGAAAGATTGCGATAGCAATATGGGCAGCTGCGAGAGGAAGCCAGCTAGAAGAGGGGGATTGGAGATGAAAGGCCATCGCAATGGCAATGCTAGCAGCTGTGTCAAGATGCCAGTCAGCAGTCTCTCTTTCTGCTTCCCTTCCCACTCCCTTGCCTCCACCCACCAAAATCGTCATTTCCTATACAACACATCAGGACTTGCACAAAGAGTGGGTGGAGGCCATTCTTTCTCCAAGCATATATATTAATAGAGTATGGTCCAATTACTATTTAGCCTCACATGCTTGGGACCTCAGTGCATCAACCAGCCTCAGTCCATTACACCTATTCTCAGACTGAGTAATTAAATGTCTGAAATCTTGTTTGAAATCAAGTTTTCCTGACTTGAAATCTCTCCCTCCTCTGAACCATCTGGCTTTCTAAAAAGCTCATTAGAGTTTTTCTGACCAAAATAATTCATCACCTTGAATTTTAAGAAACTTTTAAGTAGAGTTATCCCGCTAAGATTGATTCATTGTTCTATTTGCTAAGGAAAGGAACAAATACAAAAATATAATGTATTATATCCTTTATTTCTTATGAAATAGTAAAATGGTTAGACTGGATCTGGAGTAAGGAAGAATGAATTAAAATGCTGCTTCTACGACTAACTAATTGTCTGACCCTAGGTGAGTCACTTAAATTCTCTCAGTCTTAAATATTCTCACTTGTAAAATAGTGATGGCAATAGCACTTACCTTACAAGGTACTTATGAGGATCAAATGAGATAAAATATATAAAACACTTTCCCGATAAAGAGAGCCTTAATTGATCAAAGATGGACAGAAGCAGTTACACCCAGAGAAAGAACACTGGGAAATGAATATAAACTGCTTGCAATTTTGTTTTTCTTCCCGGGTTATTTATACCTGCTGAATTCAATTCTCCCTGTGCAACAAGAAAACTGTTCGGTTCTGCACACATATATTGTATCCAGGATATACTGTAACCTATTCAACATGTAAAGGACTGCTTGCCATCTGGAGGAAGGGGTGGAGGGAGGGAGGGGAAAAATCGGAACAGAAATGAATGCAAGGGATAATGCTGTAAAAAATTACCCTGGCATGCGTTCTATCAATAAAAAGATATTAAAAAAAATAAAACACTTTCCAAATTTAAAAAGACTACATTAGCTATTATTATTATGTCTAATGTTACAAACATGAGAATTTTCTTGATATTTTGAATTTAGAAAAGAAAATGAAAGGAAAAGTAGGGGCAGAGTTGAAATCTCTCTAAACTTAGATATGCTAAACCCTACAGGATACAGAATCTGGTGAGGGGCTTTGCTACAGTTCTTTATAGCTTAGTAGGATTTGTCCAAAAAAGAATCTAAGGTTATATCCATGCTATTATCAGACATCAGAGAAGAAATTATAATTACTCCTATTAAACAATTATGGTATCTGAATAAAAGGTATACTGCTAAAAACAGTATGCTGTAAAATGAATCTGAGGTTGATTATCATTATCATTATCATTATTATCCCTAGTAAAAATCATTCTGTGGTTGTATTTCAGCTTAATGAAGAATTCCACTCATGGAAATTAGTTGTGCATTTCTGTAAGATGATGTGCCAGGCATGGGAATTCATTTTTTAAAAAACTTGCTAAGCCACTGTCCAGAGGAAAAGTGGGAGAAGGAGGAATGAAGTGTGAATTAGATTAGAGCTGCCTTGCACTGCTGAGTGCTGAGCCTATATGAGCTTGTGGATCAACAGCCAACTCTGGAAAAGCTTTTTTGCAGTTGCTCAAAATAAGCACGGCATCAAAATTTTTTCTTTCTCCAATGTTTGCTACTCTTTGTAAGGGTCAGTGATGGCAGTGGGCCCACTGAGAAAAATCAAGGATAGAAAATAAATAACTGGAAGCTTGAGTAGATCAAACAATTTATTTTCAGGTTGACAGATACGCACTAAATGAGAGTTGATGAGCTAGAACCAGAAGAATTGATTGATGATCAATAGTGGCCCTTAGGTGTTTCTGCAAAATTTCTACAAAGAAAAATATTTTAAAGTTTGAACAAGAGTTCTCAAACACAGGAAAAGAAATATAGAACATGGGATATATATGCATTTTGAGTAACTGGAGAAGAATAAATAGTACCCTATATCAGCCAGTATGTTTATTCTTTGAATGACATTCTATTTAAGATGACTTTTTAAGGAAGGAAAACATTTGATATAAATCATACTTAACAGATATTTAGTTTTTCTCATCCATGGTCAAGAATCTGAGTTACTTTTATACATATATGCATTTGTTTGTATAAAACAATGTCTGTCAAACTTTAGAAGCAGAGGTTAAATTTCAGAGGATCCAGGAACCTGGATGGGAAAAAGGTATCTTCATTTCAATAATACTGGTTTCCTTGGTAATCTTATGTATTTTTTCTTCTTAATTTAAAATCATCCCTCTCTCCCCCCACCCCCGAAAACGATATCAAATAATTGATTAATAGGCTTTATCAGTTTACCAAAGTGGTGCATAAACACAATAAAGACTAAAATCTTGTGATGTGTGTGTGTGTGTGTGTGTGTGTGTGTGTGTGTGAGACAGAGAGAGAGAGAGAGAGAGAGAGAGAGAGAGAGAGAGAGACAGAGACAGAGACAGAGAAACAGAGAGAAAGAGGGAGAGGGAGAAGAAAAATGAAAGGGAAAGGGAGAAGGAATTTTTTCAGTTTTCAAGTAGTTCAATATTTATCTTTCCATTGACCAAAAATGCTTTCTTTTTTTTAAAGCATTGCCATGCATGATCAGCAGTTTTAGTTAATGTTGTTAGAAAATTAAGTATAATTATTAGCCTTTCAATTTCTTTCCCAGTTTTATTGCTTCTTTGTTTTAAAATTATAAGTATCCTAGACAAACGAGTTCTTTTTTATCCATACATTAAGGAAGTCTTAAAACAACAGCAAAAAATATTACTAACAGTTCTCAGTGAAATGTAATACTTAATATAATATTTTTCATTACATTCAATTTTCACTCATTACATATAAAGATCCACAAATACAGGACTAATCCCATGCACTTATACATTCACTTCAAATACTCACTTTTATATTCTAATTTCTGATGCTGAGATTAATGCCTAGCAAAATTTAATATTTATGTTTTATGGCTTATATTATATTTATTTTACCCTCCAAAACTGTTTCTACCAACAAACAACACTTCTTAAATAACTGTTATGTATAAGACACTGTGCTCAATTCTAGGCAATAGCAATGGCATAATTTTTGGAATTAACAGCATTTTGTGATATTCTAGAATTTTAAAAAATGCACAAACAAAACCAATGCACCCAAGAAAAAGGGAAACAAAGCTAGGAAACAATTTTTAGACCCAGTGTTTCTGAAAAAAGCCTCATTTCTAAAATATATAAAAAACTGAATCAAATTTATAAGAATAAATTCATTCCTCAATTGATAAATGGTCAAAGGTTAAGAACAGACAGTTTGCAGAAGAAATGAAAGTCATCTATGGTCATATGGGAATTATTATTGATTAAAGAAATTCAAATTAAAATAATTCTGAGGTACCATATTATGCCTATCAGATTAGATAAATTAGGGAAAAGATAAATGTTGGAGGGAATATAGAAAAATTGGGACACTAAGGCATTGCTGGTGGAGCTGTGAACTGATCCAGCTATTCTGGAGAGCAATTGGCCATATTTAAACAACTGTGAATTCTGAAATGTTTTGGGATGATAAAGAAGGGATGGAGAAAAAAATTGGAACTCAAAATTTTACAAAAATGAATGTTGAAAACTATTTTTACAAATAATTGGGAAATTAAAATATTAAAATTCTAGAATTTCTATTTTTTTCAATACTCATTTCCAACATTTCCTACTATGAGAATTTTTCACATGTGACCAACTATCAGTCAATATCTTTGAAATACCATTGTGTTTATATGTACAGATTTTCTCTTTCTTGATTGCATGTAGTATCCATGAAGGCAAGTATTGGAATACACAGAATTGTTGGAATACACAGGAGCCACCTGACAGTGGCTGCTGGAGATCCAACCCAGAATGGATCTTCTCTTGTGAGACAGTTGCTGGTCTCTGACCCCTCTGACTGAGAGGCCATTGCATTGCCTGACCTCTCTCTTCTTCCCTCTGCCTCCAATTTATCTCATTCCCTGTCCACAACACCTGGGTCAGCAAAGACTGCCTTGCA
This sequence comes from Antechinus flavipes, assembly GCF_016432865.1. Taxonomy (NCBI): domain Eukaryota; kingdom Metazoa; phylum Chordata; class Mammalia; order Dasyuromorphia; family Dasyuridae; genus Antechinus; species Antechinus flavipes. The sequence continues at coordinate 131,922,009 of NC_067403.1, read as the reverse complement.
ACTCCTTCAGATGTTATGGTCTACAGCTGTGGAAGCTCTTGGAGAATTGATCTGTCCCTTAACAGGCAAAAATGGTTTTAATTTTTGTCTTTGTATCCTATATTTACTCCTCTGTAAAATATGGCTTATAACAGCACCTATGATAACATGGTTGTTATAAGAATCAAATGAAATAAAGTATACAAAGTAATTTAAAAACTTAAATATTCAAATATATGGTATACATGAACTATTATTATTTGTTATTTGCTTAGTCCTGTATATTTAGCACATACCCTGGCATATAGTAGATGTTTGATATATGGGTTATTGATTCACTGATTACTTGTATAAAGTTGGAATGGAACTGCCATTATGATCTAGAAAGTATTTACATTATAATTAATGGCAATCAGGAAAACTAGTATTTTTGTATCATTTTGAGGTAAAAAAATATGTTTATTCAACAGAATTATTTCCTACAAGAGATAGAATTATTTAACTTCTCTGGGCTTTAGCTTTTTCCTCTTTAATACGAGATATACTCTCTCAAAGTTACTAATGAGCTTTTAGCCTTCAAATCCAATGGTCTTTGTTCAGTTCTAATTCTCCTTAGCTTCTGTAAAGACTTTGACAATGTTGATTACTCTCTTCCTTAATACTTTTTGCTTTCTAGGTTTTTAGGACCTCCCTTTTTTTTTTTTTTTTTTGGTTCTATCTATCTATTTGTTCTGCATCTTCTGTCTCCTTTGTTGGATCTTCTTCTAGACCATAACTTCTAATAATAAGTGTCTCTCAGGCTATGGTCAGGACCTCTTCTTTTCTCCTTTAATGATATCCTTTCCCTAGTAATATCTTTATCAGCTCCCATACATTTAATTACTATTGTGTTGATGATTCCTAAATGCCCAAACTCTCTGTTAATCTTTTGTCTCACATATCTAACTGTTTATTTGAATTTTGAACTAGATATTCAGGAGTTATCTTAAAACTCAACAATTCCAAAATGGAACTCATTATTTTCCCTCCAAATCACTTCCCCCCAATATTTTCTACCTATCTTCTTATTTCTATGGAGAGCAACACCATCCTCTCAAGTACCTCTGGTCTGCAATATCCTTTTCGATCTAGTGACATTGTCTTCTTGCCTGTTTCATGAATATGACACTTTATCCCTTGGTTCAAAGAATTTTTTTTTTCTTAGTTATTCCCCATGTCTCTGGAATACTACTAGGACTTAGGATATTTACTAAATTCTTTGAATTCCTATAAGTCCCAAATAAAATCCCATTTTTTACTGGAAGCCTTCCACACACCCTCATAATTGTAGTGGCTCTCATATATTATTTCCTATTTATGCTATACAATATTTGCTTTGTATATATTTGTTTGCATACTATTTTACCCATTATATTTTCAATTTTTTAAGGACTGAGATGATTTTTTGTCTCTCTTTTTTGGTAATCTTTAGCCTTTAGCACAAGGTCTAGCACATATTAAGGGCATAATAAACATTTATTGATTAATAAGAGAATTGGACTAGATCAGTGGTATCAAATGCAAATAGAAATGGATGTCACTAAAATTACATAAATCTCCCTGGTAGACACATATCAATGTGAAAAACTGTATAGTAACACCATCAATATTTTATTGTATTTTTTATCTATTTTGTTAAATGTTTCCCAATTACATTTTAACTTATTACTCTTGTGGGTCTTATGTGATCAGATTTCTATATGTTTCACACCTCTGGACTAGATAGTTTCTCGTGTCCCTTTATCTTTAAATCAATGATTCAAAATATTTGGTTTAAAACATTGTATTGTATTCTCTTGGAAATCAGAAAATATTGTTTGTTATAATTAATCTCACAAAACACCAATAAGCTTCTATTAATAAAAACAAGGTCTTTTGAAAATATGGCATGTTTAACCTAGCATGAGGCTAGGTCTACTTTTGCCGATATTTTTTAACATTGAAAAAAAATCACACTTATAACCGTTTAGATTGGGTTAAATTGTTTTGCTATCATCTTGGCTCCCCATTAGAAAAAAATATCTGTAATTGCTTTTTGCTTTTTTTGTTGTTGTTGCTAGGAGTAAGGAGACTGGTTTTTATCCAAAATCTGTTACATACTAGCTATGAACTGTTCACCTTGACAAGCCTCATCTTCTTTATCTCTAAAAAACTGTGAATAATAGTAATTAGACTATTTGTATCACAATATTTTTGTGGAGAAAAACAATCTGAAAACTTTAACATGTTTTGTAAAATTTTGGTACCCTAAGACAATTGTAAGAAACCAATCATTTAATATGATACATAAGCATTTTACTTTGTGATGCTTTGTTAAGTATAATTGAACCATTTGCAATGAAGGAAGTATGTTATATCTAATTACAAGATTAGGACAAAGAACTTGATAAGATTCACCAAATAAGTTAGCATGTATAATTTGATACTTGTGACTATGATATGAAGTGGACAAAGAGAAGAATGGTGAAAAATGTCGAAAAATAAGGATTAGGATTAAAAAAATGAAAAAAACCTAAATGTTACTTGATTACATGTATATTTTTTTTTTCCCAAAAGAGGATTTGAAGTCACTAGATGTGGTAGATTCTAAAAACTCATAGTCATACACAGAAGTGAAATTGATGTTGTCTTAGCAGATTTCTTATCTGCTAAGTGACAACTAGTTATTATTATAGTAATAATTTTAGATTCAATTATGGATGCAATCTGAGTATAACAGGGGTCAAAAATCAACACTAAACTAGAAGAAAGGATAAATGTGAAATAATTGATCAATCAGATCAAATTACAACAATCTCAAACTAACCTAAATAAATTCTATATTCTGAAGAAGAGGAAGTTAACAAAAATAAAGACATATAATTACAAACATTGCTCAGAAAAAATTAACCAACATAAGAGTAATCTCAAGGCTAAAAGAGCCTTAAAATAATATAGGTAAACCTTTGATTTCCTGCAGAAATGCAGACATGGCAGCCTTGGCTAAGGAAAGCTTAAAAAGTAAGCTCATCTACCAAACACTATGGAAAAATATGATGTTTAGCATATACATTATGGAAGATAATGTATAGCATCACTTTATAAGATAGTAAGAGGTGATAAAAAAGAAAATCTTTGTGAGAATGGTCTATGAAGTTGGTTTAATGCATTTTAGTATGCTAGAAACCATGTATAAAAGATTCTCCTATACCTTAGTGCCTACGGGCACCCCACCCTCTCAAGAAGAAAACAACAAATGATAAGAATGTGGACTTTTGCAACTATGGACTTTTACAACTATGGACTTTCGAGACAGGAAACAAAGAGCCAAGAAGAACGTGACTACCTGTGTAAACTCTGATACGGTTAGCTAAAACCTTATTGTGAACAAACAATGCGTCCTAAATTCCTGAGACAAGATAATGTGTGTCCCAGGAAATTGGCCATCTCCGCCCAGGAACTAAATAACAAGTATGCCCCAGGATGTCAGCCACACCTGTGGTCTGACATTCTTCTTTTTACATTGCAACCCCCCACCCAGAAAACGCATGCAGTCAAATCATATATAACTAAGATCCTTTTCCTTAAATAAATGAGACCTTGCTCCATCTCAACTCGTCTCCCTCCTCATTTCTAACCCCATTCCTTTACAGGCATTAGCCTTACAGGCATTGTCCACCTCGAGACCCACATGTAGGTGACCTGCTGGACGGGTCATTAGTACAGTAAAGAGACTAAATAATAACATAACGACCAGAAAGGCAGGCCACTTAATCTCTATTTAGATGATTTGTAAAATTCATGTAAAGCACTTTGAAGATATTTAATATTTTTATTATGTATATGTCAATGGCTTTTAAATGAATATATTAAATATATTAGTAAAGGACAGACAACATTTTGCAGACATTTTCTTTAATAAGGCACAGTTTTGTAGTTACTGAGATGTATACAGATTATAAAATCCAACAATATCCATTAATTATTTTTTAAATGGACCAAATTATTCAATAAAGCAAAACATTGCCTTAAAGTCTCTTTTGCAATAATATGTCTCATATTTATGTTAAAATCATATTAGATTCCCTGATAGATGTATACAGGATAACTTTGCTCGATGAACATTTGTGACATAAAAAACCAGGAAACCTGTTGCCAAAGGTGTTCTTCAGTGACATGGAGGATTTTCTGTCCAATGTCCAAATAGAAGAGAAATTCTCAATAAAGAGAGAAATTTTCCAGATCCAGATTCCAGTATCTCAAAAATAACATTTTTGGGGATTATAGAGTGAAATTTCCAAATCAATACTATATTAGATATACTTTTGAAATTGTTTATAAAAGACCTTGTTTTGGACTAAAGCTTTTTTTTTCTGTAAAATTTTCTCTTTCTTACATGAGGGAAGTTTTAAGACAACATGCAAAAAGAAGCGACAGATAAATTCACACCCAATCCCCAGCTTTCTTTCTGGAAATTTGTTCATAAGGGAAGAAAGATAAGTGCATGCTCATGCCATATAAACTTTCCCCCAGGAAACTCAAACAAATGCATCAGAATCCTTCCCATGGCCTTTAGGCTTAGCAATCCAAACACCTAACTATACAAAAGGTGTCAACATTTTAAATTCTACCTTCATTCTTTCTTTATTTTAAAATGTCACATAACATTTTTCTTGAATGGCCCTAGTGATGTACTACAACTTTTTTGTCTTTCCATATATTTCTACTTGCACTTAATAAATGAACAGCCCACTTCATTTTCTAATCACATATTACAGGAAGCATGGTATGAAAAGAGATGGTGATATTAAATGGCTCTGAGTTAATAAAGGTAGGTTAAAATTATATCTCTAATACTTTATATGATATGGGACAAGTTACTTCCAACTCTTAAATTTATGATCCTATTATATCCTTGGTACCATTCATTTGTCCGTATTCAGAGTATTGATGGAATGTCCATCAAACTGTGTGTTCATTCAGACAATAGGCATTAACTGTTCAATTTTTTTTCCTAGATAGGCTGAACTCTTTGTAGTAGTAGTTGATCTGATTTAATATGCCTTATAGTCTTGGAAGTATAAGGGAATGAATTGATAATTCTTTTGCCTGGGGCATAAGTTTACTATTACAAAACATATGCTGAGGTTCATTTCAGAAAGCTCTGGAGAGACTTACATGAACTGATGCTAAGTGAAATAAGTGAAATGAGTAGAATCAAGAGAACATAGTACACAGGAATAAGAAGATTATGTGATGATCAACTGTGATAGACTTGGCTCTTTTCAACAATGAGATGATTCAGGACATCTCCACATGTAAGTGGAGAGAGCCACCTACACCTAGTGAGAGGATTGTAGGAACTGAGTGTGGATCACAGCATAGCATGTTCACTCTTTTTGTTGTTGTTTGCTTGCATTATATTTTCTTTCTTACTTTTGCCTTTTTTGATCTGATTTTTTTATGCAGCATGATAAATATGGAAATATGTTTAGAAGAAATGCACATGTTAACATATATTGGATCAATTACTGTCTGGGGAGAAAGGAGATGGAAGTAAGGGAGAAAAATTTGGAATACAAAGTTTTGCAAAGGTGAATGTTGAAAATTATCTTTGCATGTACTTTGAAAAAAACTACACGTATTTATTTTATTTAAAAATTTTTATTAAACTTTTTATTTTTATTTTATTTTATTTTATTTTTTTTTACTCATATGACCTTGGATAAGCCACTTTGTCTTTTTGAGCATTTTTTTTTAATTAACTTTTTATTGACAGAACCCATGCCATGATAATTTTTTACAACATTAACACTTGCACTCACTTCTGTTCCAATTTTTCCCCTCCCTCCTTCCACCCCCTCCCCCAGATGGCAAGTAGTCCTTTACATGTTGAATAGATTACAATATATCCTAAATACAATATATGTGTGCAGAATCGAACAGTTTTCTTATTGCACAGGGAAAATTGGATTCAGAAGGTATAAATAACCTAGGAAGAAAACCAAAAATGCAAGCAGTTTATATTCATTTCCCAGTGTTCTTTCTTTGGGTGTAGCTGCTTCTGTCCATCCTTGATCAATTGAAACTGAATTAGCTCTCTTTATCGAAGAGATCCACTTCCATCAGAATACATCCTCAAACAGTATCATTGTTGAGGTATATAATGATCTCCTGGTTCTGCTCATTTTACTTAGCATCACTTCATATAAGTCTTCTCAGTCCTCTCTGTATTCATCCTGCTGGATGTATTATTCCTTACAGAACAATAATATGCCATAACATTCATATACCACAATTTACTCAACCATTCTCCAATTGATGGGCATCCATTCATTTTCCAGCTTCCAGCCATTACAAACAGGGCTGCCACAAACATTTTGGCACATACAGGTAGGTCCCTTTCCCTTCTTTAGTATCTCTTTGGGGTATAAGCCCAGTAGAAACACTGCTGGATCAAAGGGTATGCACAGTTTGATAACTTTTTGAGCATAGTTCCAAATTGCTCTCCAGAATGGCTGGATGTGTTCACAATTCCACCAACAATGTATCAGTGTCCCTGTTTTCCCACATCCCCTCCAACATTCCGCATTATCTTTCTCTGTTACTCTAGCTAATCTGACAGGTGTGTAGTGGTATCTCAGAGTTGTCTTAATTTGCATTTCTCTGATTAATAATGATTTGGAGCATATTTTCATATGTCTATAAATAGTTTCAATTTCTTCATCTGAGAATTGTCTGTTCATATCCTTTGACCATTTATCAATTGGAGAATGGTTTGATTTCTTATAGATTAGAGTCAATTCTCTATATATTTTGGAAATGAGGCCTTTATCAGAACCTTTGACTGTAAAAATGTTTTCCCAGTTTATTGTTTCCCTTCCTATCTTGTCTGCATTTGTTTTGTTTGTACAAAAACTTTTCAATTTGATATAATCAAAATTTTCTATTTTGTGATCAATAGTGATCTCTAGTTCTTCTTTGGTCATAAATCCCTCCCTCTTCCACAAGTCTGCAAGATAAACTATCCTATGCTCTTCCAATTTATTTATAATCTCATTCTTTATGCCTAGGTCATGAACCCATTTTGACCTTATCTTGGTGTATGGTGTTAAGTGTGGGTCAATGCCTAAAAACTGGTTAGTTTTTATGGTTTGTAATATTTTAGATTAGTAAGTATGGATATATAGAAAATAGACCTATTCTATAATTATGCATTAAATTAAATTTACTGATCTTAGTAGAAGATAATAATTTGGTTACTAACCTAAACTAAGGTAGGGTCATTGAAAGATTTTTGAATTCTGTTAAAGAAAGCCAGCTATTTTACCAGTCTCTATCTCTTTGTTTTTTTTTTTTTTTCTCTCTTCCTTTCCCTTAGCATGGCAATTTGTGCCTATTGAGAGTCTGGAATGAAGCAATCAGCACAGTGCCCTATTGACAGTAGCATCTAGAGGCTATCACCTTTATCTACAGGAAATCCTTATTGCCTTTGGCCTAGATAGGCTGCATTGATGACTACCTCTGACAAACACAGATTTCTATGTTTTATGCCTCAGTTGATAGTGGTAATCTTTCACTTTCATATTCAGAATGTCAAGTAATCTTTTATAATTTTAACATATGAACAGGAGATATCACTTTGGAAGAGGGCAGCATTTTCTTTTGCTGAGTTATACACACACACTTTTTTGTGTACACATATAAGGCGCGCACACACACGTACATATATGTATATATACAAGCACACATATGTGTGTATGTGTGTGTGTGTGTATGTATATATATATATATATATATATATATATATTTGAGACCAGATTTGAACTCAGGTCCTCCTGACTTCAGGGCTTGTGCTCTATCCACTGCACTACCTAGCTGCATATGGGGGTATGTATAAATATTAGAGTAAATGAATTATAAACTGTGAACTTGCATTCACTGTACCTATTCACTCACTCATGATACTATAAAGATATGGTTTGCAGTAGAGAATTGCTAACTTCTTTTTTGAAATACTTGACTGAAGATAGTTTTTGTATGTCACATGAAGATTTTATGAAAAACAATTAGGCAAGACAAGTAGCATTGATTAAGCATCATGCATATGCTAGCTACTGAGGTAAGGGGGAAAAAGTTTCTGATATCAAGCAGCTCACAGTCAAATGAGAAAGACAACATGCAAGCAATTATGCAGAAAAAGGATGTATACAGAATAATCTGGGAGTAGTTTCAAAAGAAAGATGCTAAAATTATAGAAGACTGAGAAGGGCTTCCTGCTGAAGGTGGGACTTTAATTCAGACCTGAAAGAAGGCAAGGAAGCTAGAAAGTAGTGACGAGGAGGGAGATTGATTCAGACATGGGGAACAGCCAATGTAAACATTAGGAATAAGGAGGCAAAATGCCTTGTTTGAGCATAAGAATAGAGACCAATGTCACTAGATCATAGAATATATGGAGGGAAGTTAAATGTTAAAAAAACTGGAACTGTAAGAAGGATTCACATTTGAAAAGCTTTAAAAGCTGAATAGAAGATTTTATATTTGATCCTGCAGATAATAATAAGTCAATGGAATTTAATTCCCAGCAGCTTAGTGAGTTGAAGGAGGAGGTGGGAAATATAGTGACCTATGCTTTAAAATCACTGTTACAATTGAGTGGATGATATAGTGTTGTGAGGAGAGACTTGAGGCAGAGGGTCCAACCAAAAGGCTACTTCAATATTCAGGGGTGAAGTGAGGAGGACCTGAACCAACATGATGACAGTGTCAAAGGAGAAAAGGAAACTTATATTAGAGTTATTTATTTATTTTTTAAATAACTTTTTATTGACAGAATCCATGCCAAATTTACAACATTTATCCTTTGCATTCACTTCTGTTCCGATTTTTCCCCTCCCTCCCTCCACCTCTCCCCCAGATGGCAAGCAGTCCTTTACATGTTAAATATGTCACAGTATAGATACAATATATGTGGCAGAACTGAACAGTTCTCTTGTTGCATAGGGAGAATTGGATTCAGAAGGTAGAAATAACTCGGGAAGAAAAACAAAAATGCAAACAGTTTACATTCATTTCCCAGTGTTCTTTCTTTGGGTGTAGCTGCTTCTGTCCATCCTTGATCAATTGAAACTGAGTTAGATCTCTCTGTCAAAGAAATCCACTTCCATCAGAATACATCTTCATACAGTATTGTTGTTGAAGTATATAATAATTTCCTGGTTCTGCTCATTTCACTTAGCATCAGTTCATGTAAGTCTCTCCAAGCCTCCCTGTATTCATCCTGCTGGTCATTTCTTATAGAACAAGAATATTCCATAACATTCATATACCACAATTTACCCAACCATTCTCCAATTTATGGGCATCCATTTATTTTCCATTTTCTAGCCACTACAAACAGGGCTGCCACAAACATTTTGGCACATATAGATCCCTTTCCCTTCTTTAACATCTCTTTGGGGTATAAGTCCAGTAGTAGCACTGCTGGATCAAAGGGTATGCACAGTTTGATAACTTTTTGGGCACAATTCCAGATTGCTCTCCAGAATGGTTGGATTCGTTCACAACTCCACCAACAATGCATCAGTGTCCCTGTTTTCCCACATCCCCTCCAACATTCATCATTATTTTTTCCTGTCATCTTAGCCAATCTGAGAGATATGCAGTGGTAACTCAGAATTGTCTTAATTTGCATTTCTCTGATCAATAGTGATTTGAAACACTCTATCATATGAGTGGAGATAGTTTCAATTTCATCCTCTTAAAATTGTCTGTTCATATCCTTTGACCATTTATCAGTAGAGAATGGCTTGATTTCTTATAAAATAGAATCAATTCTCTATATATTTTGGAAATGAGGCCTTTATCAGAACTTTAACTGTGAAGATATTTTCCCAGTTTGTTGCTTCCCTTCTAATCTTGTTTGCATTAGTTTTGTTTGTACAAAGGCTTTTTAATTTGATGTAATCAAAATTTTCTATTTTGTGATCAATAAAGGTCTCTAGTTCATTTTTGGTCACAAATTTCTTCCTCCTCAACAAGTCTGAGAGATAAACTATCCTATGTTCCTCTAATTTATTTATAATCTCGTAGAGTTATTGTTGAAGTAGAAATAAGAGAACTTGATAACTGCTTTGGTATGAGGGAGAGTGAGAAAGTACAAAGTTGAGGATGATGTCTAAATTGCAAGGCTGGATGACAGGGAAAATGGCAGTACCTTCCATGGTAATAGAGATGACATGAAGAGAGGCTTTTGAGGGAAAAACAATGAATTCTGTTTTGAATAGTTTGAATTTGACATATCTATAAATCATTTAGTTTAAGTTATATAAGAGGCAATTAGATGTGATTCTGGGGAAAGGTTAGGGCTACACCATTAGAATTGAAAATTATCTGCATGGAGATGATAATTGAAACTATGGAAGAGGATGAGATCATTAAGTGAAAGAGTATAGAAGAAGAAGAAAAGAGAGCCCAGATGGAATTTTGCAAGATCCTTGTAATTAATGGGCACAACATTTATGACAACAAAGAAGAGAAAAAAAAAGCAAAGTCCAGACAAATAGAAGAACCAGGAGAGGGCAATGTCATGAAACTGGAGAAACAAGAATATTAAGAAGATGAGAAATTATGCACATGTCAAAAATTACCAGTGCCCTCCATATTCTAATAACAATATAATCCATGATTTCTTTATATAATTGGTTTCTTAATTCTCTCAAAATGGTGTCTCCTCAAGTATTGTTTTCTTGCATTTAATACTAACTCTGGTCCATCTGTTCTTCAGATCTTCTCCATCTTCATCCTAAGTATAATTTCTATTTCCATTTTCCTATATAGCACATTATCGACTGCAATCTTTGAATCTAAATACAGTGACTTTGCTGTCAACAATGTAGAATACAATTTATAATGGAAATGCTGTCACTCATATTCCATTTTTCATAACTGTTGTGTCTTTCCAGGTATATCTTTAATGGATAATATTGGTAAGTGGATTGTCTGTCAAACTTCCTGCAGACTTTTCCCCCTTCACCACTTACCATTTTATGAAACAGTGATCATAACTTTCCATCATCCCCGATATGGTTTTTCAAATAAATGTATATTCTATGCATACTACATGTTTATGAAGCCCTTATGATATCCAAGACAGTAGTATTTGAAGATATGGTAAAGATTGGAGTCAATATCTTTAGTGTTATTTATTTCTCATTTTGTGGAATAACTTTCTTTAATTAGGTATGCTTTTATCAATGTCTTTTCATTTTCATCTTTTCCTCTAATCATGTCTTTATTTTCATTTTCATTCTAATGAATCAGTTCAGTTCAACAATCAATAATGTTCAGATTGTATTTATATAAACAACTGATTCAGAATGACTGCTACATTTTCAACAAGTCACTTCTTAGGTAGTAAGCTGTCTGAATCCATTTGGTTGGGGAAAGGGAAAGGCAATGTCTTTAGAGTCCCACTAAGTTCATTGTCTTCCAGCTGTTTCCTTACTATGACTAAACTAAATAGTAATCTTTTTTGCTAATCCTTATTTCCCCAATCCATCAATCCTGCTTTGGCCTTTGGATTCCTTTTACATGGATAACTTGATAGTTATCTAGGTCAATGGTATCTTTTTATCTTCCCTTCATTCTCTTGTTCTTTTGTCCTATTGCATGCATATGATTATTCCTTTGCTCGAAAACATTCTGTAGTTACTGAATGAACAGAAAAAAATAGAGACTCTCACTCTGGATTTGAAAGTCTTTCAAATTTGCCTCTCAGGTCCTTTACAATTTACCTTCCATTTTTATCTCCAGTCTAATCTAATACTCCTCTTCATAAAATTGATGTCACTATTAAACCAAATTACTTGATGTGCCTTGGACATAGAGCTCCATTCACCACATCATTGCCATGCAAATCACTCTTTGTTCTGGGGAGGCAATCCTATTTTTTTGCCCCAAATTATAAGAATTCTTAACTTTCCTAAAGGTTTGATTTAAATTTTATGTCCTCTGTGAAGCCTTTCCTGATTCTTCCTTTCTCCCATTTAGTGTCCTTTCCCCCAATTTTCCTTGCATCATACTAATATGAGTACAGAGGCTTTAAGAGACAGCATAGGTAATCTTATACAAACATTCATTTTACAGCTACAGAAACTTAGGTTAAGAAAAGTTAAGTGATGTTCCCAAGATAATACAAGTAGTAAATGGTAGAGCCAGTTTTCAAATATTAGTTATATAATTCCAAGTCTGGTACTTCATTACATCTTTCTATCTTCCTCCAATAGAATGTAAGCTTTTTGAGGTAGAAAGTATTCACTTTTTGTTTTTGTGTACTCAGTAACTAGCATATAGTAGGTATTTAATATTGAATTGAATCAAATAGTCCAAATGGCTCATCTTATAGTCAAAGTCAGAGAGGTAAATCACTGCACAAATGGGAAAGTCTTCCAAGTCCACTGATGTTTATTTTAGACATTATCATTTTCCCAAATGAGAATTTCCTCTTTCCTGGTACTTTTGTAAAAGGGAATGATTTTGTACTGTCTTGGATCATGCTTTACAGAACAGAACATATGTATTTATATTATGGATATAAAACAGTGAAATAAATAGAGAATTGACTAGCGAGAAAGCTAACTGGATGAATTTGCTGTCATATAAAATGATTTGTTTAAGAAACGCTCGGCTGCAGTGGTTGCTTTAAATTAGGTTTTGGAGCTGTGGCTTCAAAGAATCCCTTTTACTGGGATGGTAGTTTTAATTTCATATGCTACAGAATAACGTGGTTCATATCAATATAAACATTTTGTAGTTTTCAAAGTCAATAGTTAATTGCCATCTACTGATGTATAGTTACATAAAAATATACATCAAAGTTATGTATAAACATGATTTCTAAATCCCAAATATATATAATAAATGATATACTTCCTGTTTAAATCATAGGGACTTTACGAAATTAGGATGAAAGCAGTATTTTTGACCACTGTCTTAAAATAATTCAGGGAGAAACTAAACTACTTGATTGGAAATGAGAAAAAAATAATTTGCCAGAAGGAATATGGGCTTTGTTAAACCAATTAAAATATTTATCTTCTTTGGTCTTTGTCGACATATTGATTCAAAAAGGCATGCTTTGAAAAGAACTTATTGTTGTCTTTCCCTGGGTATAATATGAAACATGGGTATAAATAATTTTTACTTATAAAGTGCTTTAGTCTATCCATATTGCCTTATTTCAACAGGATTTTGAAATTCTGCAGGGTTCAACCATCACTTTCAAAAAATAAGCTGAATATATATGTATGTATAATTATGTAATATATAATATGTACATACATATATATGTGTATACATATAACTATACATTCATACACACATAGGCTGAAACAATAAAAAGTTGCATAGTTTGTGATATGTGGTTTCTACCAAGACACATTTGATAAATTCTATTATATAATTATACAGATTTCTTATTGATAAGATAAAAATCTTGTGACTTTGGTATGATAAGAAACATCAACATTAGAAATCACTAGCATTGGGGAAAATCATGTCTGGCTCTTTTTCTCTTTCTCCCTTCTCTTCCTTGAAAGAATTATAATAAATCCAAAAACAGAGAGCATTATACATATGATTATAATGTGAGAGGGAATTAAAACCATTATGAAAGTTACCTTATTTTTCTTAATTGTTTTTATCAATTATTAATTACTAACTCGATATTATCCAATTATCATAATAAATTAGGCCTCTTAAAAATAAGTGCTTTAACTGTTTTCTCTGTTTCTCTTTTTAGAGAAAGGTGGTTCTTCTTAAAACTAATTTGAGAGTTTAAAATGTCTTTGTAGGTAATTACATGTTTCTTTAAAAAAATGAACATTCTTGATATGGAATGTAAACTTGCTTCCACCAAAGATTAAGATATTATTGCATGTTGCACTAGCATACTGCTGTAGAATACTCCAAGAATATTCTCAAATAACCTAATCTTTACTTGAATCACTGTCTTTCTGATATTCTATTCCTTCTTTACTTAAATGTCTTTTTTTTCTATCAACCCTTATAAGTCATATGAATGACTTTTTCCAGTCAAGTTTTTTCTTCCAATTACTGTTATCAAGAAAAGATCCAAAATATTTTTTTTCTTTCCCATGGAGTTATCAACAATTATGAGAAACAATGAACTCCAAGTGTAGAGATTTACATGATGGTTCTGTCTTCTTTTTGTGGTTATATCTAGTAGACCCTCTGAGCAACCTGAAAAATGGTGAAAAGTTCTAGCATCTGTGGCTTTGATATTAAGTTTTGGCACACTGACCAATACAGCAAATCTTCTCTATTCCAACCAAAGCCCCACATTTTGTAATTCCCTCTACCTGGCCTTGTAGTGATTTTTTCAATATCCCATTTTTCCTCAGAGCCCTTATCTTTTGTTTTCAAAATTATTTTTATATACCACTCTCCAAGAAATATATTCTTGTCCCCAAACTTTATTGGAAATGAAATCTTATGAATATATTCCTTATAAACATTAAATAGATTATTAGTATAAAATGAAAAAAAGGAAATCCATTCCATTTTTTGTGGTCTACAAATATTCCTTTTTATTATAGCTATTGGGACATGCGTCATTTATTAGATTTTTATTGAGCATTTTCAACTGGATGTCCTATAGCCATTTCCAAATCAACACATATAAAACAGAGTTCATTATATTTACTCAACACCCATCCCCATCTTTCTACCCCTTTTCCTAATTTCTTATTTCTTTCTTTGGTACCAATTCTTTTCTGATCATCTAACTTCATAAGTTAGATGTCAGTTTTACTCTTCACTCTCCCTCAAGTTCTCCCACATCCATTTTGTTTTCAGAAATCCCTTCTCTGTGCCTCTGTCATGTTGACAAACATTATTAAACATATACTCTTTGACAGGTACCATGCTAAGAGATAAAAATACAAAGAAAAGCAAAAAAGACAATCTTTGCTTTCAAGGAATTCACATTATCATGGGGTTGACAAGATGAAAACAGCAATGGACAGATTTTCTCCCATACCTGGAATCCACTTCTTTTTCACCCCAAAGATGGCATTAGCATTCTTTAAAGCTCTACTCAAAAGCCACTTGGAGATCTCTCCCGATGTCAGTATCTCCTTTGTCCTTAAATTGTTGCTGTTCAGTTGTTTCAAGTCAAGTCCATCTCTTTATGACCCTATTTGGGGTTTCTTGGAAAAAAAATTTGCTAGTGGTTTGAAATATCCTTCTCCAGCTCATTTTACAGATGAGAAAACCAAGGCAAACAAAATTAAGTGACTTTTCCAAGGTTACACAACTAGTAAGTATCTGAGGCTGTATTTGAACTCAGGTTTTCCTGACTTTAGGCACAGTGTGCTGTCTACTCTGATACCTAGATGCCCATCCCCAAACGTCCTTTCCTATATAGTTATATATATATTTTATTTCTCCTGATTAAACGTAATCTCCTTAAGTACAAGAGGTGCTTTTTTTTTTCTTTGTATCCTCAGCATCTTGTTGGGATCTGGAATGTATTTGACATTAAATGCTATTGATTTCATTACAAAAGGATATTTGTATAATTATCAGAAACTATATTCTATATTTGTATTAAAATAATAAAATATATAATCATTAAGTTGTAAAATGTGGCAAGAGAAGTCAAATATGTATTTATTATTGCACCTTTGAAAATAAATTCCTGCTTATAGTCTGGTGATGTGATAATTATTGTTATTTTTAATAAGATCTTATCTCTCTTCCCATTTCATGCCAAAACCATTTATAGCATTAATTTTACAAGATTTTGAGTTCCAAATTTTGTTCTTTCACTCCTGTTCGTTCCCTTTGTCCATTCCGTCAAAATGATTTGATATAGATTATACATGTATAAATATGTAAAACATTTCCATATTAATAATAGCTATGAAAGATAAAACTGATGAAGAGAATAAAAAGCACAAAAAAAGAATAAAGTAAGTGACAAAAGCATGCTGTAATTTTCATTCAGATTTCATCAGTTCTTTCTCTAGATGTGGATAGCATTTTCCTTCACGAGTCCCTTGTATTTCTCTTGTATCATTTTTGTTGCTGAGAAGAGCTTATTCATTCATAATTCATCATGACAGTGTTGCTGATTGTAGTACAATTTTTTTGGTTCTGCTCATTTCACTTTGCATCAATTGACACAAGTTTTTCTGAGTTTTCCTGAAACCTTCTTGTCATTTCTTGTTGACATTCTTATTACATGTATTCCATTACATTCATATACAACAGTTTGTTCAGTCATTCCTCAAAACCCTTCAGTTTCCAGCTTTTTTTTTTTAACCATGATAAAAGGGGCTGCTATAAATATTTTTGCACATTTAGAAACTCTCCTCTTTTTTATGATGTCTTTGGGAAATAGAAAAAAAGTAATGGTGTTGCTGGGTCAAAGGGCATTCACAGATTGGTTGCCTTTTGGGTATAGTTCCAAATTGCTCTCCAGAATGGTAAAATCAGTTGACAAGTCCACAAGCAATGTATTGGTTTACCAATTTTTCTAAATCCTCTCCAATATTTATCATATTCCTTTTTTTGTCATATTAGTCAATCTGATAGATATGAGTTAAGATCTCAGAGTTGTTTTAATTTGCATTCTCTAATCAAAAGTGATTTAGAGCACTTTTTCTTGTGATGATGGATAGCTTTTATTTCTTAATCTGAAAAATTCTGATTCATATACTTTGACCATTTATAAATTGTAAATTTGACTCAGTTCTCTACAGATTTGAGAAATGAGAAAAAGAAAATGTCTTTAACAGAGATTATTTTTCAGTTTCCTATTTTCTTTCTAATCTTTGTTACATTGGTTTTATTTGAACAAAAGCTTTTTAATCTAGTGCAATCAAAATTATCGATTTTACATTTCATAATACCCTTTATCTTTTGTTTGGACATGAATTCTTCTTCTCCCCATAGATTTGATAGTTAGACTACTTCTTGCTCTTCTCATTTGATTTTGGTGTCACCTTTTATGTCTAAATTGTACAACTATTTTGACCTTATCTTGGCATATAGTGTAAGATATTGGCCTATATCTATTTTTGTGTTCTATTGTTTTTCAGTTTTCCCAGCAGTTTTTGTCAAATAATTAGTTCTTAGCCCCAAATAATTAATTCTTAACCCCGGGATTAACCACTACTCTAATTCTTAAGCAATACCAGATAGTTTTGATGATTATTGCTTTTTAATATAGTTTGAGGTCTGCTGTTACTAGGCTACTTAACTTTGTAATTTCTTTTTTTTTTTCAATTAATTCCTTTGATATTCTTTAGCTTTGTTCTTCCAAATGAATCTTCTTGTTATTTCTTTCTGATGCTATCAAATAAATTTTTGGTAGTTTGATTGGTATGGCACTTAATAAGTAAATTAGTTTAGGCAACCATTTAAAAAAATTATTTCCGAATTGGGCTATCCACGAGCAATTGATATTTTTACAATTCTTTAGTTCTCACTAATTGTGTGAAAAGTGTTTTATAACAATATTCATATTGTACTTAGCTTTCTTTTGGCAAGTAGACTCCCAAGTATTTTATATTGTTTACAATTATTAAAAATGGACATTCTCTTTCTTTCTTTTCCTGCTAGACTTTGTTGGCAACATAAAGAAATTTGGATTTATCTTATGTCCTGTAATTTTGCTGAATTGTTAATTATTTCAAGTAATTTCTAAAGTTGGCTCCCTAGCTTCTCTATATCTATTACTCTATCATCTGCAAAGAGTGATAATTTGTTTTTTTCATTGCCTATTCTAATTCCTTTGACTTCTTTTACTTCTCTTATTGCTGCTATAACTAAAATTTCGAGTACTATATTGAATAATAATAGTGATAATAGGCATCCTTGCTTCACTTGAGATCTTATTGGGAAGGCTTCTTAGCATATCTCTATTACATGTAATGCTTGCTGATAGTTTTAGACAAATACTGCTTATTGTTTTAAGGAATGTTCCCTTTATTCCTGTTTTGTAGAGGATTTAGGAAAATTGGTAAGCCAATACATTGCTTGTAGACTTGTCAACTGATTCTATCTAGGTGCTACAGGGGATAGAACCCTGGCCTTAGAGTCAGGAGGATCTAAGTTCAAATCTGTCCAAAGATACCCACTATCTGTGTGATCCTGATTGCTTTTTTTTTTTTTTTAAGAATATGCATAATAGAGACCTTTATAAAAGGGTCACTTCATGATGTTGCAGTTTGAAATATAGACAATGGATTCTAGGAATAGATCCATTTTGGGTTTCTCTCTCTCTATATGTATGTGTGTACCATATATATATATATATGGTAAAAAAACAAAAGCTTTTTCAGCATCTATTGAAATAATCATATGATTTTGGTTGGTTTTGTTCTTGATATTGTTAATTTTAGGAATAGTTTTCCTAACATTGAACCAATCCTGAATTCTTGGTATAAATCCCATCTGGTCATAATATATAAATCCTTTTGACATATTCGTGTAATTTCCTATTAATGCTTTTGCATCAATATTCATTAGGGAACTTGCTCTATAATTTTCTTTCTGTTTTAGCTATTTCTGGTTTAGGTATCAGTCCCATATTTGCGTCATAAAAATGAGTTTAGTAGGATATCTTCTTCACCTATTTTAAAAATACCTGCATCTCACTTAACTTCTCCTTTAAGAATTTGTATGCTACATATACATGATCTATACTACATGATATATACTACAGTATGTGTAGTACATATACATTAGTATATAATACTACATATATGTAGTAGTAATACTGCTTCATTGTCTATGGCACCTGTTAGCAAATATAATCTTTTAATTTGGTCTCTTTTTGCTCTTATTTGGTTTGAAATCAGAATGGCCATCCCTGCTTTTTTTTTTTTTTTTTTTTTTTTTTTTAACATTCAGCTGAAACATAATAAATTCTGCTCCAGCTTCTTACCTTTACCCTGTGTGTGTCTCTCTGCTTCAGGTGTGTTTCTTGTACACAGCATATTATAAGATTCTGGTTTCTGAATTACTCTGCTGTTGCTTCCATTTTATGAAAGAGTTTATCCCACTCACATTCACAATTATGATGACTAACTGTATAATTCCCTCTCTCCTATTCTTCCTCTTTTTTTCTCTCTTTTTTCATCCTTTTTCTCCTCACCAGTATTTTACTTCTACCATCTCCCCTGATCTTCCTTCCCTTCTCTCAATCCTTCCCCACTATAGGTCTTTTACTTAATCTCCTCTCTTCCTACTTTTTTATTGGGTAAGAGAGATTTCAACAATCAACTGATTGTGTTGTATTATTCCCTCTTTGATCTAATACTGATGAAAGTAAAGTTCAAATGATGTCCACAGCCATACCCTCCCATTCTGCCTATCAACTGTAACAGGTCTTTTATGCCTTATCGTGTGAAATAATTTATAGCATTCTATCTCTTCTTTCATTCTGCCTCCAGTTCTCTCCTCTTACTCATACTTTAATTTTTTCATGTTATTCCCTCAAATTCCCCTTATCCCAAACCCTCTTATTATGTATGTGCCTTCCACCTGTATTGTTTGTGGTGCAATTTTTAAGAATTACAAATATCATCTTCCCACATAAGGATGTAAACAGCATAGTTTAATGAATGTTTTTATCCCCTCCCTTTTTTACCTGGTTATTTTTTGGGGGTCTTGATGTTTGGAGATCAAGTTTTTGTTTTAATTATGGTCTTTTCCTCATGAAAACTTGAAATCCTTATATTTCATTGAATCATCATTCTCTCCCTGATCTTGATTTATAGTACTTAATTTTTCCGGGTAAATGATTCTTGGCTGTAGTCCTAGTTCCTTTGTTTTCTGGAATTTCATGCTCCCTGGCCTCTTATTTTTTAATATTGCAGCTGCTAAGTCCTATGTCCTCCTGATTGTGGTTCCCCCATATTTGAATTGTTTCTTTCTGGCCACTTGTAGTATTTTTCCTTGACCTGATAATTCTGAAATTTGTCATAATGTGTTTTGGAGTTTTTATTTTTTTTCCTGAGGTGATTGTTGAATTCTTTCAGGGCCTATTTTGCCTTCTGGTTCCAGGACAACATGAAATTTCCCTTGATAATTTCCTGAATGATGCTGTCCAGTTGCTTCTTTTGATTATGGCTTTTCAGATAATTCAGTGAATTTGATATTGTCTCTCTAGGTCAGTTTTTTCCCCAATGTGGTATTTTTACATTTTCTTGGAGGTTTTTTTTTTATTCTTTTGGATTTATTTGATAGATTCTTGAGGACATAATTGATGACTCTTGAGGAGTCATTAGCCTCCATTCACCCAATTTTAATTTTTAAAGTGCTGTTTTCCTCATTTAGCTTTTTTAACATCTTTTCCCATTTGTTTTATTATACTTTGAGGAGTTGTTTCCTTGAATAGATCTTTGTATCTCCTTATACAATAGGCCAATTCTACATTTTAAGCAGTTGCTTTCTTTTTTTTCTCCAACTTTTTCTTCATATAGTACCTTTCATATAGTTGGTGCCCAATAACTGATTGTTAGTTGATTATTTAATCAACTATTAAATATTAAAAATGAAAAATTAATAAAATATTACATATAATGAGATGATTAGAAATAATGATACATTTAAAATATTTAAAATAGCTGTTTTTCAAATACAATAATTACTATGTCTCAGTAACCATGTTTTGTTCATGAAATTTCCTATGACTTTTTAAGTAGATTATCTCAAGTTTATCAAGAGTCTCATTTATATAGTTTTTATTTTTCAGTTGATGTGATTTAATGAGGAAGTATGGTAAGGGAGCCTGCTTGGGTTGTGGAGATATGAATTGAAGCTTTTCATCTAAAAGAAGTATTCTGAATAACTATGGTAAAATCACTAGACTTTTGAGTGCCACCAAACAATCCCAGAAGAGTAAAACTTTCAGAGGAATTGAGAAAATCTTCACATATGGAGGTAATACTTATATTAATGAAATCAAAGGTCTAAATTTCTGTTTCTGTCTTCCTCTGACTCCATCTCTTTATTTCTTTCTGTGTGTCTATCTCTTATTTTTCTGTCTCTGTCTCCTGTCTCTATCTGTCTTGCCTTTGTATCTCTCTCTTTCTCTTGTGTGGGTCTTTCTGTCTCTTTCTGTGTCTTCCTCTCTGTCTCTGTCTGCCTTGCCCTGTCTGTCTCTGATTCCCTCTATCTCCACTCCATTATCCCTTTCCCTCTGTCTCTTTCTTGTCTTGCTTTGTCATTGTCTGTTAGCATCATGTCTTGATGTTGTTTTGGAATATACTGACCTTTCTTTATCCTAACTGTAGACCTACAGTTTGTGACTTCCCTCCACTCAGACCTATGGTGTTTTTTTGTACATCCCACCTTGTAGAACCTCTTCCACAGAGCTCTCATCTATTGATTTCACTATACTATGTGTTTATACAATACTCTTGGGAATATTGAAATTAAAATCCTATGGACATATTCCTTATATACAGAAAATGGATTTTAAATGTCAAATGAATGATAAAAACTGTTTCATTTTCTTATGGCCTGCAAATATTCCTTTTATGCTACAATTATTGGCACACATGTAATTTATTGAATTATTAGGCATTTTCAACTAGTTATTTTATAATCATTTCCAGAACCAACACCAAAGACATTCCTCTTCTCTGTCTGTCTCTGTTTTTCTTTTTCTCTCTCTATCTCACCACCTCTCTGTGTCTGTTGGTGTGTCTCTGTCTCTATCTCAGGGATTCTTAATTTTTTTTTTGTATATATGTTCTATACACATTAGACAGCCTAGAAAAGCCTATGGAAACATTTCTAGAATTATGTTTTTTTATTAAAGCTTTTTATTTTGAAAACATATGCATAGAGACTTCCGGTTAAGATGGTGGGAGACTTCCAGTTAAGATGGGAGAGGAGGCACACAGCTGCATAAGCTCTGCGCTTTCTCTCACTATCCATTTCATTACAAGCCTCTGAATTAATGCTTGACTGAAAAAAAAAAACCCACAAATAGTTACCAAGAGAAGCCATCCTTGAGATTCGCCAAGAAAGGTCTGTCTTTACTGGAGGGCTGGGATGGTTTTAGATCGGGTGCAGGCGGTGGGCAGAGGCAGTGAGAGCACGGGAGCAGACTGGAGAGGGGGTGGGGAGTGATCGCAGCCGTCTCTGTGGGGAGAGCTTCGCTACAGGTTTGGATACTTTGCCCTGGCAGCAAGTCAGCAGCCCAGCAGAGAAGCTAAAAACACCGGGGGTGAGGAATACAACCCCAAACAGCTGGAGTCTCTCGGGACCTGGCCGCCCCCCCCCCCCCCCCCCCCCCCCCCCACACACACACACACAGTGACTCAGCACGCTCTGGGATCTCAGAGCGCAGGCGCAGCACAATCCTGCTAGTGCCTCACTGCTGCCATCCTCAGTCTGTAGAGGAAGCTCGGTAACACATCCAGCCCCTCCCCCAAAGAAAGACTCCAGTTTTTTCTTTTTTTCTTTGCTAGTTTGTCTTTGATTATTAGACAGAATGAGCAAGAAACTGAAGAGGACTTTAACCCTTGACAGCTTCTATACAGATAGAGAGCAGACTCTAAATCCGAGTAGACTAAAAACAGACAGTCTCCAGGTGAATCCCCAAAGGAGGAAATCATCTGTTCCTCAGCACAGATGAATCTCATGGAGGAAATTAAAAAGGCTCTCACAAGGGAGCTAGAAGAAAAATGGGAGGCTTGGCAAAAGAGCCTGGAGAAGTTATTTAAAGAGAGAGTGGATAAAGAAATAAAATCCTTGAAAAATAGGATTAGTGAACTGGAAACAGAAAATAACTCTCTAAAAAACAAAATTGGCGAAATGGAAAAAAATTCCACAGAACAAAAGAACTCAATGGGACAAGTAGAAAAAGATTTTTAAAAAGTGAGTGAAGAAAATACTTCACTGAAAATCATAATTGAACAATTGGAATTGAATGACTCGAGGAGACAAGAAGAATCAGTCAAGCAAATCCAAAAAAATCAAACAATGGAAAAGAATGTAAAATACCTTCTGGGGAAGACAACAGACCTGGAAAACAGATCCAGGAGAGACAATCTGAGAATCATTGGACTCCCAGAAAAACATGATGAAAAAAAGAGCCTGGACACTATTTTCCAGGAAATTATCAAAGAGAACTGCCCAGAAGTCATAGGAACAGAGGAAAAAATAAACATTGAAAGGATTCATCGATCACCCACTGAAAGGGATCCTAAAATCAAAACACCAAGGAATATAGTGGCCAAATGCCAGAACCCTCAGACGAAGGAAAAAATATTGCAAGCGGCTAGAAAAACCCAATTCAAGTATCGAGGAGCCACAATAAGGATCACCCAGGATCTGGCAGCATCCACATTAAAAGATTGAAGGGCCTGGAATATGATATTCCGAAAGGCTAAGGAACTTGGTATGCAACCAAAAATAACTTACCCAGCGAGAATGAGCATCTTTTTCCAGGGAAGAAGATGGACATTCAACGAAGTAAGCGAATTTCATCTATTTCTGATGAAAAAGTCAGAACTTAACAAAAAGTTTGATCTACAAACATAGAACTCAAGAGAAATCTAAAAAGGTAAAGATTAAACTTGGGAACTATATTTCGGCTATAAAGATGTATAAAGAATACATGTATACCTTGTTCTAGAAACTGATGTGGAAAGGACATTGTACCAGAAAAAGGGTAAAGTGGGGGTAGTACATCTCATAAAGAGGCATAGGAAACCTATTATATCTGAAAGAATGGAGGGGGATGAATATAGTGGGTATCTTACTGCCTTCAGAATTGGCTTTAAGTGAAAAATCTTAAGACATATTCAATCTATGGTGAAACTTCTCCCACCTCATTGAAAAGTGAGAAGGGAAAAGTGAAAAGGGAAGGAATAAGCTAAGCGGAAGGGAATACAGGAACTGGGAGGGAAAGGGATAAGATATGGGGAGGAACTCTAAGGCGGGGGGAGGGATACTAAAAAGGGAAGGCTGTGAGAAGCACAAGAAGGCTTGTGCTCACAAGCTTAATACTGGGAAGGGGGGGGAAAGGGGAAAGAAGGGAGAAAAGCATAAACCAGGGTTAACAAGATGGCAAGTAATACAGAATTGGTCATTCTAACCATAAATGTGAATAGGGTAAACTCCCCCATAAAGAGGAAGCAGTTAGCAGAATGGATTAAAAGTCAGAATCCTACAATATGTTGTTTACAGGAAACACACCTGAAGCAGGGAGATATATGCAGGTTAAAGGTAAAAGGTTGGAGCAAAATCTACTATGCTTCAGGTGAAGTCAAAAAAGCAGGGGTAGCCATCCTGATCTCAGATCACGCTAAAGCAAAAATTGATCTAATTAAAAGAGATAAGGAAGGGCACTATATCTTGCTAAAGGGTAGCATGGATAATGAAGCACTATCTATATTAAACATATATGCACCAAGTGGGGTAGCATCTAAATTCTTAAAAGAGAAATTAAGAGAGCTGCAAGAAGAAATAGACAGTAAAACTATAATAGTGGGAGATCTTAACCTTGCACTCTCAGAATTAGATAAATCAAACCACAAAATAAATAAGAAAGAAGTCAAAGAGGTAAATAGAATACTAGAAAAGTTAGATATGATAGATCTCTGGAGAAAATGTAATGGAGACAGAAAGGAATACACTTTCTTTTCAGCAGTTCATGGAACCTATACAAAAATTGACCATATATTAGGACATAAAAACCTCAAACTCAAATGCAATAAGGCAGAAATAGTAAATGCATCCTTTTCAGACCATGAAGCAATGAAAATTACATTCAACAAAAAACCAGGGGGAAGTAGACCAAAAAATAATTGGAAACTAAATAATCTCATACTAAAGAATGATTGGGTGAAACAGCAAATCATAGACATAATTAATAACTTCACTCAAGAAAACGATAATAATGAGACACCATACCAAAATGTATGGGATGCAGCCAAAGCGGTAATAAGGGGAAATTTCATATCTCTAGAGGCCTATTTGTATAAAATAGAGAAAGAGAAGGTCAATGAATTGGGCTTGCAACTAAAAATGCTAGAAAAGGAACAAATTAAAACCCCCCAGTCAAACACTAAAATTGAAATTCTAAAAATAAAAGGAGAGATCAATAAAATTGAAAGTAAAAAACCTATTGAATTAATTAATAAAACTAAGAGTTGGTTCTATGAAAAAACCAACAAAATAGACAAACCCTTAGTAAATCTGATTAAAAAAAGGAAAGAGGAAAATCAAATTGTTAGTCTTAAAAATGAAAAGGGAGAACTCACCACTAACGAAGAGGAAATTAGAGCAATAATTAGGAGTTACTTTGCCCAACTTTATGCCAATAAATTCGACAACTTAAATGAAATAGAAAAATACCTCCAAAAATATAGCTTGCCCAAACTAACAGAGGAAGAAGTAAATATCCTAAACAGTCCCATCTCAGAAAAAGAAATAGAACAAAGTATCAATCAACTCCCTAAGAAAAAATCCCCAGGACCAGATGGATTTACATGTGAATTCTACCAAACATTTAAAGAACAATTAATTCCAATGCTAAATAAACTATTTGAAAAAATTGGGAATGAAGGAGTCCTACCAAACTCCTTTTAAGACACAGACATGGTACTGATACCTAAACCAGGTAGGCTGAAAACAGAGAAAGAAAATTATAGACCAATCTCCCTAATGAATATTGATGCTAAAATCTTAAATAAAATATTAGCAAAAAGATTACAGAAAATCATCCCCAAGATAATACATTATGACCAAGTAGGATTTATACCAGGAATGCAGGGCTGGTTCAATATTAGGAAAACTATTAGCATAATTGACTATATCAATAACCAACCAAACAAAAACCATATGATCATCTCAATAGATGCAGAAAAAGCATTTGATAAAATCCAACATCCATTCCTAATAAAAACACTTGAGAGCATAGGAATAAATGGACTTTTCCTTAAAATAGTCAGGAGCATGTATTTAAAACCATCAGTAAGCATCATATGCAATTGGGAAAAACTGGAACCTTTCCCAGTAAGATCGGGAGTGAAGCAAGGTTGCCCACTATCACCATTATTATTTAATATCATATTAGAAACACTAGCCTCAGCAATAAGAGTTGAGAAAGATATTAAAGGAATTAGAGTAGGCAATGAGGAAACCAAACTATCACTCTTTGCAGATGATATGATGGTATACCTAGAGAACCCCAGAGATTCTACTAAAAAGCTAATAGAAATAATTCATAATTTTAGCAAAGTAGCTGGCTACAAAATAAATCCCCATAAATCCTCAGCATTTTTATACATCACCAACATAACCCAACAGCAAGAGATACAAAGAGAAATTCCATTCAGAATAACTGTCGATACCATAAAATATTTGGGAATCTATCTACCAAAGGAAAGTCAGGAATTATATGAGCAAAATTATAAAAAAGTCTCCACACAAATAAAGTCAGACTTAAATAATTGGAAAAATATTAAGTGCTCTTGGATCGGCCGAGCGAACATAATAAAGATGACAATACTCCCTAAACTAATCTATTTATTTAGTGCTATACCAATCAGACTTCCAAGAAAATATTTTAATGATCTAGAAAAAATAACAACAAAATTCATATGGAACAATAAAAAGTCAAGAATCTCAAGGGAATTAATGAAAAAAAAATCAAATGAAGGTGGCCTAGCTGTACCTGATCTAAAATTATATTATAAAGCAGCAGTCACCAAAACCATTTGGTATTGGCTAAGAAATAGATTAGTGGATCAGTGGAAAAGGTTAGGTTCACAAGACAGAATAATCAACTATAGAAATCTAGTGTTTGACAAACCCAAAGACCCTAACTTCTGGGATAAGAATTCATTATTTGATAAAAACTGCTGGGATAATTGGAAATTAGTATGGCAGAAATTAGGCATGGACCCACACTTAACACCATATACCAAGATAAGATCAAAATGGGTCCATGACCTAGGCATAAAGAACGAGATTATAAATAAATTAGAGGAACACAGGATAGTTTATCTCTCAGACTTGTGGAGGAGAAAGAAATTTGTGACCAAAGATGAACTAGAGACCATTACTGATCACAAAATAGAAAATTTTGATTACTTCAAATTAAAAAGTCTTTGTACAAACAAAACTAATGCAAACAAGATTAGAAGGGAAGCAACAAACTGGGAAAACATCTTCACAGTTAAAGGTTCTGATAAAGGCCTCATTTCCAAAATATATAGAGAACTGACTCTAATTTATAAAAAATCAAGCCATTCTCCAATTGATAAATGGTCAAAGGATATGAACAGACAATTTTCAGAGGATGAAATTGAAACTATTACCACTCATATGAAAGAGTGTTCCAAATCATTATTGATCAGAGAAATGCAAATTAAGACAACTCTGAGATACCACTACACACCTGTCAGATTGGCTAAGATGACAGGAAATAATAATGATGAATGTTGGAGGGGATGCGGGAAAACTGGGACACTAATGCATTGTTGGTGGAGTTGTGAACAAATCCAACCATTCTGGAGAGCAATCTGGAATTATGCCCAAAAAGTTTTCAAATTGTGCATACCCTTTGACCCAGCAGTGTTTCTATTGGGCTTATATCCCAAAGAAATACTAAAGAAGGGAAAGGGACCTGTATGTGCCAAAATGTTTGTAGCAGCCCTGTTTGTAGTGGCTAGAAACTGGAAAATGAATGGATGCCCATCAATTGGAGAATGGCTGGGTAAATTGTGGTATATGAATGTTATGGAATATTATTGTTCTGTAAGAAATGACCAGCAGGATGAATACAGAGAGGACTGGCAAGACTTACATGAACTGATGCTAAGTGAAATGAGCAGAACTAGGAGATCATTATATACTTCAACAACGATATTGTATGAGGACATATTTTGATGCAAGTGGATTTCTTTGACAAAGAGACCTGAGTTTCAATTGATAAATGACGGACAGAAGCAGCCACACCCAAAGAAAGAACACTGGGAAACGAATGTGAACTATCTACATTTTTGTTTTTCTTCCCGGGTTATTTATACCTTCTGAATCCAATTCTCCCTGTGCAACAAGAGAACTGTTTTGTTCTGCAAACATATATTGTATCTAGGATATATTGCAACATATCCAACATATATAGGACTGCTTGCCATCTAGGGGAGGGGGTGGAGGGAGGGAGGGGAAAAATCGGAACAGAAATGAGTGCAAGGGATAATGTTGTAAAAAAATTACCCTGGCATGGATTCTGTCAATATAAAGTAATTATTAAATAAAAATTTAAAAGAAAAAAAACATATGCATAGAAAATTTTCAACATTCACCCTTACAAACCTTTATTTTCCCAAATTTTTCCTTCCCTTGTGCCTATCATCTCCCCCAGATGGCAAGCAATCAAATATATGTTAAAGGCAAAATTCTACACATATTTCCACAATTATCATGCTGCACAAGAAAACTCAGATCAAAAAGGAAAAAAAATGAGAAAGAAAACAAAATGCAAGCAAATACCAACCAAAAAGAGTGAAAATACTATGTTGTGATCCACCTCAATTCCCACAGTCCTCTCACTGAGTGCAAATGGCTCTCTTCAATCACAGGACCATTGGAACTGGCCTCAATCATTTCATTATTGAAAAGAGCCATGTCCATCAGAATTTATCATTGTATAATCTTGTTGTTGCTATGTATACCATAATCTCCTGGTTCTGTTCACTTCACTTGGCGTTGGTTCACGTAAGTCTCTCTAGCCCTCTCTGAAAGCATGCTGCTGATCGTTTCTTATAAAACAGTAATATTCCATAACATTCACATATTATAACTTATTCAGCCATTCTCCAACTGATGGGCATTCACTCAATTTCCAGTTTCTTGCCACTGCAAAAAGGGCTGCCACAAATATTTTTTTGCACATGTGAATCCCTTTCCCTCCTTTATGATCTCTTTTCGATACAGACCCAGTAGATACACTGCTGTATCAAATGGTATGCACAGTTTGATAACTCTTTGGGCACAGTTCCAAATTGTGCTCAAGAATAGTTGCATCAGTTCCCTACTCCATCAACAATGTATTAGTGTCCCAGTTTTCCCACATCTCCTCCACCATTCATCATTATCTTTTCCTTTCTTCTTAGCCAATCTGAGTGTTATGTAGTGGTATCTCAGAGTTGTCTT
The DNA here is from genome assembly GCF_016432865.1 of Antechinus flavipes. Taxonomy (NCBI): domain Eukaryota; kingdom Metazoa; phylum Chordata; class Mammalia; order Dasyuromorphia; family Dasyuridae; genus Antechinus; species Antechinus flavipes. The sequence goes on along the minus strand of NC_067403.1, from coordinate 131,892,795 downwards.
AATTTGCATTTCTCTGATCAATAGCAATTTAGAGCACATTTTCATATGAGTAGAAATAGTTTCAATTTCTATATCTGAAAGTTACCTGTTCATATCCTTTGACCATTTATCAATTGGAGAATGGCTTGAATTCTTATAAATTTGACTCAATTCTCTATATTTTTGGTAAATGAGGCCTTTATCACAACCTTGGAATGTAAAATGTTTTCCCCAGATTATTGCTTCCTTTCTAATCTTGTATTTATTGGTGTTATTTTTTTTAAAATGCTTTTACCTTAATATAATCAAAATTATCCCTTTTGCATTCCATAAGGTACTCTATTCTTCTTTTGCTACAAATTATTTCCTTTTTCACAGATCTGAGAGGAGGACTCTCTCAGAGTTTGTTCTTCTAATTGGCTTAAAATGTCATTCTTTATGTCTAAATCATGAACCCATTTCAACCTTATCTTAGTATATGATGTTAGGTGTAGGTCAATGTTAGTTTCTGCCATACTAGTTTCCAATTTTCCTAGCAGATTTTATCAAATAGTGAGTTCTTATCCCCAAAGCTGGCCTCTTTGGGTTTGTTAAACACTAGATTACTATTGTCATTGACTACATTGTCTTGTGAACTTCAATTATTCCAATGATTGACTACTCTCAGCCAGTACCAAATAGTTTTGGTGACCGCTGCTTCATAATATTATTTCAGGTTTGGTACAGCTAGGCAACCTTCATTGGCTTTTTTTTTCATTATTTCCCCTGAAATTTGATCCTTTATTCTTCCCAATGAACTTTGCTATCATTTTTTTTTATCTCTATAAAATAATTGCTTGGGAGTTTGATTAGTATGGCATTGAATATTAGTAGATTCATTTAGGTAGTATTGTCATTTTTTAAATAATAGCTTGGCCTATCCATGAGCACTTGATATTTTTTCCAACTGATTAGATGTATCTTTATTTGTGTGGAAAGTGGTTTGTAGGTGTGTTCATATAGTTCCTGACTTTCCCTTGACAGATAGATTACCCAATATTTTATGCTGTTGACATTTATTTTGAATGGAATTTCTCTTTGTATCTTTTGCTGCTAGACATTTTTTGGTAATATATAAAAATGTTGATGATTTATGTGAATTATTTTGTATCCTGCAACTTTGCTAAAGTTGTAATTGTTTCTAGTAGTTTTTAGTTGATTCTTTAGGATTTTCTAAGTATATCATCATATCATCTGCAAAGAGAAATAGTTTAGTTTCCTCCTTACTTACTCTAATCTCTTTAATCTCTTTTTCTTCTTTTATTGCCAAAGCTAATATTTCTAATGCAATAATGAATAGTAATGGTGCTAGTGGGCAACCTTGTTTCACCACTGATCTTACCAGGAGTGGTTCTATTTTATCCCCATTGCATATGATGCTTGCTGATGGATTTAAGTAGATGCTATAGCTAATTTGAAAGAAAATTCCATTTATTCCTCTGCTCTCTAATGTTTTCTTTTTTAAATTTAAATTTTATTTTATTTAATAATAACTTTGTATTGACAGAATCCATGCCAGGGTAATTTTTTACAACATTATCCCTTGCACTCGCTTATGTTTCGATTTTTCCCCTCCCTCCCTCCACCCCCCCCCCAGATGGCAAGCAGTCCTATATATGTTAAATATGTTGCAGTATATCCTAAATACAATACATATTTGCAGAACCGAACAGTTCTCCTGTTGCACAGGGAAAATTGGATTCAGAAGGTAAAAGTAACTCGGGAAGAAAATCAAAAACGCAAATAGTTCACATTCGTTTCCCAGTGTTCGTTCTTTGGGTGTAGCTGTTTCTGTCCATCATTTATCCATTGAAACTCAGTTAGGTCTCTTTGTCATAGAAATCAACCTCCATCAGAATACATCCTCATACAATATCGTTGTCGAAGTGTATAATGATCTCCTGGTTCTGCTCATCTCACTTAGCATCAGTCCATGTAGGTCTCTCCAAGCCTCTCTGTATTCATCCTGCTGGTCATTCCTTACTGCTCTCTAATGTTTTTAATAAGAATGGGTGTTGGATTTTGTCAAGTGCTTTTTCTGCATCCATTGATATAACATATGATTTTTGTTAGTTTAGATATTGATATAATCAGTGATGATAATAGTTTTCTTAATTTTGAACCAGCCCTGCATTGCTGGTAAAAATCCTTCTTGGTCATAGTGTATTATCCTGGGCATAAATTTCTGTAATCTTTTTACTAATATTTTATTTAAGATTTTTGCACCAATATTCACCTCTATTTTGACCCTACCTGATTTTGGTATCAGCACCATGCCTGTATTATGAAAAGAATTTGGTAGGATTCCTTCTTTCCCGATTTTTCCAAATAGTTTGCATAGTATTGGAATTAATTGTTCTTTAAATGTTTGACAGAATTCACATGAAATCCATCTGACCTTGGAGATTTTTTTTCTTAGGGAGTTGATTAATAGCTTGTTCAATTTCTTTTTCTAAAATGAGACTCTTTGTGAAATTCATTTCCTTCTCTGTTAATCTGGGTAATCTATAATTTTGTAAGTATTCTCCAATTTCATTGTCAATATAAAGTAATTATAAAATAAAATAAAATATTAAAAAAAAAGAACTAGGGAAATTTCAAATTGGAAAAAAAAAGAGATTATAGATTTATTGGCATATGGTTGGGCAAAATAGCTCCTAATTATTGCTCTAATTTCCTCCTCATTAGTGGAAAGTTCACTCTTTTCATTTTGAATACTGACAATTTGATCTTTTCCATTCCTTTTTCTAATCAAATTAACTAAAGGTTTGTCTATTTTTTAGACAACTCTTAGTTTGGTTTATTAATTCAATAGGGTTTTTTACTTTCAATTTTATTAATCTCCCCTTTTATTCTTAGAATTTCAAATTTGGTATTTAATTGGGGTTTTTAAAATTCTTTTTCTAGCTTTTTTTTTTTTTTTGTGGCATGCCCAATTCATTGATCTTCTCTTTCTCTGTTTTATGCAAGTAAGTATCTAGAGATATAAAACTTTCCCTAAAAACTGCTTTGGTTGCATCCCATAAATTTTGTATGTTGTCTCATTATTGTCATTCTCTTGCATAATGTTGATTGTGAATATTTTTTGTTGTTTTACCCGCTCACATTTCGGATCACATTATTTATTTTCCAATTAATTTTTGGTCCATTTTTCCTGGTTCTTTATTACATGTAATTTTTATTGCATCATGATCTGTAAAAAATGCATTTAGTATTTCTGTCCCTCTGCATTTGATTTTGAGATTTTATGCCCTAATACATCGTCAATTTTTGTGTGGTTCCATGAACTATTGAGAAAAAAGTATACTTCTTTTTGTCTCCATTCAATTTTCTCCTAATGATTATCATATTTCACTTTTCTAAAATCCTATTAACCTCCTTAACTTCTTTCTTATTTATTTTGTGTTTTAATTTATCTAGTTCTGAGAGAGGAATGTTGAGATTCCCCACAGTTTTGCTCTCTAATTCTTCTTGCAGTTGTCTTAACTTCTTCTCTAAGTATTTGGATACTTAAATGAACTTCATGCATATATGTTTAGTATTGATATTATTTCATTATCTATAATACCTTTTAGCAAGATATAGTTTTCTTCCTTATCTCTTTTAATTAGATGTATTTTTGCTTTTCCTTGGTCTGAGATTGGCTTTTTTCTTTTTTACTTCAGCTAAAGCATAGTAGAATCTGCTCTAGCCTTTTACCACTACTCTGTATCACTCTGCTTTAAATGTCTTTTTTTGGTGAAACAATGTATTGTAGGATTCTGTTTTTTTTAAATCCAGTCTGCTTTCAATTTCTGTTTTAGGGAAGAGTTCATTCTATTCCCAAACACAGTTAAAATTACTAATTCTATATTTCCTGTCTTCTTATTTCCCCCAAGTTTTGTGTTTCTCTTTAATTCCCCCTTTTCCTCCTTCCCATTATTTTGCTTCTTATCATCACCTCCCTCAACAAACAATGCTCCTCTTTTACAGTCCCTGCCCCTTTCTTATACCTTTCCCCTTCTCCTTCTATTTGCCCTTTTATTAGCCTCCTCCTTTCTTTTCTCCTTTCCCCTCCTACTTCCCTATAGGATGAGACAAGTTTCTCCATGAAGCTAAATATAGTTAATATTCTCTCTTTGGGCCAAATCTGATGAAAGTAGGATTCACACAATGTTCAACCCCCCCCCCCCATTCTTTCCCCCCAGTCTAATAGGTCTTTTTTCTCTTCATGAGATATAATTTTCTACATTTTATGTCCATGTTCCTTTTTTTCAGTACAAATCCCTTTCCACCCCTAGTTTCTTTTTTATATCATTAAAATAAAATCAAATTATACCTGCACCCTCTAAATATATCCATTTGATACTCAAGAGTTACACATATCATTTTCCTATATGAGGATGTAAAACTTTAAAAAGAAACAGTTATTTTTTTTTCTTTCCTTTTTACCTTTTTATGCTTCTTTTGAGTTCTGTATTTGAAAATCACATTTTCTGTCCAACTCTGGTGTTTTCATCAGAAATAAATGAAATTCACTTGTATCATTAAGTATTCATCTATTTCCATGAAAGATAATGTTTAATTTTGCTGTATAGTTGATTCTTGGATGCAATCAAAGTTTCTTTGCCTTTCAAATTTTCATATTTCAGGCCCTTTGATCTTTGAAAGTGGAAGCTGCTAGGTCCTGGATGATCCTGATTGTGGCTCCTCAATTGTGTCTTTCTGGCTGCTTGCAATATTTTCTCCTCGATCTGATAATTCTGAAATTTTGCTACAATATTCCTTGGAGTTTTCATTATAGGGGCTCAGAACACGATCAATGAATTCTTTTAATGGTTATTTTACCCTCTGTTTATAGGACTTTAGGGCAGTTTTCCTCAATGATTTCCTGAAAGATGATGTGTAGGTTCTTTTTTTTTTTTTTAATCATGGTTTTCAGGAAGTCCAATAATTCTTAGATTTTTTCTCCTACATCTAATTTCCAGGTGAGTTGTTTTTCCAATGAAGTAGTTTACATTTTCTTGTTCTTGTTCTTGTTCTTGTTGTTGTTCTTCTTCTTCTTCTTCTTTTTGGTTTTGTTTGATTCTTTATATCTCATTGAGTTATTCATTTCTATTTGTTCAAATCTAATTTTTAGTGAATTCTTTTCTTCAGTTAGCTTTTTTTTTAAAAAAAATCTCCTTTTACATTTGGCCAACTGAATTTTTAAATAAGTTGTTTTGTTTAATGAATTTTTTTCACTTCTCAAATTCTGTTTTTTCAAGGAGTTTTTTTTTTCTTTTTCCATTTTGTCAAATTTATTTTATAAGGAGTTATATATTTTTCCCATTTTGCTAAATCTATTTTATAAGGATTTTTCTTTAGATAATTGCTGTGTTTCCTTTTCCAAACTCCTGCAAAGTTTTCATTTCCTTTCCTCATTTTTCTTCTAACTCTCTCTTAAGATCATTTTTCAATTCTTCCAAGAGAGGTTTGTGAGATGGGAAACAATTCATATCACCCTTTGGCCTTCATGTGGAGATGACTTGACTTTGGTGTCCTCAGAATTTGAGTTCTGTTCTTCTCCTTCTTCATAAAAGCTATCTATGGTCAGAGTCCTTTTTGCTTTTTTGCTTCATTTTTAAAAGGTTGAGGTCTGTTCTTAGGGCAAAGTGCAGATTGTCTCAAATTTCCTCTACTGGTGAAAGTGACTTTTTGCTGCCCTGAGTTAGTGCTACTAACTTCTTGCCCATGTTGTGTGGGCATTGTCAAGTCCCACCTTATTTTGGGGTTCAGTGACTCACTATTTGTCTTTTGTATTTGTGCTGAATGTCTCACAGCTAATCTGTGATCCACTGGCTTCTGAACCAGGAGGGTAGCCATGGCTGCTGTATTTTGGGTAAGATTCTCCTGGTAGATTACCCTGCACATGGATACCACACTGCCTTGGGTCCCTGCCCTGTGCCCGTGCTTGGTTGCCTCTCTTCCCCTCCTCTTGCTCGATTGAAACAAACCTTTTCTGAAGTTCTTCCAAAATATCTCCTGCTAGAAATTTGTTTCTTTCCTAGTATTTATAGATTATATCATTTCAAAACCAGTATAGAGGCTTGTTCTGGTATTGATCTGAGGGATACCAGGAAGAGCTCACATAAAGATCTGTATATTTTCTGCCATCTTGTCTCTATCCCAGAATTATGTTTTTAAATGCATAAAATAAAATATGCAGGATTACAAAGGAACCAGGTATTGAAAGATAAAATCCCCAAGGAATCTGTGGATTCCAGATCAAAGTCTATTATATCTTTAGCTCATATTTTTTCTTATCTCTGTCTCTGTCTCTAGTAGTTACTTCTTATCTCTACCCATCATCTATCTGTTTTTGTATAATAATAAACCATATTAAATGAAACAATCTTATGTCCTATTATGGAAATTTATCAAATAAAAAGTTCTCATTTTGAATCAATCTTTTCCTATACATATGTGCATGTATGAAATAGTAAGTACTATTTCAGATATCTTATATGGGCATAGTATTGCATGCAAATTATTATCTTCTATTATAGTATTTTATTTATTATTCCTTTGAAAATAAATTATTTTAACACTTATTTTGTGAATTAAATAGCAAATCATGGCTCAAGAAAATTTTTCATTCTAAATAAGAAACTGAATTAAAAATCTTTTGTAAACTTGAGGAAGCTTTTTGAGAAAATTTATAAAATGAAACTTTTATATGAAACCTTTAAATATAAGTATATTTTAAAAGACATTTAATAATACTTTCCATTAAGTTTGAAATAATAATTGTGCTCATTTGAATAGAATTGAATTCTTTATGGAAGATTCTATTTTCACTTTTGTCTTTGTATCCCCAATACCTATTTGAATCCTGGTATGCAGTAGATACTAAACAAATGTTCATTGACTGAAATAAGAATGAAATAAACAAAATAACCTCACAGCCTGAAACGGTCTCATATAGAGCAATAGAATTGGAAACCAAAGGAGTGATTTTGATATTTGCATTTTGTTTTGGGGGATATTGTGAATATAGGTAACTTGTTAAATAGGTATGTCATTTTGTCTCTTGTAATGCAGCAGAGATTAGTCTAGCTATCGGTATTAGAGAAATGAAATAGATGTGAAAATAAATTTATAATTTTTGAACAGATGAGCAGATGGACGATGAGATGTGCTTAAAACTGAGGAGAAGGAATAGGAGATAAAACAATTGTATTTGGGAAAATTTATAACAACTCCACATTGTTTCCTTTAGTGAAATCTCACCTCTTTGACATTAATCTTCTGGTGATATCAGATGGTTGTTAATGATGGAGTACTACTATCTTAAGATGACTACATCTTCAGTTTGATAAAGATATCAAGACAATGGAGGACAAATATTAGTTTTATAAGGAAATCTGAGATCATTAAAAGCCTTTTGCCAGAAGAAAGGGAAAAACAGATAATGTTAATAAGTGGTAAAGCACATGCTCCATTTGTAATATCCTGATGTCAGGAGCACTAAAAAAAGACACCTAGAATGTTTGGGGAACCATTGTATCAAACATTATCAGGCATGGAGAAGAGTCATCATGCAGAATAAGGGAGAAGAAAGGAGAAAAAAAATCTTGTTAATATAATAATAAAGAAATAGATGTGCTGTTAGCTATCTACATTTATTGTATTGTAATAATACTCTTTACATTTTAAAACTAAAAATATGATAAAAGAGCACAATTTGATAATACCCAAAGTTTGGATTGAAACTCAAAAAGATCTGAATTCAAATCTAGCCTTCGGCACATAATAACTGTGTGACCCTATACAAGTTAGTTAACCTCCAACTTTCCTTAGACTCAGACTCAGACTTCCCATCTGTAAAACAATAAATGTAAACAGTTAATTGCAATCTGTTTATTATTATTATTATTATATTAACAAGATTTTCCAAAACCTAATTCATTGTAGCAATATATTTACTACTAATAATCTCAGTAGAAATGTCTTTCTACTACATTTTGGCTCATCTGTAATTTTAATTTTTCTGAGCTTGTGGTATTTCATGATTTGCAGTGATTTTATCACTGGGGAAAAAGATGAAGAGATAAGAAAAGATAAGTTTTATTGTTGTTTTATGTCAAGCAACAGCTGAGATGATTAAAAGGGTTCTGCAACTAGATTTCTACACAAAATATAGGCTGCTCTTCAATTCTGGGCCCACTTCATTATCATCTGCCAGAGCTAAGTTACATATGCTTATGTTTTAACATAATGACCAACTGAATGCCACACAATCAGGCAATATAAATTATTTTTCATATGTTCATTGCTTAGTATTTTTGTGGATTGCTATTTTGAGGGATCATTAATCTCATTCTGTGGACTGGGGTTTGATGAAATCAGCACCAGTCATTAGCCAACAGGAGATTATAGAAACCCCGCCCTCCCCCCATTCTCTTTTATATGACTTCTGTGTAAGTTGTCCACTGTGACACTGATTTAATATTTTTGGCTAATGTCTTGTATTGGTTACATCTTAGGGAGTAGTCTTGGATACTATTAAAAAATGCAAAGGAAATAGAACGAGGAACTATTAATGTTTTTTAATCTATATGAAAGTAGGCCAATGAACTCATAGTTACTAATTCTTTCCCTTTCATTTTTTTTTTGTAATAAAATGTGGTATTTGTTCTTTTTCCTTTTTTTTTTTTTTTTTTGAATGTCTCTTCCCTAGAAATACCATAGCAGTTGATTACCTGGTGCCTCTGAAAGTATGCTGTCTAAAGTATGGATTTCTTTTGTTCATATTTGGTTTGGTTTACCTCCTTACTGCTTTTATTTTCTTAAGTATCATCTCTACTCTATCTTGTAGCAATCCAGTATTGAGTTATGAGAATGCAAATACAGTGAGTCTACTATTTTTAATAGAGTAATAAAGAGACACATGGTGACCAATCTGATTACTTCATGTCTTTATGTTCTCTTCCTTTACATTTGATTTACATATGCTCTGGAAATGATTTGTGTTAGTTGAATCTTATGCTTAGTCTTCTTAATTTATAGAAAATGATATGCATAATGTTGCAAAAAGTATTCAGGTAAAATGTGATTAGGATATAGATTATTGAAAAGGTCGGAGATATTTTCTAATTTCAAAAGTTATTCTCATTTTTTCATCTTATATATCTTTTAATAAACTTCAATTTCAACTTTAAGAATTTGATTCCTTAAGATGAATTAACTGGCCAAAGTAACTTTAATTGAGGATCTTAGCTGTGTGTATTTTGTGTGTGTATATATGTGTGTTTTATTTAGCTACTACTATTTTAACCAATTATACAGATTACTCTAATCATAAATCATTAAACTTAATAGTAAAGTATCTCAGTTCAACTCATAATATTCTAGACTTTTAAAGGACATTAGTCAGAAGATCTTGAGGATTTTAGAATGAGATCTAGAAGAAGCTTCAGAGACAATTTAATTCAGATCCTTCATTTTGGGGAAAATTCAATGCCTAAATCTTTCTTTTTATTTGTTAGTTATGTGATTAGAAATCTAATCCTTTTAGCTACTTAACATTTAAACAACCTGTATTAGCTAAAACTTTTATGAAAAGTCTTTCCTAACTCTTTCCTTAATTCTAATGTTTTTCCCTCTGTTCATTACCCCTAATATACCATATATTTCTTTGAATGCCAATTTTGCCACATACCATTCCTCTATATCCTTAGATTAGCTCTCCCTTAGGGAGCATGGAATGTCTTTTGTTTTTCTTATATCTCTAGATCTTAAGGCACAGAGCCTGCTATATAATAGGTACTTAATAAATGCTGGATCACTGGCTACTTACTGATTGATGGAAGAGTAAGCATCTTTCTTTTGAGGTGATGGCAGAATAAAACTCAAGTACTTCAGTCATGACTTGGCAAATTGTTAATTCATGGTTTGTGAAATTCATAATTTATACCATTATGTTGAGGAATGATTCTTCATCTTATATTTATAAATTAAATAATAACTTTAATTTATTAATTAAGTTTAATACATTTAGCTTACCATTGGAAGTTGGCCATCAGATGCTGACTTTTTCTGTTTTCTTTCTTTCTTTCTTTCTTTCTTTCTTTCTTTCTTTCTTTCTTTCTTTCTTTCTTTCTTTCTTTCTTTCTTTCTTTCTTCTTTCTTTTTTTCTTTCTTTCTTTCTTTCTTTCTTTCTTCTCAACATATTCAAATTCTACATGCATATTCTTAAGCATTAAGATCAGAAACAAATTGACACAGAGGCTATAAAATGATTAATATTTCTAAAACATACTGTGTTCTTGAGGAAAATAAAGTTTCATAAGAAATTTTGCCTCACAGAGTGAGTGGCTTTCCTAGTATTTCTGTATATGGCTATTAATATAGTGCCCTATCTTGAATAGTGTCATATATTGCTTCTCTTGATGGAATGCTCATCCTTGTGATGGAATGTTGGGGTGGAATGGTATTGAAATAAAAGAAACCATCTTAAGAGAATAGTAAGGAAGATTTAGAATGGTATGAATTGTCTTCTGACTTTGAAGTGTGTCACTCTTAATGCATTGTGCTTGTCTTCTATAGTCCTTTTGGTGTGTTATGCCTTGATTTAAAGGCTATATTTATATCCACCTTTCATTTTTTTTTAAATGATTGCACTGAAATAAACTCATTTCCCACTCTTTTTAGATTTCTCCCCTTTTGAACTACTTTCTTGTATTGTTAAACCTTCAATGTTTATTTCTAAAGTATAAAGATTTATATTTTAAAGCTTCTTTAAAAATTTGACAAATATCTAATTAAAAATAATAATGTCTTTTTTGGTACTAATTCTGGTCTTTTTTGTGTATATAGCATATGTACTCCAGAGCTTTAAGGCAATTTAAAAAATATTTTAATGAAATGTAAGTTACATTTTGGGGTGATTAAAAGGAGAACACGATCATTTGAATACAGTTGAATAATTTAATAAAATGCTACTAACCATGACACTAGGGGCAAATCAATAAAACTCTCTAGACATTGACTTCCTCATCTGTAAAATTGATATTGAAATAGATAATATTGAAAGACCCACCATGCTTTACCATTCCATACATTTCTTGTTATTGCTACTAATAGCAACAGGTCGAGAAGATGCAACTTAGAATGAAATTATAGATGCCAGGGGTTAGTGACCCTTATGTGGAAATATTTTTGTTCCTCATCATTTTCTAGCACAGGATTAGACATGTGGTCTTGTTAAATTGAGCTGAAGATTAAATATTCAGAAGCATGCTAATGCATAGAGATATTCATGTTTTTAAAAGTTCCTTATGCCTAAAAGCAATTGATTTTAATATCCTCTCCCCACATTTTAAGAGTTCTTTACCATTTGAATTATATTTTTTGAATTATATCTCCATAAACTGAAATTCTAATAACTCCCCCTAATATTAATTTTTTAAAAAAAGGTTATCATTAGTAGCTAAGGACTAAAATATAGAACTTTGCTCTTGGTAATAATTAAGTGGTTCAGAGTATTATTGCTTTTATAAGTTCAGTTATTTTCACCTTTTTTTTATTTGTTTGTTTTTTTTCAATTCTATGAAGTTAGAATTTAGTAACAGCTGAAGCATCTACTGAAAACAGTTTTCTTCTCTCTCTCTCTCTCTCTCTCTCTCTCTCTCTCTCTCTCTCTCTCTCTCTCTCTCCAGTGCTATTTATTCATCCTGCATCTAAAAATAAAAGGATAAATTATTGTGTTTCATAAGAGGCTTATATATTTTTTAAATGAAGAGTAATAGATCCTATTATATACGTATTGTAAAATAAACAGAGACGACTTTTATATTTTGTTCCATCTCATTTCTTCTATCAATGTTATCCTGTTAATGAATTTCAAAAACTGACCATGAAACTTAGATCTAGAGTGTCTAAGTTAGTATGATACTAAGCTTGGTAGCAGGAAATCTACATCAGATGTCAAGATAAAGCATTCTGCCACTACTTCCATTTTAAAATTCAAATGTACATATCTGAAGAGTCTTGAATGCTTTCAGAATTTAAGAATCCAGATTTTAAAATGTAAGATGTAAAGAAATTCAGTAGATAAAGACTGTCTACAGGTGTTCCTCTTAAATTTTCAATATTCTCCTGAAAAATTACTAGTTAATTTTTTCTAATTGAGTCATTTATTATCTTTTAATTGTATTCATAATATCAAGGATGATTTATCTTCTACTCTGATTAATCTTCATTTGGCTGTGGCTTCCAGAGCTTGAACTCCAACTTTTCTTTTCATCCTACTTTCTCTGTCAAAAGAATTGTAAACATTTAGAGAATACTTTGTTTACTAGAAATCATCTGTGAATTCTTTTGTCATCTGAATGCTCACATTTGAATTAATTTGTGTAGATGCACTGACTTTCTGAAATCAGAACAGATAGATACAAATATTTTTGGATAATAAAAAACAGTAACTATAAAACTTTTGGCACTTTTGAACAATGAAAAGTTATATTTGTTAAAAAATATGACAGGGAAAGAAAATTGAATGAATCCCCAAACCGAATCTCCCAAGGACTAGGAAAATGATTGCTAATGAGACTAATTCAAAATCAGCAAAAAAGAACAGAATTGTAGGTGTGAACAATGTTATTTAATGAACTTTTTAGTGCCTTGTACCTACCTATTTGATGTCCTTGAATAATTTATTTTAATTTTTTCCTTATATATACAAAAGGAAATGAGCCTAATTTTGATGAATAGAATAATATATAAATATATATATGTGTATATATATGTGTATATATATATATATATATATATATATATATATATATATATATATATGAGATTCATTTTCCCTCTTGTGTCAATATTTTGGCTTAATTTTTAAAAGATATTCTATTTGAATCTTTTATTCTGAGTTAGTTGTATTTTGACCCATCCTATTATCAAGTTATGGAAAATAATAGTAACTGACTTATAAGTCTTTCATAGTTGTAGTTAAAAAATACTATAGGTGGTTTCCATAGAAACTATGGAATTCATACAATTTGGGAAATGTGATGTTTTAACTAAATTTTGACTAAGACAGTTTCTTAACTAAAAACAGTAACCTTGGATTATCAGCCTGTAACAATGACTTTTGCTAGAATCTTGCATTATTAATCTTCTGAAATAATGATAGATTGTGTGGGTGAGAGGGGAACCCAGCACACTAAAATGGCAAAATACTATACCCATGAATAAAAGGCACATCATATTACTCACTTCACACATTTTACCATATTAAGTTTGATTTTTCACAGGAGAGAGCAAGCTGTAAAATGCATTAACCTGAAACCCAAACTAAATTTGGTATTTTATTGGTCTCTCATTGCAAAATTTTGAGAAAAACACTCTAAAAGTTTTAACCACTGGAAAAAAAAAATGAATTCACTACTGAATAAAAGTTCAAAGTATAGTATGAAAGAGATGTTAACTTCAAGCATTAGATATATTCAATTAGATGATAGTCAAGCATCAAATATATTATATAGATATGATATACAGTAGTTATTTTTAATTATAAATATATTTGCTGTTTGGTGACAATTTTTTTAATATTTAATTTTTTTCTTACCTTGTATCAGTAAATATTATTTGCCAAGTTAAAAGCTAACAATGCATAATTTTGCAAATTAAATCCAATTTGAAGATGAAGATACAATTGTGGTTAATTTTTTTTAAAATGAATACTTTTACATAAATTTCAAAAATAAGTCCATCCTTCAACAGTTTGGGGGCTGGTTGGAAGAGGGGATAATGATAGTTAAAGTCACTTTTTCAAAATGATTAGTACATATAAATTAAAAAAAATCTTTTAGATGTATTCCAAGATCTACTCATAGATTTAATCTTATAAATGCTATTTTCTATAGCTATAAGTCTATATGCTTACATTTTTAACATTCCCAAGATATCATATTTTTCAGCATTTGATAATGAGTTGTAGGGAGGGGAATAAATATCTATAGATTCAATTTCTATTTCAATAAAAGGAAACATATGGTTAATTTATTAAAAAGTAATTCCCACAAACTATCTGTATAACAATCTTTATTATTGGAATTATGCTAATTAGAAAATTTATTATCTGTTTATTATTATACTTATTAGAATGGTTTGTTGTAATCTTGCATATGTAGGAAACAGTTTTTTTTTTGTCAGAGAAAGCCTTTTTCATTATGTATGTGATCTATTTTCAAATCAATTTATTAATTTGTGCTTTCTAATAGTTTATTCCTTGAAAGGTAGCTGTTACATCTTTGTCAAAAAAAAACAAACAAACATATTTACCTTTTTATTTATAAAATATATTTAAAAGGTTTGAAATTAAATATGTCAAAACTTCCTTTTTTCAGAGATGAGTACTTGTTTGAAGACAAATATAAATATTCTAAAATATTGTTAAATATGTTTACATGTATATACATATATTTTTATGTATATATGTCCTCAAGCACATAAGACTTGCTTCACTTGTGAATTTAAAATATATTTAACACTACCACTGTCAAAATTACAATGTCTGGTTATTCTTTATTCCACCAGCAATTTGTGGATGTTACAGAAGGATTTTTTGAATAGCAACTGAAAATTATTTTCTTTTGTTTGCCACTTGTAATGGGTATCCCCCAGGGATGCATCTCTGTCTCTCTTTCTCTATCTTTCTCTCTGTTTCTGTCTCTCTGTCTGTCTTAATATCTATATCTATAGATATTTTGTTAGAAATAAAACAAGGTAATTTCAATGCAGAAATCAAGGGAGAAAATAGTTACAGAAACAAATTATTCTTTCACCCATTCTTGTTACCTTGATTTCTCCAAAAGTTTTCAAATTTCCTGATTAGGATAACTAAAAATTTGACCTTCCCATCTGCATTCCCAAACATCATTTAAAATAGAACTGAATAAGAAAAAGTAAGGTGATAAAATCAGGCCATTCAATTTGTCATGGGACAATTTATTTTTACTTCTATAAGTGAAAAAATAGTAAGATGGTGAGTTCTGAATCAAGAGTCATACATTTTCAGTTTCCTTTTAGGATTCATGTTGGTGCCAAAATGTTTAGAACAAGGGATAAGCCATAACCGTAGAGAAAAGCAAAGTTCTTATCTGTATTTGTTTCATAATAAATTGAAGATGTTAGGAAAAATGTCGTGTGTGTGTGTGTGTGTGTGTGTGTGTGTGTGTGTGTGTGTGTGTGTTTTAGGAGATTATCTTTTATTGTGGGCACTCTACCATTGAGCCTTGCTTATAAATTTTAAAGTCAGTGATCTTTCCCTGGTGTTTCTTCTATTTAAGTAGGAATATCTAGAAGTACATTCCAGTATCAACTTAACCAATCATAGGTGTATTGAAATAAACAAAGTAATAGAAGGTTCTAATAATGTCAATCCACATGTCTTAAATATTATACTAGAATCTGTTGCTTCTGTTTAGTATCTTTTCAATTTTTTATTTTCTACCATTTGAAAATTGAAATAAAAGTATAACTTTCTATTCTGTTGTAAACATATTGCTTCTAAATTTCTTTTGTAAGAACTGTGATAGTAAATACAAATACTTTTGAGATGCAGGGAGACTTCGTTATCTCATGACTTTATTTTTAGGCAGTATTATTAATATAAACAGGGATTTACAGATTTGTATATGTAGAACTGTCTTTACTATGATAACCCATACTTGATGTGTAATTTATTTTAAACCTCAGCTATCATACAGGGAGATGCCTAGAAAATTTTGAAGTGAAATTTTGGATTAAATTACAGTGTATTATTTTTTTGTGATGAAGGGTAGAATGATTCCTCTAAGTAATTCTCTCCTTTCTTTAAAAGTAAATAACACTAAACTATACTTCAAAATAATGCATTGTTTGTCAAATGAAACATAATTTACCAAATGTCAAAATTTGATTGTATTAATCTAAGTTATTTCTGAGAGTAGAGCAAGTCATGACTAGGAAATGCATAAAGTATATTAGTAAGGTTATGACTTGTTCAAAAGGGGGTTATTATTTAATATGTGAATTATTACTGCTAACAATAAAAGCTGTCAATGTAAAGTGATATTTGTTTTTGAGCCCATATACAAAACTGAAAGCCTTGCTTATTTATTTGATTAAAATGCAAAAGTGTGAGTGCATTTAGGTTTTTTGAATATAAAAGAACTTACTTTACCAGTCACTTTCATAACCTTTAAAGAGCCTTAAATAGTACATATAAAAAAAAAAACCACATTTATATTAGATTCTCCTTGGGGATTTTTTCTTTGGTTTAAGAAAATTTTATTAAAAATTGGCATTGCAAATAACATTTTTCATAACTATATGTAGGCCTGTTAAAAATTTTATTAAAACTGGAGTTTGGCCTGTACTTTTTCATCATTCGATCAGATATTAAACTCCTGCAGCAGCTGTAGGAAATAGAGAAAGGGATTTTCAAAGGGATTTGAGTCTCCCTGTCTCTGTGCCTTTAGTGATCATATTATCATAACTACCACACATAACAAAGCTCTAAATCTGTAATTCAGATAAAATAGTCAGGACTCTGAAATACAAAAATCCAAACATGGTGTAACTTCCTCCCTCCCTCCCCACCCCCCCAGTGCTGGTCCCTTTAACATAGATTTTGTAAATGTGGAGAGGTATTCAAGATATTTTGTGCACTAACATCAGCTAACTAGCATTGTTAAGTGTGTGTAGGCCAGAGATTTAATTATGGGTATTTTAATGTATCCAGAATAGTTCTATTTAGAGAGTAGGGTGATATTCATTTACCAAATGATGATCAAACCACTAAAGGTTAATCAGCCTGATTTTAGTAATTTGTTTAGAAGTGAATTATGCAGCCTGACCTATTGTAGAGGAAATACCTAGTTACCCAACAGTAGATGTCTAGGATCCTGACAATTTGATCACTAAATGCAATATTAAACATAGTAAGTGCCAATGTGTAATTCTCTTATGAAATTATTAGGTCAAAAGTGATATATAATAGTTCATATGTACTAAGTTGTTAAGAAAGTCATTCAAAGGAGGGAGCTTCTGAAAATTTTTAGCCACTTTTGTAAAATGCTTTCACATCCAAAGGCCACTTAGGAATTGAATGTCTACGGGAAACAACAATAATATTGAGAAAAGTTAGCAGAACTTTAATCTCAATTTTGAGCCAGTTTGTAAAAGAGCAGTAACATCTACATATATTTATTGTAACAGTGCCTTCTGCTGGTCATACCTCATTTATGATTTAAGTGAATGTACAAGATGGTAATGTAACATTACATTTATCCTAAATTATTCTTGAGTGTATATATTGCCTTGGGAAAAAGGTTTTTTGTAAAATAAAGCTTATATGCATAAAAGCATTTGGCAGAGATTAACACATTATATCTCTGCTATACTTCAGTAGCAAATGGACTGATGCTTAAGATTCAATTGCCAGGAAAACAGCATCCATTGAGTAATACAAATGAGAGTTTTGAACATTTTTCCTCCTCTGTGCTTTTTATTATCTTCCTGAATTTGAAAATAACCACCAAGTTATTGTTTTCCCAATTAAGTTTTCAGATGTATTGCTTTTCCATAAAAATAAGATAAACCGTTCTAAGTCATTTTAAGTATGTACAATTCAATAGCATTCTTTAAAAATGTCATCATTTTAGAAATCTCTACCAAGATAATTAACGGCATTAAAATTGATTTTATAAATGTATAATAAAGAATGATTTCCTTAAAATTGTTAGGGTATTCTTATATAAATGTTAAAATTTATTTTTTAGAAAAGGAATTTTAAAAAAAGAAAGAGGAAATAGGAAAGGGTGAAGGAATGTTCTATTTGAATTTGCATAGGCCTATGTAGGCTAATGTATCAAAATGTTTTATTCATATGTGGTGTTTATTGATAATGCCAATTGATTTCTTGTACATGATAAAAAATACAAGTTTAATTGGAATTATTAAATACATTTCAAGATCAGAAATATAAAATAGTTATATATCATCTTACATAAATATAATGGTTAAATATTTTGTGTAGGAATGACTTTAAAATGTAGATGTTGAACTGGAAATTTTGAAATTACATATTTATTCTCAGAAAAGTGAGGTATGAGAATATGACTACTTATAATAAAAATAATGACTAGTATCTGTAGTGTGGGAAAAATATTTTACTTTGGTTTTCTTCAAGAACTCAAATCCTGCTTTCATTGCCTGAGGCAACATTTTTAAGAACCTTTATTACACACTGTTAAAAACCCATATATCTGACAAAATGTATTCCTTTTTATAATAAAGGATTACTTTAAAAAGTACAATTCTGTGCATGTTAAGCACAACATAAAATGATAGAAATCCCTACTGTATTGTATATCAGAAATCATTATGCATATTTCATAAACAAAATAACAAGATCTATTTGAAGAAATGTCATGACTTTTGACAAATTGTTGGTATTTTAAAAAAGAATTTTCAGCTCATTTGAAGCTTGTAATAATCCAATGATTGATGAAATAAAACTATGCATTTTTCAAATATTCATCAGGAAAATCTACTGTATATTTTGGCCTTACTTTTGTTCTGAAATAATAATTTTCTGTCATCTAAATATTTTTAAGTACTTTGGAGAAAAGATAAATGCTTAGAAAATTAAAGCTAAAAATGTTTCATAATGGCCTTTAAGTTAGATTTCAATCAATGATGAAAGGAATGATTTTAACTAAGAAAAAGCATAGAAAAACAACCCTCAAATATTTAAGTGGCTGCAGGTGCTTTGTTATAAGGCTTTTATTTGATTAGGGCTTTGTTTCAAATTTATAGACCAACATTTTCAGTTGTAGGTTATCTTTTACTCTTTATGGAGGAAATTCCCTCTGTTGTTTCATATCAGCCCCATTGTTACATCAACAATGCATGTGCATTTTAAAAAATTGATTCTCTATAATGAAACCTAAGCACATTCACAAACAAGGATTGTTTGTATTCATCTTAGTGTGAAAATTCTTCTATTATACAAATACATTTGCACACTCATAGAAACAAAATGAATAATGGACCATAGAAATGTATGCACAAGGATACAGGAGAGACAATACATGATAGTGGGCAGTTAATGCACTTTCATTTTCATGAGTTAGGGATAACTGCATAATTCATGAATGGCAGAGAAAAGTCACATGTGTGGATTGCATATGGGCATCTCTAATACATGTGTAATGGCCTGCCTGGCAAGGAAGTTTCACAATGTATTGAAATATTCTAATTTCAGCTTTGAACATAAATGTCCCTATGGTGGATTAAAGAAAAAACAAAATAAAACAAAATAAAGTAAATTTTTTCAATTAAGTCTACTTTCTGCTTGCTCATTTGTATAATCTAAAATCTTATTTTCTAATATTCCCCCAAGTAGCGTTTTGGTATTTGATTCAGACAAACAAGATCTATATTTAACTCAATAGAGTAACATAAATGGAATTATCAGTAGATATTTTTGAAACATCTTTTAAGCTGCTTATTTCCCTATAGATCTAGAGTTTACATTTTCACATAGGAGACATTAATAATGGTGATTTATCATAGAAGGAATATTAATCTTTGAATTAGGCTATAGGTTCTACAAGAAATGGTGGATATAAAAATTTCCTGTCACTTATATACATTTTTTGTTGGTTTTTCTATAAACAAAATTTATCAACTAAGTATTTTTTCAAAAAATATTCAGAAATACCTAAATTGATAAGGCTACCAGTTCTTGATAAACTGTTTTATGGGAAATATATTTCAGGACACCTCAAATTACAAATTTCATATTCATCTTAAAAGCAAGGTTGAACTGCTGTGTGCACTAATTATGTATTATTAGCTATACTCATGTACTAGTTTATGGATCCCTAATCCTAGAAGAGGTGCAAATACAATGGCCCTGAGGGACTTACTTTTATCTTAGTATTTATGATTAAACCCTAAACTGTGTTGCATTGTCATTGATCTATCAGGTACACATTTTAATAACTTTGTCAATTAGGGAGTTATCAGGCAACATCCCTCAGCTGATAAAATAAAACTTTTTTTTATACTTTCCATATAAATGTTATTTTATATAATAATTTACAAATAAAACTGAGGGAAAAATGAATGCATAGTCTGCAAATTAATTTATAGGACTTATTATCACATAGGTTAAAAGAAAAAAAAGAAAGTATACTTTAGGATCTGGACAGAAATTTTCATATATCTTTCAACTTCTAACATTATTTCAGACTTTTGATTCAAATGAATTTCATGTTTCAATCCATATTGGAAAAAATACACACACATACAAATTCACATAAAGTAAAAGTGTGATGTTCTATTCCATAGAAAACAAGAATTTCTATAAGTAGTTTTCTGTCATTAAAATGCCAGTGCTTCACCAACATTGTAAAATGAACTTCTTGTTTTTTTAACTAAGTAGAACCGAGAATTTCAGATTTTTCAGACAAGTGCTAGAGATTCCACAGGCATCTCTTCTGGTATCATTTGGGGGCTTCAGGCAGATATTTAATTCTTTGGTTCAGGTTGTTTGGGACAACAAAAATGTTGTTATGCTACATTTCAGAGTTGCAGAGATGAAATCAATTGTGACAAAGCAAGGAAGATTAAATTTGTAACAGATACAATAGCTTTGAAGTACTCATTTGTGATTTCACAGTGGTGTTACCAGTCTTACTGCAGTTTTTAAGCAGTTAGAAAGAATGCTGGTTATTAGCAGTTGAATTTTGTTTAAAAAAAAAAAAGAAAGAAAGAAAGAAAGAAAAATTGTCTTTGAATAGCCATGGAAGAGTTACACACACACCATACACACACACACACACACACACACACACACACACACACACACACACACACTCTTCTCCACCCACTCCCTCTCCCCCCCTCCTCTCAATTGACATCGATGGCAGTTGGGTAAATGCTTTTGTTTAAATGCTTTTGTTTGTATATTTGATTTATTTTCTTTTGCAGTTCTATGGAAAAATTGTCAGCACTCAAAAAGGTGAATTATTTTCACCTGTGTTATTCTATCTTTCCCACTTTTGTTATTAAATAAAAAATATTTAAAAATAAATATTTGTTCTCTCCCCCAACCAGTAGCTGGAAAGGAGAAAGCATTTAAAACATTTCATGTCTTTCTCATATAATAATTTTTTGATTCAATGTCCCCCCAAATAAATAATTTAGCATAAAATCTAAGTACATTGTTCTTGATAAGGGACTTAAAATTATAATCAGAGGCCCTGTATACCTTGATCAGTCTTTTAGTCATGATAATAGCAATACATAAAACTGCTGTTTTCAGACTGAATCTGATTATCCTAAAATTTACTGCCATTATCATATAGCAGAAAAAGACTCCAATTTTTAAAAATATTGTTTATAAATCTGGTATATATGCTAAAAAAAAAAAAAAAAACTTCCTTGATGAGGGATGATGTATATAGTCTTTTGCCTCCCTTTTGCCAACAATCTCTCTATGGCTCTTGCATACAAGTTCAAGTTCTGCTCAGCTGCATAATTTCTTGTAATATTAAATTCATGCTATGCCATGCATGCTAGACTCATGATGGCCTAGACCTGAATGAGTTAACTTTGGATGAGGGTCAGATTTTATATGTTTATATTTTCTTAGCCTTGGTCAGGAGAAGTGGCTTTTCTTGCCCTTGTGTGATGCCAAAGTGATAGGGTTTCATTCGTTTGAAAATCTAGCACATCCCAAGAGGTTACCTTGGTGTAGATTTCTTTCTTTCTGTATTAAATTGCTCATTGTCACAAAGTGACTACTACTGCTGGGCTTTGAAAAGAACTTCTAAGAGGCTAAAAAAAAAGCTTCTGTATAGAGGATTTTTTACTTCTGCCGACAGAATACAGTTTGCAGCTGTTTGCCTTGCTATAGTGATATGGATATGATTGTGTATAGTATATTAGAAGCCATGGTTGCAGCTGGAAGAAGGGTTATAAATTTTAAAAGCGATGCAAATTTTGGCCATTAATTGGCTGCTAATAAAAGCAAACTCAATGGATCCTAACTGTGGGAGCCTGTAGCTCTGTATCTGATATCAGGAATTCATATACATTACACAGTTTTTGTGATTCAGACCACGACTAATTGAAATATGAGGCATACTGATCAAATTTAGTATTACCAGCATGCATTCTGGTTTGGGACTGGATGGCGACAAGGTAGCATTTATTACTTATTCTCCATAACACAGTCTGATTGAAATATCTAGCTATGTTGTCAGCAGAGGCCCAGCTGGGCTTTAGTACAGCTAATTAAGTCATTAAAAGAGAGGTCAAACAATCTAATTCTTGCATACTAAACTAAAAAAAAAAGATCTTTTACTATATTTTTAATAAGCTAAGATTGGAATTTAAGAGAAATTTGTTCTAATAACTGCACTTGCTCTTTTATTTATTGATATCTTAATTAAAATATATGGAATTCAGAAATTACAACCCAGTTAATACTAATTGTCAAAGTTACTCAAACTGTTTGTATACTTTATTCAATAAGAACATTATGTATGAAATTTTTGTTCTGTTTCATAAATTTGAAACTGCTGTGTGAGTAATTGCTCAAATTTTGGTAAAATACATTACCGGTAATTTTATTGCAATTGCTTCTTTTTGCAAAATTGAGCATTCCAGCATGGTGGTACTGTTCCAAAGTGATTTTCTATTTGAAAACTGGGTTAAGGAATTGTTCTTAAGGATCTAAATCTTGTTGGCTACATAACATGTAACTCTGAAACAAACCAAACAAGCCTAAAACTGTTCTATGATATGATTTATTTCTCAATACCTTAATCTTTAGAAGAAGGTAAAAGAAGTTAGAATAAAGGAAAAGAGAAAGAAATGTGTCAGAATTACTCGACTTGTTATAGACCAATTGACTATCTTCTCTGGTGTTAAGATATACAAATACAGTATAATTTGAACTTTTCACCATGGAATCTTAGAGTCATAAGATTTAGAGCTAGAAAGGCCCTTTAGTATCATAGTGTCTGTACCTTGCACATAGTTAGCATTGAATTAATATTTGTTGAAAGTCCTGCACAATTATTTTCTTTGATTATTCATAGGAAAGATAACCCAGCTTCTAGAATCTTCTTTCCTCTTTCCTTTTCTACTCCAATGGCATAGTTTTAAAAGATTTCTCTATTTATTTGACTTCCTGCTGAAGTACAGGGAAGGGTTAGAATGATGATGGAAGCACTTAGGTAGCTCAGTGAATTGAGCAGTAGATCTGGAATCAGGAAAACCTGAGCTCAAATCCAGCTTTCGATGCTTATTAGCCATGTCACTCTGTACAAGTCACTTAACCTCAGTTTTCTTTAATCCACTAGAGAAGAAAAGTGCCAAACCCCTCCAGTCTCTTTGCCAAGTAAGCCCCATGGACAGTGTGGTCCATGGGCTTACAGAGTCAGACATAACTAAACAACTGAAAAACAACAAGAATCAAAATACAAAACAAACCTCAAACAAAAGAAAATGAGAATTCCTCAAGTATTAGTTGATTTGACAAAATGTTTATTTGTTTTTTTGAACCAGACCTGTAATTTTATTTGTGTAGAGGATATCTTGTGAAGAAATTCCTTCCACTGATACAGTTGGGCTTCTACTAAGCAGCTCACCATGTTAGAGTGCTGCCTGGGACTTTGAGGTTAAATAGATTGCACAGTTTCACAAAGACAATGAGAGTCAAGAATAGAACTCTGAGGTGGCTATCTTATTAACTATACCATGATTGTTTCCTTAATAAAGATGGTATGGTTAGTAAAATAAAATAAATTAGCATGAATTAATTTAATTAATTAAATCAGGTGATCATTTTCTGAAAGTTTTGATTGTTCAATGCATTATTCTGGGTGCTGAAGCATAAGATATAAGATATAATTTCTTACCTCAGGGAGCTTGCATATATTTCACATATACTGAGAGGTGGTCAAAAAGATCTAGCTTCAAGTCCTGCCACACACACACACACACACACACACACACACACACACACTGAGATATATAATACATACACACATATGTAGATATAAAAATATATATATATATATATATATATATATATATATATACACATACACACACACAAACATATATGACTTTTATGTATATATGAGCCTAGGAAGAGCTCCTTTAATTACTAGTGTCCTCAAGTAACTCTGAACAGTATAAATTGCACATTTTGGTATACGGAGTTTGTTCATGGGAATGAAAGGTTGAGAGTTTCCTTATGCTTATTAAACTTTAGGTCTACCTTTAAAAAAGGACAGTTTTTCCCAGTATTAAATTTTACCTGTTTCTGTTGGTGGTACCCCATCATCCTTCTTATCATCTAAGGTTTGCAAACTTAAAATTACATTAATTCTTTTTTTTCCCTAAACTCCTTTATCCAATCAGCTGCTAAATCTTATCTGTCCTTTTTCTAAAATATGATTCACAGTTGCTTTTTTCCTGCATTGATACAACCACTTCCTTAGTTCATATGCTCAGCACCTCTTCCTTGACCTATTTCAGCAGCTTCAGCTTGACTTCATTTCCTTTCCCTTTCCAGCCAATCTTTCACTGTCAACAAAATGCCATTTCTATAGCATTTACCTAAAAGCATCACTCCTTTATTCAAAAAGTTTTAGTGTCTTCCTGTTGCTCATGGGATAATATATGCTGGTATTTTTCTCTGATGCTTTAGATCCAGACTACCTTTCTGAATTGATTTTGTATTGCTCTCTGTCATACATTCTACAAGGCCTGCTTTGTTATTCCATATGTGTGTGTATATTATATATATATAATATATATATATATACATGTATATTACATATATCATCCTACATACATATATACATATTACCTATTCATAGCACATATGTTGTATATGTATATATTTATAACTACACCTATATATATGTAATAATTATATATACACACATGTTTATGCATGTAAATTATCTGTATATATTAGGGAATTGGGTGGCAAAGTGAATAGAATGCTGGACCTGGAGTCAGACAGATCCAAATACAAATCTATCCTTAGAAAATTATTAGTTGTTTAACCCTGATAAAGTCAATTAATCTCAATTTTCACAGCTATATAATGATGACAATAGGATATTCCTCCCAAAGTTGTTGAAAGGGCTAAATGATATAATATTTGCAATATGCTGTGCAGAATTTAAAGTGCATGCAACTTTATTTTTTTCCTTTCCTATGCATAAAGCATATATCTTTCGTGTCTATACCTTTGCTCAGACTATCACTCAAAAAAAGCATCCCACCCTCACCTCTATCATATTCCTCTTTTAGGCTTAGCTCAAGATCTACGTCCTATCAAGAACTTTTCTGATCCTCTGAAATTTCTTTATATTTACTCTGTAAGCATTTGAAATTAATTTATTTGTGTACATATTATTATTTCCCCTCTTCCAACAACCCAAAATAATATAATTTGGGTGGGCATAATCTGCTTCATTTTTCTCTCTATTATCACATTTGCATAATCAGCAAAGGTTCACATAATAGTTGCTTAAGAAATATCTGCCTTAAGAAACACCTGCTGAATTGACTTGGAATTGAATTGTTCTTTGGTTAGCAGAGATTCCCTCACATTAGCTGAAATAGTAAGGTTTTATAATTATAGAATTTCTATGTAAAATGGAGGATAGGACTACATCTTATTCTACCTTTTTTACTTTGTTATGGGAAAACTGAAATAGAGAGAGATGAAGTCAAATTATAGGTTAATAGAGACAGAGCTAGAAGGAATATTATGCAAGACCAACAAGTCTTACTCCATCATTTTATGAATGAGAATACTGAGGTTTAGTGATGAGTGATTTTTCCAAAAGCTAAGATCCATTTTGTCCAAGATTCAAGTAACAGATCTGAGACTCAAACGCAGGTACTTCTAAATTCAATGCTCAATCGAGTGCAAGGGAGATGTACATTAATTTTTTCTTTCTGTATTATTATTATTTGAAAATCCCTTAAACTCAACAAGAGTTGAGAAACATTCATCTTGGCAAATTAAAAAAAAAATGAGACAGTGGCAACCCATAGCTTTCTGAGTTTCCAAATGTCAAATAAGGCCTACAATAGAGAGTCCCAGAGCTAAATAATAAAAGAAGAGGAAGTCTTGGTACAAATTTTGTGTTTCTTAAGAATATCCTTTTGGTTTTGCATTCATCACAGGGGAACGTCTTGATTTTTAATCTATTAATTTAGACCCTTTTGATTTTGAGAAGAGAACAACTCTTCTGACAATCATTATGACCAATATGAGCCAAAAGTAAAAGAAAAAAGATGTCTCTGAGTACAAATGTCATTTAATAGTCATTCAAAATACATAATGAACAATGAGGTAATGGATGTCTACTGAAGGCACAAAAGCTTTGTGCCTTTTGGATATAATGAGACAGGATAACTTGAATGTCAATTTTCCATGCACTTAGAGTAAATAGTTATTACATATTATCATTCATTTGCATGACTCTCTATTGGAGAAAGTTCTATATTTCATTTAAAGGGTCCTACAGGGTTTTGTTTATGCAACTCAGTTGGGCTATCCCTAGTCAGTGTCTCTGCTTTAGAGAGCCCACTGTGAAATCATATAGCTTGAATGTTAGTCAATGCAACTCTCCTAATGTGTGAACTATCTAGGCCTACACATCTACAAATCAAGTTGTTTTGAGTTGTGCCCTTCCTCTGTGATCAGGAAGCTTTTGTAGATAGCTTTGAATTAGCATGTAGATAGATTTTAGCTGGACACAGAGATGATAATGGCAGCTTCATAACTAATGATGCCTTAAATTTGAATCAGAATACTGTGTAGAAAACTGTATTAATAAGACATTTGTATCATTCAAATACTAACCATTTATAGAATTGTAGACTTACTTCAAAAAGTAATTGTGAGGGAAGAAAGATTACTTGTAAATCATACGATTTAGACATGAATCTTCTTCTTTCATTGCTGTGGGAAGCTCCTGGCATAGAAATTTTTATATTTCAGGTAGAAATGGATTATTGAGAGAGACATTCTATAACTTTTTGTCTTAGAAAAGTAACTGGGAGCTCTAAGAAATTAATTCAGTTGTCAGAAATTACACTATTAGAACCATGACAAACTTAGTTCTTCTAAGGCCAGCTCTCTAGCTAATATACTATGTTTTCTTTAATAGTATTGCTATTGTTTTTGTTTCTTTGGTTGTTGCTATTCTCATTTTGTATTAAATGGAATTAAATATTTTTAGGATAAGTCACTATCCTACTATTGTCCTTTGCTATTGAATATTCAGTAGTGATTTTGTGTGTGTGTGTGTGTGTGTGTGTGTGTGTGTGTGTGTGCAGCTGGCTAAAACCATTGCTTGTTATAGTTGAATAAATAAGATGACACACCTCATCCCTGCCCTCCATTTATAGGCTCACCAAAAGTATTTTTGTGTGATAATGTTAGAAGCAGTCTGTAGAAAAATGATGATATGCATCCCACATGGCTCTTCTTTCTTCAGCTATATTTTTTCTATTTTAAAGCTTTTTATTCTGTGTAATTTAGAGTTTATGAATCTTTGGTATGGCACCATTTGCAATTTTTTTAGGTCAATGTTATGTGCAATTGATTGGACAGTGTTGATTTCTGTGGTACTTTATTCTTATCACCACATCTCAAACTCATTTTTCCTATGAAATTCAGAGAAAAATAATCTTTAAACAAAGCTGTCCTGATATATTTCTTTTATAATCTTATATGCATAGAGATTTTTATTTTAAATCTATTTCACAATTAGAATATATTTTCTATTGGCTATTTTTATGAAAGTTGTTTATGGAGAGTCTTATGATTACATTCTTTGATCTTGTTCATAGATCATATACTCCTTTTCAAGGTAAACCACTCTTGGTTGCATTCAACTAGTCTAATGCTGTATACTTACCATCATTCATTACTATTTTTTCAATTAAGTGATTTCAGGTGTTTCCAAAAGTATTCAATTAGGGTTCTGACCTGTTTAACATCATTATCATTATTGTCATCACAATTGAAATTAAAAACATCCTTCTAATTTTTTATGTTTATTTGGAAGAAATGGTCCTATTTGAAGTCACTATCCTACCATTATTTTTTCCATTTAATATTTCTGCTATCTTCAATGTTATTATTATTATCAGAAGGGACAATATGACATAATGGATAGAGGTCAGGTCTTAAAATAAGAAAGACCTGTGTTCAAGTCCTGTCTATGATACATATTAACTGGGTGTGGGCAACTAACTTCTCATTGCCCTTAGGCAACTTTTTTAAATCTGTAAGTTAATACTTAGAGGTTGATATGCATTGGTGGAGGGACTATCCACATAGGAATGTTGCTACACTAATAAAATTCCAATAAAATTCCCAAATATGTTATAATATTAAATGATAGAATGGTAATAATAGCTATTATTATGTTAACAGAATTTACTAAACTTTTACAATCCAAAAAAATTGATTTTCCCTATTTATTCATGCATAGATGTGTTATATTATAGGCAGTGAGAAACTTCATAATACTGAAGGCTAAAAAGTCTGGTCTCATAAAATTTCTAGCCCAATTTTTAAAATCAGAAGTTATAGAAGGTTTGGAGTAAGCCCTTGCTTGAATCTCTGGGCACTTGTCCAAGCTGAACCTCTAAATCTTTTGAAGTCTGCCCATCACTAATACTCATAGCAATGTCTAATCCAGCTGTCTGCTTCCTTTCCTGTTTTCCTTTCTCATTCTTCAGTCTATTCTGGAGATACCAGTTAGTATCTGCAATGTGTGGGATGTTTGGTAGAGTGAGTATTATATCATGAAAATATCCTTGCATAATATATTTGTATTCTTCTTGATAGATAATATTTTCATTATTTATCTTTCTTGTGGAGTCCCATTTGCATTCTGATAAATCTCATGGAACTCAGAGAAGCATAAATTATTTTAACTATCAATGATAATGATAATAATATTGTCTTTTTTCTGCAAGTAAATGTTCAGTTTCATCAAGACATGGCACATTTTAAGAAATCAATAAAAGATGGAAGAAACCAAAGCATAACATTAAATGATCAATTTAAGTGCTATTAACTCTGTACAAGGACCTATATAAAAATAAAACTAAACAAAAAATACTTCAAAGAGTAGTCAATGGAATGTTAATATTTATATTTTTTCATTACTAACAGTTTCATGACTTCAGCAGTTTCTAAATATATTGATTCTGAATAAATTTTCTTTAAAACATCCATCTATCTAACTACACATGTGTGCATATACATATACATACACACACACACATATATATATATATATATATATATACATCTATGTGGATATATATGCATGTGTATACACACATACACATGTACATACACACATATGGAGAGATATGCCAACTGAATTAAAATGAAAACTAGAAAGAAAATCTTAACATAGTTCATAAAAAAGACTTATGAGAATCAATTCTGTGGTCTGAGGAGATCCAGGAGGAAGAAAACAGGAAAGATTTGTGGATAATTGACTAGCCACTATTTAAAAAAAAGACATGCATCATCAAATAGTTTTTTGATGAATAATAATATTAATAAATTAGATACTTATATATTTATACATATATATCAAACTATTTTCAGCATTCCTTGAGGGCAGTACTTGTATTTCTAGTACCTAACATAGTGCTTGGCCCATTGAAAATGATTAAAAAACACTAGCTTGGAAGGCTTAAATAATTCAAGAATCTGTGGTTTTTATCCACATAGGACTTGTATAAAGTAGATAACAGTCAATAAACTTTTATTTTTTAATTTTACAGGTCCATGGAAAGCCCAGTGCTAAGAGCTGAGGGTACAAAGAAAGATAATAGTCCCTGCTCTCAAGGAGTTCACAGTCTAAAGGGGAGACAATATGAAATAATGCCAGAAGCTATAGAAAACTCAGATACAATGAAAATTGAGAACATTGGATTTAGCTGTGATGACTGCGTTTAACACCCAGAGTATATTAGAATCAGTCAGTCAGAATAAGGGAGAATGCTTGATCTTTGTGGAGGTGAAGGGGGAATGGCGATAAGAAGTAAGAGCAGTCACTACAGGAATCCGGCCAGCAGTGCCTCTCCCTCTCTCACTCCACCCACCAAATCATCTACGCAAATCTCCTATACAACACATACAGCTTGCACTGAGAGTGGGCGGGGCCATTCTCCAAGCATATATTAATAGAGTATTGTCCAATTGCTAATTAGTCTCAACTGCTAAGAGGCACCTCAGTGCAAGGAGAGCTTCAAGAGCTTCAGCTCATTACATCTCTCGCTTTCTTTTGTTTTAGGACACAGGTGGTCATGCCATCTATTCATGCCCTGATTTCTCAGGGAGGTGAGAGCCCCCAAAGGGAGGTGATCACACTCTCCCTGACTTCTCAGAAAAGGAGGTGAAAACACCAAAAAGGAGGTGATCACACTCTTCTCTGACATCTCAGGAAGCGAGATGAAAAGCACCAAAGGGAAGTGGGGGTTGCTAGTGGGATTCTGAGCTGAAGTGTCTTATTAGAAACAGGTATGTACAAACCCATCAGCATGGGAGGTATTACACAAGCACATAACAATAACTCAGAGGCTATTAGTGATGACTCTCCCCACAGTTAGTGCAGGCTCGATGTGATGTAACAAACATGAATTGTACATGCAAGAAGCAGTATGACAAACAATATAAATCAACATGGTGTTGTAAAAGATTTCCAGAAGTCCTAGAAAAAGGGTATGTAAACAGCAGTCACACATATGCCTTCTTCAGCAGCCAAGAGAGAGTCCAAAACCAATGTATTGTCCATTGCTTCATATGTCAGGGAAACCAATGATCCCCCCAAGTTTTTGAGGTCCTGCAACAGTCTTTTTATGGATTAGGAAATCCAATGATTCCAGCAGATTTTGAAGTCCTGCAACAGACTTATCATTTCTCAGAAAATCCAATGATTCCTAAGGGCTTTCAGCTCCTACAACAGTCTTATCATGTTTCAGAGAATCCAATGATTCCTGAGGGTTTTGAAGTCCAACAATTTTTGTTGTCCATGAGTCAAATGCCATAAGTGCCATGCTCTTTCAGTGGTGGGCACAATCAGCAATGGAACCACCCAATGTTTCTTGGATCTTCTGCTTCATTTCAAGGGTCTGCTCCATTTCTGTGTGATGGACAATCGTTGGCACCTATTTGATTTCTTCTCCATCTGTAGAGATACAAACAAACCCTCTCCCCCCAAGCAGTTAACCTATCTGGTCCCTTCCATTCACCACTCTCTGGGTCTTTCCACATCACCTGGTGATTATCTAAAGATAGTGGAGCTGCTCGCACTGGACACTGCCCTTATGGTGGGATATAAAACCTGTCTGCCGGAGCCAATGCATCTTTGTCAAAAATCAAGAATTTAATAGTATAAAGGGCTAGATTTAGAAGTTCTCTAGGGTTATCTGTGGCTCCCCCTTTCTTTTGTTTTTGGAGGAGTATCTTAATGTCTCTATTTTTCCTCTCTACTATTGTCTGTCTTTGAGGATTAAAGCCAAATGTGATGACTGTGCTTAGCACCCAGAGTATATTAGAATCAGCCAGAGTCAGAATAAGGGAGAATGCTTGATCTTTATTCTTTGTGGAAGTGAAGGGGGAATGATGATAAGAAGTGAGAGCAGTGGTGAGTATGAATCTGGCCAGCAGTGCCTCTCCCTCTCTCACTCCACCCACCAAATGATCTAGCCAATCTCTTATACAATACATCCAGCTTGCACTGAGAGCAGGTGGAAGCATTCTTTCTCCAAGCAAGCTTCAAGTGCTAAGAGGAACCTCAGTGCAAGGAAAGCTTCAAGAAATTCAGCCCATTATATTTAACATTAAGAGAACCTTAACTTTGAAATGTAAGTTTATATGTAAGATGGGAAATAAAGACAATGGTATAGATAATCCTTTCAAATGGTGAAGAATATATGAGAGTTAGAGAGATTGCTAGTTCAAGTGAATATTTTTGAGAATGAAGGATGATGAAATTTAGGTGGGTATAAAGAAATATTTAAGATTAAAGAAAAAGAGGAAATTATTCAGGAGAAAAGAGACTGAGAGGATACAGAAGCAGATTAGACCAAGATGATCTCCTTGACAAGGGGAAGGAGCACCATCTCCATTGCTACTGAGGAGAAAGTAATAGTGAGCCAATCAGAGAGAAATAAAATGATTGCTGCCACCATGAAGATTGAGATAGTATAAAACCAGATTAGTTCATCATGAAGTTACATAACATAATCTTTGCATAAGAGATTTTTTTACAGGAAATATGTAATTGAAAATAAAGGAAGGTCTTGTGTCTGAGCTAGACTCCTTCTTTATATCCAGAGATGAAAGCAAATCCTAATCCTATTCTGTTTTTAATCCTTAAAACAGCTTCATGGTAAGAAGTCCTCCTTAGTTCTACTGTATATCACAGCTTTCCCCACAATTTCTTCTGGGGACTGAATAATTTCATTCTACTTTTTTTGACTTTTAATCTTTTCTCCTTTAAATAATATCAAAAAAGTTTCTTTAAAGAAAGAATATGAAAGCTGTAGAGCCTTTTTTTTTTTCCAGAACAAATCATCTCTATCTTAGAATTATTAACATTTATTTTTAAAACTTCGAGTTCCAAATTCTCTTCTTAATAAGAAGGATGCTGGGAATATGGCAGAGTAGGAAATAAAATTTCAAGTTTTCCATATTTCCCCCACAAATAAAACAAACTTTTTTCTCAGGGCAAATCCAGATGAGTAAAAAATAAATAAGACTTGGGGCAGAATAAGGGTCCTCCTTGGATAATTGGGAGAGGATCCAAGAAAGATCCCAAGACAGAAGTTTAACAGGTGTGAAGTATAAACACCTCCAGGCTAGATTTCAACAAGTAGAAAACCCTGGGGCCAGTTGGGTTTGAGAGTAGTTTCATCTGAACCACAAGAATGTTCACCTGCTGGACAGTATAGGCAGTGGATTTGGAAATTTGAGTATCAGAAGATTGAAGGAACCTCTAGTGATAAGACATGGCAGGCTCAGCAGTGCTGCTGAAACACAGCACTTAGTGAGAAATACCAGCATCTTCAGTAAGTACAGAAGCAGTGGGGCAGGGAAGCTGCTGGCTGCAGCCACTTGTAGGAGAATGAAGTTCTTGGTTTGGGGTTCCAGGCCAAAGGGTAGAACTGAAGTAAAGCCAGAGACACAATTCCTCACATCTAGAATAAGAGATGGTTTCACTAATTAGTCATCATTTTAAAAAAAAATAAGTAGGCTAAAGAGAAAGAATTCAACCATAGAAAGTTACTATGGGAGTAGAGAAGACCTTGATTCATTCCCAGAGAAGTACACAGAAGTAAAAGAAAAAAAAAAAAAAAGGTGTTTCCTACTACAAAGAATAATGTTAAATGCCTACCTGACCAGAAGAAATTTATAGGAGAACTCAAAAAAGATTGTAAAAATCAAATGAAAGGAAAAACAAACAAAAAAAAAAGTCTGATAAAAACAAGACGATTAAGAAAGGACAGTCAGCCAACTAGAATCTTAAAGAATAAAATGATTCTTTAAGAATTAGAATTGGACAATCAAAAATCAGTGAAATGATAAGAGACCAAGAAAGAAAAACAAATTATAAAGAATGAAACAATAGAGGAGAATATGAAACATCTTATAAAAAAAACAACAGAAGTGAAGAACAGATCAAGAAGAGAAAACAAGAAAAATTGCATTACCTGAAATCTGTGACAAAAAAAAAGAACTTTGATACAATAATACAAGAAATAAATCAAACTATCATGAAGTGACAAAATAGAGGGGAAAATAGAAATAGAAGTAATTTACCAATCACTATCTCAAAGAGATCATACAAAGAAAACATCTAAAAGCATTATATACTAAATTTCAAAATCCCCAGCTCAGAGAGAAAATTTACAAGAAACAAACAAAAACTTCCAAAAAAACTTCAAATATACTGGAGCTACAATTACAGTTGTACAGGATTTATCCAAAGCTACAATAAAATCCTTCAGGTCTTGGAATAGTATATTTCAGCAATCAAAAAAAAATAAGCATATAAAAAAAAGAATTGTGCCCCAAAATATCATATCCAGCAAAATTAAGTATTATATTGAATGGGAAAAATGAATATTTAACAAACTCTCACATATTCAGGATTTTGTATCAAACAAACCTGAACTCAGTAGAAATTTTAATATGTAAGAGCTGGCACTGAAGACTCATTTTAAGTGATTCAGTAAGAACAAATTGTTTATATTTTATATGTAGAAATGTAAACTATATTTTTAAAATTAACATTAGTAATTGGTCGAAAAGAAAGATTGGGGTAAAGCTAAGTATGGTGTGACTCTAAAAAGCAAAACTTGCCTATAAAATTGTAAAAATAGTAATTAGGCTACATGAATGAGGTGCAGAGGAAGAACAAACACAGAAGCACTGGATGGGGCAGGAAGTCTGGTAATTCTGAAAACTCACATGAAAAATGGGTCAAACAGGGAACAATACACATGTAGGTATGTATATATGTATGTGCCAAGAGGGGTATAGCACTGTCCAAAATCTATAATTAAATAAGGCTGGAGAAAATAGGATAAGGTGGGGTATAAAAGGGTATGTAGGTTAATGGAAGTGGGACAAAAATATATAAATAAATGGAAAAGGGATAAAGAGAGGGAAAGTGTGCAGGGAGAAGATAAGGGAGGCATGCATGGGTGGGAAATGTTAAGTAATCACAAGGCAAGGTAAGAAGTAGAAATAAAATAGAAGAGTTAATGAACAGAATAACAAGGATTAGGAGTTGAATTTATTAGAAAAGAAAATTAAGAGTTGTATTTATTGATTTGAGTCAAAGTCAAACTTAAAAGATTCAATCAAGAGAGAAATCTATATTTTATGTCAACCATATTAATATTGTTTTGGATGCATGTTTATGTATGTGTATTTGCATATTAGCATTTTTATATGTGTGTATATATAAGTATAGGCATATATATAGAGAGATTTGAATGTATATATTTATATGCACGCATACATACACATGCACAAAACATATATGTGTGCATACATACATGTACATGTACACATAAATATATCTGTGGCTTAAGTGTAGTCTGCTAGGGGAAGGATGAAAGGGGGAAAAAAGAATAAAGTAAAAAGTGTACAGTGGAGAACAAAAGAAAACCTACAAAAGAAGCAAAGAAAAGATGGACAGTCATGAATATGTCTTCTATTATTATATACACTTTCTTGAAATGGAAATTTGTTGTTATGGATTTTGAATCCTCCCTAATGTTCTCCTGGGCATATGACAATGTTTTTTTTTTTTTTTTTTTTTTTTTTTCCCCTGTTTCTGGGCTTTTCCATTTTGCTTTTTTTTTTTTCTTTTTGTTTTAAGTGCATAAATTAAAAAAAAAAATCTCTCCCTTCTCTTCTCCTCCACAGGTCACATATGTATAGTAATGCAAAACATTTACATAATGGTCATGTTGTGAAAGAAAACACACAAAAAATCTTCAAGGAAAATTTAAAAAGTTTAAAAAAGTATGCTTCAATCTGTGTTCAGGTAACATAAGTTCTTTCTCTGGAAATGGATAACATTTTTTATCATAAGTCCTTCAAAGCTGTCTTGGATAATTGTATTGCTAAAACTAACGAAGCCATTAATAGCTTATCAATTTACAATACTGTTGGTACTTTATAAACAGTACATTTCATTTTATATCAGATCATGAAAGTCATTCCAGGTTTTTCTGAGAGTTTTCTGAAAGATCCTGCTCATCATTTGTTATATTCTTTTAAGTGTGTTTAAAAAATCTTTTTTGTTACCGTAGTAACTTTCTACAGTCCAAATGTTTTTCTGTTGTTTGCTCATTTTACCAGCCTATTACTTGACTTTTAACTATTTGTTATAGTAGGACTCTGCTTCCAGGGTTGAAGGGTGCAGCTGTTTTCAAAGTTACTTCTAGGTACTTGTAACTTTTTAGTTTTCCTCAGGTGGTTCACGTTAAGGAGAAATGTTTTTATAATCTCCTGGTTTGTGGTCTTGTCTGTGAACAACCACAAGCACTCTTTTCTGCCCTGGAACTGTGAAGATGATCCATGTCTACTGTAGCTAGAAGCTCTAGTCTTTTAGTGATCCTTCTTGCCTTAGGACTGCCACTCAGCACTGTGACCCAAATCTAGGTATGAGCAAAGCAACAGATTCCTGCCTCAGTGCTAATAAAGAGACCTCTAAAATTTCCCTACTTTCTGAGCACTAAAAAAAAAAATCTGAAAGTAACTATTGCTGCTGACGACTAAGTGGCTCCAAAGGTCTGATCCTGATTTTCTAGGGCTGAGACTCTGCTGGTGCATCTGTGTACTGTACTCCATTTTGAGCCCAGTGTGACAGTTCTTTCCTGCTTACCCTCTATGTTATTTTTGGCACATATGGGCTGCGAGTTCTAGAAAAGCCACTGTTGGCTCTGATTTAGTATTATTGAGGTTTGTTCCTGATTTGCAGGGGACTAGTTCTGAGCTGGCACAATCTGTGCTGGACTGTGTGTGCTCCACTCTCATCCTGGTGCAATAGACCTTTCTTGCCCATCTCCTAAGTTGTCGTGGACTGAAAAATTGTTTCAATCTCTGTCATTTTATGCGTTGCCACTCTAGATTTTGTTTAGAG
Source organism: Antechinus flavipes (assembly GCF_016432865.1). Classification (NCBI taxonomy): domain Eukaryota; kingdom Metazoa; phylum Chordata; class Mammalia; order Dasyuromorphia; family Dasyuridae; genus Antechinus; species Antechinus flavipes. The sequence continues at coordinate 131,856,013 of NC_067403.1, read as the reverse complement.
TCATTATTTAAAGGTATTTGGAGGGATTTGGGGGAGAGTTCAAGTGAAACTGCCTTTATTCAACTATCTTGGTTCCCCCTATATTAAATTCAAATATATTTCAGAAATGGTGGGAAATGATTTCCTTTTGGCTGCTTGAATGGTCCATAATTACCCATTCTACAACATAGATCAATTCATATAATACTTAAACGTTGGATGTTCTCAGACTGACTCCTTCAGAGAAATAGCCTCTAAACCACTTGCATTTTTACAATGTTCCAATTGTTTTCTTTTATTCTTCACATTATTTTTTTAATATATTTAAATAGAGCAAATAGCTTGTCATGCTGATTTAGTGAGATCAGGATATTTGATTAAGGTCACATGGTTGATGAGTAGTAGAAAGAGAATTTAAATCCAGGTCTTTTAACTCTAAGTCCATTGCTCTTTCTAGCAAGTGTTTGAGGTCAGATAGGGACTTTTATTCTGCTTTCTGTGCAGCCTGAGACTTACCCATTCTACCACGTTGTATCTCTCCTTTAAACAGACATTGAGAGAAAACATAGCAGAGTGGAGACAAGCTTTGCAATCAGAAAATACCATCTCACATACTGATTTTTGTGTGATGCTGGGTAAGCCAGTTACTTTCTCTATGTTTCAGTTAACTCATTACTCACATAAGAAACTTGGACTCAGGGCTCTCTAACTACATTTCTAGTTTTAAAACTATCATTCTTAAGTATCTGTGAATTATGGATATTGGGAACAAAAAAGAAAAATGTAATAGACATTCTGTGTGAAACTGAAACTATGAACTACTCAAATTACATTAATGGAAAGGAGGGTTTCTTTGACTTTTTCACCAAGTCCTCCTTCCACCCTCTGCTACCCTTCAAAGATTTGAACTTTCTTTTGTTTATTTTCTCTCCTCATTAGATTATAAGCTCCTTGAAAGTATACACTATCTTTCTTTTTCATATTTGTATACCAGTATAATGCCTACCACATAGTATGGACTTAATAAATATATATTGCCTATTAATTACTATACTGCATCATATATTAAATGGGAATATTGAAAGAGACTAATTGTTTTTAATAAATTAACTGAAGTGACATATGCACATATATTATATTGCTATATATTCACATATATTGTATATGCTCGTGTCTCTATCTTCTATTTATCTGCCTATCATTTTCAGAGATTAAAGAGTGTTTTTCTCCATATTAGGTAAAGTCTCATATGCATATATGCACATACATGGATCTTATATATACATATGTATGTATATACACATATACATTATACACACACATGCATATATGTATACATATACTTGTGCATATAGGTTTCTGGGTCTCATCTCTTTTTTTAAATTTTTTTTTATTATTTTTTTAAATTTTATTTTATTTAATAATAACTTTATATTGACAGAATCCATGCCAGGGTAATTTTTTTAACAACATTATTCCTTGCACTTGTTTCTGTTCCGATCCCCTCGCCCCCTCCACCCCCCCACCCCCCCCCACCCCCGTCCACCCCCTTCCCTAGATGGCAAGCAGTCCTATTTATGTTAGATATGTTGCAGTATATCCTAGATACAATATATGTTTGCAGAACCAAACAGTTCTCTTGTTGCACAGGGAGAATTGGATTCAGAAGGTAAAAATAACCTGGGAAGAAAAACAAAGGTGCAGATAGTTCACATTCGTTTCCCAGTGTTCTTTCTTTGGGTGTAGCTGCTTCTGTCCATCATTTACCAATTGAAACTCAGTTAGGTCTCTTTGTCAAAGAAGTCCACTTCCATCAGCATACATCCTCATACAATATCGTTGTTGAAGTGTATAATGATCTCCTGGTTCTGCTCATTTCACTTAGCATCAGTTCATGTAAGTCTCACCAAGCCTCTCTGTATTCATCCTGCTGGTCATTTCTTACAAAACAATAATATTCCATAACATTCATAAACCACAATTTACCCAGACATTCTCCAATTGATGGGCATCCATTCATTTTCCAGCTTCTAGCCACTACAAATAGGGCTGCCACCAACATTTTGGGACATATAGGTCCCTTTCCCTTTTTTGGTATTTCTTTTGGATATAAGCCCAATAGAAACACTGCTGGATCAAAGGGTATGCACAATTTGATAACTTTTTGGGCGTAATTCCAGATTGCTCTCCAGAATGGTTGGATTCGTTCACAACTCCACCAACAATGCATCAGTGTCCCAGTTTTCCCGCATCCCCTCCAACATTCATATTATTCTTTTCTGTCATCTTAGCCAATCTGACAGGTGTGTAGTAGTATGTCAGAGTAGTCTTGATTTACATTTCTCTGATCAATAATGATTTGGAACACTCTTTCATATGAGTGGTAATGGTTTCACTTTCATCATCTGAAAATTGTCTGTTCATATCCTTTGACCATTTATCAATTGGAGAATGGCTTGATTTCTTATAAATTTGAGTCAGTTCTCTATATATTTTTGAAATGAGGCCTTTATCAGAACCTTTAACTGTGAAGATGTTTTCCCAGTTTGTTGCTTCCCTTCTAATCTTGTTTGCATTAGTTTTGTTTGTACAAAGGCTTTTTAATTTGATATAATCAAAATTTTCTATTTTGTGATTAGTAATGCTCTCTAATTCATCTTTGGTCACAAATTTCTTTCTCCTCCACAAGTCTGAGAGATAAACTATTCTATGTTACTCTAATTTATTTATAATCTTATTTTTTATGCCTAGGTCATGGACCCATTTTGATCTTATCTTGGTATATGGTGCTAAGTGTGGGTCCATGCCTAATTTCTGCCATATTAATTTCCAGTTATCCCAGCAGTTTTTATCAAATAATGAATTCTTATCCCAAAAGTTAGGATCTTTGGGTTTGTCAAACACTAGATTGCTATAGTTGACTATTCTGTCTTGTGAACCTAACCTTTTCCACTGATCAACTAATCTATTTCTTAGCCAATACCAAATGGTTTTGGTGACTGCTGCTTTATAATATAATTTTAGATCAGGTACAGCTAGGCCACCTTCATTTGATTTTTTTTTCATTAAATCCCTTGAGATTCTTGATTTTTTATTGTTCCATATGAATTTTGTTGTTATTTTTTCTAGATCATTAAAATATTTTCTTGGAAGTCTGATTGGTATAGCACTAAATAAATAGATTAGTTTAGGGAGTATAGTCATCTTTATTATATTCGCTCGGCCTATCCAAGAGCACTTAATATTTTTCCAATTGTTTAAGTCTGACTTTATTTGTGTGGAAACTTTTTTGTAATTTTGCTCATATAATTCCTGACTTTCCTTTGGTAGATAGATTCCCAAATATTTTATGCTATCAGCAGTTATTCTGAATGGAATTTCTCTTTGTATCTCTTGCTTTTGGATTTTGTTGGAGATGTATAAAAATGCTGAGGATTTATGGGGATTTCTTTTGTATCCAGCTACTTTGCTAAAATTATGAATTATTTCTAATAGCTTTTTAGTAGAATCTCTGGGGTTCTCTAGGTATACCATCATATCATCTGCAAAGAGTCATAGTTTGGTTTCCTCATTGCCTACTCTAATTCCTTTAATATCTTTCTTGACTCTTATTGCAGAGGCTAGTGTTTCTAATACAATATTGAATAATAATGGTGATAGTGGGCAACCTTGCTTCACTCCAGATCTTACTGGGAAAGGTTCCAGTTTTTTCCCATTGCATATGATGCTTACTGATGGTTTTAAATATATGCTCCTGACTATTTTAAGGAAAAGTCCATTTATTCCTATGCTCTCAAGTGTTTTTATTAGGAATGGATGTTGGATTTTATCAAATGCTTTTTCTGCATCTGTTGAGATGATCATACGGTTTTTTGTTTGGTTGGTTATTGATATAGTCAATTATGCTAATAGTTTTCCTAATATTGAACCAGCCCTGTATTCTTGGTATAAATCCTACTTAGTCATAGTGTATTATCCTGGGGATGATTTTCTGTAATCTTTTTGCTAATATTTTATTTAAGATTTTAGCATCAATATTCATTAGGGAGATTGGTCTATAATTTTCTTTCTCTGTTTTCAGCCTACCTGGTTTAGGTATCAGTACCATGTCTGTGTCATAAAAGGAGTTTGGTAGGACTCCTTCAATCCCTATTTTTTCAAATAGTTTATACAGCATTGGAGTTAATTGTTCTTTAAATGTTTGATAGAATTCACATGTAAATCCATCTGGTCCTGGGGATTTTTTCTTAGGGAGTTGATTGATAGTTTGATCTATTTCTTTTTCTGAGATGGGACTGTTTAGGATATTTACTTCTTCCTCTGTTAGTTTGGGCAAGCTATATTTTTGGAGGTATTCTTCTATTTCATTTAAGTTGTCAAATTTATTGGCATGAAGTTGGGCAAAGTAACTCCTAATTATTGCTCCAATTTACTCTTCATTAGGGGCGAGTTCTCCCTTTTCATTTTTAAGACTAACACTTTGATTTTCCTCTTTCCTTTTTTTAATCAGATTTACTAAGGGTTTGTCTATTTTGTTGGTTTTTTCATAGAACCAACTCTTAGTTTTATTAATTAATTCAATAGTCTTTTTACTTTCAATTTTATTGATCTCTCCTATTATTTTTAGAATTTCAAGTTTAGTGTTTGACTTGGGGTTTTTAATTTGTTCCTTTTCTAGCATTTTTAGTTGCAAGCCCAATTCATTGACCTTCTCTTTCTCTATTTTATCCAAATAGGCCTCTAGAGATATGAAATTTCCCCTTATTACCGCTTTGGCTGCATCCCATACATTTTGGTATGATGTCTCATTATTATCATTTTCTTGGGTGAAGTTATTAATTATGTCTATGATTTGCTGTTTCACCCAATCATTCTTTAGTATGAGATTATTTAGTTTCCAATTATTTTTTAGTCTACTTTCCCCTGGCTTTTTGTTGAATGTAATTTTCATTGCATCGTGGTCTAAAAAGGATGCATTTACTATTTCTGCCTTACTGCATTTGAGTTTGAGGTTTTTATGTCCTAATATATGGTCAATTTTTGTATAGGTTCCATGAACTGCTGAAAAGAAAGTGTACTCCTTTCTGTCTCCATTACATTTTCTCCAGAGATCTATCATATCTAATTTTTCTAGTATTCTATTTACCTCTTTGACTTCTTTCTTATTTATTTTGTGGTTTGATTTATCTAATTTTGAGAGAGCAAGGTTGAGAACTCCCACTATTATAGTTTTACTGTCTATTTCTTCTTGCAGCTCTCTGAATTTCTCTTTTAAGAATTTAGATGCTACACCACTTGGTGCATATATGTTTAATATTGATATTGCTTCATTATCCATGCTACCCTTTAGCAAGATATAGTGGCCTTCCTTATCTCTTTTAATTAGATCAATTTTTGCATTAGCTTGATCTGAGATCAGGATGGCTACCCCTGCTTTTTTGCATAGTAGATTTTGCTCCAACCTTTTACCTTTAACCTGCATGTATCTCCCTGCTTCAGGTGTGTTTCCTGTAAACAACATATTGTAGGATTCTGGCTTTTAATCCATTCTGCTAACCACTTCCTCTTTATGGGGGAGTTTACCCCGTTCACATTTATGGTTAAAATGACCAATTCTGTATTACTTGCCATCTTGTTAACCACTGTTTATGCTTTTCTCCCTTCTTTCCTCTTTACTCCCCTTCCCAGTATTAAGATTGTGAGCACCACTTGCTTCTCACAGCCCTCCCTTTTTAGTATCCCTCCCCCCACCTTAGAGTTCCTCCCCCTATCTAACCCCTTTCCCTCCCAGTTTCCTTATTCCTTTCCACTTAGCTTATTCCTTCCCTTTTCACTTTTCCCTTCTCACTTTTCAATGAGGTGGGAGAAGTTTCACCATAAATTGAATATGTCTAAAATTTTTCTCTTAAAGCCCATTCTGAAGGCAGTAAGATACCCACTATATTCATCCCCCTCCATTCTTTCTCTCAGATATAATAGGTTTCCTTCGCCTCTTCATGAGAAGTAGTACCCCCATTTTACCCTTTTTCTGGTACAATGTTCTTTCAACATCTAGTTTCTAGAATAAGGCATACATGTATTCTTTATACATCTTTATATCAGAAATATAATTCCCAAGATTAATCTTCACTTTTTAGATTTCTCTTGAGTTCTATATTTGTAGATCAAACTTTTTGTTAAGTTCTGGCTTTTTCATCAAAAATAGCTGAAATTCACTTACTTCGTTGAATGTCCATCTTCTTCCCTGGAAAAAGATGCTCATTCTCGCTGGGTAAGTTATTTTTGGTTGCATACCAAGTTCCTTAGCCTTTCGGAATATCATATTCCAGGCCCTTCGATCCTTTAATGTGGATGCTGCCAGATCCTGGGTGATCCTTATTGTGGCTCCTCGATACTTGAGTTGAGTCTAGCTGCTTGCGATATTTTTTCCTTTGTCTGTGGGTTCTGTCATTTGGCCACTATATTTCTTGGTGCTTTGATTTTAGGATCCCTTTCAGTAGGTGATTGATGAATTCTTTCAACGTCTATTTTACCCTCTGTTTCTATGACTTCTGGGCAGTTCTCTTTGATAATTTCCTGGAAAATAGTGTCCAGGCTCTTTTTTTCATCATGCTTTTCTGGGAGTCCAATGATTCTCAGATTGTCTCTCCTGGATCTGTTTTCCAGGTCTGTTGTCTTCCCCAGAAGGTATTTCACATTCTTTTCCATTGTTTGATTTTTTTGGATTTGCTTGACTGATTCTTCTTGTCTCCTCGAGTCATTCAATTCCAATTGTTCAATTCTGATTTTCAGTGAAGTATTTTCTTCACTCACTTTTTAAAAATCTTTTTCTAATTGTCCCATTGAATTCTTTTGTTCTATGGAATTTTTTTTCCATTTCGCCAATTTTGGTTTTTTGAGAGCTATTTTCTGTTTCCAGTTCACTAATCCTATTTTTCAAGGATTTTATTTCTTTATCCACTCTCTCTTTAAGTGAGTGGGATGACTTCTCCAGACTCTCTTGCCAAGCCTCCCTCTCCTTTTCCCATTTTTCTTCTAGCTCTCTTGTGAGAGTCTTTTTAACTTCTTTTATGAGGTTCATCTGTGCTGAGGAACAGATGATCTCCTCCTTTGGAGATTCACCTGGAGACAGTCTGTTTTTAGTCTCCTCAGGATTTAGAGTCTGCTCTCTATCTGTATAGAAGCTGTCAAGGGTTAAAGTCCTCTTCAATTTTTTGCTCATTTTGTCAAAGAATCAAAGACAAACTAGCAAAGAAAAAAGAAAGAACCCCTAAATGGAGTCTGCTTTTTTGGGGGGGAGGGGCTGGGTGGTGTTACCGAGCTTCCTCTACAGACTGCGGGGGCAGCAGCGAGGCACTAGCCCTACTGTGCTGCGCCTGTGCTCTGAGACTCTGAGAGTGCTGAGACACTGTGGGGGAGGGGTGGTCAGGTCCCGAGAGACTCCAGCTGTTTGGGATTGTATTCTTCGCCCCGGTGTTTTTAGCTTCTCTGCTGGGCTGCTGACTTGCTGCCAGGGCAAAGTATCCAATCCTGTAGCAAAGCTCTCCCCACAGAGACGGCTGCGATCACACCCCACCCCCTCTCCGGTCTGCTCCCGTGCTCTCGCTGACGCTGCTTGCCTGCCCTCAGCCTGCACCTGATCTAAAACCATCCCCACCCTCGAGCAAAAACAGACCTTTCTTGGCGAGTTTCAATGATGTCTTCTCTTGGTAACTATTTGTGGGTTTTTTTCAGTGAAGCATTAATTCAGAGATTTGTAATGAAATGGATAGTGAGAGAGAACGCGGAGCTTACACAGCTGTCTGCCTCCTCTCAGCCATCTTGGCCGGAAGTTGGTCTCATCTCTTAATATAGATACCTAGATATATACCCTTCCCATATATGTTTATGTATGTGTGTGTACACACACATACACACATACACACACACACACACACACATACACACACACCCCTATACACATATTATTTATCTATCTATCTGTCTATATCTATATCTATCTATAAGATAATGCAAATGGAAGTGATTCAGTTTCTGGCATGGTCCGAGTTTCACAAGCATACAACAATGAAGTCCGCACAATAGCTCTGTGAACCTTCAGTTTGGTAGTCAGTGTAATATATCTCTTCTCCAATACTTTATCTTTGGAACTTCCCAAACAGTGAGGTGACTCTGGCAAAGCATATGTTACTCTTATTATTATTATGGACATCCCTAGAAAGTAATACTGCCAAAGTAAGAGAGCTCATCTACAATATTCAAAACTTCTCTATTTTCTGTAATAAATGCTTCCACATATGGGTGGTGTGGTGCTGGCTGGAAGAGCACTTATGTTTTCTTGGTGTTACTTATTAGCACAAATTAGCACAAATGACAGAGAATCGAATCATACTTGGCTAAAGTACAACGATACTGTCCATGGGATTTTCTTTTTACATTTAATTTATTCTATTTATTTATTTGTTTGTTTGTTTGTTTTGCTGAGGCAGTTGGGATTAAGTGACTTGCCCAGGGTCACACAGCTAAGAAGTGTTAAGTGTCTGAGATCAGATTTGAAGTCAGGTCCTCTTGACTTCAGGACTGGTGCTCTATCTCCTGGGCCACCTAGTTGCAAATATATGGAAGTGATTTGCCATTTCATGATCCTGTAGCTTATAACAAACAGAAATTAAGTAGCCTGCCCAGGGTAACATAGTTGGTAAATGATTGAAATTGAATTTGAACGTCTTTCTGACTCCAGGATCTATCATTCAGCTAATGATATGAATGTGAAAGACATTCCCTTTGAAGGACTGTGTGTGTATGTGTGTGTGTGTGTGTGTGTGTAGTGTGTACGGGATTTATGTACCTAGTGATTACAAATATAGGATAAAGCTATCTGAAGGAAATGTAACATTTTCCCTTAGGGAAAATGAAATAGAGAAGAGAGGGTGGCAGATTCTGAATAAGCAGGTTATATCTCAAGTCCCGCCAACAACCATTTATTGAACATGACCCCAGAAGAGCAGTAGGCATGAAGAATACAAAAAAAAGAAAAGTGAAAACAAAAGTCTCATCTCTCAAGGCACTTACAACCTAATGAGGGAGACATTAGGCAAATAACTATGGACCAAATTGGAGATGATCAGCTAAAGGGAGATGTGAGCATGAAGAGGGATTGGAAAAGACTTCTACATGTGAGGATTTTGACTGGGGACTTGAAGGAAGTTAGGGAAACCAAGTAGATGGCAGAAAAAAAGAGAAAGAGAATTCCAAGCAATATCATTATATAACATTAAAACTTTATAAAATACACAGGATGCCTATTATCATCTTCCAGATTTCAAGCAGAACCAGGACAGAACCAAACAGTCACCATAATAGGATCTTTTATTTGTATGTTGATCCTGAGAGTCTAACAAAATTACCAGGTTTGAAACAACATGTTTTAGTTTCATTTTCTCAGGACAGTGCAATAAATATCCAAATATATGAATTCTAATCCTGGTTCAGTCATGTACTACATACCTGATCCATTACCTCTTTGAGTTTCACTTTTGTTATTTGTATAATTAGGGAGTTGCATTAGACAGTCTCCAAAGATACCTTTTACTTGTGCATCGTGGCTCTGTACCTCCTCTAAGAATTGTGACCTACTTGGAGGCATCCCTAAAACATCTGCTGAACTGTGTTCTCAAGGGTAAAGGAATAACATTCCATGGCTTCAGTTTGCCTAGATTTTCCTTCAGCTATAAGTCACAATAACTTAAGGCCTTAAGGAAATGCAAATAATATGAAAGAGATACCCCATACTTGTAACAATGCCAAAACTTATGCGCTTGGATTTGTGGAGAGCTCTCTTCAATCCAGCTAAATAGGATATACTTTCTAAAAGGAGAAAACCCTTTCAACATCACATCAAGAATCCCTTTTTTTAAATCTTCCAATCTAATTTTGGTGCTATGCTTATGCTATGATGCTGTGTCAAAAGATACCTCTATTTCCCAAGGTGCATTTAGTCTTTAAACTTCATTAAAAGGCTATTTTGAACTAAGCATTTATTTTTTAATCCAGGTGAAATATTTATGGTTTTTGGTAATTGTCTTCCCTGGCCATTTTCCTTCGTGTTTTAGTATGGAGTCTTTTGACTGAAGTGGGAAGCTTGCAAATTTCTCTCTGCCCTGCACCTGATTATGGGTAAAGCCGGTTTTCACAACTCCTCCTTTCATATGTTCCTCTGAGTAGGATTTTTTTTTTCATTTATCATTTTCATCCTGCTCCAGAACATAGTGGGGAGAGGATAGGGTTCTTTGAAATCTGCATCAGAAGATAACAAGGGAGAGCTAAGTTGTTTAAAAATACTACCTCCTAGGGAAAGTTCTTTCTAGTTCTTCTAACTGAACCTTCCCCTCCTACAAGGCTATTATTTCATTTTGTTTGGGCATATCTAGAATGGCTCAGATCATTTAAAACTGCTTTGGATTAGTCCAATAGTATGCTATCAGTAAAAACCATCCTGATTTAGTTAGGTTGTTAACTTAGAAGAAAGAGAGTTAAAATCAGATTCAAGTAGGCCTGAGAACAAATCCAGTCTCAGAACTAGATATGTGATTGTGAGCTCATCATTTACTCTCTAGTCCTCAATTCTTCCATTTGTAAAATGAACATAATAATCATACTTATCCTATAGGGTTATTGTGAAAAACCTATGTAATAACATGTAAAGTGTTTTGCAAACCTTAAAAATCAATAATCATCAGATGGAATCTAAGTGACTGGAAACAGAATATTCCTCCTTTTTCCTTCCTTCCCTCTTCCCTTTTCCTTCCTCCTCCTCCTCTTCTTCCTCCTCCTCTTCTTCCTCCTTTTTCCTCTTCCTGCTCCTGCTCCTCCTACTTCTCTTACTCCTCCTCTTCTCTCTCTCTCTCTCTGTCTCTGTCTCTCTCTGTCTCTTTGTCTCTGTCTCTCTGTCTCTCTCTCCATCTCTTTCTCTATCTCTGTCTCTCTGTCTCTCTCTCTCTCACACACTCTCTCCCTATCTCTCTGTGTCTCTCTCAGAATGTATTTAGTACTTGTTATTTGCCAGGTACTACGTTAAAAAATTTACAATTAGCTTATGTGATCCTCACAACAACTCAAAAAAGTAGTACCATTGATTATTCCTATTTTACATTAGGAGAATATTGAGGCAAACAGTGATTAAGTGATTCCCCCAGGGTCAGACAACTAGTAAGTGTCTAAATCCTGGATTTGAACTCAGTTCTTCCTGTCTCCAAAACTGGAACAGTGCTACCTTGTTACTTCATTTGCATTTGAGCAAATGAAATACACATAGACTCATGCTTTCTAAAGAGAAATGGGGAAGAATGAAGTGGAAGAGTGTCACCACTGTTTTGTCAAATAGAGACAATTATATGCCCATTCTGCATTTATGGATGGTAGCAGTACCAAATTGTCCTTTTGTAGTGGTCACATGTCTGGGGCAACTTATCAGTTAAGTAATATCTTTCTTTCTCTTCCTTTCTTCTTTAGGGATTGCAGGAAGAGAAGGCTCATTCTTATTAAAGCTCTTCATGGCTCAAGTAGGATAATCATAGTGAAACCCAGTTATAATAGTAAATATATGCTCCAGGGTTCTTTTAGATAATTCTTTAATATTAACACATTTGAAATGTTATATAGAATCAGTTAAAATCCATATATTAGTAGTAATTTTTATGAACTATTGATGAATTTAAGGGAGAACAATGGGGGAATGTACCTTTAATTTCTAGATGAGGAAACTATATTGACCAGTAAGGTAAGAAACTTCCTGAAATTTACAGCATTAGAAAGTAGCCTAGATTCTAACTGGCTGGGATGATTGGCCTGGATTCAGGAAGATCTAAGTTCAAATATGATCTTAGACATTTACTTGTTGTATGATGCTGGGCAAATTACTTAACTGTGTTTGCTTCAGTTTCCTTATATAAAATGAGCTGGAGATGGAAATAGCAAACAGTTTCAGTATTTGCTAAGAAAAGCCCAAAATGATCACAAGTTGGATATGAGTAGAAATGACTAAAAAATAAAAAGAGTATAGGTTGGATAGCTTGCCTATGGTCAGGTGGCTGGCATATGTGAGAGGCAGAACGCTTACCCACATCTTCCTGGCTTTGAATCCATTTATATATTCAATAGTTGACATTTTCTGAAAAAAAAATAGACTCAAGTTTGTATAATATGTAAAACATGGTCACATAAATAAGAAAGAGAGAAATATCATTGTATAATGGATAGAAGGTTGGCACTGAAATCAGGAAGACCCATATTCAAAACTTTTTAGGTTTAAACTTAAACTCTCAACAGCCCAAACAACAAGCTACAGCTATATATTAGAAACGAGTTGTTGATTTATATTGGTGGAGGGGGTTTGCACACTTGCATTTTTTTTCACACTGATGAAATCACAAATATAACATTTATGGAAGACCAAAATATTTCCTTGTTTAGAATATGCTTTGGAAGGAACTGACATCTCATAAATTTGGATGGAGACAAAAAAATTCTGTAATAGTTTTTCTTTAAAGCCACAAATGTATTCATAATCTCTTGTTAATATTTTAAAAGCACTTAAGAGATTATGGTGAAAGATTTGGTAGAGAACATTGTGATTTAGCATAAGCTTCTCATTTTACAGATGAAGAAACTGAGGCTCAGGAGTTAAATGCCTTTTAATTTAAGAGTTTAAACAGAATAATTTTTTTAAATAATAATTTTCCTATGAGTTGTAACAGAGCATAATTCCTTGGCACCATTTAGTGATAAAAAACAAAGAATTAATAACTGGAAAGTTATTTCTTTTAAACAACAGAATTAGACAAGATCTCAAAAGATATCTAATTATGATTTTAGGTGATAGTAAGCTCATGGCAGTTTCATAGCAGAGGATAGAGCAATAGCTCTCAAGTCAGAAAGACCCAAGTTCAAATATGCCCTCACATATTTCCTAGATGCATGATCCTGTGCAAGCACTTGATTTACATTTCTCAGTTTCCTGAGCAGTAGAATAGGGATAATAATAGGACCTGCCATTTAGAGTTATCGTAAGGATCAAATATGTTTGTGAAGCACTTAGCAAAGTTCTTGATACATAATATGTGTTTAATGAATTCTTTTTTTTCTTTCTGAATTCTGTATCCTTTCCTATATAATAATAGTACCAATTAATTTTAAAAATGTTTTCATTTCATTAACTATTTCCCAATTAAATAAAAATAATTTAAAAAATTTTGAGTTTCAAGTTTCTTTTCTCCCCATTATTCCCCCCATTCCTTGAAAAAACAAGAAATTTCATATCAATTATACATGTAGAGTAAAATTATATTCCTCTACTAGCCATGTTAAAAGAGAGCAAAAAAACTCAAGAAAAATCAATTTCAAAAAAATGCTTTTACTATTTGATCTAGCAGTGTCACTACTGGTTCTATATTACACAGAATTGATAAAAGAGAGAAAGGAATCCACATGTGCAAAAATGTTTGTAGCAGCTCTTTTTTTGTAATGCCAATGAATTGGAAATTGAATGATGCCCATCATATGGAGAATGGCTGAACAAGTTATGACATATGAATGTAATGGAATATTATTATTCTATAAGAAATGATGAACTATGGATGAGGTAAAAGACCCTTTAGTCCAGTAAAAGAAACCCTGCTGACATATTTGGCTCCCAATCCTCACTAGGGTCATCTTGGCCTTCCTGAAAAGTCAGGGGGAATGACAATCTGTATTGTAATTAAAGCAGAATTAAAGAGACAAGGAAACATCTGCATACAATAGCAAGCCATTTATGTGATCCCACATGCACAGAATCCTACAGTTAGCACATGCATAATATGCTATAGTTATGTAAGTGTATTAGGGTATATAAGGCTGAGAAAATTTTGAATAAAAAATTTTTGAATAAACAGATTCTTGTTTCATCATCTTCGTGAGTTCTGCCCCTTCATTCCTCACCCATGATCAAGCCCAGACAATGCCAGGGCACACAGCAAGCTCTACTGACAAGAACAGTGAAATTTCAGATGACAAGTCAATAGAGCAAGGTTTCTTAGTAACACAGAAGCAGATCACTGAGTTCTTAGGAAGAGAAGTTGGAGCCAGAGATGTCGAAGGTAGTGGGAGAACAATTAACTGAATACTACAAAGCTATGAGTCCTGACTCAATCCCTGAGGATACATTTCTTGTGTATAATGTAATAAAATTGGCTTTAAAAAATGCCACATATAAGAAAAAAGAAGCTTTAGTGTGTGGTATCAAATGAGGAAGTATGAGAACAAGCAGTGGGATGGTACCCACAGCCCAAGATGGTATGGTGTGGTGCATGGGGCAGGGACAGAGATAAGGACTATGCTGGGAAGTTTGAGGGGTGTGGTGCTTCTCTGCTTCTTAGTCTACCTTCACTTCTGCCTATACCTAAGCATGTGCCCTTGAGGTATCCTCTGCTTCCTGATGCTCCTCCCTCAACTCCTCTTTCCTGGGTAGAAGAAGGAAAAGCAGGAAGGTCAGTGGCATTATTGGCACCTCTAGCACAACAGTTTTGCCCTCCTTCTATGTCCTGATTACAAGAGGAATTAGTTAAAGCAAGGGAGAAGGGACAAATATGTTTATATTGAGAATTATACCCTGTAATTGAAGAACCTAACCCTAATGAGCCTTCAGGTCAAATCAGGAGAAGACACATTCCTGTTTATCTGGAAACTATCAAAGATCTAAAAAAGGATTGCAACTTCTATGAGTTTACATCATTTTATGTTAGAATGCTATTAGAGAATTTGGCTCGTGAAATCCTAACCCCTAATGATTGGAAATCCATAGCAAACTTCTTATCCAATGCTTGTGTCTAGAATCATGTTAAAAACCATTAAACAAGTAATGCAATTATCTGGGATAGGACCTAACAAGATATACTACTTTTATACTAGTATATTTTATACTAATATATAAATTAATGTGTGCTATGGAACCATCCCAGAGTGGCAAATTTTATTGGCCACAGCTCCAAATTTTATGCATGGGTCCCCCTTAAGGATAGCCTGGCTGTTATATAATTGACCATGGATTTTTGAAGAAAAGGTTTCTAAGATCCTTCTTAAAGGACTGACCATCTTTACAAATGTGTCCAAATATAACATTTGTGCTGTATTCTCCTAACTTAGCTATAAAAAGAGTAGTTAGAACTTTCTTTCAGTCTACTTAGCAGAATGAGTTGTATGCAATTATGCTAGCTCTTATTTATTACTCGGAGTTGTAAATATAATATCTGATTTGGCTTATTTAGTAGGTGTGGTACAAAGAATTGCCACAGCTCAAATAAAATTTGTAGTCTCTAACATATTTCAGCTTTTTAAGGAACTTCAGGAGCAAGTGAGAAATCGCCCAGGTAAGTATTACTTCTTGCATGTCCCCCCTATCCATGTTATTATGGACCCTTCTCAGGACTTACTTTTGCAGTACCAGCAGCAAAAGAGACAGCCTGGGTGGTCACTGAATTCCTTACACAGGTCTTTGCAGTTATGGGCATGCCACAAGCAATAGAAACAAATAATGGACCTGCATATACATTCAAACATTTCGCACACACCACTGGCATACCCTTCAATCCTCAAGAAGAGGCAATAGTAGAGAGGAGGAACAAAGAGAAATATCAAGAGGCTTCTCCAAAAACAAAAGAGAGGAGGAGCCACAGGTAACCCTAGAGAACTCCTAAATTTAACCCTTTATACTATTAATTTTTTGATTTTTGATGAGGATGCACTGGCTTCATCAGACAGGTTTCATAACATGTCGCAAGGGAAGTGTCCAGAGTGAGCAGCTCCAGCATCTTTAGATACTCTCCAGGTAATGTGGAGAGATCCAGAGAAGCAGTGAATGGAAGGGACCAGATAGGTTAACAGCTTGAGGCAGAAGGTTTCCTTGTGTCTCTACAGATGGGGAATGAATCCAATGGGTGCCAACATGCTGTTATCTGCCTTGTCCATCAGAGAGAGGCAGAAAAAGAGAAAACTCTTGAAATGAAGGAGAAGACCCAGGAAACATCAGGTAGCTCCATCTCTGACTATCTACCATTGAAAGAGCATGGCTGTTACCCCTTTGTGTATGGAAATTGATTAACAAATATTACTATGACTATAAAAATAATTGCTAATGATATTGATGCAGGATTTCAAAACCCGCAGGAATAGTTGGATTCCTTGACACATGAAGTAATGGACAATAGATTGGCTTTGGACTGTCTCTTGGTTGCTGAAGGAAGTGTATGTGTGGTTGTGAATTAATAACTATTTTCTATTTCTTCCTTCTGAGATTCATGGAAGTCTTTTATAGTAACTTGTTTATTCTTATTGTTTATTATATTGCTATTTGCCCTTATGATTCCTTCCATGCTGAAACTCGTTTTATGGACTTAACCAATGATGTATACCTGCTTCAGTTAAAACAAAAGAAAGCAGGAAATATAGAAGGCCGCAGATAGTGGGGAACTCTGGGTGAGGTATAAGACTCTTTAGTCCAGTAAAAGGAACCCTTCTGACATGTCTGGTTTGGCTCCCCATTCCTTCTCAGGGAGGGTGCTTCCTGAGAAGTCAGGGAGCATGACAACCTGTGTTGTAATTAGAGAAATACTAAAGTGACAAAGAAATATCTACACACAATAGCAAGTTGTTTATGTGATCCCATATGCACAGTATCCTACAGTTAGCACATGTACAGTATGTCATTGTTATGTAAGTGTATTAGGGTATATAAGGCTGAGAAAATTTTGAATACATGGACTCCTGTTTGACCATTTTGATGAGTTCTGCCCCTTCACTCTTCACCTATGATCAAGATTTGGGCTGGTACTGAAATACTCTAGTGAGCAGGTCCAGAGATATAAAGAAGAATATCTTTCAAATATACAGTATAAACCTCTGTCAATTATTGGATGAAAAAATGTTTTCCTAGAATACATGTATATAATGTTCACATCCTTCATCTCTCTCTGTCTCTCTCCCTCTTCCTCCATCTCCTCTGTCTCTGTCTCTCTTTTTCCCTCTCTAACTTTGGCTAAATAATTCTGTCAATCCTATTTACTTGTGTCAGAATTCTGAAACTTCTATTCCTTTTTCATTTTCTAGATGACACAAGAACATAACCATAGCCAAAGAATCAGAGGGAATGAAAAAACCATTCTGGCCACCAGCTTCTTATTTAACTTATAAGAGTACAGAGCTGCTCTGTCTAGCATGTTTATTTCAGAGTCATAATGAATGTTTCCTTTTTGTTGTGGGCCAGATCCATGATCACAGGGAAGCTAGTTATCATAGATAGAGCACAAAGCCTGGAGTCAAGAAGATGAGTTCAAATCCAGTTTCAGACACCCTGTGATGCTGAGCAAATCACTTAACTCTGTTTAATTCAATTTCTTCATCCATAAAAACAGTTGGGGAAGGAAATGGCCAACCACTCCAGTATCTTTGCTAAGAAAATCCTAAATGGGGTCACAAAGAGTTGGGCATACATGATTGAAACAATTGAAAAACAGCAAAGGTCCATGACCTAAATTTTCCAGATAAAAATGGAAATCATACTCCAGTTCAATCATACTCATCATGGCCCTACCAACAGTCCTGACTATGTTAGACTAAGTTTGTGATCTGATGAATGATCCTCAATTCATTGCCAGCAAGTGTTCAGTGGCCGACATGATAAAGTTGTCATATTATGCTATGTTATATCATATTATGTTATGACAACTTTTACCCATTCCTGCTAGTTCTTTTCTCTGGAGCTGAAGAGAGCAAGTCTAATTCTTCTAGTTGACAGACTTTCAAATTATCTAAAGACAATTATTGTGTCCTTCCCTAAGTCTTCTCTTCAATCAGCTAATTGTTTTAATTGCTTCAACTAATCTTTACATAGCATAATTTTGAAGAAATTTACTCTTTTCTGAACACTCTCCAGCTTCTCAATTGTAACCTAAAGTGTGGCGCCTAGGATTGATCTCAATATTATAGAAAAGGTTCTAACCAGGGGAGGGTATAGTATGACTAAAGTTCATTCGTTGTGCTTCTCTTAGACTAAGCCAAACATAGTTTAAAGCTATGTGAAAGCAGAGAGATAAAATATATAATCATATGGGAAAGAATAGTCAGAAGGAAAGATTGGTTGTACTACAGAAAGAATGAAAGGGACTAATACATTTAGACTGAAAAGGTAAGTTAGAGAGAGAAACATTATGAAAGATTCTAAATGAGCAGAGAAGTTTATATTTGACCCTAAAGATGATAAGAACCCACTTATGGTGTTCTCTTCTTTAAAATATAATGATTCTCTCTGGGAGCAGGTTTCTTGGGGAGGTTTTCTGGAGGCAGCCTTAGTTTCAGCTAAAAGTAATAATCACCTCAAATGCAGTCAGCTGATAAAATGCAAATGTTTAATTTCTCCTTCCAAAATATCCCGGTTAGTTTTTCTTAGAGGCCTATCTTTCTGCTTGGTTCCAAGAGCTCTTGCTGCTAGTCCTTTGCCTCTGCTCCCTTCAGCCTCCAGCCAGCACAAAGGTGGAAGATGGAATGAATCTGTCTTGCTGACGAGAGAGGGCTTCTCTCTGAACTGACTTGACTGGCTCACTGAAGCGCTATTTATGCTCCTTCTCCAACAGTGGGATTGTGGGATCCGAGAGTGGGATTATGTGTTTCCTCCCAGAGTGCTCTCTGGCCCTAAGAGCTTCTTCCTTATATGAGCTCTCTAAAGGTGTGAACACAAGCATTGTTTCTATCAATTCTACTTAGTACCTTGTTTCAAATTCTGGCCCATAACATCTCCTTGTAGGATCAAATCAATCACACTGAACCATTCTAAATTAGATAATTATTATCTCTATCAACTCTAATGACTTAACACTTTGTAAGGATTCCAACACCTACTGAATTTTATTCAGAATATAGTGACATGGTCAAATTTGGGCTATTAGAAAAGCAATTTGACAATTTTATAGTGTCTGGATTAGAAAGTTGACAGATAAAAGTCAGGGGTGTATGATGAGGGTATTGCAATAGTCCAGACAAGAATTAATTATCTGAAATATAGTGGTCATGTCAGTTTATTCCATGTTTTTCATTGTTATCATAGTCATCATTTTTAATAACTCAGTGATAATCCATAATATTATTCATATTATGGTTATCTACTTTGTGGTTGTTATTTTTTTGGGTATATTTTTGCCATATATATATATATACATGCATATATATATATGTGTGTATATATATATATATATATATATATATATATATATATATATATATACACACATACATACACACTCCCAGCAATGGGATATCTGGTTCAGAGCATGTGCATTTTAGTGGCTTTCTTGAAACAATTTACAGTTGTTTTACAATTGTACTGTTGTACTATACAACAATAATTTTACAATTGTACTATTGTACTATACAACAGTATTTATAGACCTCCTTTCAAAATCGAGTTTGATCATTTTTTTCCATCTTTGCCCAATGTCTCAGTTCAAGGTTGAACTTTAAGTCATTCTGATTTGCATTTTTATTTCTTATTAGTGACTTGAAACATTTTTATTGCTGTTAATTCTGCTATTTTTAGTACCATTTGTTAATGTTTTTGTCATTTTTATTTTTGGGAATGATATTTGGTTTTGACTCAATTCAATTCAATACATATCTGTTAATCTCATATTAGGTGCAAGGAACTCTGCTACCTTTTGGGGAGTTAGGGTTTCATTTGTGAATGTCTTCTTTCAGTCCCATATTTGTAGCCCATATATAATTCATTATCTTAGAGATTTTCCAGGGTTAAGAATTTTGTCATAGGGTTAAGAATGAATGGGTGATTTTTCCCATTGTTACACAACTAATGTCAGTTACACAAATTAAGTCAGTCATATAATGAAATCATCCATATGACTCTGAGTAATTAATTCCTCTCTATATTGGGTGCTATGGATAAAAATACAAAAATTAAAAATAGTCCTTATTTTCAAGGACATAGCATTCTTGGTGGAAGTTGAGGAGATGGTATGGAATATAAATAAATAAGTAAATATAAACTAATTTCATGAGGGAAAATCATTAGAGGAATCAGGAAAGATTTTTTATGGTAGATATCACCTTTGGAGACTTTAGGGAAACTCAGAATTCTGAGAGGAAGAAATAAAGAGAAAATATATTCCAGGATTGTAGGGTATTTTTATAAATGATTTTTTAGCATTTGCATTTGGTAAGTCTTTTGGTTAGAAGAATGCCATTTCACATTTTAATCTCTGTTCAGAAATCCAAAGGAAGCTAGATAGTATAGTGATCAAAATGCTGCTGCTGGAGTTAGGAAAATCCAGCCTCAGACACTTATTAACTGTGTTATCTTGGGCAGGTAGGTGACTTAACCTCTGCCTACCTCAGTTTTCTTATCTGTAAGATGAATATAAGAATAGTACCTGCCTCCCAAAATTGCTGTAAGGATCAAGTGAAATAATGTTTATGAAATACTTTGTAAACCATAAAGTGCTGTGTAATAATAATAGAACTAGGTAATATTTACATAGCTTACATGTTCCAAAAACTGTGCTAAGTACTTAACAATTACCATCTCATTGATTCTCACAACCCTGAGATTAGGGACTCTTTGATATTTCATTTGATAGATGAGGAAATTGAGGCAAACAGAAACTCTGTGACTTCCTTAGATTCCCCCAACTAGTATGCATCTGAGATAGGATTTGAACTCAGATCCTCCTGATAATAGTCCCATGTTTTTATCCATTGTGCTACCCTATGATTATTGTTATTTTTTTTCTTGTTGTGACACCTTCTTAAGTTAATGTTAGACAAAACTGTTTTTTAATTTATTGTCATTTAGTTTCCATAATTTTACACAGACATTTCATATTATAAGGTAAAGTAAATGCAATTTTGCAATAATGAGACATATAAAGTATAGAATATGACATATTAGAAAGAGTAATGACCTTACCATTGAAAAAAGGTCTGTGTTTGAATCTTAACTCTGACATTTACTAGCTATATGGATATAGGTTGTCACTTTTTTTTGAATATATATATATATGTATATATATGTATACATATATATATATATATATATATATATATATATATATATTCATCTGTTTTATGAGGCAATTAGGTTTAAACAATTTGCCTAGGGTCACACAGCTGGTGTAAGTGTCTGAAGCTGTTCTCCTGGCTCCAGGGTTAGTGCTTTATCCATTGCATTATCTAGCTGCTCCCATATATAGATATATAATCTGTGTTTATAATTATATGTAAAACATATTTTTTCTTTAAAAATCAATACCAAATTTCCCTTCTTCCCCATATTCAACCAACTGAGAAGGCAAGCAATATATCAATTATACATGTAAAATCATACAAAACTCATTTTCCTATTAGCCATATTACAAAAAAGCAGGACAAATTTAAGTGAGAAAACTATTTTTCAATTTGAACTTAGAGTCCATCATTTCTCTCTAGAGGTAGATATAATTTTCCATTTCTAATTGGAATTGTTTTGGATCATTGTATTGATTAGAGTAACTGAATCTTTCAGAATTGATCATAATTATAATCTTGCTGTTACTGTATATAATGACTTCCTGCTTTATTTGTTTGCATCTGTTCACATAGGTCTTCCCATGTTCTTCTGAAGCCATTTTCCTCATCATTTCTTATGGTACGATAATACTAGTTCATCACAATTATACACCATAACTTGTTCAGTCACTCCCCAATTGATGGGCATTACCTCATTTTCTAATTCTTTGCAACCACAAAAACAATTGCTAGAAATACATATCATTTTTTGTATGTACAGGTTCTTTTCCTTTTCCCTTGATCTCTTAGGGGTAGATACCTACTAGTATTATTGCTGGGTCAAAGAGTAGGCAGTTTTATAGGTCTTTATAGTTACAAATTATTATCCTGAATGGTTGGACCAGTACACAACTCTGTCAACAATTCATTAGTGAATGCATGTTTTCCCTCATTCTTCCAGCATTTGTCAGTTCTAGTATGTGTGAGTATATCAGAATTGTTTTACTTTTCCTTTTTCCCATAAATAGTGATTTAAAGCATTTAATGTGACTATAGAAGCTTTGATTTCTTATTCTGAAAATTGCCTGTTCATATCTTTTTATAATTTATCAATTAAGTAGTGTATCCTTTTTTAAAAAATAGATTTGACTCTGTTCCCTCTACATTTGAGAAAAGAAACCTTTATTATAGAAACTTGCAATGATTTTTCCTATTATTTCATTGCATGTGATACTGTTTATCAAAATGTAGTTTTCCTGATGATCTCATTTAATTAGTTATATTTTAGGTTTTGCTTTGTTGTTATCAGTGCTTGTTTTTGCTTTATCTGAAGCATAATTCTATTCCAGCCCTTTATATGTCTTTTTTTCAAGTTTGTCTATCATACACAACATATTATTGGATTCTGGTTTCCATTTTATTCTGTTATCCATTTCTATGAGCTCATGTGATTCATATTCACAGCTGTTATAACTAAATGAGCATTTCTTTTCAACTTTTTTTCTTCTGCTTATCCTTCTTTCTCTTTTTATTTTGTTCCTCTTCAAATGTCTGTTTTGCTTTTGACCACTAACTACATCTCTCCCTTTTATCATTTCCACCTTTGTCTTCTCCTCTACTCCTACTTCTCTGCTGTGTAAGATAAATTTATATTCCTAATTGACCATGTATATATGCTTGTGTGCATGTATTTCTTCCCTCTTTAAACCAAGTCCAGTGATAGTGAGTTGAAATATTGACCATCCCTCTTCATTCTGCCTTCACCGTTAAATCTCTTCCAATAAATTAGTATGGCAGAAACTAGGCATTGACCCACACTTAACACCGTATACCAAGATAAGGTCAAAATGGGTTCATGACCTAGGCATAAAGAATGAGATTATAAATAAATTGGAAGAGCATAGCATAGTTTTCCTCTCAGACCTGTGGAAGAGGGAGGGATTTATGACCAAAGAAGAACTAGAGATCACTATTGACCACAAAATAGAAAATTTTGATTATATCAAATTGAAAAGTTTTTGTAGAAACAAAACAAATGCAGACAAGATTAGAAGGGAAATAATAAACTGGAAAAACATTTTTACAGTCAAAGGTTCTGATAAAGGCCTCATTTCCAAAATATCTAGAGAATTGACTCTAATTTATAAGAAATCAAGCCATTCTCCAATTGATAAATGGTCAAAGGATATGAACAGACAATTCTCAGACGAAGAGATTGATACTATTTATAGACACATGACAATATGCTCCAAATCATTATTAATCAGAGAAATGCAAATTAAGACAACTCTGAGATACCACTACACACCTGTCAGATTGGCTAGAATGACAGGGAAAGAAGCGGAATGTTGGAGGGGATGTGGGAAAACAGGGACACTGATACATTGTTGGTAGAATTGTGAACACATCCAGCCATTCTGGAGAGCAATTTGGAACTATGCTCAAAAAGTTATCAAACTGTGCATACCCTTTGATCCAGCAGTGTTTCTACTGGGATTATACCCCAAAGAAATACTAAAGAAGGGAAAGGAATCTGTATGTGCCAAAATGTTTGTGGCACCCCTGTTTGTAGTGGGTATAAGCTGGAAAATGAATGGATGCCCATCAATTGGAGAATGGTTGAGTAAATTGTGATATATGAACGTTATGGAATATTATTGTTCTATAAGGAATGACCAGCAGGATGAATACAGAGAGGACTGGTGAGACTTACATGAACTGATGCTGAGTGAAATGAGCAGAACCAGGAGATCATTATATACCTCAACAATGATACTGTTTGAGGATGTATTCTGATGGAAGTGGATCTCTTCGATAAAGAGAGCTAATTCAGTTTCAATTGATCAAGGATGAACAGAAGCAGCTACACCCAAAGAAAGAACACTGGGAAATGAATATAAACTGCTTGCATTTTTTATTTTTCTTCCCGGGTTATTTATACATTAAGAATCCAACTCTCCCTGTGCAACAAGAAAACTGTTCGGTTCTGCACACATATATTGTATCTAGGTTATACTGTAACCTATTTAACATGTAAAGGACTGCTTGCCATCTGGTGGAGGGGGTGGAGAGAAGGAGGGGAAAAATCGGAACAGAAGTGAGTGCAAGGGATAATGCTGTAAAAAATTACCCTGGCATGGGTTCTGTCAATAAGAAAGTTATTTAAAAAAAGTCTCTTCCAATAGTATTTCTTTTAGGTGAAATGATTTTCTCCATTTTTACCTCTCCTTTCTTCCAGTGAATCACTCTTTCTCACTTCTCACATTTCCCAACATAATTGACTAACACCCATGTCCTTCATAAATGACATAATAATGATGTATTCACCATCTTCCCATATAGAAATATAAACAGCTTTACCTGAGTAAGTCTCTTGTGTTTTCTCTTTCATATTTATCTTTTTATGCTTCTCTTGAGTATTGTTTTTGAATGATAAATGTTTTTGTTCAGCTCTGGTCTCAATTAATTTACATATCATTTTTAATTCTGAACTATTACACTTGTTCTTTTGCTTTCTGGAATATCATATTCTAAATCCTTCACTCCTTTAATGAAGAAGCTGTTAAATCTTTTACAAGTCTTACTATGATTCTACAATATTTGAATTTTTCTTTTTAACTATTTGAAGTATTTTCTCCTCAACATAGGAACTCTGGAATTTGGCGATAATACTCCAGGGGGTTTTCATTTTACAATCAGTTTTTTGGATGTGATTCATTTTGGATCTTTGCAATTTCTATTATACTCTGTGGATCTAAAATATCAGGGCAATCTTTTTTAATTACTTAAAATATTATTTCAAGGCTTTTTTTTTTCCATCGTGGCTTTCAGATAGCCCAATAATTCTTAAATTATCTCTTCTTTCTCTATTTTACAAGTCATAAGATTTCTGATGATATATTTCACATTTTATTTTTTCTTATATTCTTTGAAATTTTTTTTTATTGTTTCTTGATGTCTCATGGAATCATTGGCTTCCAGTTACTCCATACTAATTTTTAAGGGATTTTTTTCTTTAGTGAGCTTTTATATTTCTTTTTCCATTTGTAGATGTTTTCATATTGTTTTTTCTTCTTCTGAATTTGTGTCTTAGCCTTCCCTGACACCATGGTAAAGTTTTATGGTTCTTTTTTGTTGTTCTTGTTTACTCAATTTTCCAACTTATTTCTTTACTTTCTTCATAATAATAGCTTTTTATCTTCAAAATGCGTGCAAAGATAGTTTTCAACATTCATCCTTGCAAAACCTTGTGTTCCAAATTTTTCTCCCTCCCTTTTCCCCACCCCTTTGCTGTAGACAGCAAATGATCCAATATATGTTAAACATGAGCAATATGTATATATGTATATATATATATATGTGTGTGTGTGTGTGTGTGTGTGTGTGTGTTTCTACATTTATCATGCTGCACAAGAAGAATCAGATCAAGAAGGAAAAAATGAGAAAGAAAAAAAGCAAATAAACAATTAAAAGGTGACAAAAACTATGTTGTGATCAGCATTTAGTCCTGATAGTCATTTTTCTGGATGCAGATGGCTTTCTCCATCACAAGTTTATTGGAATTGACCTGAATCACCTACTTATTGAAACTAGGCATTGACCTATTTTAAACTTGGGTTTTCCTTACCTGGTCTTGGAAAATCATTATCCCAAGTTTCAAGCTTTTTTGGGAATGGCATTTTCAGAGCTAGTTCATGGGGTCTGCATATTTTTAGTGCTTTAAAGATGCTGTGATTTGGGGAGAGATTTGGTCATTGTTCTCCTGGTTCATGCTCTGATCTTTATCCACTTAGGGCTCTTTCTCTCCTGCAACTTAAAGTATTAGCATTTCTCTCTGCCTTGAAACTGAGACCCAGAACTACTCTGGGTAAAAAGAATTGTCAATGAATGCCAGCTGCACTTGATGGCAGCAAGGAGTCCCCTGTACTCTCTCTCTGACCAGTTGTCTAACTTCCATGGAATGAGAACATCAAAGCTTCTGTTTCTGTTGCTGCTACTGTTGATGCCATCACCACCACTATCACAACTGCCTTGAAGGCCTGTTGCTGGAGCTGCAAAATATGTATGCTCTGAGCTGACTCCCAACCCAATGTTGCCAACTTCTTTTGCTGATCCTTTGAGTTGTCTTAGCCTGGGAAAAATGTTTCAACTTTTTTTTGGCCCTGCCATTCAAAATTCAATTTGAGGCATTGTTTTAAAATTGTTTGGGGTAATGTAGGAAAAAATTGACAGGGTGTTGCCTGTGCTCAACCATCTTGTACTCAGCTCCCAATAAGATTACTTTCTAAAATTCTCCTTCCTCATAGTACTCTGTCTGGCTTGTCAAGGTGTTCCTGAAACTGGAAGTTCTCAAAAGTTGGTTGCTAGACTTCATTTACTTTCCCTTTTCTGGCCCTTAGTTTGCTCATGGTAAACTGAGAATAACATTATTTATATTATATTACATTATTTATTTTCAGAAAGAAATGTTTAAATACTTTAAAGCCTGGTAGAAATATTTGTAATGACTTTTGTCTTATCGAAGATTTTCCTGTCTTTAATCTTTGTTTTTGTTGTTGTTGTTGTTATCACAACAAAAACAATATCACAAAGTAGACCTGGAGAAAAAGTTGGGGAAAATCAGTTATTGAATTCCAGGAAGAAATGTATTCTTCTACCTTGGCCATTAGAAGGCATTCACAATTTTAATTTTATTTTTTTGTCAAACTTGTTAAAGTTAAATGTAAAATTGTAGATAACCAGAATTCTGAAAAGGTATACTTGAATCAAGGACAGCATGGTGCTGATGTAATGGTTGCACATGCTCAGTGTGTTGTAGTGATGTAATCATAATGAGATATTTAAGGAAGTCTCAGACACAGAAGGCTCTATCAA
Organism: Antechinus flavipes; assembly: GCF_016432865.1. Taxonomy (NCBI): domain Eukaryota; kingdom Metazoa; phylum Chordata; class Mammalia; order Dasyuromorphia; family Dasyuridae; genus Antechinus; species Antechinus flavipes. The sequence continues at coordinate 131,829,079 of NC_067403.1, read as the reverse complement.
CCACAGCTTTCAGCCACAAACACAGAGGATTTCAGGCTCCAGACTTCAGATGACAGAGTTCATCTTTGACCAGCTATGGTAGCTCTCCTGCTTACTTCATTTCTCCAACTAAAATTCGGGCTATCCTAAGATCCTGCAGAGAACTAGCCTAGACATCACATAAAATAATAAAACATTGATTTTCTCATTCACCATTCATTTATTCATTTCATATTTGTAATTCCTGCCTTATTCCTTTCTGTCCCTACTACTGTTTTCCTCTATCATCCAATCATAGTTCATGTCATATCTCAGTTGTTTTCCCTAATCTTTCTCATCTCTTTTCAGTTTTGAAACCATTATCAAATTACTTCAGGCATTGATCCTAGATTGTATATGTCAATCTACTCAATGATTTTTAAAGTATTTTTATTTTTAATTCTATGCAGAAACAACAAAATAAAATATTGTGAACCCCATGTTAATTTAATAAAGTACTTATAATGTTCTTTTGGATTTATTCATTAACTACTTATACTAATTGCAATGATAACATATTATTAAACAAACCTATGATGTTTTAAACATGTACATGCTTTTAGTGACAAAGGAAAACTATATTTATAATGTAATTAGGCAATTATTTACTGCTTTAGATGTCATAAAAGAATTTTTAGCATGACTCATTTGTATTACTGAGAACTCTCAAGGGATGTACAGAACCATTAAATGGGAAACCACTCATCTATTTCATGTCTCTACTATCTCAGAAATTTTCTGAACTAAAATAACTTTCCCTGGACACCAGTTCCCTATTTGTGTTGACTGCTCTAGAAGGATCTAAATCCTTTGAGGTCATAAACTAAAACCTTTGAGGTGAGGTCACCTTTGTATTTTTATTATCAACATTTAACACAGTATAAGCACTGTACATAATTATTACTCATTTTTCATACACTAATTCATTAGGCATAACTGATAATCAATCTACATCTTTATTAAGCTTTTTATTATTTTCTAGTAACTGTTATGTTATGGGAATATGAAGGAAAAAACAACCTTCCTCTCAAGGAACTTATACTCTAAGTTACAACATACAAATGTAAGAGAGATATCTCCTAACTCAATAATTCCAGAGAGCCTGGATTTCTAGACTGAAACAATCAATCAGAAGTATGAACTGGACCCTGATATCTTTGTTGAATCAGTTAGTTAATAAATCAAAAGTATTTTAACTAAGAGTAAAAAAGTCTTTGATTATTTGCAAGAAATGAAGATCATAGCACAAAGTGAAATGATTCTAAATTGGAAGTGTTTTAGGATTAACTAAAGAAACTCATTTACATCCATGTTGCAGGGTTTTGTGACAATTAAAGGAGATGGCATATATAGACTATACATGTACATAACATGTCTATATGTATGTAGTAGTAGTAGTAGTACTAGTGGTAGGAAAAGGATAAGAAGAAAGAAGAAGAAAAGGAGAAGAAAGAAGAACAATAGTGATCAAAGATTTTTTCTTATACTGAGTTAAAATGGCTTTGATTATTGATGTCTAGACCTTGGTTATATCTCTATTTATTGATTTGACTTAAAGGCCCAGAATCAGTATAATTATTGATGTAGAATTTTGAATTATTGTTCTTACATACATAAATAAGGATATATAAGAAAAACACAGATGGAAGATAGTTTCAAGATGAAGGTACTCATCTCAGGGGATATTGGGAAGGGCCTAATTGTGAGTTTGGCACTTAATTTGATGAGCTTATTTTCATGAGTTTTGTGTGTGTGATTTTTAATATGTTATAGAAATTTGTGGATTGCTCTTAGTTCCTGAGAAATCTATTATAGCAAAGTATTGTTTTTATTTTATTTTAACTTAACTAAAAGGAATCTAAAAATGCATTCAAGAGTTCATATCTTTTGTTTCCTCTCCACCTTTCCATTAAAAAAAACACACACAAAAAAAAAAACAAACTAACCTCCCCAACAACTAGAAATCTAGTTTGTTTTCCCCTCCCATATTACCTTCATTTCTTTGGGGAAAAAAAAATGATTGTACATGTGTGTGTAACAAATATGTATAGTCAAGATAAGTAATTTTCCTCAATGGAAATATACAAAATTGTATCCATTTCATTCTGCAATCTAAATTCATCATCTCTTTGTCATATATTGCACGTTTCAACATCGGTCCTTTAAAAACATGAATGATCATTGTTGTTGATCATAATTTGTATAGCTTTCAAGGTTGTCTTTACAGTTCTTGTCATGTTATTCTCTTGGTTCTGCCTATTTCATTCTTCAGTTCATAAAAGCCTCAAATTGTTGATTTTTTTATAAAAATCATTAAATCAATAAAATCAATAAAAATATTATTATTGATATTGTCGAATTATTCATCTGATTCAATTGACTTCATTCTACTAACTCTTATAGAAAACTAGAGATTCCCAGAGTTTCCTGGGAAGTGGGAGTATCTAGTGAAAAAGTATATAGAAATGAGATGATAGGGCTATTAAAGATGTAAAAGAAAATATGGAAAGGGGAAAAATTTCAGTCATTATACCCCATATTAAATTTATCCAGGATCATCTCTTTTGCTGTAATTACTTTTTTTTTCTGGGTTTGCTGCAGAGCTAACTCTCTTAGGTGCTTTTGTTATTTTACCTTGTTTCAAACTCAATCACATTTTGTTATTTTTCACTTATGTGAGTAACCTCTGTAGGTTCTTTTGCATAATTTCCTTGTTCTTACTGATATTTATTTAATTTTATCAGAAAATTTAATTAACATGAGGTTACTTTTCTTCCAGATGATTAGAAAAATGCTGAATAAGACTAGAGCTACTTTCAATTCCTGTGATGCTCTACACGAGTCCCTAAAGAAATTTATTGTATATTATTACTCTTTGTCAGAAATCTTTCAGTGAATTTCTCATCTATGTTCAAGGCTGTCTGGTTGAAAGGGCTAGAGTTTACTTCACCTGCCAATATTCATTCTTTTACTGTGAACTTAATAATCAACACAAGTACATTTCAATACACACCAAAAGAAAAATGACTAGAAACAGTTATGAGCTTCTCTGTGCAATTCTCCCATGAAGAAATACAAATCATCAACAATCATATGAAAAGATGCTTTCCCACCCATTTTCAGTACTGCTCTCTACAACCTATTGGTTTTCTACCATTTTTCCTTTGAAGTTCCCATGCTGAAGACAAAAGTTCACACAGATTGGGGGAAAAAGTATCTGGTACAAGCTTATGCACTGTAGCTTAAGTTGGGATAGAGTCACTGTTTTTTCTTTTTCTTTTTCTCCTGTTTACTCCCTGTCACTTCAAGCCATCAACTTCACTCAAAACCCTTTCTTTAGCAAGATGCCCCTTCCCCCCAATCTGCCTCCTACTTTACTAGGAAGACCAAGAAAAAGCAAAACAATCCTGAAGCCATTTATTATGAATTGTCTTATCTTTCTTACCTTACATCTCACAATTTCTTTGTGCCTTCACCCATAATCTCTTCCTTTGGTTTTGAAATGGTAAATTGTCTAATATCTTTGACTCTCTGTCCCTCTCTTTTCTCTCTCTCTCCATTTCTTTGCTTCCTTTTATCTCTGTCTTTCTGTTTATGCCTCTGTCTTCATTTCTTTGTCAGTTTCAATATACCTATTATATTGGAAGACATCTTAGTGGCCATCTTAATTTAATCTATATTTGAAAAGAATTCTCACCATGACATAATCGACAAGAAGTCATTCTATATCTATTTGAAGAACTCAGCTGAGGAGAAACTTTCATGGTGCCCAATTCTACTTTTACAAGTTTTACCTGACATTAAGCAGAAATTTTTTTTTTTTTTTTTGCAACATCCACCCAATATTTCTGGTCTGGCCATATGAGGAAAGAGAAACAAACAAACAAACAAAAATCCCAAAGGCAGGCTGTCAAATATTTGAATACAGTTGGCATTCTTACCTCAACTATCCTCCAACTACCATGTTGTATTTCTCTAAGCTAATCATCACAAATTTTTCAATAAATCCCTGTATAGAATGTGCTTTTGCCATTATGTTTGCCCTCATTGAAATGATTTCTAGCTTATCAAGAATTTTCTTAAACTCTGGTGCCCAGAATGAACAATAATTATCTAGATATAGTCTATGAAGTGCAGAGTACATAGGGACCATATCCTCTTATTTCTGGAAGTTATGGTTCTTGTAATACAACTCCAAATCAAATTTAGCTTTTTTTGGCCTTTATATCTTGCTGCTTACTTGTAGCAATTTTGCAGTCCACTAAAATGCCTAGATCTTTTTTTTTTCCAGGTGAATGGTTAATTTATTATGCTACTTTCAACCTCTATTTGTGAAGTTTTTTTTTTTTTTAATTTCTTGTTATTCACAGCCATCTATTTTTGGTTAGACATTTCCAATTTTGTCTATTCTACCATCATCTCAAATGTTTCTATCATCTCAAAATCAAACCTATAATGGAATTCCTTATCTTATCCCCAAAATTGACTCCAGATATTCACATCATGGTAGAACTTTTATTTTCCTAGTCATCTAAACATGAAATCTTCCAGTTGGCTTTGACTACTCTCAGTTGCTCTTTCTGACTCCTTATTCTTTTACAATATTAGATCAAACACCAGATCAATTTAATCCAACCAACATTTATCATAGCTCTATAATGGCATCGTACTAGGGCCTAGGATACAAAAATGAAGGAAGGTATTGTCCCAGTCCTTCAGGAACTTGTACTTGGAGTGTTTTCAGTGGATGTTTTTCATGTCTGGAATGTTTTTACCTTTTCATCTCTATTGCCTCATTTCAATGTCTTCCTTCAAATATCAGTTAAAGGCCTATTTTCTGTGACAAGCCTTTCTCAATCCCTCTTAATTCTGGTACTTTTTTTTTTGGTTATTGCTCTCAATTTTCTTGTTTGTATATAATTTTAAAATTTGGACTGTGAGTTTCTTGAGAGCAGAGAATGTATTTAGCCTTTTATTTTCTTCTATCCTTACAGTTTAGTATATGAACTACCACATAGTAGATACTTATTAATGCTTAATTTGTGGACTTGACTTATGTATTACAGTATAATTAAGAAACTAAATATCTTTCAATTTATAAGTCTTGTCAATTTTTCTTTCAAACCACCTATTACATTTCCTCCCTCCCTTCCATTTCAAAACCTCAGAATCCCAGGTTTTAAAAGGGATATATAGGCTTAATTTTTCTAACTAGTACTTTTTAGGAATTTTTTTCTATAGTATCCCAAAAAAGGGGTCTCCAGAACTCATTTGAAGATTTCCAGTAAGAGAGAACACTTTACCTACCATTGCAGCCAAATTTACTTTTAGATAATTAATTATTATTCTGTTTCTCCAATACCAGAATCCTAGTTTGGGCCCTTATAATATCATTTCTGAAACATTTAGCAACTTCCCAATTCATTACCATGATTCCAATTCCCCCTTCCATCTCTCCATATCCTTGCAATCCTGTGTACTATGCTTAGTTTTATATTTCTAAAACATTATTTTTGTCTTTACATATGTGATAGAATAAGAATAAGATTAAGATGATAATTGACATACTTGAGCAAAATATTATTTTACTAATTACAGCTTCAATTATTTCACTTCCAATGAATATATGTGTATATATGCTTATATATTAATAAAATTTGCAGTTTTCCCTAAGATGAAAGGATTGTCTAATTATATTTGTAGGTCCAAATTGTAGATGTATATGTATGCCACATTCTCTAGCAGTGAACAGATATGTTTGTATTACATTATGATACAACAACAATTGAGTTCAAGAAGAAAATGATTTTATTTAATACAAAATTTAGTAAAACTAGTTGTTTCCATAAATTAATAGAACAAATGTTTGAATTAACCATCAAGGTAATTTGATAGTTAATATAGGAGCCATATAGCCATAACTATATTTGTCTTTGTTTCAATTACACCTCTAAATCCTCTATGTCTTCTTGAAAGATCCCATACTGCCTGGGCTTGTTTTAGAAATGTGTCCAAACAGGATCAGAATCCAATATAAGGATTATTATCTATACTCTCATATAACGTGCTAAGAAATCATCAATCTTTGTTCTTTGGGATTTTTTCATAATGAATCACATTGATATATTTGATCCAGATTCATTTCCCCCATAGAGTTATTAATAATGATTTGCATATACATGAACTCAGAACCCTTGAACAATATTATGTCTATATAGTAATACTATGTATTTCTATAGAACTTTACAATTTTCAAGATCTTTTACATAACAATCTTACTTGATTCTTGGAGCATCATAGGAAGAGAGGAGCAATTAGGTATCACTATCCCCATTTTAGAAATGTGGAAATTGAGGATCTTTCAATATGTATATTTTTAAGGTTGCACAATTAGTGTTGAAGATAGGAAAAGAACATTTTTAAACTTTTAATCTAGTACTCTTTCTGTTGTATGAGAAAATAAGCAACAGGATTGAAGTATAAATGTATATGCTATTTGCCATATTTACATAAACTTTATAGACTATTCAAGTTCTTTTCTTATAACAAGTCTATGAGGTAAGTATTATATTGTTTCCCTGTTTTATAAATGAGTACAATTAAATCTCAGAGAACTTGTGATTTTCTCTTGAATATACAATTAGGAAGTGCCTGAGGTTGAATTCAACTTTCCTGATGCTGAATCTAACAAATTCTTTCCCACGAAACCACACAATTTCTTGATAAATATTTCCAATCTCTCCATAGTCTTTTTTCCCTCAAATACATGCTATGTAGACAAATAGATTTAAATATACATCAAAGCTTATACTTAAATAGAATTGTAGATAAAGTCCTGAATTGTGTTACATAGTAAAATGTAATTAAAATGTAATTCTGGAAAAACAGTATTTTCAAAACATTCAGGTTTTCTTAGGTTCTATAACATTGTTTTTGAATGATATTTAGTAATAATGTATACTACTGAATTGCTGACCAAATAGACTCTAACAACTTAAGGTTTCACGTTATTGATATATTACAATAACATTTTAAAAGATAATATATTTTCTCAAGGGACCACTAATACTTTTCTTTGTAAAAAAATTGGATTCTACAAGGGAAAAATATTATATTATGTATGGTGTGATTTTTCAAAGATATCAGTGATTAAAACAGTATAAAGAAATCACCATTTAAAGCTCAATATCTTATAAATATTTTTCTTTAGAAATATGAAACTATTTGTGCATTGTGAGTATTCTAAAAGGTTGGATGCTAACTATAAAATTATAGATTTATTGATCCCTAAAAACTGATGCAATGGCTAAAGATCAAGTTTGCTTTAAATATATCCTTGTTTCTCCCCTTCTCCCCCCCCATGTTAATATTCTTTGCCAAATTTTATCTTAGAAAATGATATTTTTATCTTTTCATCTTTTGAAAGATGTGAAAGTTATTGGAATATCAATGGCAAATGAACTAGATAACTTCAACAATTTAGGGACCTCTAAAATACAGACCTATTTTTGATTTAATTAAGATGTCAGAAATTAAAATGTAACTTTTTACTTTGTATAAGGAGTGTTATGGTTATAAGAGAACTTTCCAGGGACCCTTTCAGTCTTGTTCAGAAAGACCTAGGCTTTTAAATGTTTATAAGACACATGCTCTTTTAAAACATTATGTTTATGATAATGATAGAGAACAATGTAAAAATTCTATGAACGTGTAGCAACAGAGAATCCTGATTAAAATGATTCCTCAGAATTTCCTCTTTCTACTCCCTATCCCCTCTCTCTTGCTCTTTCTTCATCATTTCCTTTTCGTCTCAACCATTTGGTAATCCTGTGCATAAAATTGTGGAAAGTCAAATATCACAAGCAAAGCCTAAAATCTTTGTCTGAAAGTCTTTTTGTTCTTAACTGTCAGAGGTTAAAAAATTAGCTGTGGTATTTTTGGCAGTATCCAATATCAAATGTCCTTTTATTTAGCACTTTTATGGCCAGTTGTTTTTTGACATATAGATATAGTTACTTCAGAGACTTGGGTCTGGATCATTGATATTGGTTTGACTTTTTCTGGGCATTGTCGACAAACAGTAGTCCCCAACTTAAAAGGGTTTTGAAAGCAGACTTCACTGTTTTGCATTTTTATGTAGTGAAGTGATGTTTTCACTAAAACTCCTCCATGAAATATTTACTTAGATTATTTTAAAGCCTAGTTAATTCACCTCCCATTTGTTAAGTGCTCAAAAACACAGGACTTTCTGCTAATGATAAGGGATAAGTTGAAGGGAAATTTTGGAAAAAAATTATAGTTAAAAAACTATAGCTGAAAAAAAATATAGTTCATACAGGAACTAGGGAGGAATAAGTGGAAACTAAAATAGTTTTAAAGGCCATTAGACATAAAAAATGGGGAAAACTCATTCCAATCACAAAAGGCCTGTTAGTATTCTACTAGAAATCTAAATTTGTAATATGAAATTTTCTTCTCAAGCTTTAGAATAGTGATTTATGTCATTATAAATAAAACAAATTTCCTAAAATTTAAGGATTTCAATAAAACATAATTATTATCAAAGTAAAAAAAAAAACTGTGCTATTACAGTGATAACAGTAATAATTACCTTGGGAACACAATTTGCACATGTTTTTTCTTCTTTTAAGTATATCGACATTTGAGATGTTTTTCAGTTTACTACTTTAGATAAGTTAATCAACAAATATTTATTAAGCATTTACTACTAAGCATAGGTAAAGAATTTTTTCTTTGTTTATAGAGATCATATAATATGACAATAAATACATTTCATTTTAAATTCATAAGAGACATGGCCTTATAAATGCAGAATTAAAAAAAAATTATTGCTTTTCAAATTTTTGTAGGGTTGGAGGTAATATAGATTGTGAGTTGCAGCAGTATAAATTAACCATACAGAATTATTTATGTAAATTAAATTATTTGGAATCACCATTTGGTGAAACTAACAAAACCAAATGTATTGACTGTTTATTTGGCAGTAACAGTGATTTAGAAGACTGCTCTATGTTAAAGGAATTGGATATTTGAATTCCCAATTATGTGTTTATGGTTTCTTTGCAATTCCCCCTCCCCCCACTTCCTTTAAGGGAAATGCTGCCTTGTAGTTCATCAAGCTCTTGATAAACACAAAGAAAAAAAAAAACTAGCTAAGGACTATGACAGAGAGCTGATATATTTTCAAGAAGGGCTGGCCTGCTACACTTGCGAGCCATGATAGATCTATGTGAAATATAATCCTGATTAAAAATGCATGTGTGAAACCCCTTCGAATAAAGCGGTGTCCAATAGCACACAGCATTTTCATGTGAGTAAAAGGCTAATATAATGACTATTTGGTCCTCTACCTTATCATTTGCTGAACATTTTAATACTCCCCCAAATTCACTCATATTTGCTTTTGGATGAATAGAAATTTACTTATTAAAGAGTAAAAGAAGAGATATATGTATACTTGTGACTTAATAAATATTGTAATGAGTAGATTAGATAGGTAGAGTTAGAAAAAGTGAACATATATTTCACAAAAATAGTTAAATTAAAGTAATTGACTGATATAAAATTATGTTTCCAAATCCTGCAATTAGAACAATGTCAAACAATCACGATGAAACAATAATAACTATGTTATTATGTCCTGAATATGTTACTATATGATATATGTATAAATATATGAATAAGCTCTAATTCACATAAATTAGCTCCTGTTTCTTAGTGAATCTTCTACTATTTTTATAATGCCAAGAACTTAATTAATTATTAGACAATGATAGGATAACTTTCTCCATTTATAGATTCCATATTCCTTAGACTTCAGGTATAAAAGCCATATGTAATGACTTTGTACATAATGTAGAACATACAATTTTTTAGTTCAAGCCATGAGAAAAATAAAAAGGTGAGTGCAATCAATAAAGTGACCTAGTAGTGAAGCTTTGGGATATGAAACCATGTAAATAAATACTTGTTTAGTACTACATAGGTCTCTATCTTGTTGTATAATTGTTATTGTTTGATATAGAACTAGTTGTATTTTGGGAAGAAATTCAGTAGCAACAAACATTTATTGAACATCCATGGGTTGTATTATGATACTAGGTGACAGCACACTTAACTCTCCTGAGTGCTACCTTTTTTTAAACAGTTATTTTGAAAATTAGAGTTAAAGTTCTTCAGAAAATAGTACCATAAATTCTCAGAATAAATCTCTCCTAAATCCTTCAATTTGTCTGACTCTTCTAAATAAAATTTTGGTGAATTTTGTTATGTAGAAACAAGGCTAAGATGTTATGATATCTTTTGTTTAGTTGAATTATTATCGCTGGTTTTTCTCATCCTAGATTAAATTAGCTGCCTTGTTCTTCTCCATGTATGGTGGGATCTTAGAGGCTGATAAATTCATAAGTGCAATGCATAAATCCAATGCAAAATTTAAAACCTAAAACTTTATAGTAAGTTTATTATTATATATTTAACAACTTGATATCTTTACTTTTAAAAATTAAATATACAGATGCTGGTTGTTTATAACCAAATGATTTGGTGTCCATATTTTATAACAGTCCTTTTCATATATAAAACTTTTTTTTAACAGAATTAAAAGCATAATAACAATATATTTTTTTCCCCTGAAGTCAACAAACATTTAAATACTAAGCAAAGGGTTAGATAGCTTTTCTATTTTTTCCAGACTAAAGTTCCTTCACCAGAATAAATAAAATTATCAATAGTTGATTTAAATTTGCTTTAAAATGAGTACTGTGTTTATGAATAATGAGTATTACTTGCTTAAAAGTTGAACTTTAAATTACACAAAACATAATTATAGCTAAAGCCTTACTCTTTACCCCAGTAGCTATTTCATTTATGTTTTGTAATAGCCCCTCTTCTGTCTTGCAATGGGAGTAATCCTTCACCTGTGTCTTTAAGCTCACATCACTAAAAAGAAACATTGATTACATATCGTGATTTCCCTACAATAAATATAATTATTTCCTGAAGTGTTATATATGATATCAATTATTTTGGTTTGGGGATCAATACAGAGAACAAGAAATCATGAGTAAAATTCCATAACAAAATATGTTGTAGGTACAAGCCAATGAATCAAAAACGTACTCATTGAGGACAATGATAACAAAAAGCTTTCTAAAATATTTAAGAATATTTTTTCTTGAATAGTTCTTCTAATCCCTTGTACCTTTTAACAAGTGAAAATATTTTATTTTAATAAAATTGTCCATGGCTTTGCCTCAGATTTATTGGACTTCCTATCTAGCTGGAGTAACGGTACTATGTGTTCCAACAATACACACAGAGCACAGTATTGCTGAATTTTTTGTATATTATCTTTATAGCAGAAAAAAAAATTCCAACATGAAAGCAAGGTTGTCTCAATATAAACTATGACTTTCTCCATGACCTAAGAACACAAAGTAGCAACCCTGTTAATTCATTATCACTTAAAAAGAAAAACCTCCCACTCACAAATGGATATGAATTTCAGGGAAATCTCACTTATCCCTAATATTCTCCACATTTTGCTTTATTTGCTATTAATTCTTCTGTTATATTATATCTGTGTTAATATATATTTTCCTGCAAATTCTAAGGAGAGTAGTGCCTCTAATTTATTTCCCATCTTGCAGCTGATTTAAGCAGGGGTTTAATGCTGGTGATCTCCTTTCTTAGTTATAAAAACACACAGTGAGTATTCTGAGATTTATATAAGAAAGTGGAATTCATGAATGGCTTTACTATACTTTTAGATTTAAAATTAATTAGCAATTATGAACTTTAAAATTCACAATGAGAATTAGTCACAGCTTGCCATTTAGAGCACTACTGTTTTTATTTCAAACTGAAGATACTGATTGATATGTTAATGTAAAATCTGTAATCCAATTTAGAAAAGGAAATTGACATTGGCTGTAAGGTTAAAAATGGGTTTTCTTTAGCTGATCAAGTTAAAAGAGAATTATATGCAATAGAAAACGTTAATACCACTTTTAAATTTTTCATATGCATAATTTTGATCAAATCATAATTCCACAAAAATATAAAGTAATAAAATTATTTCTTTCCCATGACTAAGTGAAACAATTTGTTATGACATTAATGCAAAGAACATATTTTTCTCTAAAGGTTATTCCATTGTTTTATTGAAAATGAGTGAGATAGATAAAATGTATATAATGTTCAAAATTTTGAATGCCAATTTTGATCCCTTTAAGATGCAGCCTGCCAAAAAAAATATGCTTAGGAAAATAAAAATGATGTTGTTTAAGTCAATATGAATGTGATGGAATCTTGCCTAATTCTGAATCTGTACTTCATCTGTGTTCTTAGTACAAACATCAGAGGATACAAAGGAAAAAAAATTCAAATTAGAAAAAAATGTTTTCAGGACACATTAGTAAATATATTTTTATTTTAAATTATAATTTATGGAGCTTGGAAGATTTTTGCAATTCTATCTTTTTTTAGATACAAAATTATACCTTGTATATATATATATAGTATATGCATATATATTATATATACACATATATATTATTTATATGACTATAATTTTTGCATTTATACTATCTTGTAGTGTCATTTTCATTTGGAATGTTAAACATTCAAGAAATTCTACCAATAAGAATGTGAATGCTTGTGTAATTTTTTCCCCATATTAATGTCTCAGGTATACATTCCATATCAAGCAGCAGAACGTTTTCAGGAGCTTTTTTGTGTCTATCATTTGAATAACAAATTCAGTTCCCAAAGAAATGTTTCTTCTAACAAATAGCTTCAGCAAATGACAACCTACCTCCTGGCCCAGAGTCCTTAGTTAAATCATCAGTTTGTTAACTGCTGTTTACAATCTAAACCCTCCCTCTGGAATGAACTTCTTTAAAGCAAAATGAAATAAAATAAAGGTAAGTAAAAGTAAATAGATTTTCCTATTGAAAGTTATTACTTCAGGAATGAAGAAGATGGATATTGATCTGTACCATTCTTTGCCATTATAGTCAGGTCCACATAGATAGCTCAGACACTTTATTCTAAGCAAACAGCCATTTTCTCTTCTGACATGGGATTCCAGTGAGAATTGAGAAAAGTAAAAGGTTTGTAAAAACATTTTTCTGTCCTTCTTACAGGGGCAATTTATGTTGAAGTAACAGTTTCTGAGATACTCGCACCTGTTATTGATTTATTTCTTCTTTGTCATGGACAATCTCCTGTTTTAAAATACAGTTACCTTTGTATACTGCCCTGGGGGTGCTTATTTAGAAATAATTCTTGCTACCACACAGTCAAGAATGGTTAGGCTGGATTACTACTACTACTAATATTACTACTACTATTACTAATAATAAAATCAACATGCCTATGCCTTTTTCCTAATTCATCTATATCCCATATCAATAGTTGCAATAATTGTTTGTTTTTTAAATGATGGTAAAGGGCACAGTGTCATATTGGCCAATTGTCATAACACTGAAAATGGCCTTCTCCATCCACAAGGTTCATGTGGTATGTGACCAAATAACCCTAGCAATATGACCTTGGGAATCCATGGACTGGAAAACAGTGTGAATAAAATAAAGTTGATGTGTTTAAGAGTATAATTTGTCATTACCCAAGATCAACTAAAACTTCACGGGAGACACAAATACTAGCATTAAACCAAATAAACAAAAAACATGAACACAGCAAATTAGAAGTGGGTAAAAGTTTATAATCACAATAGCATAAGACATTTGTAAATAGAGCTCTCTATAGAGATACAAGTATAAATATGCAAAGGCAAGTATTTTCCATTTAAAAATCCATGTACCTGTGATTTCTGTACCATTCATTGTTTATGGTTGTAGATTAATTTTCTCTTCCCTTTGCTTTTTCAATTTGAATTGATTGTTTCAGAAGAATCTTCTGTTTTTACTTATCGGACAGCTGTGAAACATCTTGTGAAAGTTATTGTTATCATAATTTGAGTTTAGTGGAACTGTCTTCACTGATGTTTATAAAGATCAGATTAAATTGAAGATTACGCATGCTTGTTTAAAAAAATTTTCATTTGACTTTCAGTAGTAACTTTTCCCCTAGTTTCTTTTGGCAGTAACAGAGTCTTTTTCATAATCAAAAATGACACCTGGAGGAGGGAAGTAAATTTGCATTCTGCACAAGAAGAACCTTTATTTATGATTTTGATATATTGTGATCATGAATAAACTTATACCATTGATAATTATTTTTCCCCCTTCCTAAATGCACAGGGCAAAACTCCTTTGGCAGTCTTAATGCTGCAATTCGGATTTAAATAGTACAGACTTTACAAGTTATTTCAATGAAAAATATTTCACTTCAGTTTCCTTATTTCTAATTCAATATGCACCAAAAAAAAAAAAAAAAACTAGCAAATCGCATTCTCCTTTAAGACTCTAAAAGAGACAGAAGATGCAGTTAGTCATTTATGTGCATATTACTGTATAAATCGCCAAGATTAAGGGGAATCATTTTGGGAAGCACCACAATTTTGCAACTAAAAGCACTTAAATAATTACCTTTTTAAGCAACTTTTATTGACTATGCAGGAGGATAAAAAGTAATCTTACTTGTTTTAAATGGTATAAAGCAACCAAATGCCATTAACAGAGTGTTACATTTCTTATTTCACTAAGATTGTTGAAGCTTACCAGAAAGAGATAAAAAATGTATAAATTCAGGAACACTGACTAGTAATATCCCAAATCATTGTCAGTGGACTCCTACTTTCTCCTGCCAAAATATGTGGAAGCATGCATGGATTGTACTAGATTAGTAAGAGGGGCTTGTTTCCGTGGCATTAGCCAGGTATCTTAGCAACAGGATCATACCAGATTCTAGCAATGCTCTGTGGTGGTGCATGTAATATCCTGGACATAATCTGTCTTTTAATTTTCTTTGGATTGTAGTGATATTACAGATACATGTGTTCAGTTATAGATCTTTATTTAATAAGAAGAATGCCTTAGCTGAAGATTTGTAGTATGCCAGAAGTGGGCAACTCACAATGATGTTGCTGGTGCTTTAGCCCAGGTACAGCCTTGTCTCACATTTCAGATTGACAGCAAAACTTACTCCCTTCATTAAGATGTGCCTCATAGTTCAGATCTTTATGCTGTGGAGATGAGAATGCTGCTGGAATTCATAATACTGAGAACGTTATTTAATGTCAGATAGAATGCAAATTGCTCGTACAATTGAAATGTCATCTAAAACATGCCACCGTGTGCAACACCACTTTATTATAAGTCACTGAGAGCAATATCTTAAATTTGGAATCGCACTAATCCTTCATCTGCTTTGTTTACCTTTCATCTATAATAGAGATGTCGAATTTCCTTCCAAACTGGATTTGCATGTTTTAACGGCTTGCTCACACAACTGAATATGTGTGAGAGAACTATGTGGGGGAACTTCCTTTTATTTTCTTCTTGCCTTTTTGTTGTTTGTTTAATGCAAATTAACAGCAAAAGATAGCTTTCAAATACAAGACAAAATGCCACGTCAACCCTTTTGGGGAAATAAGCTAAAGCTTATGCAAGAACATTTGATTATTTAAAGGCCGAATTGTAATACAAATTTGCTGTTGGGTTTATTGGTAATTGATTTTCTTGGTAATTTAGCTCCATGCAGGAGTTTGTTGCATTTAATTGAAACAATAATAATAATTTTACAGGATTAACTTGGTTCACAGTGAAATTGCATATGATTTATCTAAGACTTTTTGGCATTCTTGCTTGGAAAAAGTAGCCCAGATGATTGCCTTCCAGATTAAGGCAGAAAACCCTGATGCAGAAAATGTTGTTTGTATACTACAACCCTTTAACTTTGTTTTTAAATATTCATCTGAGACAGATGCCTTATCTTTTACAGATCTATTTTCAACACTGAAGCAGACTTAAAGCACCTCTTTCTGGGGCTTTTCCATGAAAAAAAAAATTTAAACAAAAGAGGTTGGGAAAGAAGAGGAAAGAGGAAAATAGTTATTTCTCCCCCTCCTCTTCTCAACTTTCCCCTGGATCTGTCCTTCCTATTTAACCCTTTACCCCATTCCCCAAAGAATTTTAGCTTAAGTCTGTTCTAGCAACTGCCTTTGATGTATTGCAGGAGAGACACTGTTTGGATGCTATATAGGGACTGCCTATGTCTATAAAAGAACTATCTAAGCTTCAACATATAACAACTGCTCCCAAAAAGACCACCACAAAAGACCCTATTTTTCTGGTGTGAAAATATGTCATTAGCTCTATCTTTACAAAATAGATGTCTCTAATATTGGGAAAGCTATAGAAAAATTATTATTATATTTATTGTTGTTGTAGTTTTCAACTTACATTCACTGACATCATATAACAACAGAAATTGCCTTGTTCCTTTTTTTAATGTTTATTACTACCATCATTTTCATCATCATCGGTAAATAATCTGAATATGAGTCAAATAATGTTGTAACTGTCATCAATACCTTAAACACTCTTTAAGATACATAAGAATTGTAAAGAAATATTCAATGTTATTTTTTAATTCATTGTGAGTTGTTAATGCTACTACTTTTTTGATTCATGTCAAAAATAAATTGTTATTAACAGAATAAAAATAACTAATTGAACATTATAAACATAGGAATAAAAATTTAAAACAAACTAATTTAATATTGTGTTTATTTTTATTCTCTTAGTGTCTTTCGGCCAAGTTCTTAAAAGTATTGATGGGATGGAATAATTGGACCCCTTGTAATAACTCTATGTAATCTTATGATTAAAGATATATTTATTTTTTAAATAAATGTTTAATTTGATAATTATGAAATTATATTTTGGATTTCAAGAAGCTTAAACAAAATATTCAAGCAGTCCCTTGTATGTTTTATATGAAGTAACTTATTATTATACTCAATAATAGAAAATAATTATATATTACAATATATTTTATCTAATCTTTTTATTACTTAAGAGAAAAAGGATTAAATAAATGTCAACCATTTATAAAAGCATCCATTCTAAATAAGGTCAAATGCTCCATCTTGCATTTTAGGCTTCTTTTGTTTGATGACAGATTCTTTTGTTTAATTTTGTTCATTTCTTTCCATTTCCTTTTATCTTTTCATTATTTATTCTTCTTATTATAAGCTTTGACTTTGATGCCCTGGAAGTATAACACATATTTGTTGCTACAAGTATAATTCCTGGCAATTGATAATAATCTTTTATTTATATAGTGGCTTATGTCTGCTAGCATTCCAGAATCATGGATAAAATGAATACAGAAATTATTTTGACCAACAAGGAGGTATGATCATCTCTGAGGGGAAAATGAGAGCTGGTTAATTGTATATTGTGTACAGTGCTGTCCTGCAGGAAGCAAAGCATCCCATTAAAATAAAGTTACTTTTCTAAGCATCAGGAGCAAAGATTGAAATGGCTATTCTATGGTATCACATTGCTTCCCACCTTCATTGTGCAGATCTTTTTCAAATGTTTATATTCTAGATATACCCAAATTGCAAAGGCTAAAAAATCACATTATGTCAAACATAAAAAATAATAAAATTCCTTTGTTGTAATCATCTTTTAAGGTATGTGAAGATTTAGATGCAACAAGAACCAATTTCAAGGTAATTTATAGATGTGTATATTGAGAAAGTGAGGACTAATTAGATCAACAGATTTAGATTCATGGAAGTTTGCTTAGTTTCATGGAAGTCTGTCAGTGAAGACTGTCTCAGATCAGGCAGTAACTATTTGCCTGTTCACTATTCTCCATTCAATGTTCCACATCCAAGTGGAATAGCACTGTTTCAGAGGAACATTTATATCATGTATATAGTAAGCTCCCTCTTAAAACAGTTCACCCTACAGACTTCTCTATTCCTGTCAATGATACTACTATTCTCCCATGCACTCAGGCTCCAAAACCTCTGAATCATGTGTTGTAAACTGAGCACATACACTCATTTCTATTCATAGATGGGTTACTGTTCATAGCATCCCTGTGAGGTAGGTCACTGTTGAAAATGGGCCATGGAGAGGTTAGATGACTTTTCAGAAGCTACACTGAAAGACAAATAATAATCCCCAAATAAGCCATACATATCAGCCCTCAGTCTAATGAAGGGCAAAGGAGAGACAGCCAGTTACTAAGCATCTACTATCTGCCAGGCACCATTTGCTGAGTGATTTCCAAATAGTATCTCATTTGATCTTCACAACATTCCTTAGAATTAAATACTTATTTTAAATCTCACTTTTAGAGCTAATTGAGGCAGATAGATGAAATGACTTGCTTAGGTCACATAGCTAGTAAATGGCTAGATTTGAATGCATATCTTCCTGATCCCAGACTACCATTCTATCCAGAGTACCATCAAGCTATTTGAATCATCTATTTTCTCATTAACTAAAATTCTAATTTTTGAAATATCTGGTGCAGTTTTGTCATGAAAAGAAAACAAAGAGTGGTGGTGTTCGTAGTAAGCTATTCACAAATTAAGTAGGAAGAAAAAAAGAGGATATTACTTCTCAATGTATCTCCTGTCTCTGTGTATTGACTGATCTCCATATCTGGAATCCTTTCATTCCTCACCCCCATACCTTACCTCTGTACATTAGAATCACTGATTCCTTCAAGACTTAGCTCAAGTACTATCTTTTTCTTCTAATTTCCCAACTTTCAGTGTTTTTTCTTATCAAAACAAAAAACTCTTTGTCCTTATTTTATATTTATTTTCTATCTATTGAAATGGATACATGTTGTCTCCCTTGTTAGAATGTAAGTTGAGAACAAAGGTTGTTCCATATCTTTATATTTATAGTGGTAAGCCCAGTTGTTATTGTTAACAACAAAGGAAATGTGTAGTTTTATTTTTCCTACATTTTCTTAATGAGATAGCACTGAATTTGCCTTCCAAAGGAAAATCTCATCAATATCAAATATTGTACTTCTGATGATATACTGTGACACCACTTTTGTCAAAGCCATATATTTTTCATGGTGGAGTTAAGATGTATTTTGGATGATACAAATATAAAAAAATTTCAATGAAAAGTGGAAGACATGATAATTATAATGCATAGGTGATCTAATGGTAATGGGTTTCTCATGAAGGCAAATTGCTGGCAAGACTGTTCTTTCTGAAGCATTTTTTATTTATACTCCTGGGAAACTTTCCTTCATGAAATTTTTTGTTCACTGAATATTACTTATGTCAACAAATGTGATTGTTGTTAGCCATGAATATAAATTGACTTCTTGTGTAAGTCAAAAATGAATGGTGGTAAAAATACATGATACTGAATGGGAGAGACTATATTCTCTTCTAAGCAACCCTAACTCTGAGTGAATACAAATTCATAATTGGCAAACCTTAACAACCAATCCTCTGTATTCTTTCTGGCTCAAACCGATTATTAAGAAACTAAATTTAAAAATGAAGTAAGGATAAGTCAGTCAACAAACATTTAGTTAATCCTTACTAAGTTGCAGGTCTAGACAGCTAGATGACACAGTGGATAGAGTGCCAGTCCTAAAATCAAGAAGACCTGAGTTCAAATCTAGCCTCAGCCAGTTATTAGCTGTATTATTCGGTTCTTCATCTTTAAAATGAACTGGAGAAGAAAATAGCAAACCACTCAAGTATTTTTGTCTAGAAAACCCTAAATGGTGTCAAAACAGTCAGACATGACAAAACCATAACAAAAAGCAAAATAAGTGCCAGGAGACTATGCTAAGCACTGGAGATATATAAATATCTTACATTTTAATGGAGTAAAAAACACATACAAATATGCTAAAAGAGGAAAAATATTGTACATATCATATATACATATCTACATGAATGTATTTATGTATTCATGAATGAATATATAAACACATACATATACATATGGATTATACTTCCATACAGTCATACATATGTGTATTTATATGTGTGAAGAATGAATAAATGTATTTGTAAGGCTTTGGTTTTTTCCTTAGGCTTCTGTATATAAATTTATCTTTTTTTTTGTGTATTCAGCTTACATTCTATAACCCTTTTAAAAGAGAGGAATTGTTACCTAGTAATGAAAGGACAAAGAAAAACAGAAAGAGACATAGTTAGAGACAAAAAGAGATACAGAGACAGAGAGATAGACAGAGACAGAGAGTCATATCTCATCCAAGGAAAAAAAAAATTCCAAAATCTCTCATCTGTTAAGTTGGGAATAAAGTTATGATAAAAGTGTAGGCTTCTTCTCAGGGTATCTCCTTTCAAAGACCTTTCCCTGATGGGAATTAATAATCACCTGTCTTCTTTCTTAAAACTAGAGATCCCAAAACAAAAAATTTCTCCTGTAAATTCCCACCAACAACGGTCTCTCATGCTAGCATTGAATAATCAATTCTTGTCAATGAGCTTTCAACAAATTGTCTTTGAGTCCCTGTTTCATTATTTACATATGAAATAAATTTATACAAAATGATTTGGAAATAATCAACAGAAACAACACATTAACTTTAAGAAAGATTGGAAAGATTTCTTGCACAACGTAGAATTTTACCTTGGATTTGAAAGAATGCAAGGATGCCAGGAAATAGAGATGAAGTTGAAAGGAATTCTAGCCACAGAGGATGGCCAGTTAAGATGCCTGGAGTTGAGATATAAAGTATTTTATTTGAGGAATAGCAAGTGGGCCATTATCAGGGGTAGGATATCAAGATGGAATAAGACCCTGGAAAAGAAAGAAAAATGGGAGGGAATATAAAGCCTTTGAATATTAAAAGATCTCTCTCTCTCTCTCTTTGTCTTTTGTCTCTCTCACTTGAGTTGAGACATTTTGCTCCCAGTGGAAAAGTTATTCACTCTGTGTATTATGTGTATATGCTCTGTATAACATCTCTGATTCTATTTGCTATCTACTGGATAAATGGATTTATTTGCTATTCACTATGTGTGGTCTTTACACAATTAATATTTAGAAGGAAGAACTTCCAGCCTTGGATATATAGTTTGGGGACAATTCTTCCCCATTAAAGACAGTGATCACAAAAAAATCATAAGTGATCTTTTAGGTTGAATTTTAAAGATATTCCTTCTATACTAATAATATTTCCAGACAGAGATAATCATAACCATAGTGTGACAAATCCTCTTTGAAGAGAATATATTGGTCAGCATTATAGCCTCAACTCTTACTTTCCTCCTGGCAAGAATCAAAGTATCATTTGGAGCAGAATGGGCAAAAAAAGGCTTTATAAAGAAGACTGTTTCTGTTTATCTTTGAGCTACAACTAGGCAAATTCACATGGATATATGTGCATACTCCTTAGAGTTGTTAGCATGTTGTCTCCTCCATTAGATTTTGCACTTTTTGAGTGCAGGAATTATTTTTTATTATACTCCTATACTTATCACAGCACCTGGATCATAGTAGTAAATAAAAGTTCTCAGCTTTGATTTGATTTATTTACAGATCCTTTGTTCATGTGTTATAGATGTCTGAGGGCATAGATTTAGTTGCTAGACTCAGAGTCAAGAAATCCTGAATTTAAATCTTACTGTAGACATTAATGTAGCTGTGTAACCCTGGATTCTGGTGGCTTCAGTTCGTAATCTCGAAAAGTCTGGATAATAATGACAATTCCTGAGGTTGTTGTGAACATAAAATGACATACTATTTATGGAAAGCTTTCAAAACTTTAAAATAATATATAAATACTAGTTATTTAATATTATTATATCACTACCTTCTATTTTTGACGTTATCACTTGTTAATTTATGAATGTACCTACTGATAGTCTTTTTCCTAAATGATACATATTGTTAGATTTGTATATGGTCAGTGGATAGTCCACTGAGCTTGAAAACAGGAAAACTAGTGTTCATGAATTCAAATGCTCCTTAGACACTTAGTTGTGTAACTCTAACTATACCACTTCATCCTGTTTACCCTAATTTCTTCATGTGTAAAATGAGTTGGAGAAGAAAATAGCAAACTATTCTAATATCTTTGCCAAGAATGCCTCAAGACTCCATTGTTGAGTTAGCCATGACTCAGTAAAAAGCACATTCTCTATGGTATAATTTTAAGAAATTTTTTCTTTCTGATGATTACAAATTTCAAAAGAATAGCTTCTGGGTAATTTAATCATTTTATCAATAAGGCCCACAGGTTGTTAATAAAAGAATGAGCTTACATTTAAATGCAGAGTTGACAGCCAGGGAAAGAATTTATGATGTGGGAAGTCTTTAGTAACAAATACAGGAGAGGGAGAGATTCAGGGCAACTAGTTATAGGGGGCGAAAGAACCAGTGTGAAAATGAGGCTACATGGTTCTAGGAAGGCAGAAGTTATTGCTTAGTTCCTCATTGGCATGGACTTTTTATGAGGGAGGAAAAAGTAGGAGGGACAAATCTCCTTGAATCATTTATATTGATCAAATTATCATGAGATTTCTAAGATGACATTTCATTTTCATATAGTAGCAGGAGTTATTCTCAAGATTGACAAAGTTTACTTCCCAAGTTAGTCTACTTAAAAGATTAAAATTAAACACCAGAAGGATATTTCCTTTGCCTTCACATTTCCTAATTTTCTTATTTTAGAACAATCAGAGGCTTTCATAATGTTGCCTAAGAAAATTATACATATTTTAATTATTGTATATCTCATTTGAACTTTATTCTTCCTTTAATACTTTTTTCTTATTTGTGGCAATAAATGGCAAGAAACTGGAAACTGAGTGGCTGCCCATCAGTCGGAGAATGGCTGAATAAATGAAGGTATATGAATGTTTTGGAATATTATTGCTTATAAGAAATGATCAGCAGAATGATTTCAGAGAGGCCTGGAGAGACTTACATGAACTGATGCTAAATGAAATGAACAGAACCAGGAGATCATCCTACTCAGCAACAGCAAGATTATACAATGATCAATTCTGATGGACATGATACTTCTCAACAATGAGATGATTCATACCATTTCCACTGACATTATGATAAAGAGAGTCATCTACACTCAGAGAGAGGAATGTCAGAACATTATGAGTGTAAATCATAATGTAGCATTCTCACTCTTTTTGTTGTTGTTTGCTTGCATTTTATTTTCTTTTTCATTCTTTTCCTTTTTGATTTGATTTTTCTTGTGCAGCAAGATAATTGTCTAAATATGTATGCATATATTGGACTTAACATATATTTTTTTTACTATGTTTAACATATATTGGATTACTTGCTAGCTGGGGAGTGGGTGAGGAGAAGTGGGGGAAAATTGGAACACAGGGATTTGTAAGGTTAATGTTGAAAAATTATCCATGCAAATCTTTTGAAAATTAAAAGTTTTAATAAAAATAAAACAATTAAGAAAACACATTTTCCTATTCTTGAATCTGACAAGTAATAATTCATCTGTGCATATATAGTATCAATATTCCTCCAATTCTCTTTTCTGCCTTCCACTTCCGAAATCAATTTCAACTTAGATATCCAGATCATCTGTTGATTTGTCTTTATCTGGATTAAAAAAAATCAGTCTTCATACTTTCTAATGGGAAGTTAATTTTAAATAAAATATATTTGCTTTCTTGAAAAAATAACAATAGAGACCCCACTTTGCCTGATAAGAATTTGATTAATACAAGCCATGCTCCAATTGATAAATGGTCAAAGGATATGAACAGACAATTTTCAGATAATGAAATTGAAACTATTACCATTCATATGAAAGAATGTTCCAAATCATTATTGATCAGAGAAATGCAAATTAAGACAACTCTGAGATACCACTACACACCTGTCAGATTGGCTAAGATGACAGGAAAAAATAATGATGAATGTTGGAGGGGATGAGGGAAAACTGGGACACTGATGCATTGTTGGTGGAACTGTGAATGAATCCAACCATTCTGGAAAGCAATCTGGAATTATGCCCAAAAAGTTACCAAATTGTGCATACCCTTTGATCCAGCAATGTTTCTATTGGGCTTATATCCCAAAGAAATACTAAAGAAGGGAAAGGGACCTGTATGTGCTAAAATGTTTGTGGCAGCCCTGTTTGTTTCTAGTGGCTAGAAACTGGAAATTGAATGGATGCCCATCAATTGGAGAATGGCTGGGTAAATTGTGGTATATGAATGTTATGGAATATTATTGTTCTGTAAGAAATGACCAGCAGGATGAATACAGAGAGGCTTGGAGAGACTTACATGAACTGATGCTAAGTGAAATGAGCAGAACCAGGAGATCACTTTACACTTCGACAACTATATTGTATGAGGATGTATTCTGATGGAAGTGGATTTCTTTGACAAAGACTCAATTTCAATTGATAAATGATGAACAGAAGCAGCTACACCCAAAGAAAGAACACTGGGAAACAAATGTGAACTATTTGCATTTTTGTTTTTTTTCCGAGTTGTTTTTTACCTTCTGAATCCAATTCTCCCTGTGCAACAAGAGAACTGCTCGGTTCTGCACACATATATTGTATCTAGGATATACTGCAACGTATTTAACATATATAGGACTGCTTGCAATCTAGGGGAGGGGGTGGAGGGAGGGAGGGGAAAAATCGGAACAGAAGCGAGTGCAAGGGATAATGTTGTAAAAAAAAAATTACCCTGGCATGGATTCTGTTATTAAGTCATATATATATATATGTATATATATATGTATATTTATATATGTATATAAAGTTATTATAAAATAAAATAAAATATTATATATAAAAAAGAATTTGATTAATAACATCAGTGGAGAGTATAAGAATATCTGAATCCAAATTTTGCCACACATAGTAGGTATGTGACTCAGGGCAAGTTATTTAGTCTCCCTCAGTCTCAGTTTTATCTTTATCTTTAAAATGGGAATACCTACTTCACAATGTTGTTCTGGTGAAGAGGAACATGCTATATATCTATGAATTCTAGATAGGAAATTGTAAGTCATTCAAAGGGCAATATGGAAGTTTGCCATATGTGTTGACAACAAGAAGTTACCAATAATAATTTGCACAGGATCAGTGATATAAAGGATAACTTCAGAGAAACATATTTCTAGAAAAGGAGGTAAGTTGATCAGGTAGAGAGCCAAGGAGAACTGATGGATGGTTCATAAGATCCATTGTTTTAAAGAAAAAAAGATCTCTATGAGAAGGAATACTGGAGGCCTGTAAATAATCTGTAAACAGTATATGGGAAAATATCAGTAAGAGTTGCACAGAATGAGAAGGCATGAATGAGCTGAGATGAATGAGAGAGCATGAGAATGAGTCTGCTTTTGACTATTGAAGGGAATACCCACATCAATGCAATTACAGATCCACTCAAGCATCATTGTATATTTAGACCACTGGAGAAGGCATATATAGAATTTCCTATCTATAATGAGTCAGTTTTTAAAAGCATTTTTTAAAGTGAAGGGATATTGAATTACAATATGGGTAGTAGCATGTCCTACAATTTGAAATACTTTGAGCAAATTCTCTTTACACAAAGAGGATTGGCAATGAGATTTGAATTAATGGGAATCCAGTAGAATAACAAAAACTTGAATGTTAATTATTTAATAGGAAAATAAAAGCTGGCTTGTTCCTAAGCAATGCTATGAGTAAGTAAAAATCCCTCAACCCCTTTTTCAGGAAATTTTGTTTCATTATTTTTTCCCTTCAGTTTATCTTAGTGATACTTCTTTAGCCTTTTCTTTGCAATTTTATCCTGAAATTTGTGGACAACTTATCTGCTAGTGATTCTATACATTGCCTGGGATTACCTTTCTAATTACTCTCTTTCATAACAAACTAGTTATTCCTCTCAGATCTTTCTAGGTAAGTAAAGAAACTAGTCCTCTAAGACAATTTGTACTAAGATGATAATTATGGTATAATGTTTTACAGAAGTACAACATAGGCTTTTTTCCCCCCAGGGGAAATGACCAAACATGCTCAGGCTGGCAAGGAGAGGGGAATAGAAAGTAATTCAACCTAGCTATCCCATTTGGTTTGGATTGCTATTTAGATTAATTATTTTTACTAATAAAATAAGATGCTAAGCTTTGATGTTTCTAGGTTAATGAAGAACTTAAAGGGCTATCAGCACTATCTAAATTCACAACTCTAGACAAAGCCCAGATAGTCCTTCCTGATTACAGTTTTTATGTTTTATTCCTGCAGAGCATGTTTGAATCACTACAAGATCTTTATTGTCTGATATGAAAGAAATAATTAATTTGAGAATTTTTGATAACTAGGAAAATATGTAGAAGATTTGGGACAAGATATAACTTTTAACATCTATGGTCTTTAATAAGAGGCAACTAAGATGTTGCCATGTTAGGAAGAAAAAAGAAAAGGAATTAGCTTGAAAATGATAGCTGGAAAACTGAAGGGAGCCATTGGGTTTGGTTATAGAAGATCTGGGTTTGAATTTTGGCTCTTCCATATGCTTGTTGCATCATCCTAAGTAACACATTTAGACTAGATTCACTTCCTTGTCAGCAAAATTGAGATGCACTCTTGTATAAAGCAATTGTGAATATTAAAGGAGATGAAATTAAGTGAATTAAGGGAAATGTTCAAAGATTTTTGTGATTAAAAAGCATCATATAGAATATAAGCTAGTATTTATTTATTTGTGTAATTATTACCTCTTAAAGAGGCAGCATGGCATAGTGGCTAGAGAGTTGGTTTCATAATCAGGAAAATCAGGAAAAAGAGGTAGGGAAAAATCCTGCGTCTGACAAATATAGTTGGGGTGACCTTGGACAAGTCATTTTACTTTTCAGTATGCTAGATCCCAGCTTCTTAAACTGTGGCTTGAGACCCCAGATGGGATTTCATAACTGAAGTAGGGAATGTAAAATTGTCATTCATTATCAGTTAATTTTTGATTTATATGCCTATTTTCCATGCCAATATATCTGGAGTCATGTAAAAATTTCTTGGGCAGAAAAGTCCTATTGAGAGTTCCAGGGGTGGCAACAGGACGTCAGAATAAAGTCAGGAAGCTGCTGGAGCTCTCCAAGTTTCCTTTGAAAACCACATAAAACCTAGCTTCTAAACAGAAGCTGATGGAATGAGACCACTCTCCCGATCATGATAGACTGAAAAAACTTCAAGAAAGGCCAGGCTTATTGGGACAAAAAAGTGTCCAGCCTAAGTGAGATAGACTCTGGGAAATCTGGTTAGAGAGTCTTAATCACAGCAAATCAGCAACTAAATCTCTCAAAACTGCTCAATAGAGGAGCAAATCAGTGAGGAACCTTCCAGTCCCAGCTCAAAAGGCAAACTCTGGGGAACAGGATCTTTCCTGAATAGGGCAGGGAAAGCTACTTCTACAGCCCTGGTGCTCAAAGCCAAGGCTCAGTGCTGTGCAGGAAGCCTGGCATTGTGCCACCTTTAGAGCAGAACTCCACCTTAAAAGTAAAAAAAAAAAAAAAAAAGAGTGGAAATACCAGAAGAAAAGGAAAGAAAATGAGCAATAAATAGATAAGAATCTTGACCATAGAAAACTATTATGATGACAGGGCAGACCAAAACACAAAATCAGATTAGGACAGAATGTCCACAGAAAAAAATCACAAAGAGTGAAATAAATTGGACTGAAGCCTAAAGTGCCTTCTTGGAAATGCTCATAAAAGACTTCAAAGGGCAAATAAGAGAGATAGAAGAAAAAATGAGAAAAGAAATGAGAGATATGTGTAAGAGAGTCAACAGTTTGAAAAAAGAAGGAAAAATGTCTGAAGAAAACAAACAGTAGAATAAATCAAATGGAAAAGGAGATAAAAAACAACTAAAGAAAATCACTCATTAAAAACTAGAACAGGTCAACTGGAAGCTAATGACTTTGTGATACAGCAAGAATCAGTCAAATAAACTAAAAAGAATGAAAAAAATGAAGAAAATGTGAAATATCTCATTGGAAAAACAGCCAACATAGAAAATAGATCCAGAAGATATAATTTAAAAATTATTGGCCTATGAACAAAAAACAAAACAACCTGGATAACATTCCACAAGAAGTCATTAAGGAAAACTGTCCCAATATTCTAAAAACAGAAAGGGAAATACTCATTGAAAGAATCCATCATAAAGTGATCTCACAAGGAAAACCCAAGGAACTTTGTTGCAAAATTTCAGAATTGCTAGCTCAAAGAAAAAAATTCTGTAAGCTTCCAGATAAAAACAATTCAAATACCAAGGAACAATAGTCAGCATTAGTTACCTAGTCAGATTCAGCATCATCTTTCAGGGAAGGAGATGGAGCTTCAATTAATAGGAAACTTTCAATCATTTCTATTGAAAAAAAAAAAGCAGAACTAAACATAAAATTTAATCTAGAAACACCAGACTCAAGAGAACCATAGAAAGGTAACCAAAGGGAAAATATATATATATATATATATATATATATATATATATTCAAAGGTTAAACTGTTTACATCCCTGGATGGGAAAATAATATCTGTAACTCTTGAGAACTATATCTGACACTGGGGCAGACAGACGGGGCACCATATGGATAGTGGCTGTTAATGGATTCTAATGTGATGATATCAAAGAAAAAGACAGTAAGGTGTGGGAAAAAGTCTTTCCTGGAAAAAGAGGAAAGAGAAGTGTGCTGGAATAATTAGTTCACATCAAGAGGCTCAAAAGGGAGGAGGATGAACATTGTCTGAAGCCTGATTTCATCAGTTTGGGCTCAAAGAAGGAATAACTTAATCATTCAGTTGGGTAAAGAAATTAATTTAATCCTAAAAAAAAAAAAGAGAGAGAGGAGGAGAAAGAGGTAAAGGAAAAGAGAAGGATGAGATAGAATCCAGGGTAGAAACATTAGGGAAAAAATGGTAACAGAAGTGGGAAAGGGCTGATAGAAGATAAAGTAGTGGGATGGAGAGGGTAAAAAAAACACAGCACTAAGCACAAAATGGAAAGAAAGAACAAAATTGTATACAGGAAGAAAATAGGATGGAAGGAAATACAGAGCTTGTAATCATAATTGTTAATGTAAATGGGATGAACACTACCATAAAACAGAAGCAAATAGAAGAGTGGGTTAAAAAACATAATTCTAGAATATATTGTTTATAAGAAACACACTTGACCCAGAGAGATATATACAGAATAAAGATAAAAGGATGGAACAGAATTTATTATGTTTCAGCTGAAATAAAACAAAAAAAGAGGAGTAGCAGTTCTTGTAATGACCGCATATTTAAAATCAGCCAGAGTCAGGAATTCAGGTTAAGGGAAAAATCTTCAATCTTTATTGAAGTGAAGAGGTGAAAAAAGATTATGACAGCAATATGGGCAGGAAGGATTGCGATAGCAATATGGGCAGCTGCGACAGGAAGCCAGCTAGCAGAGAGAGACTGAGCTGACAAGCCTCCGCAATGGCAATGAGGGCAATCTCTCCTTCCCCTTCCTTTTCCACTCCCCTGCCTCCACCCACCAAAATCGTCATTTCCTATACAACACATCAGGACTTGCACAAAGAGTGGGCGGGGGCCATTCTTTCTCCAAGTTTATATATTAATAGAGTATGGTCCAATTACTATTTAGTCTCATGTGCTTGGGACCTCAGTGCATCAACTTGAGCCTCAGCCCATTACAAGTTCTGATCTCAGATAAAACAAAAGTAAAAATAAATCTTATTAAAAGAGATAAAGAGGTAAAGTACATCTTGATAAAGGGTACCCTAAATAATGAAGTAGTAATGACATTAAATGTGTATGCACCAAGTGGTAGAGCAGGCAAATTCCTAGAGAAGATTTTAAGACAGTTACAAGAAGGAATAAACAGCAAAACTGTACTAGTGAGGGACCTCAAATTTCCCCTCTCAGAATCAGATGAATCTAACCACAAAATAAACAAGAAAGGAACTAGGAAAGTTAATAGGATCCTAGAAAACCAAGTATGATAGATCTTTGGAGAAAATTGAATAGGGACAGAAAGGAATACATACACCTTTTACTCGGCAGTACATAGCATCTACTTAATAACTGACCATGTATTAGAGTACAAAAAGCTCACAATTAAATGCAAAAAGGAGAAATAATAAATTGTTCCTTTTCAGACCACAGTGCAATAAAAATTATATTCAATAAAGGGCCAGAAAAGATAGATGAAAGACCAATTGGAAATCTAATTCTAAATAATGAGTGAGTCAAACAATCATTGAAACAATCCATAATTTCATCTAAGAGAATGACAATAATGAGACAACACACCAAAACCAATGGGATGCAGCCAAATCAATTCTTAGGAAATATCGAATACCAAATTAGAAATTTTGAAACTCAAAGAAGAAATTAATAAAATATATGAAAAATGCTTTATTTCACTATTGATTAGAGAAATTAAAATTAAAGCACTTTGAGGTACCACCTCTCAGTTTGGCTAAAATAACAGGAAAAGATAATAATAGAAATTGGAGATGTGGGAAAACTATATGCTAATACATTGTTAGTGGAATTGTGAAATCACCCAACTATGCTGGAGAGCAATTTGAACTTATACTCAAAGAGCTATAAAACTTTGCATACTTTTTGATCCAACAGTGCCATTACTGGTCTGAATCCCAAGTAAATCTTAAAGGAGGGAAAAGGACCCACTGTACAAAAATGTTTGTAGCAGTTCTTTTTGTGGTAGCAAAGAACTGGAAAAGGTATGGATGCCTATCAATTGAAGAATGGCTGAACAAGTTGTGGTAAGATAATGGGATATTACCTTGTATAAAAATGATGAACAAGTTGATTTTTATAGAAAGGCCTGGAAATATTTGCATGAACTGATGCTGAGTGAAACAAGAAGAACCAGGAATACATTGTATATATTAACAGCAATCATGTGCAATGATCAACTATGAAAAGCATGGTTCTTCTGGTCTGAAGCAATCCCAATATATTTTGAACAGAATATGCCATCTACCAGCAGATGAAGATCTAAGGGGATGGAATGTAAATCAACATATGTTATGTTCATTTTTTTCCTGTTTTTAATCTCTACCATGGTTTTTCCTTTTTACTCTGATTTTTCTCTCCCAACATGATTCATAAAGTACTATGTATTAAAATACATATAAACTTGCTACAATAAAAAAAGAAAAAAATTCTTGGGAAAAAGGGATCATGAGTGGAAAAAGTTTAAGAAAACATACTTTAGGCAATTCTCTAAGATTGTATATTTCAGATGTGACCCTGTATTAAGAATTCCTGGGGGTGGGGGGTGGGGGAATGGAGCCAAAATGGCAGAGAGGACACCTGCATCTTCTTTTTCTCTTTTTTTCTCCCACTTTTCAATGAGGTAGGAGAAGTTTCTGTGTAATGAATGTTGAAAAGTGGGAGGGGAAAAATGAAAAGGGAAGGGTTAGGGTAAATAGAAGGGAATACAGAAATAATAAGGAAAAGGTTTAAGAGAAAGGGGTGGACTTCAAGGGGGAGGGAAGGATTCTAAGAGGGAGGACTGTGTGAGGCAAATGGTGCTCATAAGTCTAATACTAGGGAGAGGGGTGAGGGGGAAAGGAAAGAGAACAGCATAATTTGGGGATAATAAGATGGCAGGAAATAAAGAATTAGTAGTTTTAACCATAAATGTGAATGGGGTAAATGCCCCAATAAGGCAGAGGTCGATAGCAGACTTGATTAAAAGCCAGAGTCCTACAATATGTTGTTTGCAGGAAACACACTTGAAGCAGGGTGATAGATACAGAATAAAGGTAAAAACCTACAGCAGAATCTACTATGCTTCAGATGAAGTAAAAAAATCAGGGGTAGCCATCTGATCTCAGAACAAGCAAAAGCAAAAATTGATCTAATTAAAAGAGATAAGGAAGGACACTATATCTTGCTAAAATGCAGGATAGATAATGAAGCAATATCAATATTAAACATATATGCACCAAGTGGTATAGCATTTAAATTACTAAAGGAAAAGTTAAGAGATCTGAAAGGAGAAATAGACAGCAAAATTATAATAAGAGGAGATCTCAACCTTGCACTCTCTGAACTAGACAAATCAAACCAAAAAATAAATAAGAAAGAAGTTAAAGAGGTAAATAGAACACTAGAAAAGTTAAATATGATAGATATTTGAAGAAAACTGAATGGAGACAGAAGGGAGTATGCTTTCTTCTTGGCAGTTCATGAAGCCTATACAAAAATTGACCATATATTAGAACATAAAGACCTCAAATTCAAATGCAAAAAGGCAGAAATAATAAATGCATCCTTCTCAGATCACAATGCAGTAAAATTTACTTACAATAAAAAGCCAGGGAAAATAGACCACAAAGTAATTGGAAACTAAATAATTTCATTCTAAAGAATGATTGGGTGAAACAGCAAGTCATTCACACAATAATTTCACCCAAGAGAATGACAATAATGAGATGTCATACAAAATTGTGTGGTATGCAGCCAAGGAGGTAATAAGGGGACATTTTATATCTCTAGAGACTTACTTGCATAAAATAGAGAAAGAGAAAATCAATGAATTAGGCTTACAACTAAAAAAAAAAAAACTAGAAAAAAGAGCAAATTAAAAACAATCAAACACTAAACTTGAAATTCTAAAAATAAAAGGAGAGATCAATAAAATTGAAAGTAAAAAAAAAACTATTGAATTAATAAATAAAACTGAATTAGTTTTGTGAAAAAAACCAACAAAATAGATAAAAAAAAACCAACAAAATAGATAAAGCCTTGGTAAATTTGATTAGAAAAAGGAAAGAGGAAAATCAAATTATTAGGCTTAAGAACAAAAAGGGCGAAATTTCCACTAATGAAGAGGAAATTAGCACAATAATTAGTAATTACTTTGCCCAACTTTATGCCAATGAATTTGATAACTTAAATAAAATGAATGAATACCTTCAAAAATATAGGTTGCCCAGATTAACAGAGGAAGAAATAAATTGGTTGAATATTCCCACTTTAGAAAAAGAAATAGAACAAGCTATTAATCAGCTCCCTAAAAAAAAAAAATCCCCAGGACCACATGGATTTACATGGAATTCTATCAAACATTTAAAGAACAATTAACTCCAATGCTATATAAACTATTTGAAAACATAGGGAATGTGGAGTCCTACCAAATTCCTTTTATGACACAGACATGGTACTGATACCTAAACCAGGTAGGATGAAAACAGAGAAAGAAAATTATAGACTAATCTCCCTAATGAATATTGATGCTAAAATCTTAAATAAAATCTTAGCAAAAAGATTACAGAAAATCATCTCCTGGATCATATACATCATGACCAACTAGGATTTATACCAGGAATGCAGGGCTGGTGCAATATTAAGAAAACTGTATAATTGACCATATCAATAACAAATTAACAAAAGCCATATGATCATCTCAATAGATGCAGAAAAAGTATTTGATAAAATCAAACATCCATTCCTATTAAAAACACTTGTGTGTATAGGAATAAATGGGCTTTTCCTTAAAAAAGTAGTATCTATTTAAAACAATCAGTAAGCATCATTTATGTAATGGGGATAAACTGGAACTCTTCCCGATAAGATCAGGAGTGAAACAAAGTTGTCCACTATCACCCTTATTATTTAATATCGTATTAGAAATGCTAGTTTTGTCAATAAGAGTTGAGAAAAAGATTAAAGGAATAAGAATAGGCAACGAGGAAACCAAATTATCACTCTTTGTAGATGATATGATGGTATACTTAGAGAACCACAGAGATTCTACTAAAAAGCTATTAGAAATAATTCATACCTTTAGCAAAGTTGCAGCATACAAAATAAACAAACATAAGTCACCAGTATTCTTATGTATCACTAACAAAATCCAACAGTTAGAGTTACAAAGAGAAATTCCATATAAAATAACTGTCGATAGTATAAAATATTTGGGAACATATCTGCCAAAGTGAAGTCGGGAACTATATGAGCAAACCTGCAAAAGACTTTTCTCACAAATAAAGTCTGAATTAAACAATTGGAAAAATATTAAGTGCTCTTGGATCGGCCGAGCGAACATAATAAAGATGACAATACTCCCTAAACTAATCTATTTATTTAGTGCTATGCTAATCAGACTTCCAAGAAACTATTTTAATGACCTAGAAAAAAATAACAACAAAATTCATCTGGAAGAATAAAATGGCAAGAATTTCAAGGGAACTAATGAAAATAAAAAGCAAATTAAGGTGGCCTAGCTGTACCTGACCTAAAACTATATTATAAAGCAGTGGTGACCAAAACCATTTGGTATTGGCTAAGAAATGGACTAGTTAATCAGTGGAATAGATTAGGATCACAGGACAAAATAGTCAATAACTACAGCAATCTAGTGTTTAACAAACTCAAACACCCCAGTCTTTGGGATGAGAATTCATTATTTGACAAAAAAATTGCTGGGAAATTTAGAAATTAGTATGGCAGAAACAAAGCATTGACCCATACTTAACACCATACACTAAGATAGATCAAAATGGGTTCATGATCTAGGCATAAACGATGAGATTATAAATAAATTAGAATAACATAGGATAATTTATCTCAGACCTGTGGAGGAGGAAGGAATTTGTGACCAAAGAAGAACTAGAGGTCATTACTGATGACAAAGTAGAAAATTTTGATTATATTAAATTAAAAAGCTTTTGTACAAATAAAACTAATGTGGACAGAATTAGAAGGGAAGCAATAAACTGGGAAAACATTTTTACAACTAAATGTGCTGATAAAGGCCTCATTTCCAAAATATATAGATAATTGACTCTAATTTATAAGAAATCAAGCCATTTTTCAATTGGTAAATGGTCAAAGGACATGAACAGACAATTTTCAGATGAAGAAATTTAAACTATTTCTAGTCATATGAAAATCATTGTTGATCAGGGAAATGCAAATTAAGACAACTCTGAAACCACCACATACCTGTCAGATTGGCTAAGATGACAGGCAAAAATAATGACAGATGTTGGAGGGGATGTGGGAAAACTGGGACACTGATGCATTGTTGGTGGAGTTGTGAAAGGATCCAACCATTCTGGAGAGCAATTTGGAACTATACTCAAAAAGTTATCAAACTGTGCATACCCTTTGATCCAGCAGTGTTGCTACTGGGCTTATATCCCAAAGAGATAGTAAAGAAGGGAAAGGGACCCGTATGTGCAAAAATGTTTGTGGCAGCCCTATTCATAGTGGCTACAAACTGGAAAATGAATGGATGCCTATCAGTTGGAGAATGGCTGAATAAATTGTGGTATATAAGTGTTATGGAATATTATTGTTTTATAAGAAATGACCAGTAGGACCCAGAGAGACCTGGGGAGACATACATGAACTGATATTAAGTGAAATGAGCAGAACCAGGAAATCATTATACATTTCAACAACAAAACTATATCAGGAACAATTCTGATGGACATGGATGGCTCTCTTCAACACTGAGAGGATACAAATCAATTCCAGTTGATCTGTAATGAACAGAACCAACTACACCCAGAGAAAGAACACTGGGAAATGAGTATGGACCACAACATAACATTTCCACTCTTTTTGTTACTGTTTGCTTGCATTTTTGTTTATTTCTTCTCATATTATTTTAACCTTTCTAAATATGATCTTTTCTGTGCAACAAGATAACTGTATAAATATGTATCCATATATTGTATTTAACATATACTTTATTTCACATGTATGGGACTACCTGCCATCTAGGGGAGAGTGTGGGGAGAAGGAGGGGAAATGTTGAGACAGAAGTTTTTGCAAGAGTCAGTGTTGATAAATTATCCATGCATATGTTTTGTATATAAAAAGCTATAATAAAAAATAAAATAAAAAAATTCCTCACTGATAATCCTGGGATAGTTTCTTTTTTAAATCATAGCTTTTCATTTACAAGATTACAAGATGGGTAATTTTTCAGCATTGACAATTGCAAAACCTTTTGTTCCAATTTTTCCTCTCCTTCTTCCCACCCTGTTCCCCAGATGACAGATAGACCAATGCATGTTAAAGATGTTAGAGACAATATATGTATACATGTCCATATAGTTATTTTGCTGCACAAGAAGAATCGGATTTTGAAATAGTATACAATTAACCTGTGAAGGAAATAAAAAATGCAGGTGACAAAATTAGAGGGATTGGGAATTCTATGTAGTGGTTCATACTCATTTCCCAGAGTTCTTTCGCTGGATGTAGCTGGTTCTATTCATTATTGAACAAATGGAACTGGTTTTGTTCATCTCATTGTTGAAGAGAGCCATGTTCATCAGAATTGATCATCATATGGTATTGTTGTTGAAGTATATAATGATCTCCTGGTCCTGTTCATTTCACTCAGCATCAGTTTATATAAGTCTCTACAAGCCTTTGTGAAATCATCCTGCTGATCATTTCTTACAGAATAATAATATTCCGTAACATTCATATACCATAATTTATTCAGCCATTCTCCAATTGATGGGCATCCACTCAGTTTTCCTGGGATAGTTTTCAAGAACACACTTGGGAGCCTGACAACTTGTACAGAAAGAAGCCTTACTAACCATTGAGTTGAACTTCATCTCTTTATAGTAGAAGATATTCACCTACATAGGTGAAATGAGTTGCCTGAACTTATTCATTGGTAATAAAATTGCAAACCTGGGATGCCAATACGGGTATTTTTTGACCACTAACTATATGTGGCAATAACAGCGAAATTTGGAATTATTTGGGATTTTTGATCAAGCTCAATTTCACAATTTTCTATTCTCTTTGATTTAATATTCTGTATATTTAGAATAAAGGAAATTTTAGTTATAATCTTAAATATACCTAAATATGCTAAAGAATAATAGAACTTTTAAAAAAGATATCTTGAGACAATCTATTATATTACTTCTTATTTTACAGATGAGGAAACTGAAATTCAGATCAATAAATTGCCCTCTTCAGTGGCAGATTACCAATTAATGTCAGATCTGTATCTGGCAACCTAAGACTTAATTATTTTCCACTTGCTTTTTTATTCTTGTATATAGAAATCTGGTGAGACTGTTATCTAATTAAAAAAAAAACTTTAATTCACACATATGCAGTAAGCCTAGTTAGTATAAATGTCAGCTTGAAAATTTTAGAATTCAGTCTTTTCCAATGGCATATAAATGTCAATAATATCAATAATCAATAAGATCAATCAGTTTTAATCAGCTTTAAGAAACGTAATTATGAGGAGTAGAGAGAAGAAAAAACAATTTAAGTAATTGTAAAATCTAAGCAAATAAAAATTGAAATTCATAGAAGAGTTTCAGCAATCACCAGAAAAAGGAAGAAAATAATAACCACATACACAATCTTCTATTGGTTCCTAACATTTGTGGTATTGTACTGCAAAAAGAAGAGTAGGATAGTAAAATTAGCAAAGAAGAATAAGCATTGTATTGAATGGATACTTTGATTTCTATGGTCCCTCAATTCAAATCTGTGAAATGGGATCATCCATTCAAAGCCACTATTTGAAGTGGTTGCAAATGGGATCTTGATAAGAGTAAGGCTGTAACAGAGGTTGTTTTCTTCTGAAATGTGGTTCTTTGGACTCTACCTGCTATTTGAATCAAAATCTGAGAAGTTTCATAGGAAGAGATTTAGCTCTTTGAATTATGTTATAGGAAATGGCTAAAAGGCCTTAAACATCTTTTAGGATGGAAGAAGTACATAGGTCAGCTTGAGGTATCTGACTTGTAACCCTAGCATCTTCATACAGCTGCTTATCTTTTCCAGTATCTTCTCTCTTTGTTTCTCCTCTCTTTTCTTTTCCAAGTCTCAGGACACTAGACACTAACTCCTTATTTCTTCATCCAGAATATGTGAGCATGAAGTTTCTTCCTGCATCCCTCATCTGATTTCAACTCCAGATCAAAAGGTCTTTCATTATTGAGAGAAAATTACTTCTGTAGCCCAAAATTCTTGTTAACATATGTCTAGGCTTCTAAGTGAACACAAGAGTAACTTTGATGCTATATTTGAGACAGTAATAATTTAGCAATTAGAAAACTTTTTCTTTTCTTCTCTATCCATTTATTTTTGTCTCTCCCTTCTCTCTATATCATGACAATTCTCCTTTTCCCCTTTGTTTCCATTTCTCTGTGTCTCATTCTCTCTCTCTCTCTCTTTCTCTCCCCTCCTACTTCACTTCCCTCCTCTCTCTTCTTCCCTTTCCCTCTTCCTCCTTTTGTGTTTCTCTCTTTTCTTTCTCTATCCTGATCTTAACATCTATACTTTCTCAGGCATCCATATTCAAAGATGACACAATGGTAAGTGGTGCAATGGATAAAATGCTGGAATTGGAGTCAAGTAGACCTAAATTTCAAATCTGTTCTCACACACACTGGATGAATCATTGAACTTTTGTCTGCTTCCATTTTCTTTTCTCTAAAATGGGGATAATTAAGAACACCTCCTTTCTAGGGTTGTTGTAAAGATTAAATAAGGTAATATTTTAAAAGAGTTTCACAAGTTATTAGATGCTATGTAAATACAAGTTATGATGGTGATGATGATGTTGATGATAGCTTTAGAGCAAGAAGGATTTTGAGAATGCCCACTTCCCTCATTCTACACATAAGGGCTTGATGTCAAAGAAGGTGATGTGACTTCTGAAGTTCCCACGGTACAGAGTTAGGTTTTAAATCTTAGATCTCCAATTCAAATTTTTCCATTTATTTTAGTCTTTTGTAACTAAGCATGAAATAGTAGATTTTTTGTTGATCACATTTCATAGGAAAAATACAAAGTTCTAATTTAGTAAACTCAAAAGATAATAGTACAATAGCTCACTCAAAGTGACATCAAATTATGTTTCATTAACAACATATTAATGCCACTGTGATGTTATTAGTCCAGACTTTGATCTGTGACTCAAAAAAATCTATCTGATTCAGGATATCTTGAACTAATATATCTGTTTCAAGGTTTTTGCATGCTAGAATTTGGAGTAGGATTGTGTGGCCGGCTTTCTCATTAGTCTGCCTTCTTAAGGAGTTGTTCTTTTCACATCAGCTGAAGCTTCTGGGTGGTCTGCCAGAGTGTCCCTAGGAAAATCTTCCAACAATAATCCAGGCTGGAGGTCATAAAGGCATAGGAAAATTGAGTCCAAGGCCTATAAAGTTGAGACAAGGTCACAACCTGATTGTTGAGAAACAGACAAAAAAAGCTCTTGTAGCCACTGATGTGACTTGAAAATTCAATAGCAGATGATGATTGAAGAATATATCCAGTTTTAAACCCAGATGTTGAAGAGAAAATCAGCCACTCAATTAGGCAGCCTAAGTCTTCTTGACCTCATGGGTTGACCTGACCAACTATCTTCAGGTATAACTTTTTTGGCAACTGAGAAAAATCTATAGTGGAAAGATTAACATAGTTCCCAAACATTGATCAAGTCACACTAGTTTTTTATTTTTGTTTTTATGTTTGGTCTTTCTGTTAAATACCATTAAAAAATAGATGGAATCAGTATTTTTTTTTCTGCCATGGTTTATTTTACCCAAGAGAATTAAGTATTTTTCAAGCAGATATTTTTCCCTAGAAATCTTATTCATTACCAATGATCATCTTTTAGTTTCTTGTACCTTAGCAGTAGGAAAAATTTCTGAGTCTTTCTGGAAGAAATTAAAAACTATAGAATTATTACTAATGGAATAAAATACAACAAGGATGATGCCAACCTCAATCATTTGGACACACATGTGTATGTGTATACTTGTGCCCATATATATGCATATTTAAAGGATAAAGCATGACATGAAAATATTGATTTAAAATGCACATATTGTTCCCCAAAACACAATAAAACAATATTATGGGAATAATGAAATATTGGAGAAAATGAATAATGATGCTACCACATTCTAGCTCTTCTGAGTAAACATAAGAATAATTTAACTTAAGATCACTGGTACAAGAGAGTTATAATTTGATCAATGATGTAATTAAATTTAACATGGTTGCATTTAGTTAACTATTGCATTCAAAAAAAAATGAGCCTGTTTGTTCATGTGCCATTACTAAGGAAGGAAAGAAAGTAAATAACAAATTTTGATATATGACTTAGATGTGAATTAGTTCAGACTTATGAGTTCTATAAAGGGTATATAATTGCTCCCAGGGAATTTATAATTAACCAGCTTTTGAAATAAACTACCCTACCAATAATATTTAGCTTTTTATTGGCAAAAGAACCACTTAGAAATAATAATTCATATTATAAATAATTTTCTCTCTTTTTAAGAATAATCATGACTATTTAATACTTTCATAGTTTGTAAAAGAAAGAAAAAAAACAATTGGAATCATTTGTTTGTGGCTCTAGACATCAATGAATATTGCTGTTAAAGGATAATATGTTGGTCCTATCTTTTCGACTTTGTAAATCAATGTTCATTTTCCCCCAAAATATTGCTCAACACATTTCACCACTAGGAGAGATGACCCTGTTTAATTCCTTAATATAGACCACAGTTCTCTTTGATTTATAGAAGATAGTGAGTCTATTTATAAAATACGTATCTGCAAGATGCAGTTTATGGGAAACTTGGCTTTGGGGACACATTAATTCTAACTGCAGATGCAACTTTCATGTTTTATAATATAACTCTGACAGCTGTAATTTCAGATTAAAGATTTTTCATTCACATTCCCATCCTGATTGCCCAATATGGTCCTTATATATTACCTTATTGTCAATAGCAAGTGTTCACCCTATTGGGAGTCATTTAATAACCAGCTGCCATTTAAAGTGTAGTCTGAACATTTGTCTCAGCCAGTTCATCTCAAGTTGAGGTCCCCTTCAAGTGGAGCTGGGATTTTAGTTTAAGACAAGCCCACAGCTGGATCTTGCTATTGTTCTCAGCTTTTGTAGTAGCTAATGAAAATAAACATGGG
This sequence comes from Antechinus flavipes, assembly GCF_016432865.1. Lineage (NCBI taxonomy): Eukaryota > Metazoa > Chordata > Mammalia > Dasyuromorphia > Dasyuridae > Antechinus > Antechinus flavipes. The sequence goes on along the minus strand of NC_067403.1, from coordinate 131,788,130 downwards.
TACTCTGAGTGAATTTCTATCTATTTTTGTGTCTGTTTTGGTAGTAATAATATCTGATGCTTATCATATCTCTTGTTTTCATTCTTTTCTTAGGTATTCAGCAAATATGCATTCATTTTATGTTGTCATTTTCTAAAAGTTGAGTAATAATAAGATTATAGGCTCATTCAATATTATAGTCTGCTTTTCTGGAGGCTGCTATCATAGCTTTATCAGTGGCTAATGATTTGCACATCACTATTAGGTTAGGCTTTAAAAAAGTTTTAAAAGAGACTTCCAGAAATGAAATTTTAGTTGCTCACAAACACACACACGTGTGTGTGGGGGTATCTGTACATGTGTATATGTGTGTGTACATACATATGCATATATATGTGTAATCTTTGAAACCTCTGGTTTTATGTAAATACATTTATGAGAAATTTGCTTAACCTGACAGTTGTAGCTTGTACCAGTCAACTACAAAAAATGAAATAGGTAAAAAAGGAAAGCATGAGAAAAAAAGAACTCTTTCATGGGTAATTAAACTAGAATATACATCAGTCAACAGGAATAACTGATGAATTTATTCTATGGGGCAATGTTACTGTACTCTGTAGTTTTTGATACAAGTTAAAATTAGTCTCCATCATCTTATAGGATAATTGCTTACTTTAATCCTTACATCTACTATTATATTGATCTATGACTCTCTGCCAAATTTGCTGAAGTTTGGATTTATGTAAGAGTAAACAGTACAAACAATATTTCAGCAATAGTGAATATCATTGAGTGATGAGCTAAGCAGTTCTTCTCATTTTCTCTTTTTCACATGAACTACTTAGAATTCATCAGATTCTTAACCCTGTGAGCAATTTTAATTAAAACTGGGAGGGAAGAGGAGAGAATATTCAGTAGAGAATAATTATTCTCTATTATGCTGATTTATTAAATATCTATTTGGAGTTTAAACATTTGGGGAAATGATTCTGCTCTCATGAGTTTCAGTAATAAATATATATCACAATGTTCAAGTTTCAAATTGAGATTGGGATACCCATGCCTGGCTATTTCTGATATTTAAATACAGTGGTTAGTTATTGCTGACATGTAATTTGTTGTTTAGTTACAGTATAATAGATTGTTTTTTGAAAGTCAGACATACTCTTCCTTTGATGACAATATTTCCTTATATATGCCACAAACATATCTTAAGTTAATTTAAATTTCTTAAGTAGCTCTTAATTTTTTGTGAGAAGAAAATAAGACTTTTGCAAACATTAAAAAAGGTGTTTATAAATAGCATGTAATATGCACATTATAGGCTTTGCACCTTTTCACAGAAGGTACAACTTTTGATTTAAAAGCATGACAGAACTAAATCTTCATGAGAATGACTTTCAGCAAGATAACCTCTGCTTCGGTATCTTGAAAGAAATCTTTTGTCTTCTTTAATTTGTAAGCAGATAGCCTTCTTGCCAATGTGAGCTATTTTACTGACTATATCCCTCACTGGGAAATAATATCCTCCTACACTCTCCTCCTCTAGGGATAGTGCTGTAACTAAGCCCTTTAACTTGCAACCAGATGAGAAACTCAGCTCTCTGTGAATCTGGCTTTGGGGATGCTACCCATGGGACAGCCCCTATACCTGCCGACCATGTTACTACAACTCATATTTTGCATTCCTAGTGTTATACAGAATTATCTAGAAGTTGGAAAACAGCCTTCTGAAGTCAATCTCCCTCCAATACCAATAAAGAATGTGACCAGCTGCATGCACTAGAAAAGTCTAGGATGGAAAAAAAAATCTGTATTTCAAATACAATTCTGGATGAATAATAAATTGCACTGTCTCCTCAAATTGGAAGAAAGATCCCATGACTAATGCAGGACCATGGGTGCATGGGTATTAACAGAGTTTGTGATACACACATGTAGATTATCACTTATATATATGTATTTGTGTATATATATGTGTATATGTATACATGAATATACGTGTATCTTATTTTGTCTCTTTTCTGAAACTAGGAAATTATGATCAGGAAAATAACTCTTTGTAGAAAAAACAGATAATTTATTACTTTTTTTTTTCAGTTCTCTATCTCTTTCTGTCTCCTTATGTCTTTATCTGTATATAAATATATGTGTGCATGTATATTTATACATATAAATATATGTGTGCATGTATATTTATACATATAAATATAAATATGTACATATGTATATGTATACACAAGCACACATATATGTATATACATATATATGTAAAGAATGAGAGTTAATAATGAGCAGTTCTATAACATCTAAAAAAAAGTTTTCAGGATGTACTGAGCTTCTGGATTAGCTTGGTCTGAGTGTTTATTGTAAACAAACTGGAAGCTAATGGGGCAGTTGATTGGTGTTTGTGTATCACAGTAGGATCTGGGGTCTGAAATCTGGGCCTCTTATATATTGATGAGTGTGGTCTGCTGGTAGGCTGCTAGAGCCTTTTAAAGGTAAGAGAGAAAGTCCTGAGATTTTTGTGTCTGGGTTGAGTGAAAGACTTTGTTTATTTAGAATTCTTTTAAGGTCCTCTAAGATTCTTAAAAAGATAGGCAAATCCCCCTAAGTTCCGTGTTTCTTTGTAGAAGTTTCTGATTTGGAAAGAGCTATTTATAATGTTCCTTAAAATTCATTATAATGCCTTTAAGCATTTAGCCAACATTGTTATGGAGTGAGCAGTATTTTAATATAAGCTAAGTCATATTTGACATATGGAAATTTGAAACATTAACATTTGCTCTAATATGAGATTACTGGGGAGAAACATCAGAGTAAATCCACTTTTTAGCAATTATTTTGTTTTCTTTGCTTCATGTGTCTCTTGAGTTTAAAGGAATGTTAATAAAAAATATAAAGATGCTATGCAGATAACTATTTCCCTCAAATTCTCCCAGTCTGAAGATAACATTACTCCATGAAATCTCATCTAATCATTCAAGAAACATGTTTGAACCATTTAACAAGCAGCTATTATGTACCAAGTGTCTGGAGATAAAAAGAAAATGAAATGAAATTATTCCTACTTTCAAGGATCTTATATTTTTCTTTTTTAATGAGGAAGAAAAATCTCTCTATATAACTATATCCAAAATAAACACAAAGTTTTTTGTGTGTAATTTTATGTGTGAGAGATAGAGACAGAGAAATAGAGAAAGAGATAGAGAGTAGGGACAGACACTATTGAGTTGGTAAAGTGGATGGAGTATTGGATCTGGAGTAAGAAAGAACAAAATTCAAATTTTGACTCAAAGGCTTACTATCTGGGTTGACTCATCTGCCTCAGTTTCCCCTCTATAAATTGAGGATATTGTAATAGTAGCACCTATGTCCCAGAGCTGCTGTGAGGATAAAATAAAAACAATCATAGTAAAATAAATTTTGGTTTGATCTCATTCAGGTCGGAAGGGCAAATTCAAGACAGGAAAGGTAAAAGAATTTCATTAGAACACCAAAGCAGTAAGCAGTTGGTATAGCAAGTTCAGGTTTCAAACTGCACACCACGTTCCCAGACTGGAGTAAAGGACTTCCATCTAAAGGCAAAAGTAAGTGGAGTAGTGCTCATTTAATTAAAAGGGATTTGTGTAGCTTCGAGTCCTCCCAATATCAGATGTCAGTGTTCCTGTGCTCTAAGGTATTTGTGATCCAAAATCTCATGCAATCTGGCTGGCTGCTCACCTTCTTAAAGTTTAAGCAAGTTTTTAAATATGGGGTTGCTCAGACTTATAGCACATGTATCTGACTTTGCATAATAACTAGCATTTATATAGAACATTACACAGCACTCTACAAATATCTCATTTAATTCTTACAACAGCTCTATAATTTAGGTGTTATGATTATTCCCATTTTACAGCTGAGGAAATTTAGGCAGACAAAGGTTTCTGTGATTTCCTCAAGGTCACAGAGCTAGTAAGTATATAAAGCTAAAATTGAATTCAAATATTTCTGTCTTACAGAAAGTACTTGATTAAAGCACTATAGAAATGCAATCTATTGTTATTATCATTATCATTGTAATTATAATAGTAGTAGTAATAGTTATAGCAACAGAGAAGAAAGGAGAAGAAGAAGAAGAAGAAGAAGAAGAAGAAGAAGAAGAAGAGAAGAAGAAGAAGAAGAGAAGAAGAAGAAGAAGAAGAAGAAGAAGAGAAGAGAAGAAGAGAAGAGAAGAAGAAGAAGAAGAAGAAAAGGAGGAGGAGAAGAGGAAGAAGAAGAGAAGAAGAGAAGAAGAAGAAGAAGAGAAGAAGAAGAGAGAAGAAGAAGAGAAGAGGAGGAGGAGGAGGAGGAGGAGGAGGAGGAGGAGGAGGAGGAGAGGAGGAGGAGAAGAAGAAGAAGAAGAAGAAGAAGAAGAAGAAGAAGAGAAGAAGAAGAGAAGAGAAGAAGAGGAGGAGGAGGAGAGGAGGAGGAGGAGGAGAGGAGGAGGAGAGAGGAGGAGGAGGAAGAAGAAGAAGAAGAAGAAGAAGAAGAAGAAGAGGAAGAGGAGGAGGAGAGGAGGAGGAGGAGGAGGAGGAGGAAGAGGAAGAAGAAGAAGAAGAAGAAGAAGAAGATATAAGGAAAGAATTCATGGAGACAGTGGTACTTTAGTTGAACTTTGAAATAAAGTAAGTAAAATGAATTGGAGAAGGAAATAGCGAACTATTCAGTTGTCTTTGCCAATTACTCAAACAACTCAACAACAACAACACGGTATGATAATGAAAAGGAAATGCCAGAAAGGAAAGATGTAGAGATAGGAGATGAATTGTCATATGTGAGGAACATCTAGAAAGTGAGATTGGCAGGACAATAAAGTATAGCAAGAGGAATAATATATAATAAGGCTAGAAAAGTAGGTCACAGATAGATTGTGAAAAAAGGCATTAAATAATAGAGAATTTTTCATTTTATTTTAGAGGTGATATTTATTTTGCTAGGTGCTTGGGACTTTCTAAAAAAATGGTGTATCCTTCATGTAAATTAGGGACTAACCATTTATTTTATTTTTAAAATAGGAAGAGAAGGTAATAACTTAATCCTTGTGAGCCTAGAATCCAGGTCCTCTATCATTGTCATTCTTATGTATCTTTTATGATATTTAATGAAAAAACATTATAGAAGTGGGAAGTACCTGAGACTGTCTAAGCCAACAATGACATTTTAGACTAAGGAAATTGAAGTCTAACAACACTCAGTTGTACAAGATCAAACAACTCATTAATGACAGACCTGGGGCTAGAACTCAGGTTTATCAACTCTCATCTCAACATGTAGTCCCATGTCTAAACCATAATAGATTATAAAATATTTTGGATAAGAATCTTGATTTATGGATGCGTAACTAAAACATAATGGTTAACCTTTTGAGATCTGATCACCACTGGTTATGGAATTTCCATTTCAGAATCATCACACAAAACCAGTGACCTGACATGTACATCCAGAGTAAGTTTATTCCTAGGCAATCTTACCAGAATTGTATCTCCTCCTACTAAACTCTATCATCATCCTTATCATTCCTCACCAGAAGAAATTAAACCTTGCTTTTCCATTCATTAAGTTCAATCTTCCCAATGAGCTGTATTTTATTTTACATGTCACATTTGAAAACGTATACTGATTTTATAGTATTTCAGTACTTCAGTGTATGTCTTTAAGGCTTAATGTGATTTGAATAAAACAGCTTCATACTCTTTATTATTTTTTATATTTTTATCTTTCATGATTAAGATCATATTGAGGTTTGCTATGTTATGTCTATTCCAAAGTGGCTTTTTTAAAAATAAAAATGTGTACCCAAGAAGATATTGGCACATAAGTAGAGTGAGAATCAAATAAAATACCAAATCTGTTTCCTGTTCCTGATCTCAGAGAGATTCTCGATGGAGCATAAATATCTCAGAGAAAATTATTCACATAAAATCCGTATTGTAAAGCTGTTGCTTAAAAATTGTTGAAAAGGGTAAAAATCAAATCAGGGTATCAAAGCAAAATTTGTAAGTAACTAGAAGGTCAGGGTTTAACCAATCATTTATCTATCAATCCATTGGCAGGTAAAGTACTAGAATGCTATTACGATTGCAGGAAAAATATAAAACACATACCCTGTCCTCAAGAGCTTCCAATCCATTTGGAAAGACAATGCATGAAAAACTATTGGAAAACAATAACAAAGAGGATATTATTTCATGACTTTGGTGGTATGTAAACTTTCAGCCTTCCAAAAGAAGCTTATTGTGTGCTAGTATGGTAGCTGAAAGCTTAAGAGAGTCATAGAATTCTAAAATCTCAGAGTTGGAATGAACCTTGGAAGTTGTCTGTCTCTGTAGTCTTTTCATGAAGGCTTCTAGAGAACAGAAACTAACTACCTCCCAATAAAGGTCATGTGCCTTCGGAGCAACTCTGTTAGGAAATTTTTCCTAGCATCTAGGTAAAATATGTTGCTAACTTCCTTCCATTTCTCCTGGTTTTGCTCTCTCAAGTTCATCAGAATAATTCCAATCTCTTTTCCGTATACCAGTTATTTAATATTTGAAGAAAGCTATAATTCCTCCCTCTCTCATAAATCTTATTTTCTAATAACATCCTTTACTTGTTCTATTAATTTTTGCATGTAATAATTTAATAATCTTAAGTTCCTACTATCTTTATCTCTAACCCCAATTTATTGAAAGGTATTTGAAAAAGTTTATCAGTGTTGTTCAGGATAGGGATTAGTGTGGTCCAAAACGGGTCTAGAATACTGGGATTTTAAACATCTTGTTTTGGGAACCATTCTTCTCTTAAATGTAACCTAAAATGACCAAAGGAGAACTTGAAATTGGTGAGCCTTAAAAGATGAATAGGTGTTGGATAGACAGAATGGAGAGCGGAAACAATTCTAGGTGGAAGGAACAAAAGCCAAGTGAGGTATAGTTAGGAAGAATATGTGACATAATTTATAGCTTTTTTGGATTTTGAATAGATCTGAGTTCTGGTCCTGATGTTAATATTTACTAATTGTGACCATGAGTAAATCATTTGTAATCTCTGGGCCTCAGTTTTTCTATCAATAAAATAAGAAGGCTATACTAAGAAGTTTTCTGAAATAGTTTCTAACATGACATCTGATTCTATGATGCTGTTACTTCTCTATCATCACTTTCCTCATCTATAAATAATAGATAATACTATCTGTAGTACTTACCTAACATGGTTATTGTGAGATTAAAATGAAAGAATATATAAAAAGTACTTTGAAAATATAAATGGATTCTAGAAATTCTATTATTCTCATTAACTTTATTATTATTATTATCATCATCATGATTATAGGGTATATTCTGAGGTAAGCAAAGATACTGATTTTAATGTAGAGAATGGTTTCTATTGCAATACAATGGAAAATTACATTTGTTGATTTAGAAAAGTTCTAGGTAATGGAAGAATTGGAAAGTAGAGTACTATAGAAGCTTCTTGAATGGAAAAGCAACATGATAAAGATAAGGAGTTAAAAAAATTATTATGCCTGTGTAATGCATTATAGTGATGATTATTCATTGCCATCATTTTCCATCTAAAATATAATTCACAATCATTCTAATGAAGTGTAATTTTAAATAAAAATAATTTTAATAAAGCACAACTTTCTTCAGGGGAGCCTTGCTCAGTCCCTCCAACAGCTACTGCCTTCCTCCTTGTTAACTGTCCAGTTACAAAATAATTTGTATCAATCAATCAATAAAATATTAAGCCCCTACTAAGTGGCAGGTTCAATGCTAGATCCAGGGGATACAAACAGAAACAAAATATAGTCCTTGTACTCAAGTAATTTATAATCTAGTGGGGGACATTACATGTAAACTAATGGATACAAAGTAGGCAATATATAGCATAAGTTGGAAATCATTGGAAGAAAAAAACACACACTGAAACTGATATTTATGTACTATCTCTCCTTTTAGGGACAGAAATTTTTGTTCTTGTTTTTTCATTGTATCCTTAGCATAATGACTTATACTTAACAAATATTTAATAAATTATTCTCAATTGATGGCACTTTATCCTGTGTTTTTAAGTTTCAGAAAATGTGGGGAGTCTTTCTATAATCATAAGGCCTTTGGGGGAAACTTATCAAGGTAGTCTTTGAGTAAGACTTTCTTAATGTTAAAGTAATGTTAATTACTTAATGAAGTAATAGATTCAAATGATTTTAGTTTTAGAGTTGGAGGAGATCTTGCTGTTTGGAACTTTCAGTCATGTCGAAGACCTGCCTTCCAAGCTTCAAAGTATTGGCTGCTGAAGAAGGCTTATGTGTGACTGCTGTTTACATACTCTCCTTCTAGGACTTCTGGCAATCTTTTACAATACCATGTTGATTTATATTGTTTGTTATACCGTTACTTGGGTGTACAATTCATGTTTGTTACACCACATAAAGCCTGTACTGACTGTGGGGAGAGTCATCACTAATAGCCTCTGCGTTATTGCTGTGTGCTTGTGTAATACCTCCCATGCTGATGGTTTTGTGCATATCTGTTTCTAATAAGACCCTTCAGTCCAGAGACCCGCTAGCAACCCCTACTTCCCTTTGGTGCTTTTCATCTCCCTTTCTGAGATATCAGGGAGGGTGTGATTATCTCCTTTTTAGTGCTTTCACCTCCCTTCCTGAGAAGTCAGGGGGGTCTCGATCACCTCCTTTTCAGTGCTTTCACCTCCTTTCCTGAGAAGTCAGGGAGGGTGTGATCACCTCTCCTTGGGGGCTCTGACCTCCCTGAGGAGTCAGGGATGGCATAACCACCTGTGTTCTAAAACAAAAGAAAGCAGGAGATGTAATGGGCTGAGGCTCGAGTTGATGCACTGAGGTCCCAAGCACATGAGGCTAAATAGTAATTGGACCATACTCTATTAATATATAAGCTTGGAGAAAGAATGGCCCCTGCCCATTCTTTGTGCAAGTCCTGATGTATTGTATAGGAAATGACAATTTTGGTGGGTGGAGGCAGGGGAATGGAAAGGAAAACGGAAAGAGAGACTGCTGGCTAGCATCTTGACACAGCTGCTCACATTGCTATAGCAACCACCCTTGACCTCCAATCCCCCTCTGCTAGCTGGCTTCCTGTCACAGCTGCCCATATTGCTATTGCAATCCTTCTTCACCTCTACTGAGAATAAAGATTGAAGATTTTCCCCTTCACCTGAATTCCTGACTTCGGCTGATTTTAAATATGTGGTCATCACAGAGAACAAAGATTTAGACTTAATTGAATGAGCATGCAGATCCAAGCAAAGCTAGTAATAAAAGGAGAGAAGGTGAGCATGGTAGAAGAGGATAAGATGGAACTGAAGTCAGCCTAATTAGTAATCAGGACAAATGGTAAAGGTGATCCTAGGCATGTCACTTAATTTCTCTGTGCTTCAGTTTCTTAATCCGTAAAATGAAGGAATTAAGTTAAAGCCCTTGAGTCTAAATTAGTATTATCCTATGGATGAATGAATGAATGAATGAGAATATTTATGGAATATGGCCTAGGCACTGTATCATGCTAGCATGATTTTTATATGGTATTAAATAGTCTAGAGTATAACTAGAAGTTGAAGAAAGATGTTTTCTTCTTAGACTGGGTACAATGCTAGTGGTGGAATGATAATAACCATAAATCCATCCCAGTACCTTTGCTTTTTTTTCTCTTTCAGCTAGAAAACTTCATATATATGTTTCTATATTTTGATTTGGGAGGGATACCACTTCTGAACTATTTCCTACATTAATAAATGAGAATGAGAGAGATGAAAAAGAAGAGCTGGAAAGGAGAAAATGACAGTGTTAATGTAAACGCCACATTACCCAGGGGTGGTTGTTCTAGATAAATAAAAGCTACTCTGCGATGTTATTTATTTCCCCTGGAGAGAACATTGAACCTATGGGGTCAACCTTCCTGGGCTCTAGTTCTGCTTTAGTAAATAGTCTCTGAGGTCCTTTCTAGCTCTAAATCTGTAATTTCAGAATCCTGTAGCATCCAGTTTTTTTTTTTTTTTTTTTTTTTTGCATTTAAACCAAAAAATTAAATAAGCATGGATTTTGTTATCTTCTAGGTTATGGGACAGTAATGTCAACACTCTGAAATTGCTAATTAATTTAATTTAATGACTTTTAAAAAAATGTACTATGTGAAAAACATTGCCTTAGGCTCTGATAATAAATAACAAAACATAAAACAATTCCTGTCTATAAGGAGATTATATGAGAAATAATCTAGTCCTACTATCTTACTTTAAAAATGAGGCACCTAAAGTTCTAAGAGATTGATTTGCCCAAGATCCAATGGATAGTAAGAAACCATGGAAGGACAATAGCTTACATTTATAAAATTCTTTAAGGTTTGAAAAGTCATTTAAATCTATTATCTCTTTTGATATCTTCAATAACTCTTTGAGGTAGGGCATTTTGTTACTTCATTTGCTCAAATGATACATAAGTGATAGACCGTGTGTGTGTGTGTGTGTGTGTGTGTGTGTGTGTGCGCGCGTGTGTGTATGTTTATGTATGAGAGAGAGAGAGAAGGAGTGAAGAAAGGACAAAGGAAAGGAAAGGAGGGAAGGAGAGGGGGGAGGGAGAAGGAAGGAAAAGGAGGAAAAGGAAGGGATAGGGAGGAAAAGAGGGAGGAAAAGAGAGGCAGGGAGGAAGAGACAGAGAAAGAGAGATAGAGCAGTGTCTCCACTGGATTTGTATCCTAAAGACTTATAAAAAAGGGAAAAGGACTCACATATGCAAAAATGTTTGTTTTCTTGCTTCTTTTGCTTTTTCATTTTTGGTATGAGTCCTATAGTTAGTAAGATCTTACCTTGGGAATCTACTGCTAAGTTGTGGAACTAATGGTCACTAGCTAACATACATTCATTTCATCTCTCTGTAGTTAGTAATGATGCTTACTTTCTATAGTTGTTTTTTTTTTTGTTTGTTTGTTTTGTTTTGTTTTGTTTGTTAAACAAAGATGTTATGGGAATGAATGAATTATGCTCCAGAAGATGAGCTGTTTAATTTTTGTTTTTGTATACTCATTTCCTAAGATGGAACCTGGCTTTAAGTAATTAATTAATTCTGATAGATTAATTTTAAATTCTAGCATTAACTGAAATTATTGTTCTTATTGTTGTAGTGGTTGTGATTGTGGTTGTTTTGGTTGTTATAAAATACAATTTTAAATCTAGCTCTTGTGACTGCTTTTGTAGTACTGGCTCTTGTAACTACTTGCGACTAACTTTGGTATTAAAAAAATTGGAATTTTATTTAAAATTTAGAATTATTAATTTGGTGAGACAAAATGAACAATACAATAGAAATCTAATATTATCATCTATTTAGTCTGTTAAGACATGACTTTATCCATCTGCAAGCCTTTCCTCCTTTCCCCAATGCCAAATATTTTTATGCCTTAGCAATTGTGCAAACAATGGATTCATACAGTTGGGTTTCTTTTCCCAAAGATGTTTTTTCCCTTGCTTCAAATCTGGACTTGTTAATAGGATGTGCATGCAAATGTCCATAGGTGCTGAGTCTATAGTATGATATAGCATAGTTGGTAAATGCTAATGGATAATACAGGAGTGTATTTAACTAAATATGCATTTGCAAACAATTAACCATGGCTGCTGATACTGGGTCAGCATTTGTGTGGGGAGCCATGGGCATAATCTCTCCACTTAACTATTTCCAGACTCAGTTTCTGAATAACACCGGCATTTTCTGAACCCTCACCCATTTGTAATAAGGCCATGTATTCCCAGATATCTATCAAGACTAAATGATAGAACTATTTAGTTAAGCAAATGTCACCACTGAGGAAATAATAGCAATAGCCATATAATGGGAAATAATCTGGTGCTTCTATGAAAAGGCAATCTACTAAGTGTAATTATAGATTCTATACTCACTTAAAAATTTGAAATGGACAGTTTTTGTATCAAGACGTCAGTCTTACTCATTAATTTAAATAAAGGCATATCTTGGTATACTTTAGTAATATAGCAAATTAATCATTCATTTTCTTGAAATATTATCTTGGAAAAAATAAGCAGATTAAAACAAAGAGATTTGGAGGAAATAAACACATTCCTGCAATGTCAATTGTGCTCTAAAGTGTGTGTGTCTATGTGTCTGTGTGTGTGGGGGGCATTTTGACTTGATATGTTTCAATTAGGTTATTACTGAATTAAAAAATAAATAAATGAAAGAATAAAAAATTAAGTATTTATTATTACATGCCAAGAACTAATTTTAGAACTAGGAAAGTAAATGCAAATACAAGAAATGTAAGATCCTACTTTGTAGAATCTTACATTTTAATAACAGAAGTTAATATACAAAAATAGTGATCAGGAAAAGGCACTGTAGACTAGAAAATTACAAAAATGGTGAATTATATTTTATATATATGTTATATACAAATATTCATATATACTTATATAAATATATAAATCTAGATATGTAGTTTTTAAATAATAGATTTTTTATTTTCAAAATGTATGCAGAGTTTTCAAGATTCATCCTTGCAAAATCATAAGTTTTAATTTTTTCTCCTCTTCTCCCACCCCTCCCCTAGACAGTAAACAATCCAATATATATTAAACATATACAATTCTTCTATAAATATTTCTTCATTTATCATGCTTCACAAGAAAAATCAGATCAAAAAAGGGGTAAATGAGAAGGAAAAGAAAAGCCAAGCAAGCAAAAACAAAAAAGTGAAAAAAAAAGTATGTTATGACCTACATTCAGTTCCCACAGTCCTCTTTTTGGTTGCAGAGAGCCATTTGTTCTCTATCACAAGTCTATTGAAATTGATCTGAACCATCTCATTGTTAAAAACAGCCTCATCCATCAGAATTGATCCTCACATAATCTTGTTTTTGCTATGTGCAATGTTCTCTTTGTTCTCTCACTTCACTTAGCAGTAATTCATGTATCTCCAGCCCTTTCTGAAATCATCTTGCTGATCATTTCTTACAATAGCATACCATAACTTATCTAGTCATTCCTCAAAAGATAGGTATCCACTGAGTTTCCAGTTTATAAGGAGATATATTAACACACCTTTTAAGTTAAGTAGCAATATCTGTGTTGATTTTGATGTACTAACATTGGTTCTAAAACTGAAAGAGAGAGAGGGGAGAGAGATGTCATCAGAGGTTACATCCAAAATGATAGAAGAAAGGATGGCCAGGACATTTACATGTGAATTCTACCAAACATTTAAAGAACAATTAACTCCATTGTTGTATAAACTATTTGAAAAATAGGGATTGAAGGAGTCATACCAAATTCCTTTTATGACACAGACATGGTACTGATATCTAAACCAGGTAAGTTGAAAAAAGAGAAAGAAAATTATAGACCAATCTCCCTAATGAATATTGATGCTAAAATCTTAAATAAAATATTAGCAAAAAGATTATAGAAAATCATCCCCAGGATAATACACTATGACCAAGTAGGTTTTATACCAGGAATGCAGGGCTAGTTCAATATGAGGAAAACTATTAGCATAATCAACTATATCAATAACCAAATTAACAAAAAAACATATGATCATCTCAATAGATACAGAAAAAGCATTTGATAAAATCCAACATCCATTCCTATTAAAAACACTTGAGAGTTTTCCTTAAAATAATCAGTAGCATCTACTTAAAACCATCAGTAAGCATCATATGCAATGGGGAAAAACTGGAACCTTTTCCCAGTATGATCAAGAGTGAAACAAAGATGCCCACTATCACCATTATTATTCAATCTTGTATTAGAAACACTAGCCTCGGCAATAAGAGTCAAGAAAGAGAATGAAGGAATTAGAATATGTAATGAGGAAACCAAACTATCACTCTTTGCAGATGATATGATTGTATACTTAGAGAACCCCAGAGATTCTACTGAAAAGGTATTAGAAATAATCCACACTTTTAGCAAAGTTGCAGGATACAAAATAAATCCAGATAAATCCTCAGCATTTTTATACATCACCAACAAAATCCAACAGCAAGAGATACAAAGAAAAATTCCATTCAAAATAGCCATTGATAGCATAAAAATATGTGGGAATCTATCTGCCAATGGAAAGTCAGGAATTACATGAGCAAAATTACAAAACACTTTCCACACAAATAAAGTCAGATTTAAATAATTGGAGAAATATGAAGTGCTCTTGGATAGGCCGAGCAAATATAATAAAGATGACAATACTCCCTAAACTAATCTATTTATTTAGTGCTATACCAATCAGACTCCCAAGAAAATATTTTAATAATCTAGAAAAAATAACAACAAAATTCATATGGAAGAACAAAAGGTCGAGAATTTCAAGAGAATTAATGAAAAAAAAAATTAAATGAAGGTAGCCTAGCTGTATCTGATCTAAAACTATATTATAAAGCAGTAGTCACCAAAACCATTTGGTATTGGCTAAGAAATAGATTAGTTGATCAGTGGAATAGTTTAGGTTCACACGACAAAATAGTCAATAACTATAGCAATCTAGTGTTTGACAAACCCAAAGATTCCAACTTTTGGGATAAGCATTCATTATTTGACAAAAACGCTGGGAAAACTGGAAATTAGTATGGCAAGAAATTAGGCATAGACCCCACTTAACACTGTACACCAAGATAAGATCAAAATGGGTCCATGATTCAGGCATAATGAATGAGATTATAAATAAATTAAAGGAACATAGGATAGTTTACCTCTCAGACTTGTGGAGGAGGAAGGATGTTGTGACCAAAGGTGAACTAGAGATCATTATTGATCACAAAATAGAAAATTTTGATTATATCAAATTAAAAAGCCTTTGTACAAACAAAACTAATGCAAACAAGATTAGAAGGGAAGCAACAAACTGGGATGACATTTTCACAATTAAAGGTTCTGATAAAGGCCTCATTTCCAAAATATATAGAGAATTTAATTTATAAGAAATCAAGCCATTCTTCAATTGATAAATGCTCAAAGGATATGAACAGACAATTTTCAGATGATGAAATTGAAACTATTTACACTCATATGAAAAAGTGTTCCAAATCACTATTGATCAGAGAAATGCAAAATAAGACAACTCTGAGATACCATTATACACCTGTCAGATTAGCTAAGATAACAGGAAACAATAATGATGAATGCTGGAGGGGATGTGGGAAAACTGGGACACTGATGCATTGTTGATGGAGTTGTGAATGGATCCAATCATTCTGGAGAACAATCTGGAATTATGCCCCAAACGTTATCAAACTATGCATATCCTTTGATCCAGCAGTGCTACTACTGAACCTGTATGTGCCAAAATGTTTGTGGCAGCCCTCTTTGTAGTGGCTAGAAACTGGAAAATGAAAGGATGCCCATCAATTGGACAATGGCTGGGTAAATTGTGGTATAAGAATTTATGGAATATTATTGTTCTCTAAGAAATGACCAGCAGGATCAATATAGAGAATCTTGGAGAGACTTACTTGAACTGATTCTAAGTGAAATAACCAGAACCAGGAGATCATTATATACTTCAACAATGATACTGTATGAGGATATATCCTGATGAAAGTGGATATCTTTGACAAAGGGAAGATCTAACTCAGTTCCAATTGATCAATAATGGACAGAAGCAGCTACATCCAGAGAAGAAACATTGGGAAATGAGTGTAAACTGTTTGCATTTTTGTTTTTCTTCCCAGGTAATTTATATCTTCTGAATCAAATGCTCCCTGCGCAATAAGAGAACTGTTCGGTTCTGTACACATATATTGTATTTAGGATATACTATAACATATTTAACATGTATAAGACTGCTTGCCATTTAGGGGAGGTGGTGGAGGGAAGGAAGGGAAAACTCGGAACAGAAGTGAGTTCAATATTGTAAAAAATTACCCACACATATGTTCTGTCAATAAAAAGTTGTAATAAAAAAGAATAATAATAATAATAATAAAAAGATATAGGTCCACTAAAGGGAAAGCCTCAGTGTATAATAAAACCTATTTGTGTCAAAAAAAAGTAAAAAGAATTGTTATACCTGTTTTTTTTTTTTTATTTACTTCAGCTGAAGCATTTTGTTTCAACCTTTTACCTTTACTCTGTATGCATCTCTGTTTCAAATATGTTTCTTTAAAGAACATATAATAGGATTCTGCTTTTTAATCCAGTCTACTATTCACTTCCAATTTTCACCCTTGTATGTACTTTTGTTCTCACTTTCTCCTTTGTCCTTAATGGCATTTTCTTTTACTCTCCCCACCATTATCTTTTTTCCTATCACCTCTCCTCTTTAGTGTTTGTTCAAACCACACTACTCATTACCTTATCCTATCACTCTCCTCATTTCTTTTACCTTTTTTCCTATTACTTTTGCCCTTCTTTATATCCAGCCCCTCTTTTTTCTTTCCTCTTTCTTCTCCTACTTCTTTATAAGGTTGGATAAATTTCTATTCCCAACTGAAGATTAAATTATTTCCTCTTAGAGCCCAAACTGATGAGATCAAGCGTCAGACAATGCTTCATCCCCTCTTTTCTTTCCCTATCTGTAATAGGTTGTTTGTTCCTCATCATGTGATCCAACTTGTCTCAGTATACTTCCCCATTCTTCTTCCAGTACAGACTTTTTCCCACTTCTTAATGTCTTTTCTTTTGATTTCATCACCTCAGAGTCCATTTACAACCATACCCTCTTCCAAGTGATACCCTTCTCTCTCTGCCCCAGTAATAATTCTCAAGAGTTACAGATATTGTTTTCCCATCTAGGGTTAAAAATAATTTAGCTTTTAAATATTGTATATTCTCCCCCTGTTTCTGTTTCCATGCTTTTTTTGAGTCCTGTGTTTGTAGATTGAATTTTTCTGCTTGGTTCTTGCTGTTTTTCAACAGAAATGATTGAAAGTCTCTTACTTCATTGAAGATCCATCTCCTTTCCTGAAAGATGAGGCTTCACCTTACTAGGTAGTTAATTTTTGGTTGTAAACTTGGGTCTTTTGCCTTTAAAGATCTGGGGTAATCCCGACTGTTGTTCCTTGATATTTGAATTGTTTTTTGTCTATCAGCTTGCAGATTTTTTTCTTTGAGACTATAGTTTTGGAGTTTTGCAACAATTTTCCTTGGGCTTTTCCTTGTGGGACCTCTTTTTGTAGGTGATTAATGGGTTCTTTCCCTGAGTATTTTCCCTCTGTTTCTAGAATATTGGGGCAGTTTTCCTTGATGATTTCTTGAAGAATACTATCCAGGCTCTTTTTTTAGATCGTGGCCTTCAGAAAGAACAATAATTTTTAAATCATTTGTTCTGGATCTATTTTCCATGTTGGCTGTTTTTCTAATATGATATTTTATATTTTCTTCTATTTTTTCATTCTTTTCAGTTTGTTTGCTTGTCTTGATGTGTCATAAAATCATTAGCTTCCATTTATCCTGTTCTAGTTTCAAATCTGTGATTTTCTTCAATTAGTTTTTGTGTCCCTTTTTCCATTTGAATAGTTCTACTTTTGAAGGTGTTTTTTTTTTCCCTAATGGATGCTTTTGATCATTTGTATTTTTTAAAGAATTGCTTTCCTTTTAAAGGTTGTTGACTTTCTCTTGCATATTTTTCATTTCTTTCCTCATTTGTTTCTTCTCCCTCTCTTTTTTTTGCCTTTTGAAGTCTTTTATGAGCACTTCCAAGAAGTCTCTTCACATCACTCTTTGAGATTTAATCTGTGGATATTTTGTCCTTGTTTGCATTGTTGCTTTGATTTTTCCTGTCACCATAGTATCTTTCTATGGTCAAGGTTTTTTGTTTGTTTGTTTGTTTGTTTCTTGCACATTTTTTTCCTTTTCTTTTTGTATTTCCTCTTTATTTTACTTTTAAAGTTTAGCTCTGCTCCTGGGGGAAAGGAGATGCTGTCCTAGGTTTCCTGTGGAGCTCTGAACTTTGCCTTTGAGCACCAGGGCCCCCTTTTTTATAAGGAGAACTTTGCATGCTCTTTTCAGAAAACAGCCTGGATTCCCAGAGTTTGCCTTCTGCACTAGGAGTGGAGCCTGCACCAATGATCTGTTCTTCTACTAAGACAAGACTGAGGGTCTCAGTTGCTTATTTGCTAGGATTAAAACCCTCTTACCAGCTCTTCCAGAGCCTGTCTGAGTTGGGCTGAACACTCTTTTCACCTAAGTGAGGCTGACTTTTCTTGAAGTTTTTCCATTGTATCTTGAGATGGAGAGTGGTTTCTTTCCATTAGACTCTGTTCAGAGGCTTGGTTTAGTGCTATTTTTGAGGGAAACTGGAAGAGCTTGAACAGATTCCTGGCTTCATTCTACTATCTAGGCTCCACCTTTGGAAGTCCCAACACTACTATTCAATGTTGCATTAGAAATGTTAGCTTTAGGAATAAGAGAAAAAATGGAAATTAAAGAAATCAGAGTAAGTAAAAAGGAAACCAAATCATATCTTCTTTGCAGTGATATAATATGTACTAAGAAAATCATAAAGAATCAGCTAAAAACAGAAAAAATTACAATCCTATCTAAATTAATCTACTTATTCAGTAAAAAAATGCAAATGAAGGTGCTTTAGTTGTATAAGACTGAAAATTATAATAATAATAATAATTAATAATAAATAATAATTATTAATATTAGTAATAATATATTAATTACAATATTAACAATTATAATAATTACAATTAATTACAGCAATTGGGTAGCTCAAAAGAATGATTGGGGTAGAGTTGAGTATTAGCTGACTCTAAAAAGCAAAACCTCCTAGGAAAAGGTCAAAATAGTCATTATGTTATACAAATGAGGTGCAAAGGAAGAATAGACAATGAAGCATTAACAAAGGGAGGAGGGCTCATAGTTCTGAAAATCTACTGATACCAGGAATGGGCTAAATAGAGCACACTACATGTATACCATGAAGGGTATAACATCCTTCAAAATCTATAAAGAAATAAGGGTAGAAAAATGGACAGAGAGAAAGAGAGAGGCAAAGATTGGGGAAAGAAGACAAGGGAGGAATCAATGGATGGAAGCAGGTTAAATAATAGCAAAGAAAATTAAGAACAGAATTAAAGTAGATGACTTAGTAAGGACAGGAAAGAGGAGATATACACAAAGACTGCAACAATGATCAAGAGTACAATTTATTAGAAAATAATAGCTAATAATCATTGACCTCTGACAAATTCAAGCTTAAAGATTCAATCAAGTAAGAAATAAACATTTTATTTGTCAGACACGTTGATATGGTATTAATTCATATTTACATATGAGTAAATTTGTGTGTGTGTGTGTGTGTGTGTGTGTAGACATGTATCCATGTTGCTCTAAATTTATTGTTATATATTTTGAATCCTCTCTGATGTTCTGCTGGGCACATGACAATGTTCTGCTCTGTCTTGTTCTATTTTCCTTTTTTTTTAAATTAAAAACCCTATTAGTTACTACAGATGTTATGAAAATCATTATAAAAGTGAGGACTAGAGAAATCAAGTGGTTTGTCTATAATCACATCATTAGCAATTATTAAAGATCAAATTTGAATTATGGTCTTCCTGACTTCAGATGCAACATTCTATCCATAATCTTCTACTACCTCTTAAGACTCAAGAAGAAATAAAAATAATTCCTGTATTTCTAAAGTTTATAAAAAATAAATTCAGATCACATAAATGGCAAGATGGTAGAATTTTTTTTTAATTTGCAATTTTCCAATACCAAAGAAGGGTTTTTCTCCCAGAAAAAGATAATATATAGCAGCTATGCTAGAGTTACTGAATGTAAAGGTGTAAGATATTAAGTTAGAAATAATATTTAAAATAAAAAAAATTTATGCTATAAAACTGTAAAATTTAAATAAGTAAAGTACCCAATTCATCATTTCCTTTACTAACTCACTCTCTATACTAAGTGCAGGTTGTATAATCAATTTTTTTTTAAGCATTTCATAATCTAGGAATGTGAATACCACTAGCATCCTCATGACAGTGGTTCAGCTCTAATCTTACTTTATTATTCTGTTTTTGATTTTTTGGATGTACTTTTCCCTCTTTGGATAAAACTACTTCTTTACTATTTATTTATTTATTCATTTACTAATTTTTGCTTCCATTTTTTAAATTAAAGCTTTTTATTTCCAAAACATATGAATAGGTAATTTTTCAACATTGATCCTTGCAAAACTTTCTGTCCCAAATTTTCCCCTCCTTCCCCTCATACCCTCCCCTAGATGGCAAGTCATCTAATATATGTTAAATATGTTAAATCCAATATATGTATACATATTTATACTGTTATCTTGCTTCCCAATAAACATTGGATCTAGAAAGAAAAAAAAAAACCTCAGAAGGAAAGCAAAATGCAAGCAAACATCAACAGAAAGCATGAAAACACTATGTTGTGGTCCACACTCAGTTACCTCTCTGGGGGGGAGTATGGTTTTCTTCATTATTGAACAATTGGAACTTGTTTGATTTATCTCTTTGTTGGAGAGAACCATGTCCATCAGAACTGATCATCATATAGTTTTGTTGTTGCCGTGTATAATGATCTCTTGATTCTACTGATCTCATTTAGCATCAGTTCGTGAAAGTCTCTCCAGGACTCTCTGAAATCATCTTGTTGGTCATTTCTTACAGAACAATAATATTTCATATAATTTATATACCATAATTTATTTAACCATTCTCCAATTGATGGGCATCCATTCAATTTCCGGTTTCTAGCCACTACAAAAAGTGCTGCCACAAACATTTTTGCACATGTGGGTTCCTTTTCTTCCTTTAAGATCTCTTTAAGATACGAGCCCACTAGAAACACTGTTGGGTCAAAGGGTATGCAGAGTTTGATAACTTTTTGAGCATAGTTCCAAATTGCTCTCCAGAATGGTTTGATATATTCAGAGTTCTACCAACAATGTATCAGTCAGTGTCCTAGTCTCCCCACATCACCTCCAACGTTCGTCATTATATTTTCCTGTTATCTTTGCCAATCTGACAGGCGTGTAATGGTATCTCAGATTTGTCTTAATTTGCATTTCTCTGATCAATAGTGATTTAGAACACCATTTTGGTATTGGCTAAGAAATAGACTAGTTGATCAGTGCAATAGGTTAGGTTCACAGGATAAAATAGTCAATAACTATAGCAATCTAGTGTTTGACAAACCCAAAGATCCCAAATTTGGGGATAAGAATTCACTATTTGAAAAAAAATGCTGGGAAAACTGGAAATTAGTATGGCAGAAACTAGGCATGGACCCACACTTAACGCCAAACACCAAGATAAAGTGAAAATGGATTCATGATTTAGGCATAAAGAATGAGATTATAAATAAATTAGAGAAACATAGGATAGTTTACCTCTCAGACATGTGAAGGAGGAAGGAATTTATGATCAAAGAAAAACTAGAGATCATTATTGACCACAAAATAAAAAAAAATATCAAATAAAAAAGCTTTTATACAAACAAAACTAAGGCAACCAAGATTAGAAAGAAAGCAACAAACTGGGAAAACATCTTCACAGTTAAAAGTTCTGATAAAGGCCTTATTTCCAAAATATATAGAGAACTGACTCTAATTTATAAGAAATCAAGCCATTCTCCAATTGATAAATGGTCAAAGGATATGAACAGACAATTTTCAGATGATCAAATTGAAACTATTTCTACTCATATGAAAGGGTGTTCCAAATCACTGTTGATTAGAGAAATGCAAATTAAGACAACTCTGAGATACTAGTACATACCTGTCAGATTGGCTAAGATGACAAGAAAATATAATGACAAATATTGGAGGGGATGTGGGAAAACTGGGATATTGAGGCATTGTTGGTGGAATTGTGAATACATCCAGCCATTCTGAGAGCAATTTGGAACTATGCTCATAAAGTTATCAAACTGTGCATACCCTTTGATCCAGCAATGTTACTACTGGGCTTATATCCATCCCAGAGAGATATTAAAGATGTGAAAGGGACCTGTATGTGCCAAAATGTTTGTGCCAGCCGTTTTTGTAGTGGCTAGAAACTGGAAATTGAATGGATGTCCATCAATTGGAGAATGTTTGGGTAAATTGTGGTATATGAATGTTATGGAATATTATTGTTCTGTAATAAATGACAGCAGGATGAATACAGAGAGGCTTTGAGAGACTTACATGAACTGATGCTAAGTGAAATGAGCAGAATCAGGAGATCATTATGCACTTCAAAAACAATACTATATGAGGATGTATTCTGATAGAAGTGGATATCTTTGACAAAGAAAAGATCCAATTCAGTTCCAATTGATCAATGATGGACAGAATCAGCTATACCCAGAGAACGACCACTGGGAAATGAATGTGGACGGACTACTTCCATTTTTGTTTTTCTTCCCAGGTTATTTTTACCTTCTGAATCCAATTTTTCTTGTGCAACAATATGGATCTGCACACATATATTGTATCTAAGATATACTTTAACATGTTTAACATGTATGAGACTGTCTGCCATCTAGGGGAGAAGGTGGAAGGAGGGAAGGGAAAAGTTGGAACAGATGTGAGTGCAAGGGATAATGTTGTAAAAATTACCCATGCATATGTTCTGTCAATAAAAAGCTATAACAAAAAATGAATAAAAGTTAAAAAGCTTGTATTCCTATACTGGAAGAGGATATATTTAACTCTTGAGGTCTAGATCTCTCTTATGGGTATACTTAGAGGGTTCAGATATAGTTTGATATTATTGTGATGATATAAAAAAGAAATTAGATGAGGAAAGGTTCATTAAAGAGGATTACAATAATGAAACAGTATACAAAAATTTGTGGGATGCAGCCAAAGCTGTTCTTAAGAGAAGTTTTATGTCTCTAGATGATTACTTTCATAAAATAGAGAAAGAGAAGATCAATTAATTAGGCTTGAAACTAAAAAAGCTAGGGGAAAAAAAAACCAATTAAGTACCAAATTTGAAATTCTGAAAATAGAGGGGAGAGTAATAAAATTGAAAATAAGAAAACTATTGAATTAATAAATAAAACTGAGTTGGTTTTATGAAAAAAAAAAACAAAATAGATAAATCATTAGATAATTTGGTTAGAAACAGGAGAAAAGAAAATCAAATTGTTAATATCAAAAATGAAAAGGAAGAACTTTACATCAATGATGAGGAAATTAGAGCAACAATTAGGAGTTATTTTGCCAATCTATATGTCGATAAACTTGATGATCTAAATGAAATGGAGGAATATTTACAAAAATACAGATTGCACAGATTAACAGAAGAGGAAATAAGTTACTTAAATAGTCCCATTTTAGAAAAAGTAATAGAACAAGCTATTAATCAACTCCGTAAGAAAAAACCTCCAGGACTAGATGTATTTACATGTGAATATTACTAAACATTTAAAGAACAATTAATTCCTGTACTATGGAAATTATTTGAAAAAACAGGGAAAGAAGGACTCCCACCAAATTCCTTTTATGACACAGGGTGCTGATGCTGAAATCAGGTAGGGTGAAACAGAGAAAGAAAATTATAGACTACTTTCCCTAATGAATATTGATGCAAAAATCTTAAATAAAATGTTAGCAAAGAGATTACAGAAAGTCATTTCCAGCTTAATACACCATGGCTAAATAGGATTCATACCAGGAATGCAGGGCTGATTCAATATTAAGAAAACTATTAGCATAATTTATCATAGCAATAACCAAGCTAACAAAAATGATATGACTATCTCAATAGACTCAGAAAAAGCATTTGATAAAATCCAGTAACCATTCCTATTAAAAATACTGGCTAGTATAGGAATAAATCAAGTTTTCCTTAAAATGAACAATAGCATCTATTTAAAAGAATCAGCAAGTATAATATAATGAGGGCAAATTAGAACAATTCCCAGTAAGATCAGGAGTGAAACAATGTTGCCTACTACTACTACTAGTAGCATTACTATTACTATATCATTATTTAGCTTTGTATTAGAAATGTTAGCTTTGGCAATAAGAAAGAAAAAGAGATTAAAGAATTCGAGTAAGTAATGAGAAAACCATATTATCACTCTTTGCAATGATGATATACTTAGAGAACCCTATAGAATCAACTTAACAACTACTAGAAACAATTCACAATCTTAGCAAAGTTGTGGAATAAAAAATAAATCCACATAAATCATCAGTATTTTTTATATATTACTGACAAAATCCAACAGCAAGAAATACAAAGAGGTTCCACTTAAAATAATTGTCAATAATAAAAAAAAATTGGAAATCTTTCTACCAAGGCAGTCAGGAACTATATGAATACAACTACAAAACATTTTCTACCCAAATGAAGTCAGATCTAATTAATTTGAAAAATATCAAGTGCTCATGGGTAGACCACATGAATATAATACAAATTCCAATACTACATAAATTTATCTACTCATTCAATGCCATACTAAACACTTGAGAAATTATTTTGCAGATCTAGAAAAAATAATAACAAAGTTAATCTGAAAGAACAAAGGTTAAAAAATCCAAAGAAATTAATGAAAAAATGCAAAGGAATGTAGCTTAGCTGTGCCAGACCTAAAACTGTATTACAATGCAGTGGTCATCAAAACCATTTGATACTGACTAAGACATAGAGGAGTTGATCAGTGGAATAATTTAGGTTCATAGGAAAAATAGTCAATAATTATAGTAATCTAGTGTTCAGCAAACCCAAAGACCCACCTTTTTGGATAGGAACTCACTATTTGACAAAAACTCCTGGGAAAATTGAAAACTGTTATGGCAGAAATTAGGCATTGACTCACACCTATTACCATATAATAGGATAAAGTCAAATGGGTTCATGATTTAGACATAAAGTATGATATTAAAAGCAAATTAGAAGAACAAAGGATAATTTACTTCTCAAATCTCTGGAAAATGTAGGAATTTGTGACCAAAGGATAACTAGAGATGAGTATTGAACACAAAATAGATAATTTTGATTAGATTAAGTTTAAAAGTTTTTGTACAAACAAAACTAATGCAGACAAGACAGAAAACAATAAACTGGGAAAACATCTTTACATTCAAGGGTTCTGATAAATACCTCATTTCTAAAACATATAGAGAATTAATTCAAATTTATAAAAATTCAAGCCATTCTCCAATTTACAAATGGTTAAAGGATATGAAGAGAACATTTTCAGATGAAGAAATTGAAACAATTTCTAGTCATATGAAAAGGTACTCTAAATCACTATTGATAAGAGAACTGCAAATTGAGACAACTCTGAGATACCTCTACACACCTGTCAGATTGGCTAAGATGACAGGATGTGTTGTATACAATAATGATGAATGTTGGAGGGGATATGGGAAAACCTGAATACTGATACATTGCTAGTGGAATTGTGAATGGATCCAGCCATTATACAGAGCAGTTTGGAACTATCTTCAAAAAGTTATCAAGCTGTGCATACCTTTTGATCCAGAATTGTTTCTACTGGGCTTATATTACAAAGTGATCTTAAAGGAGGTCAAGGGAACCACATATGCCCTTTTAGAGTGGCAAGAAACTGAAAACCCAGTGGATGCTTATCAGTTAGAGAATGACTGGATAAATTATGGCATATGAATGCTATGGAATATTATTTTTCTATAAGAAGTGATGGATGATTTCAGAGAGGTCTGGGGAGACTTACATAAAACTGATGCTAAGTGAAATGAGCAGAACTAGGAGATCATTGTCCATGGCAACAAGATTATATGATAATCAATTATGATGGATGTGGCTATTTTCAACAATGAGATGATTCAGAACACTTCCAATGATATTGTGATGAAGAGAGCCATCTACATTCAGAGAGAAGACTGTGGGAATAGAGTGTGGAACACAATATAGCATTTTAATTATTTGTTGTTGTTGTTTGCTTGCATTTAATTTTCTCATTTTTTCCTTTTTGATCTTATTTTTCTTGTGCAGAAAGATGATTATATAAATATGTATGCATATATTAGATTTAACATATATTTTACCATGTTTAACATATACTGGATTACTTTCCATCTAGGGGAATGAATGAGAGGAGGGGAGGGAAAATGGAACACAAGGTTTTACAAGGGTCAATGGTAAAAAAATTATTCATGCATATATTTTGAAAATAAAAAGCTTCAATAAAAAATAAAAAAAAATGTGCTATTCAAGGGACTTAATGTTACACTTGTTTATGTATTAACAAGCAGATGACAAGATCAAATATTAATTTACTTGGTTGTTTGGAATATGAAATGATTACATATTTAGAACAAGATTTTACACATTTGTATTATATTTATATTTTCCACTAACCACTTGAATTTATTATAGAAATGTGATGTGAAAAAGAAAAAAAAAGCAGTTTATAATAATATTAAAACTGATCCTTCAGGAGGCCAAGATGTCAGGGTAAAGACAGGGACTTGCTTGAGCTCTCCTCTAGATTCCTCCAAATACCCTTAAATAATGACTCTAAACAAATTCTGGAGCATCAGAACCTTTATAAAAAGATAGGGTGAAAAAAATTTCCAGTCCTAGACAACTTAGAAGGTTACAGGAAAGCTCTGTGGCACCATGATGAGAGTGGAGTGCAATACAACATAAACCATATCCTATCAAACTAAGAGGAGAGTGTGGAAGCCACAGAATCAGCAGAGACAATGTTGCTTATAGAATTGTCAGCCCTCAGGTGGTAAGGGGGTCAGAAAACTGGTCAGAAAGAGAATTCAGGGGTCTTTTTACTAACACTAAGGCACAAATCTGGTGCTTTGCCCACAGTTGGTGATATAAACAGATCTTTTGGGGAAAATGATATAATTTATATGTCCTTTAACCTTTGGGGGCCCCTGAAACTGCATCACCCTTTTGGGGGGAAGGGTGTTCCTGAACCTCAAATACCTTTCCCAGACATCATCCTTCCCAAGTTAAGTGGCCTCATTCAATTGGAGATCTTGACCAGGGACATAATCACTACTCTTTTTTGAATTGGGGATTAATGTCCCTCAAACTGCTCCCATGTTGGGGGGGGGGGCTGTGAAAAACCTGAAAAAATCTCAGAAAGCTAAATAAAAAGTGACTCTAAACCCCAAATCTTTTCTAATTCCTAATCAGGAAGGCCAACTGATGAAGATATTTTCTTTTCAGTGCAAACCCATCTCTGCAAAACTATCATTCCAGGATTCTTTGCTTACTAATAAGAAAGCTGTCTTCTTAGTGAAATAAATTCCCTTTTGCCACATAGACTTCGAGTTTGTGAATTCTTTCACAAGGGATATGTGGCATCAACCAGAGGGGATCTCTTACCTTCAATTCTCGCACCTAATCACTTGGTTCCAGATGACAGGAACCACTTGGCTCCTGGGCTAATAGTCCCAGTAGAAGGTAAAATAATAGCAATCTGTGCTTGGGACTATAGTAGAGCAAGGACCCTCATCACAGTTCTAGAAGAAAAAAGAGTGTCTCTGGTCATTCCCAGATCTTAATATAAAACAGGAGAATTGTAAACACAACTCTCCATAGACTATACCTAAAAGAGATAATCTGAGGATTATTGGACTTCCTGAAAATTATGATGAAAAAAAGAACCTAGACACTATTTTACAGGAAATCATCAAAGAGAACTGCCCAGATGTAATAGAATCAGAAGGTAAAATAGACATTGAAAGTATTCATCAAATACCTTCAGAAAGAGACCCTAAAATAAAAACTCCAAGTAATATTGTGGCTAAATTTCAGAATTATCAAACTAAGGAAAAAATATTACAAGCAGCTAGGGGAAAAAAAAATTCAAATACACAGGAGCCACAATAAAGATCACTCAGATTCTAGCTGCTTCCACATTAAAGGATCCAAGGGCCTGGAATCTGATATTCTGAAAGGCAAAAGAACTTAGAATGCAGCCAAAAATAAACTACCCAGAAAAGCTGAGCATTTTCTTCCAGGGAAGAAGATGGGCATTTAATGAAACAGGTGAATTCAATTTGTTTCTAATGAAAAAAACAGAGGCAAACAAAAAACTTGACCTCCAACTATAGGACTCAAGAGAAGCAGAAAAAGGTAAAAAGAACTCTTGAGAACTGTATTTCTGTTATGGATATACATAAACAATACATGTATAATTTGATTTTACTGATATAATATAAAAAAGGGAAGTAGAAATGGAAAGGGGATAGTATCAGAAAAAAGGGAAAAGGGGAGATAAAAAGAGGAAAACTACATCCCCAAAAAAGGCAAAGGGAACCTATCATATCTGAGGGAATTTAGAGAAGGGGAGGAACGTTGTGAATCTTACTATCATCAAAGTTGGCTCAAGGAGAAAATAATTGACATATTTGGTTAACAGAGAATCTTCTTCCACCTCATTAAAAAGTGAGAGAAGAAAAGGGAAAAGGAAAAAAGTAATAAGGGAAAGGCACAAGAAAGGGGAAGGGATTCCAAGGGGGGAGGGAGGGATTCTAAAGAGGGAGAGCTGCTTGAAGTAAGTGGTACCCATAAGTTTAATACTGGGGAGGGATTTCAGGGGAGAATTGTGATGACCACATATTTAAAATCAGCCGGAGTCAGGAATTCGGGTTAAGGGAAAAATCTTCAATCTTTATTGAAGTGAAAAGGTGAAAAAGGATTGCGATACCAATATGGGCAGCTGTGACAGGAAACCAGCTAGCAGAGGGGAATCGGAGGTCAAGGGCGGTTGCTATAGCAATGCGAGCAGCTGTGTCAAGATGCCAGCCAGCAGTTTCTCTTTCCGCTTTCCTTTCCACTCCCCTGCCTCCACCCACCAAAATCGTCATTTCCTATACAACACATCAGGACTTGCACAAAGAGTGGGCGAGGTCCATTCTTTCTCCAAACTTATATATTAATAGAGTATGGTCCAATTACTATTTAGCCTCATGTGCTTGGGACCTCAGTGCATCAACTTGAGCCTCAGCCCATTACATCTCCTGCTTTCTTTTGTTTTAGAACACAGGTGGTCATGCCATCCCTGACTCCTCAGGGAGGTCAGAGCCCCCAAGGGGAGGTGATCACGACCCCCCTGTCTTCTCAGGAAGGGAGGTGAAAGCACTAAAAAGAGATAATCACCCCCTCCCTGATATCTCAGGAAGGGAGATGAAAAGCATCAAAGGGAAGTAGGGATTGCTAGCAGGTCTCTGGGCTGAAGAATCTTATTAGAAACAGATATGCACAAACAGGCTTGATGTGGTGTAACAAATATGAATTATACACCCAAGCAACGGTATAACAAACAGTATAAATCAACATGGTGTTGTAAAAGATTGCCAGAAGTCCTAGAAGGAGAGTATGTAAACAGCAGTCACTCATACGCCTTCTTCAGCAGCCAAGAGATAGTCCAAAACCAATCTATTGTCCATTGCTTCACATATCAGGGAATCCAATGATCCCCCCAAGTTTTTGAAGTCCTACAAAAGTCTTTTTATGTCTTAGGGAATCCAATGATTCCAGCAGATTTTGAAGTCCTGTAACAGTCTATCATTTCTCAGAAAATCCAATGATTCCTGAAGGCTTTCAAGTCTTATGTCTCAAAGAATCCAGTGATTCTGAGGGTTTTAAAGTCCTACAACAATCTTATGTCTCAGAGAATCCAATGATTCCTGAGCGTTTTGAAGTCCAGCGATTTTCTATGTCCATGAGTCAAATGCCATAACTTGCCACACTCTGATTGTCCTGAGCACAATCAGCAATAGCACAACCTGATATTTCTTGGGTCTTCTCCTTTGTTTCAAGGGTCTGCTCTGTCTCTGCGATGGACAAGGAGAATACGGCTCATTGGCACCCATCTGATTCCTTCTCCATCTATAGAGATACAAGCAAACCCACTCCCCCAAGTAGTTAGCCTATCTGGTCCCTTCCATTCACCACTTTCTGGGTATCTCCACATCACCTGGTGATTATCTAAAGACAGTGGAGCTGCTCGCACTGGACACTGCCCTTCTGGTGGGTTATAAAACCTGTCTGCCAGAGCCCGTGCATCTTTGTCAAAAATCAAGAAGTTATAATAGTACAAAGAGTTAGATTTAGTAATTCTCTAGGGTTACCTGTGGCTCCCCCTTTCTTTTGTTTTTGGAGGAGAGTCTTAATGTCTCTGTTTCTCCTCTCTACTATTGCCTGTCCTTGAGGATTAAAAGGTATGTCAGTGGTGTGTAAAATCTTATACTGTGCACAAAAGTGTGCAAAATGTTTGGAGTTATATGCAGGAACATTGTCTGTTTTTATTGCTTGTGGCACAGCCATAATGGCAAATGATTTGTGTGAGGAATTCAGTGACCACTCAGGCTGTCTCTTTTGCTGCTGGTATTGCAAAAGTGAATCCTAAAAAGGTGTCTACCACAACATGGATAAAAGACAGAAGACTGAAAGATTTATAATGGGTCACATCCATTTGCCAAATTTCATTGGGTCTCAAACCACAAGAGTTCTTCCCTGGAGACAGTGTAGGAGCGTGGAAAGGAAGGCAAGCTGTACAGCTTTTTACTATGCTCCTAGCTTCCTCTTTTGTTATCCCAAATTGTAAATGCAAAGCTCGAGCAGCCTGATGGTATTTAGAATGGGATTCCTGGGCCTCCTGAAATAAAGATGTACTGGCTAACATAGTTAAAAGGCTATCTGTCTTTGAATTTCCATCAAAAATAGGATCTGGAAGTCTACTATGTGAGTGGACATGCAAGATATAAATCTTTCCTGGATGCTTTCTCACTTGCTCCTGAAGTTCCTTAAAGAGTTGATATATATTAGAAGCTGCAAATTTTATTTGGGCTGTGGCAATTCTTTGTACCACACCTACTGAATAGGCTGAATCAGATATTATATTTATGTCTCCTGGGTAATAAGTGAGAGCTAGCATGATCGCATATAATTTGTTCTGCTGAGTGGACCGAAAAGGAGTTCTGACTACTTTCTTTATAGTTAAGTCATGAGAGTATACAGCACAAATATTGTGTTTGGATACATCTATAAAGATAGTTGCTCCTTTAAGAAGAACTTTAGAAACTTTTTCTTCAAGAATCCATCGCCAATTATGTAAAAGTCTGGTTATCTTTAATGGAGACCCATGTATAAAATTTGGAGCTATGGCTAATAAAATTTGCCACTCTGGGATGGTCTCACAGCACACATTAATTTATGTATTGGTGTAAAAGGTGTATATCTTATCAGGTCTTGTCCCAGATTATTGTACTGCTTGCTTAATGGCCTTTAATAAAATTCTAGCCACAAGCACTGGGTAAGGAGTAAGGCTTTGTTCTGATTGTGCTGGGGGATTCACCCACTCTATCACACTGTCTCCTTGATGAAGGACTGCTGTGGGTGCCTCTTGTGTAGCAAAAACTGATATTTCCAAGGGTTTTTGAATGACTCTTTCAACCACATTGGATAAATCCAATTCAACTTTTCTCAAAGCCTCTTGAGCTTTTTTTGTAAGCTGGTGTGGTAAATTTAAAGCACTGCCTCCCCTTAAAATGTCATATAATGGTTGTAACTGATAGGTAGTCAAGCCTAACACTGGTCGCATCCATTGGATATCTCCTATCAATTTCTGAAAATCATTTAAGTTGTTTAGCTTCTTTGTTCTTAAGGACAGTTTTTGTACTGTAAGCACCTTAGGGAATACTTCATATCCTAAATATTGACAAGGAGCATGTCTTTGATTTTTTTCTTCAGCTATGTACAATTTGTAGTATCTTAGTGTTTCTATGGTCTTTTGTAGACATGCTTCTAGCATTTGTTCCTCAGGTGCACATCCCAATATATCATCCATATAATGTAATAGCATAACTTTTGGAAAAGCTTTTCTTACTGGAGCAAGAGTAGCAGCAACATACATTTGACACATAGTGGGGCTGTTTTTCATTCCTTGTGACAAAACTGTCCATTCATATCTTTTATAAGGCTCAGCTAAGTTAACACTGGGCACTGAAAAGGCAAATCTTTTCATATCCTCCTTATCCAGAGGGATAGAATTGAAATAATCCTTAATATTTATGACCCGAAGAGGCCATTCTCTAGGCAATTGATTAGGAGATGGAAGTCCAGGTTGAAGAGTTCCCATAGTTTCCATCTGTTCATTCACTTTTCTTAAATCAGTGAGCATCCTCCATTTTCCAGATTTCTTTTTTACAATGAACACTGGGGAATTCCAAGAACTTAGAGAAGGTTGTAAGTGCCCTTGTTCAAGCTGCTCCTGTACTATATCTAATAAGGCCTGGATTTTATCATTACCTAAGGGTCACTGTTCTATCCACACTGGTGTAACAATTTTCCATTGCATA
Source organism: Antechinus flavipes (assembly GCF_016432865.1). Lineage (NCBI taxonomy): Eukaryota > Metazoa > Chordata > Mammalia > Dasyuromorphia > Dasyuridae > Antechinus > Antechinus flavipes. The sequence continues at coordinate 131,755,866 of NC_067403.1, read as the reverse complement.
GTAAGAGGTGAAAGTGTTGGCAGGCTTTCAACAGCAGCCCTGCTTAAAAAACCGAAGTACTCATTTTTAACCCTAATTTCTGTAAAATGTCTCTTCCCCACAGATTGATGGGGATTTTTTCAAGTATAAAAGGAGTAAAAAATTTTGTTTTGCCTTCAAAAGTCCATCTCATAGGGGTGGCATTAACTTCAGCTGCTATTGATCCTCCTACTCCAGACATGTAGGTGTCTGCTTTAATCTTTGGCCAGTGACTGGGCCAATTGGCACCTCTAATAACTGTACGATCTGCACCTGTGTCTACCAATCCTTCCAATGGTAGGCCATTTATATAGATCGTGAGCATAAGTCGGTCAGTTATTACAGCTGCTGTCTAGTATATTCCTGGATTTTGTGGTCTGGAGTCAGAATCTGGGTGATTATCACCAGGTTGCTTATTAGGATTCTGTATGAATAAACCTGATGCTACTACTTCTCCTGGGTGATAAGTCACATATTGTCTACCTGTATTAGTGACTGGGATATTATCTACACATAACCCAGTTTCCCACATCAGTGTGTGGATGGACATTGTTTTGTACATACAAAAAAGAGTTGAAATGGTCAAGGCTACTGTGCCTGGAGGTAAGGGATCCATAGGCTGGAGAGGAACAGATTTCACCTCTCCAGGGGGTATCTCAGTTGTCCCAGCTGCATACAGCTCTATTCTCCCCAATTGTAATTCCTTTCTGCCATCAGGTTGCTTCCTGGCTGGTGTAATCCCCTTCTCCCATCATATGGCTTTCTGGCTGATTGGTCATGTCTGGGTACTGAACTTGTAGGCACTCTCTAGGTGCACCATTGGCTGCCATCATGCCCCAAGTGTTTTTTGCTTTGGGCCCTGGGGCTGGGCCCCTCATCCCGTTTCCCTGAATTTGTCTACATTCTGAGGCCCAATGGAAGCCTCTGTTGCATTTTGGACATGGGGTATTGGGTCTTGTTTTCCCACCCTGTTTTCCCATTCTATCTGTATACCAACATTGAGCTTTCAGATGCCCTACTTTTCCACACTGAAAGCATCTACGAGTCTCTCTGGAAGTCCTTTGCCAAGAGGGACTCTGTCTTCCCATGTTTGGATTTTGGGAAGTCTGCATCATAGCCTGGCTTTAAAAGGTATCTGTGCCCACTGTGGCACAGCATCTTATGAGCTCCTCTAAAGGAGCATCTTTGCGCAGTCCTAGTATAATTCTTCTGCAAACCTCATTAGCATTTTCCTTAGCAAGTTGCCTTATCAAAATGTCTGTTATTGCATTTTCTCCATTTGTTCTTGTGATAGCTGTCTGCAAGCTTCCCACAAAGTCAGCAAAGGGTTCATTTGGCCCTTGTGTTATTTTTGTGAAGCCCCCCCCCCCCCCCCCCCCGTCATCTTTATTGTGGAGAGAAGCCCACACTTTGATAGCATTAGCAGAAATTTGCTCATATGCTGCTATAGAATAATTAATCTGTACTGCGACGTCTGCATAAGGACCTACACCTGTTAGTAGGTCACAGGTGATTGCAGCATGAACTCCACTTTGACTATTTTGTTGGGCTTGTATCCTACAGAGCTCACTATATTCAGAAAGCCACAAGTAGTTTTGTCCAGGTTTTAGGCATATCCTTGCTGTAGATTTCCAGTCATTAGGGGTCAAGATTTCAAAAGCCAAATTCTGTAATAACATCTTAACATAAGCTGATGTAGCCCCATAAAGAGTGCAAGCTTTTTTCAAGTCTTTGAGGATTTCTGTATCAAAAGGAGCTTATCTTTTATTTTTTTGACCTGAAGAATTAAACTGTTGAATTATAAGAAAAATGTGGTGTTGGAATTCTGATACATTTCTCCCTTCCTCTTTGGCCTAATTAGTCCCTTTTGCAATCTACTCATAGGAGTGGCTGAATGCTGGGGGGGGGAAGGGGGGAGGTGCTGGTGCTGTCACTGCCCCCCCCCCCCAACTACCCCTCCTTCCTATATCCCAGAGGGTGGAGTTGATGGAAGGGAATCAATTACCTGCTCCTTAGGTGGGGCTGAAGCTGCTTCAGATTCACCCCACCCTTGAGCCTCACTTAAGTCTCCATACCCTGTGGAGATATGGTCATTAATCTGTTCTTTGTCTTCCTCCTTTATCTCAGGCTTCCCCATTTGGCTATTCCTAGAGTTTTTTCCTTTTCTTCTAGAACTGATACGGTTTCTTAAGGCCAACTGTATAAATATATTGTATAAATAGAATGCCTCGATGGAAATTGAATGAGGACCGTTTTCATTGTAATATGTGGACAGCTGTTGACCAATCAAAGTCCAATTATCTGGAGAGATTCGCTCTTCCTCTAAGAACTAAGGGGAGGCACATTTTAATATACCAAGAATCTAGCTGTCTGTTCCCAAGTTATAAGTAGCCCTTGATCTTCTATCAGCTTAAGCAGGCTTTCCATAGCGCCCCTCCTGGGTGGGGCTGGGGGTGGGAGGATTGGGGTGTGGGATGGAAAATCTTTAGTTAGGATCTGTCCCATTTCGCCAAAAAAGGTTACTAGTTTAGTCTTTAAGAAAATAAGTTCCCTGTTTGTCTGTTATACTCATCTAAGTTCCTGGTCACTGGAGACTTCACTGAAAGTAGGGTCCTTGGTTCCCACACTTGGGTGCCAAATGTGATGACCAAGTATTTAAAATCAGCCGGAATCAGGAATTCAGGTTAAGGGAAAATCTTCAATCTTTATTCTCAGAAGAGGTGAGGGGGGATTGCTATAGCAATATGGGCAAGAAGGATTGTGATAGCAATATGGGAGCTGCGACAGGAAGCCAGCTAGCAGAGGGAGATGGGAGATGAAGGGCCATTGGGATAGCAATGTGAGCAGCTTTGTCAAGACGCCAGCCAGCAGTCTCTCCTTCCGCTTCCCTTCCCCACTCCCTTGCCTCCACCCACCAAAAACGTCATTTCCTACACAATACATCAGGACTTGCACGAAGAGTGGGCGGGGGCCATTTTTTCTCCAAGCATATATATTAATAGAGTATGGTCCAATTACTATTTATCCTCACATGCTTGGGACCTCAGTGCATCAACTCAAGCTTCAGACCATTACAAGGAAAAAGAAAAGTATAATCTGGTGATAATAAGATAGCAGGAAATACAGAATTAGTAATTTTAACCACAAATGTGAATAGGATGAACTGTTCCATAAAGCAGAGGTGGATAAAAGACTGGAGCAAAAGCCAGAGCCTACAATATAGTGTTTACAGGAAACATATTTAAAGCAGGGAATAAACATAAAAGGTGGGAGGAGAATCTATTATGTTTCAGGTGAAGTCAAAAATGCAGAGGTAGCCACCCTTATCTCAGATCAAGCAAAAGCAAAAATCGATCTAATTAAAAGAGATAAGGAAGGAAACTATATCTTGCTAAAGGGTAGCATAGACAACAAAGCAATATCAATACTAAACATATATGCACCAAGTGGTATAGCATCTAACTTCCTAAAGGAGAAGTTACGAGAGTTGCAAGAAGAAATAGACAGCAAAACTATAATGGTGGGAGAGCTCAACCTTGTACCCTCAGAATTAGATAAACCAAACCACAAAACAAATAAGAAAGAAATTAAAGAGGTAAATAGAATAGTAGACAAGTTAGGTATGATAGATCTTTGGAGAAAACTGAATGGAGACAGAAAGGAGTATACTTTCTTCTCAGCAGTTCATGGAACCTACACAAAAATTGACTACATATTAGGACGTAAAGAACTCAAAATTAAATGAAGAAAGGCATAAATAGTAAATGCTTTCTTTTCAGATCACGATGCAATAAAAACTACATTCAACAAAAAGCTAGGGGTAAATAGACCAAAAAGTAATAGGATGCTAAATAATCTCATCCTAAAGAATGATTGGGTGAAACAGTAAATCATAGACACAATTAATAAATTCACCCAAGAAAATGATAGCAATGAGACATCATACCAATATTTGTGGAATGCAGCCAAAGCAGTAATAAGGAGAAATTTTATATCTTTAGAAGCTTACTTGAATAAAATAGAGAAAAAGAAGATCAATGAATTGAGCTTGCAATTTAAAGAGCTAGAAAAAGACCAAATTAAAAATCCCCAATCAAATATTAAACTTGAACTTCTAAAATGAAAAGGAGAAATTAATAAAATTGAAAGTAAAAAAAAAAAACTACTGAAATAATAAACAAAATTAAGAGTTAGTTTTATGAAAAAACAATAAAATACATAAACCTTTGGTAAATCTGAGTAGAAAGAGGAAAGAGGAAAATCAAATTGTTAGTCTTGAGGGAGAACTTTCCACAAATGAAGAGGAAATTAGAGCAATAATAAAGAGTTGCTTTGCCCAACTTTATGCAAATAAATTTGAAAACTAAGTGAAAGGGATGACTACCCTCCAAAAATATAGGGTTCCCAGATTAACAGAGTGGGAAGTAAATTGCTTAAATAGTCCCATTTCAGAAAAAGAAATAGAACAAGCTATTAATCAACTCCCTAAAAAAAAAAATCTCCAGGACCAGATGGATTTACACGTAAACTCTACCAAACTCTTAAGAACAGTTAACCCCAATGCTATATAAACTATTTGAAAAAATAGGGAATGAAGGAGTCCTACCTAATTCCTTTTATGACACAAACATGGTACTGATACCTAAACTAGGTAGGTTGAAAATAGAGAAGGAAAATTACAGACCCATCCCCCTAATGAATTTTGATGCTAAAATCTTAAATAAAATATTAGCAAAAAGACTACAGAAATCATCTCCAGGATAATACACCATGACCAAGTAGTCATGTAAATCCTGACCAAGTAGGATTTATACCACGAATGCAGGGCTGGTTCAATATTAGGAAAACTATTTGTATAATTGACAATATCAATAACCAAATTAACAAAAGCCATATGATCATCTCAATAGATGCAGAAAAAGTATTTGATAAAATCCAACATCCATTCCTATTAAAAACACTTCTGAGTATAGGAATAAATGGACTTTTCCTTAAAATAATCAGTAGCATCAATTTAAAACAATCAGTAAGCATCATATGTAATGGGGATAAACTGGAAGTATTCCCAATAAGATCAGGAGTGAAACAAGGTTTCACACTATTGCCATTACTATTCAATATTGTATTAGAAATGCTAGCTTTGGCAATAAGAGAAGAAAAGGAGATGAAAGGAAGTAGAGTAGGTAATGAGGAAACCAAATTATCACTCTTTGCAGATGATATGATGGTATACCTAGAGAACCCCAGAGATTCTACTAAAAAGCTATTAGAAATAATCCACACCTTTAGCAAAGTGGCAGCATACAAAATATACCCACATAAGTCATCAGCATTCTTATATGTCACTAACAAAATTCAACAGTTAGAGTTACAAAGAGTAATTCCATTTAAAGTAACTGTCGATAGTATAAAATATTTGGGAATCTATCTGCCTAGGGACAGTCAGGTATTATATGAGCAAAACTACAAAACACTTTGCACACAAATAAAGTCAGACCCAACCAATTGGAAAAATATTAAATGCTCTTGGATAAGATGAACAACTATCATAAAGATGACAATACTATCTAAACTAATCTATTTATTTAGCATTATACCAATCAGATTCCCCCCAAAAATATTTTAAAGACTTAGAAAAAATAATAATAAAGTTCATATGGAAAAACAAAAGCTCAAGAATTTCAAGGGAACTAATGAAAAAAAAATCAAATGAAGGTGGCCTAGCTGTACCAGATATAAAAAGTATTATATTATAAAGCAGTGGTTGCCAAAACCATTTAGTATTGGCTAAGAAATAGACTCATTGATCAGTACAATAGGTTAGGTTCAAAGGACAAAATAATCAATAACTTTAATAATCTAGTGTTTGACAAACCCAAAGACCCCAGATTTGGGGATAAGAATTCATTGTTTGACAAAAACTGCTGGGAAAATTATAAATTAGTATGGCAGAAACTAAGCATTGACCCACACTTAACACCGTATACCAAGATAAGATTAATATGGGTTCATGATCTAGGCATTAAGAATGAGATTATAAATAATCTAGAAGGATATAGGATAGATTCCCTCTCAGACTTTGAGGAGGAAAGAATTTGTGATCAAAGAATAACTAGAGGTCATTATCAATCACCAAGTAGAAAATTTTGATTATATCCAATTGAAAAGCTTTTGTACAAACAAATTAATGCAGACAAGTGTAGAAGGGAAGCAATAAATTTGGAAAACATTTTTACAGTCAAAGGTTCTGATAAAGGCCTCATTTCCAAAATATATAGAGAATTGACTCTAATTTGTAAGAAATCAAGGCATTCTCTAATTGATAAATGGTTAAAGGATATGAACAGATAAAACATTGAAACTATTTCTAGCCATATGAAAAAATGCTCCAAGTCAGTATTAATCAGAGAAATGTAAATCAAGACAACTCTGAGATACCACTCACACCTGTCAGATTGGCTAGGATGACAGGACAAGATAATGCTGAATGTTGCAGGGGACATGGGGAAAGTGGGACACTGATACATTGTTGGTGGAATTGTGAATACATCTAGCCATTCTGGAGAGTAATTTGGAACTATGCTCATAAAGTTATCAAACTGTGAATATCCTTTGATTCATCAGTTGATATTACTGGGCTTATATCCCAAAGAGATATTAAAGAAGGGAAAGGGACTTCTATGTGCAAGAATATTTGTGGCAGCCCTCTTTGTAGTGGCCAGAAACTGGAAATTGAATAGATGTCCAGCAATTGGAGAATGGTTGGGTAAATTGTGGTATCTGAATGTTATGGAATATTATTGTTCTTTACAAAATGACCAGCAGGATGATTTCAGAAAGACCTGCAGAGACTTCCATGAACTGATGCTGAGTGAAATGAGCAGGACCAGGAGATCTTTATATACTTCAACAACAATACTATATGATGACCAATTCTGATGGATCTGGCTCTCTTCAACAATGAAATGAACCAAATCTGCTCCATTTGTTCAATAATGTATAGAACCAGCTACGCTCAATGAAAGAACTCTGGGAAATGAGTGTGAAGCATTACATAACATTCCTAATCCCTCTATTTTTGTACTCCTGCATTTTTTATTTCCTTCACAGGTTAATTTTACATTATTTCAAAGTCCAATTCTTCTTGTGCAGCAAAATAACTGTATGGATATGTATACATATATTGTATTTAACATATACTTTAACATATTTAACATGTATTGGTCTACCTGCCATCTGGGGGAGAGGTAGGGGAAGGAGGAGAAAAATTGGAACAAAAGGTTTTGCAATTGTCAGTGCTGAAAAATTACCCATGCATATATATTGTAAATAAAAAGCTATAAAAAAAAATTTAAAAATAGAATTGAGCAAATGGAATCTCATGAGTTTATGAGAAATCAAGAAACAATAAAACAAAACCAAAATAATGAATAAAATGGAAGAAAAATATGAACATTTAATTTGAAAAACAATTGACCTGAACATTAGATCCAACAGAGATAATTTAAAAAATTACTAGATGACTTGAAAGCCATGATCAAAAGAGCCTATATATCATCACAAAATTTTTTTAAGGATAACTACCATAATATTTTAGAACTAGAAGATAAAATATCAGTATTGCCAGCAGCCAAAAAGAAACAATTTAAGTATTGTGAAGTTCCAGTCAGTATAGCACAAGATTTAACAGCTTCTACTTTAGAGGACCAGAGAGCTTATTATATGATACTCTAGAGAGCAATGGAGTTAACATTACAACCAAGAATTACTTACCCAGAAAAAAATAGAATAAACCTTCAGGGAGGAGAAGGGATATTCAATGAAATAGAAGATTTTTAAGCATTCCTGACGAAAAAACCAGAACTGCACAGAAAATTTGACTTTCAAATGCAAGATTCAAGCATTAAACAGTAAACAACAAAGGGAAATTTTAAGGGACTTAAAGTATTTACATTCTTACATGAGAAGATGATATTTGTAACTCATAAGAACTTTCTCCTTAGAGTAGTTAGAAGGAGTATATATAGACAGAAAGCACAGATGTGAGTTAAATGTGAAGGAATGGTACCTAAAATAATAAATTAAAGTAAATTAAAAATAAAATAAAATAAATTGAGAGAGGAATGTACAGGAAGAAAGGGAAAGAAAAAGATAGAATGGGGCAGCATCTCATATAAAAGAGGCAAAAACAAATTTTGGCAGTTGGAGGGAAGAAGGAAAAGGTAAGAAAGAGTGAGTGAACCTTATTCTCATCAGAATTGTCTCCAAGAGAGAACAGCACACACATACTCTCAATAGATTATAGAAAATCTCTCTTACTGAATAGTAAAGTAGAAGAGGAAGGAGGGAAATACATTTAAGCTATAGTAAATATGAAAAAAAATGGAGTTTTTCTGATAAAGGTCTCACTTCTCCAGCATATAAATAACTGAGTCAAATTTACAAAAATAAAACCCATTCCCTAACTGATAAATTATCTAAATATATGAAAGTTTTCAAATAGCCATATAAAAAATGCTGTCACTATTGATTGTATAAATGAAAAAAATTTAAAAATACCATGATACTACCTCATACCAATAAGTTTAGCTATTAGTACAGAAAAGGAAAATAAAAAATGTGGAGGACATGTGGAAAAAATGTACTGTTGTGGAGTTGTGAATTGATCCAATCATTCCATTAAAGCAATTGGAATCTCTGCCTAACAGACTATAAAACAATGTATACCCTCTGTCCTAGCAAAACCACTATTAGGTCTGTATCCCAAAAGACATAAGAAACAAAAAGGAAAAGGACTACAAGTACAAAAATATTCATAGCAGTTCTTTTCTAGGATCAAAAAGTGTAAATTGAGGGCATGCCTATCAATTGAGAAATGATGGAACAAATTGTAATATAAAATTATGATAGAATACTAATTTGTTGCAAGAAATGATGAAGAAGATGTTCTCAGAAAAAGTTTGAAACACTTTCATGAACTGATTCAAAGTGAAACTCACTATTGTAGAATGAGACAGCAATCACAAGATGGTCAGCTCCAAACAATTTAGTTATTTTCAGCAATACAATAATTCAAGACAACTCTGAAGAATCTGATGAAAAATGCTATCCATCTCCAGAGGAAAAACTGATAGTCTTTGAGTACAGATTAAAGCATACTTTTTTACTTCGTTTTTCTTGAGTTTTTTTTTTTTGGGGGGGGGAAGAGAGAAGGAGGGAGTTCTATGCTTTCTTTCACAACACGACTAGTAATGGAATGTTTTACATTTACACATGTATAATTTGTATCAAATTGCTTGCTTTCTCAATGTGGGTGGGCAGGGGAAGTGAGGAAAGAATTTGGGATTCAAAGTTTGAAAAATGAATAATTAAAATTATTTTACATATAACTAGGAAAAATAAAATGCCAAATAAATTTAATTTAAAAAAGAAATTATGCAGTTCCTAAGGAAGAAAACATACATGTTGTAATATACTGTAAGATAGGTATGACTGATCAATGCTACATGACAGCTGAAAAAAACTTAAGACTATCTGTAACTGCTTAAAAGAGACATATTATTTAAGATGATGAAGAGGTGGTAGTCCTGATGTTCCCTGTCATGAAAGCACAGTTGAGTCTCTGTAGTCATTGTTTGCAGTGCTTCCACACAGGGGTAATTAACATGGTGAAGGAAATGGAGACTTTGACATAAGAAGAGAAATGAAAAGATCTGGGATATTTTCACTGCTTGTCCTTGTGCACTGGCACAATTCCAATTCTTGGAATGTAGTTTTTCCCACTCTTGAACCTCTAGCAATTCTTTGTTGGTTTCAAGACTAAGCTTAAGCATTGCCTTATATTCTTATTCCCATTGGTTGATAATTGTCTCAGACGTGTGTGTGTGTGTGTGTGTGTTGTGTGTGTGTGTGTGTGTACATACTGCTTTCTCTATATAGAATGTATACATTCCTTTCAACTGGAGACAGTTTCAATTTTTGTCTTTGTTTCTTTAGTGCCTAGTACAAAGTCAGGTACCTAGTAGGTACTCAATAAATTCATATGGAATCAGCAGTTATCTTCAAAAAGAGAAGACTTGGGAAGTACATGCTCTTTAAGTATTTGATTAGCTACATGTGGAAAAGAAATTAGACTTTTTTTTGGGGGGGAGGGCAAGGGACAGAATTAGAAGCAGAAAGGTTTAGAGCCAATGAAAAAGGGGAAAAACTGAATAATTAGAATTGAACAAAAGTAGAATGTGTTATATGGGAAAGAGACCTTTTCCCTGCAAGTCTTGAAAATGAAATTGGAAATCCAATTGTCGGGAATATTATAGAATGCATTCAGATGCAGGTACAAATGTGATTGCCTTAAAAGGGCCTTCTCACTCTAAAATACTGCCATTCACCTTTGTTTGGAAAAACAATTAAATTTTAGCATATCTGTAAACAAAACATATTATATATACATATATATATATATATATATATATATATATAATTTACTTTTCTGTATTCCATTCCAAATCAGTTTTGTAATTATAAAGTTTTGTTGTTTTCTTAAAAACGACTATAGTTTTTATTTACTGTTCATTTTTTTTTCTGCAGATACATTTAAAATTTCACATTTCAATCCAGTTAAAATGTATTTAACTTTCTTTCTGCCTAGGCTACAGCATTTCCAATACTGAATTAAATTAAAATCTAAAGTTATAATTTGATTTGGACTTGCCTATGTATTCAAATTGTAATTTATAGTAGTCAGCAAATAGTATCTATGATAGTTTCCAATGTACTCATCTATATTAAGGGAGATGGCTAAATGAAGGAAAGATCTTGATACAATTTGATTATTTTTGTCTGATGCTGATCTGTTTTTTTGGTAGTTCAGCTAGATATAATTGAAATGTTATAAGGGTAGGGGAAAAACCTCTTTGAATACTAATAATTCTATCATTAATGTTTATAAAGCTTAAAATAAAACTGAAATTGTTAATAAAACTTGATGGAGAAAATGAAGGCAAAAAAAATCTATCAATAGCTATTTGTGCAAAAATTCCAATAGCTTAATGGAAGGAGACTAGATCCTCATACTAGATCCTCATGTGGCCTTTCATATATTCACAGTTGTTAAAGAGAGATGGACAGTAACAGCTGTTAACAGTGTCAACAATCAAATTGGATGCAGTATAGCAACCCCCCAACTGTTTCCCATTCAAGTGAATTATGAGTTCTCATTGTTCAGAGGCACCCTGATAAAAGATTATTTGAGTGAAGTTGTGAGAATTGGGAAATATCCACCTGGTGGACAAATTTCTTTTCCTTTATTAAAAAAAAGGGGAGGGGAGACAGAAAAGCAGATTACACTGTATCAATCAAATTTACTAGAAAATGTTAAAACAGGAAAATATAGAATTATATTATAAAGAATTAATGAGAAACCATTAGGGAGATCCAATATCATTTTTTTTCTTGGTTCAGAAACTCTAATATGATGTTTTAAGTACACCGGAACAAAAATGCAGTGAGACAACTAGCAAGAAACATGGGCAATTTCTAACAATTTCTGACATCCAAGCGTAGTTGGAGAGAATTCTTGATTATTTGTTGCTTAATCCAACATTACATACTTCTTTCAAATGTCAAAAACTTTTCCTGGTGCAAACATTGCCCCCAACCCCCAATTGCTTTAAGGGGTACATAAAACACGTATTTGGGTAAAAGACAGGCAATTCACACAAAGGCTGGGTAGGAATTGAAAAAGGGGAGTTGGAGCTTCATTTATAATATAAAACTCACAATAGATTCCAATAATATTTACATGCCCTCAAAAGAACCCTTTCTCTTGCATAAGCCTGAAATATATTTCAAGCATCCCTAGAATTGAATGGCCAGAGACATTTTCTTCTTTCTCTAATGTCTTTAATGGATAGAAACCTCTGCTTACTTTCTGAACTGTCTTAAATAACAGGAGTCCTCCACAATTCTCTCTATTCTGTTAGTCCATACTTTCTACAATAAAGGAAATCATTTAAAAATTAAACCATCTGTGTTGATTTGTAGCCCTTTTATGTCCTTAGGTCTCAAAGTACACACCAATTATGTACTTGAATTTGAACCCTGCAAACTTTCAAAACCAAATAAATTATCTTGAGAATAAAATAAATTATTCCTCTATTGTTCCACTGCATCGTGATAGACCCACAACTCTTTGCTCTTTTCCTATTCTTCATGATTAACAAAGTAAAGTGATGCATTTTTCTTTCTCTAACATCACTTTAAATGTTTTAGGCAATTACTATGTCTCCCTTTCAATTGCCCATCCTAGTCTGAACATGCCCAATGTTCATAGGCCTTTCTTGTTTTCAAATCTTTTATCATTCTGCTCTCTCTTATTTGAAATGTTTCCAATCTGTCCTTCTTATCAAATTACAGCAGAGTGCAAAATTCAAATAGGCCTAATTTCAAGGAGCTCAAAGCAGGGTAAATACACTATTGAATCCTAATAAAATCTCTCGTGCCTTTTTTGATTATATATGTGTGTATTTATTATATGTAGATTTTAATAGGACTCCATACAAACACACACTCACATACATACACATGAATGGAATCCTCTCGTTTAGTATCCACAATTCATAACTCTGGAAATTTTTATGTTATCATTCTTTCTCATGTGAATTACTTTGTATTTTTCTTCAAGGTGAATTACTTTGTATTTTTCTTCAAGCATCATGTTGTTTTTAAGCAATTTCTCTAATATATTGATTATTCTGTATCTTAATGTATCTTCAATATGATTTAATGTTACTTTCAACTTTTACTTTACCATGCCCATGATAAGTGGGATGTTTTAAATTATTGAAAGAAAACAAAAAATAATATTTTTATTATATCTTTTAAAAAATGGAACAATAGATGACATTCAAACTACAATCAGTACTTTCTCCCAATTTTACCATTAATAATTATTCTCATGACCAAAATATCAAGGAAAATAGACCATCCATCTTTTAATAGTTGTCTAATCCATATTTCTCTGGTTTCTGTCTAAGAATGCCACCCCCTGTTCTTGAATAGAAGGCAGGTGTTCCATGACAGCTGCATAGAGTCAGCTTCTTGGCAAACTCCCAGCAATGTAAATATTCCTTGACTCTTCATTCTCCTCACCTCCTTTACAACCTCTTCCTTAGGCATATAGTAGTTGGCAGGACTAAAAAGTCATTAGTCACAATTGAGACCTTTGATAAACAATATCAGAGATTACTCTACCATCTCACCAATGGCTAAAGCACATAATAAATTTAGGAACCTTAAAAATGTTGCCAATGTTTTCGGCAAAAAGAAACATTCAACTGTTAATATGTATTATTGTTCAAAATAATTTAAGAATATCACAAAATATAAAAGGTAAAATGTTTACAAAGTTTTTGATTCTTATCTCACATTTTGATAGGATCAATGATTTAAAAAACAGATTTCTTCATCAAACTTTTTTTATTTATGGTGGCAGAGATATACTTGTTATAGAAATCATGGCTCATCCATAGCATGAAGATCACTCCTGTAGTGGGATCTCTGGTTTAAAGTGATTAAGGACAGAAAAAGACCCATATATGCAAAAATATTCATTATTTTGTAATAGCAAAGAACTAAGAAATAAAAGGAGCACATTATCTGGGGAGTGAATGGACATAATAGAATATTTTGATACCATAATAACAAACATCAGAAACTCAGAGACAGAGTAGAAGATCTGTCTGAATAGCCACAGAATGATTTAAATTGAGCCAGGAAACCAATACATGCAATAACTAGAATTGTACAAACAAAAAGAACCCCAAAAGAGGGCCCAATTGTAATTAATTGTAATGACCATTCTCATTCACATAAAATAGATAATAAAATATTATTCCCTCCTTTTGGAAGAGTGATGGAGGAACATAGGTTTAAATTGTTGCACACACTGTCAAATATGTTCATGTTAAACCTCTATTTCATTGTAATAAGAAACATTTCAGAGCTGTGATGGTGGGGGACTATTAGATATTTATGATAAAAAGCAAAAATCATCAATAATTTTGAAAAAAAATAAGTTATTGCTTTTGACAAATACAGCATTTTCAGCCTTATTTGGTATCAATTTTAATTAAAATGTTTTTTTTTTAAAAACATTTATTCTTTATATTTATATCTCCTATATATATAGGAGTGATGATCCAATGTCCAAACTAGAAGTGAAGGCAATGCTTTCTTAATATTTACTTAGTAATTATTTCAAAGGAAAATACATTAATTTCATAAAAAAGAACTGTAAACACTGGATTAAAAAAATGTTACCATTGTAGCAGCCAATTATCAATGATCTAGAAAGACAAAAATGTTCCTATTCCAAATGGAAAACACAAGGTGTTATTTATACATTTTGGCTAGAAAAATATAAGTATGTGAAAATATGATTATTTCTTTTCCCAAAGCTTTGTTGGAGGTATAGAAGAAACCGTCTAGACATGATATTGGATTAAGAACTAATAACAAGAAGTTAGTGGATTATAATAGCAGGAAAGAATGATCTCCTGGATTCTTTGTTGGGCTTACCTTGTATGTCAAAAGTCAGCTCTTTGGGAGAGTACTTTATCAAAAACACAATAGCATTGTTGATAGTTTTGCCTTAGCATTTGCAAGGATGCTTTGTTTGAACTGGTCGGTATTTGGCCCATAAAGTCAGGGTTGCAGGGAGAAAAGCCCAAAGGAAATGCCAAGGAAGTTTCTCCAAAACTATAATGTATGTTTACATTTTTGTACAGATGGGAGGATGGGGGTGGGGAAGAAGACTACTTGTTGAATTAGAAGACAAAGTACTGAAAACATACATCATGAAATGTTACTGTCACACAAAGTGGAGATTTATATATTCTTGAAAAGTTCTATAGAAAACTGTCGTTTCAGCTCTATCACTAGGAAAATGATCTCAGTAGGCCCTTGGTTAAGAATTTTGGGTCCTGCAGGAGTATTAGATTGAGTACCTAGAATCCCTGGGGATTCAATTTTCAAGGTAGTATTTCATTTAAGCAACTTAAATATTGTACCTCAGAATTAAAATGGCATAAATCTGGAATGGAGCCAACTCAAACTGGCTGGCCAGAGCCAATTGTTAAATTTTCAGTGTAAGCATTTGCACCTTAGGAATCAGCAAAAGCTACACATTAGGGTTTAATTAATTGGTTTTTTGAGGTCTGGATTTAATATAGTGATGGAGCAAATTTGATTCATTTTACTAATGCAACCTAAAAGTATGTTAAGTGTATGCCTCCTCCCTTTTCACCCCATCCTTCCCCAAAACAGGCTGTTAAACATCCCCAAAGCAGGCTGTTAAACATTTAAGACATCACCAGTGGATAAGACAGTTTTGTTTTTAGCTGGCGTCCTATGGATCTCTGGCACTCTTGTCTCCTCTAATAAAACCCACAAAGAAGTAGAAAGGCTCAAACTTCCCATTGGTATGATATAACTTCAGTCCAATCCTCTCATTTTACAAATTTGTAAGCTGAAAGTCAGAAATGTTGAGTGTCTTGCCCAAATTTACCTTGCTAGTAAGTATCTGAGTTGAGTTTCAAATTCAGATCTCTCTGAGATCATTATATGTTCATTATATCAGACTGTCTTGAGGAGTTTATGTTCAATCAGAGAAATGGCATGCAGGTTGGTAAGGACATACAGAATGAACATAAAACAAATACAGGGCAATTTTAGGGAAAGATACTTACAAGTGGTTGGAATCTAGAAAGGCTCCATGGATAAAGAAAAAAAAGCATAGTGCTTGAGTTGAAATTTGAAGAAACTGCGTGTTTCAAAAAGTAGAAGTGAGAAGAGAGCATATTATAAGCTGTTGGAATAGTTTGAGTCAAGGTATAATGTTGGGAAAAGACATATCATATGCAAAGAATAGAAAGGAGGCCTCTTTCACTGATTCATGGGCCATGGAGTGTGAGATGGCATAAGAGATAAAGTATCCATAGAACAATTGGGAAAACCTGAGCTCAAATTGGGTCTCAGCCACTTACTAGATATATGGGTCTAGACATGTTACTTAACTCTGTTTGCCTCAGTTTCTTCATCTATATAAATGATCTAGAGAAGGAAACCATTCTATTATCTTTGAGACTAGATATAGTTATCTACCAAGACGTGAGAGCACTATCTTGGGAAGATTATTAGTTGGGAAGATTATATGATGGATAATCATGCCATAAACTCATCATAAGGGCCCACATTTGTAAATTTCCCCTAAAAGACAATTGAACTTAATATGTACTTTTCATATACTTCCCATGATCTGCATATGCCTCTGCATAAGGCATTTACTGACATATCTATTTGTGGAATTTCATTTTTTAAAAAGTTATTCTTTCTGCCCTAATGACATATATATTTTTTCTATGCTATTAAAAAGTGTTATGGTCCAGAAGTCTGAAACAAAGATTCTTAAAAGGTACTAAGTGGAATTGATGAGACAATTGTTATCTAGTTTAGCATGATACTTAATAGTTCTCTAAGCTCAATATGATTGATTTAATCTTACAACAAATAATGGTTTCCTAGTGATATAATGAGTGGTTTATACTCAGTGTAGAGCATATAAGCAGGGTACCTCAGCTAGATTCAATTCAGATACAGAGAGCTAGAGAAGACAAGAGAACTGGAGGCAGGAGCTTAAGCTCTCAGAAGCAAGGAGAATTCATTCAATCTTCAGTCAGGCTCCAGGAGGACTGAAAGGCTCCGACAGAGAGCTAGAGAAGACAAGTGGACTGGAGGCTGAAGCACAAGCCCTTGGATTCAGATTCATTCATCCCATCTCACATCACCTTGGTGGCAGGCTGTCTTCATTTTCTCCACTGAAAGTAAGACTCCAGAAGGCCTTTCAGAAAGCTAACTTGGTCCCAGGAAAGGAGACAAGACTTTGCAAGAGACAAAAAAGGATTTGGATTTTAACCCCTGGCAACTCATTTGGTGATTACTAAACTGAAAAGAAAGCTGCTCCCAGAGACCCCAAGAAAACTGAACCAAAGAACATTACAAAAAAGCTTTCTGCTTTTGCATCTAGTCATCTACATTTCTGTGGTGGCTGAAGTGATTGGAGCACTTTTACTTATTTATGGTTGCATTTATATCTCTCCCTTTGGGCAAAGAATTCATTTTAAGTAATTTGTTTCCATTTACTTTACCTAGTTTTGGTGTGTTGGAATGAAATTGCTTTGGTCATTTAAAATGATCCAAATGCAAAATAAAAATACTTATTTTTTTCTTTTGAAGAAAAACTCTTTTTCTTTCTTTTCTTTCTTTCTTTCTTTCTTTCTTTCTTTCTTTCTTTCTTTCTTTCTTTCTTTCTTTCTTTCTTTCTTTTTTTCTTTCTTTCTTTTTTTTTCTTTTTTTCTTTCTTTCACTTTCTATGCTCCAAGCCAGAGAAAGCTTCAATTCTCCTACTTCTAGTCAGGATCAGTAAGAAAGAAATGAAGCCCAGTATCAAGGATCACAATTAACCATGTTTTCACATTGTAAGGCATTAATAATAAATTTGTGTTTGTAAGTAGTTTTGCTGGTGATACCAGATTATTATTGTCTAAAAATAAATAACATTATAGATCTGTTCTAACAAGTATCATATGCATATCATATGCAAAAAGAAATCAAATTACTATTCTTTATGGCATTTTATTGAAATGATATTTTTAGTGAGTAGCAGAATGAGGAGAGGGTCAGCTTTAGAATTATAGAGATTGAAGTTTGAGTCCTTGTTCTAGTCACATATTGATCCTGGCCAAGTCATTTTCTTTGCTCTAGAAAACTCTTTAAGCCTTAAAATTGCAACCATAAGAAGGTTCTCTCATTGATATCCATTTCTACCAATCAACCTATTGAAATTATATACTTTTCTTTAAATATGAATGTTGGCTTAAATATTTTCCTTGTGATCTAAAATATTTAGAAATTAGAAATTTAAAATTCCTCCAAGAACTCTAAATTAGACAAAAAGATGGATGAGGAGATTTGACTGATTTAGATTTTGGTTCTAGTGCTTATGTGACCTGCATAAGTAATTTGACTTCTCAGGGCCTTATTTATTTATCTGTAAAATTGGGATAGCCAGGAGCTTGAATTATATGATCTCTTAGGTCCCTTTCAATATATTTATGATCTTATAAATCTTCAGTCTTCAAAATGAAGAGACACAAAAATATTTCTCTTTTAAAAATATTTATTTAATGTTTTTCCTGTTACATTTAAAACAATTTTTACATTTGTTTTTTGTAAACTTTTGAGTTTCTTATTTTCTTCTTTATTCCCACCCTCATCCCCTATTAAGAAACAGCATGTGAAGTTATGCAAAATATTTCTATAAAAGTCATGTTGACATACAAATATTTCATCTAGAAGTCCATATCAACATGGAAACACAAAAACATTTATAGCAATTTTGCAATCGTTTATTAAGACTCTACAATAGGCAAAACACTACTAACTCCTGAAGCCTTCAATTATTTATGTCTAGCCTAAAACCTAGTCAGTGAGTTGACTATGACACAAATAATTGATATCCATTAGAGAGCAGTGTGTGCATAGGGAGATGTAAAGGAACATAAGAAGTGTGTGTGTGTGTGTGTGTGTGTGTGTGTGTGTGTGTGTGTGTATGTGTGTTTAGAGACAGAGGAAAGAAAAATAAATTTGGGGAGATGGAAAGAATGAGGGAGAGAGAGAAAAGGAGAGGAAGACTAAAAGAGGAAGAAAGAACTGGAGAGAAGAAAGAAAGAGAGGAGAGACCAACTTAGAAAGATGGGAGAAGTCTTTATGGAAAAGATCAAACATGAATTGTGTCTTGAACAATGAGTCAATTTCATCGAGTAGAAAGTATGGGGGAAGAGATTCTGAGCATAAGCTTTCACAGAGTTGAAAAGTTGGAATGAGTCGAAAGACTTGTACTTTTAGTAACACTGTGGTGTGAAGGAGCAGAGTATTAAAAAAAAAGTTTGGAAAGACAGATGGATCCAGGACCTCAAGTTAAAGACTAAGGCTGCTTATTGAGTTGATTCAGAAAGCAGAAAAGAATCACTAAAATATTACCTTTGCTTTCATAAGATTTTCATGAATGTTTCTTTTTTTGAATATTAAGTCTATAACCAAAAACTTGAAAGAATAGATGATTTCTGAATGCATTTTTTATCCTCACTGCAATGATTTTTACTCTTCAGCAAATTACATATTTTAACAAAATTTTTATTGATAAAATTCATTGATAACAATAACAATTTTATAATTTTTGTAATACCAATCTTCAATGAGAAAAATTTAATCCTTATTTTTTGGTATGTGTGTGGAGAAGTATACCACTTCATGTAACTAAGGTTCAGAGTTAGTGTTCCCTACATTACAAATTCATTGGAAATAGTCATGCAAATCTGTAAGGAGATTCTATGTATTTCATCTTTGAAAATGTTTTCCCAAAGACAAGCATTGCCAAATACTGATATTGATTCAAGGACATATTGCTTTAATTGAGTTAAAAGGCTAATAGTCTTAAACAAGTTTATTTTCTATGGACACATTTCTTCAGGGGCTGTAATCAAACATGATTTAATTATATCCCTGTGGGTAGATAGCTTTCCTTCTTTGGCTAGCAGATAATGAGCTACTAAGAAAATTTCTTTGGTTGCAGCTTCATTTTCAGTTTTTTAAAAAATTTTAAGAAATTCTGATGTGATGATATAATCCAGTTTAAATTTTCTAATTTTCTGGTTATTACTTCCTAATGAATTGAAAATACTGTGAGGAATGTTTAGTCTGGAAATGTTGATACAAATTGTATTCTTTTACACAATTATAGTATCATAGCATAATAAACAATGCTTTATTACCTATTTGAAAAGCAAAATTGCAACATTCCATTATGCTATAAAGTATAACATTGAACTTTTATCTTTTATTGTTTTTCTATAGTGAATATTTGTGATAAAGAATAGTGATGCAAATAATACTTGAAATGCTGTCAAGTTGTAATTAATTTCACTGTGATTTGGAGTGCACCTAGCAGCAGTATAAAGGCTGTTTTCTGTTCCAACTATTCAACTCTGCTATTATGGCACAGTACATAAATGAATAAGCATGGTCAAATAAAACTTTATTTATGAATATTGAAATTTGAATTTTATGTAGTGTCATGTTTCATAAAATATTCTTTTTTTTTCACCTATTTAAAAACATAGAGCCCATTATTAACTTCTGAACAATACAAAAAATAGTGGCAGGCCAGATTTGGCCTACAGTTTGTTGATCCCTGGAATAGTAGGAAGATTGTTCAGGAATCAAATTTCCTCATTTCAGTTCCTAGATCTGTTTATGTACACATTGCCTAAGAGTGTATCCCTATATCCATGAGTCCTTAGAATCACTCTTTCCACTTATGTATTGTGTATTGCAAAACTGCGTTCTGATTTGTGAGTAAAGTTATTTTACTTTCCTTACACTACTAATTTATTAAATTCTACTTTGAACTAATTGTGTCCACTAACAAATTAATAATAATGTATGCACTAGTGGGGGCCTGCAAGAATCCTTTGAATATAGCATAGCTTTCTGGGAGTCACATATTAGGGAAAAGCCTTAGGAGTGCCACATTTTAAAATGTAATTGGGGATTACAAAGTCTTTAAATCATCAGCTTTCTGTGATCAGGAAAAGGTGGGGTATTCAGAAGAAATGTAAATAGTTTTCCTTCATAAATTATCAGATTATTTTATTAAGAGGATATTGAGTCCAAATGGGACAAAGATTATCCAAGAGCATAATCAAGAAGCAACAACAAGGAAACTGAGACAGAAGGTGATAAGAGGGAGGCAAATCATGGCAGGAATCAAGAAATCAATTGAGATATCCCAACAGGGGAATCTAGAAAATTAAGAAAGTAGAAACCCCAAAGAGAAGTCACACACAAGAGACCATTTATCACAAAGTTTAATATGAAGTTCTTTTTTTTTTAAAATAACATTTTATTGACAGAACATATGCCTGGGTAATTTTTTACAACATTATCCCTTGCATTCACTTCTGCTCCAACTTTTCCCTTCCCTCCCTTTACCCCCTTCCCTAGATGGCAAGCAGTCTTATACATGTTAAATGTGTTCCAGTATATCCTAGATACAATGTATGTGTGCAGAACCAAGCAGTTCTCTTATTGCACAGGGAGAGTTGGAATCAGAAGGTTATTTCTCCTAAGGTTATTTTTATCTCCTGAATCCCAAAGTAATAATACTAATAATACTAATAATATGTAATTTATGTAATTATGTAATTTATATTTATATAAAATTTGGAAAGAAATTTATAAGTATATCATTTTATTCACATAACCACTCTAGCAGATAAGTTTTATTTCCATTTTACAAATGAAGAAACAGAGATTAAATGATTTAATCAAGTCCATGGAACTAATAAGTACCTGAATCCTCACTTAAACTCGTCTTCCTGATTTCAGTTCCATAATAAAATATATTTATACCTATTTATCTTTTTACCTATATGAATTTTTAAATTCATTTTAAACTTAAATACAAAACAAGAAGAGAACATTTCTATATACATGGTAAAATAAAGAAGATTCAATATAAAATTATAAATTTTCATTACACATTGTTAATTAAAAATGTGGTAAGCAGTACACTTTTTTGTTTTCAAGTTGATCCAGCTTTTTATTTTCTTTCTAAACACTACCTTATCTTTCTATTCTTTAATCTATGCACACTGTACCCATATATTCTCCCCCACCCTCCTAATTCTTAGTCTACAACAGTCTTTCTAAAAGTTTCTTTGTTAATCTATCCCCTCATCCTCTTATTCTTAAATTTAGAAGAATTTTATACATATATACATGTATATAAATACATGTTATTCCTTCTTTAACCCATTTCCAATGAAATTACTCTCTAGGACTACCATGCCTTGACCCCTCCTTGTTTCTCCTTTCATGCTTCATCTGAATAAGATAATTGCTCCTTTTGACTACTCCCTAACCCAAATCTGTTTTTAGATTCATCCCATCATACTCAAACTCTACTTAAGCTCTTTTTTCAAACTACTTTACTAATGGTGACAGTCTTAAGAGTATTGATAACATTTTCATATATAAGAAGTAAATAATTTGACTTTATTGAGTGTCTCACAATTGGTCCCTAATGTTTACTTTATGTACTTTTGGATTATAAACATCAAATTTTTCATTAAGTTCTGGTCTTTCTCCCAAATACCTAAAAGTCTTTCAGTTTGTCTAATGTACATTTTTGTTGGTGTTCAAAATTAGACTCAATTTTCCTGGGAAAATTATTTTTGGTTGCAATCCTAAATCTTTTGCCCTTTAAAAAAGTTCCAATTGGAACACTAGTTCATTGTTGATGGAATTGTGAAATGATCCAATGATCCAACACTCCATTATGGAGTATTATTTGAAACTATGCAACACTGTACACAGACACAGTAAGATTACGTGATGATCAACTGTAATGGATTTGTCTCTTCTCAAAATGTGGTGTTTCAAAAAACATTCAATAGACTTGGGGTGGATATACCATCTTCATCCAGAGAGAAAACTTTGGGGACTAAATGTGTATTGAATCGTATTATTTTCTTTTTTAAAAATTATTATTATTATAGCTTTTTTATTTACAAGTTATATGCATGGGTAATTTTACAGCATTGACAAATTGCCAAACGTTTTGTCCCAATTTTCCCTCTCCTTACTCCCATCCCCTCACCCAGATGGCAGGTTGACCAATACATGTTAACTATGTTAAAGTATACATTTTTTAAAATAACTTTTTATTGATAGAACTCATGCCAGGGTAATTTTTTAGCAACATTATCCCTTGCATTCACTTCTGTTCCGATTTTTCCCCTCCCTCCCTCCACCCCCTCCCCCAGATTGCAAGCAATCCTTTACATGTTGAATAAGTTACAGTATATCCTGGATACAATATACTTGTGCAGAACTGAACAGTTTTCTTGTTGCACAAGGAGAATTGAATTCAGAAGGTATAAATAATCCGGGAAGAAAAACAAAAATGCAAGCAGTTTATATTCATCTCCCAGTGTTCTTTCTTTGGGTGTAGCTGCTTCTGCCCATCTTTGATCAATTGAAATTGAATTAGCTCTCTTTATCGAAGAGATCCACTTCCATCAGAATACATCCTCAAACAGTATCATTGTTGAGGTATATAATGATCTCCTGGTTCTACTCATTTCACTTAGCATCAGTTCATGTAAGTCTCGCCAGTCCTCTCTGTATTCATCTTGCTGGTCATTCCTTACAGAACAATCATATTCCATAATGTTAATTACCACAATTTATTCAACCATTCTCCAACTGATGGGCATCCATTCATTTTCCAGCTTCTAGCCACTACAAACAGGGCTGCCACAAACATTTTGGCACATACAGGTCCCTTTCCCTTCTTTAGTATCTCTTTGGGATATAAGCCCAGTAGAAACACTGCTGGATCAAAGGGTATGTACAGTTTGATAATTTTTGAGCATAGTTCCAAATTGCTCTCCAGAATGGCTGGATGTGTTCACAATTCCACCAACAATGTATCAGTGTCCCTGTTTTCCCACAACTCCTCCAACATTCCATAGTATCTTTCCCTGTCATTCTAGCCAATCTGACAGGTGTGTAGTGGTATCTCAGAGTTGTCTTAATTTGCATTTCTCTGATTAATAATGATTTGGAGCATATTTTCATATGTCTATAAATAGTTTCAATTTCTTCATCTGAGAATTGTCTGTTCATATCCTTTGACCATTTATCAATTGGAGAATGGTTTGATTTTTATAAATTAGAGTCAATTCTCTATATATTTTGGAAATGAGGCCTTTATCAGAACCTTTGATTGTAAAAATGTTTTCCCAGTTTATTGTTTCCCTTCTAATCTTGTCTGCATTTGTTTTGTTTGTACAAAAACTTTTCAATTTGATATAATCAAAATTTTCTATTTTGTGGTCAATAGTTATCTCTAGTTCTTCTTTGGTCATAAATTCCTCCCTCTTCCACAGGTCTGAGAGGTAAACTATCCTCTGCTCTTCCAATTTATTTATAATCTCATTCTTTATGCCTAGGTGATGAACCCATTTTGACCTTATCTTGGTGTATGGTGTTAAGTGTGGGTCAACACCTAGTTTCTGCCAAACTAATTTCCAATTTTCCCAGCAATTTTTGTCAAATAGTGCATTTTTATCCCAGAAACTGGGGTCTTTGGGTTTGTCAAACACTATATTATT